>NC_035169.2:22095721-23303774 GCF_001659605.2 Manihot esculenta | reverse complement strand
TGGTCATAGGAGCAGCTATCTTCGAGAAGTCCTGAACAAACCTCCGATAGTAGCCTGCCAAACCCAGAAAACTCTTGATCTCTGTCACTGTAGTGGGTGTAGGCCAGTTGGCTACTGCCTCTACCTTTTTGGGATCTACTGCTATACCGTCCTCTGATACAACATGTCCCAAAAAGGCAATGCTCCTTAGCCAGAACTCACACTTGGAGAACTTGGCATATAAGCCATGCTCTCTCAAGGTTTGCAGCACTATCCGCAGATGCTGGGCATGGTCCTCTGCATTCCTGGAGTACACCAAGATATCATCAATAAAGACGATCATAAAACGATCCAAGTACTCCCTGAAAACCCTGTTCATGAGATCCATGAATGCTGCAGGGGCGTTAGTCAACCCGAACGGCATCACAAGGAACTCATAATGCCCATATCTGGTTTTGAAAGCAGTCTTGGATACATCTCCTTCCCTGATCTTCAACTGGTGGTATCCAGATCTCAGATCTATTTTAGAAAAACAACCTGCTCCTGCCAGCTGGTCGAAGAGATCATCGATCCTGGGTAACGGATACTTGTTTTTGATAGTGACTTTGTTCAACTGTCTGTAGTCGACACAAAGTCTAAGAGGTCCATCCTTCTTTCTGACAAATAATACTGGAGCACCCCAGGGTGAGGTACTCGGGCGGATGAAACCCTTAGCTACCAAATCCTGTAACTGCTCTTTTAACTCTCGCAACTCAGCTGGTGCCATCCTGTAGGGAGGAATAGAGATCGGTCTGGCATTGGGCATCAACTCAATCTCGAACTCTATTTCCCTATCCGGTGGTAGTCCTGGAAGCTCTTCAGGAAACAAATCTGGGAAGTCTCTAACAACTGGTACTGAGGATGGTTCCCTAACCTGACTGTCTAGCTCTCTCACATAAGCTAGGAACCCCTGACACCCCTTCCTTAACATTCTACGAGCCTGGAGGGCTGATATCAAACCCCTAGGTGTCCCTCTCCTGTCTCCTCTGAAGACACACTCTGACCCATCCTGGTCTCTAACACTGACTACCTTGTCTCTACAGTTCAGGGTAGCATCATACGTAGATAACCAGTCCATCCCTAGAATGACATCAAAATCTGTCAACTCTAGAACCACCAGGTCAGCTGGAAGGTATCTACCCTCTATGCACACTGGACTGAACCGACAGACTGACTCTGCCAAAGATGGATCACATTTGGGTCCACTGACCCATAGAGGACACTCTAACTCAGACACTATCAGACCCAACCTCTCTGCAGCTCTAGAAGAAATGAAAGAGTGAGAAGCACCGGGGTCCATTAAAGCATACACCTCTGAACACCCAATGATGAGATTACCTGACACCACCGTGTTCGACGTGTCTGCCTCCTGCTGAGTCAGGGTGAAAATCCGTGCTGGGGCTGACGGACCTGCACCTCGGGAACCCATCCCTGATGAAGAGGCTGCCCCTCTTCCTCTTCCTCTGCCACTGCTTGGTGGAATGGCTGAAGCTACGGGCTGTACTACACTGCCCGCACTCATCTGCTGGGATGGTGCAACCAAAGTCGCCTGAGGACATTCCCGTGCATAATGTCCCTCCTGCCCACATCTATAGCAGGCTGTGGATCCCAACTGACAAGCTCCTCTATGCTGTTTGCCACACCTCTTGCACACTGGAAAATCTGCGCCAGAACTGGAGCCACTACTCATTCCCAGACCCGACTTAAGCCTGTTCCAAAACTTGCCTCTCTTTCCTCTGAATTTCTCCCATCTCTTCTTCCTTGCACTTGCTGTACCCTGTGAGAAGGAACCTGGTTTAACACCAGAAGACTGTGCCTTGACTACACCTTGACTTATAGCACTGGCCTCCATCTTTCTAGCAGCATCCACTATAGAGTGGAAACTTTCCTTCTCCGCATGAAGAATCAAAGAGAAATACCTGGGGTGAAGCCTTGTGCCATATCTCTTTGCCTTCTTCTGATCTGTATCATATGCCTGACCGACATATGGCAACAATTCCAGGAACTTATCTGTATATTCATCAACGCTCATCTCCTCCGTCTGTCGCAACTGCTCAAACTCCACAACCTTTAGTTCCCTGGAACTGTCAGGAAAAGCCCATCCAGCAAATTCGTTGGCGAACTCTTCCCATGTCATACTCTCAAGTCTCGGGTTCACATAGTTCTTGAACCATTCTCTAGCTTTCTTACACTTTAACGTGAACCCTGCCATCTCAATGGCTCTACCATCATCTGCTCCCAACTCACTTGTTATCATTCTAACTGCACTGAGATACTCAAAGGGATCATCTCCTGTATTGAATTTAGGAGCATCCAACTTTAAGTACTCGGTCATCTTCACCTTACTGCCCCCTGAAGAACTGGGTTGCTGTGCTTCCACAACAGGGGCTACTGGTTCAGGAGGTGGTGGTGGAGGCACTGGTTCCCGCACTGCAGGTTGTACTGGACTTGGATGAACAGGTGGGGGTGGATACATGTGATATGGTGGATAAAAGGAAGGATAGGGCATATAGGGCATGTAGGGTGGATATGGGGCAAAACTGGAGTAATCCAACGTGCCTCCCATCGGATACTCTGGGCCCTGTGGAAAGGGTGGATAGCCAAACCCCGAGGCCTGGACGCCTCCCTGGGACTCCCCCATACCTTCTTCTGACCTTCCTACACCCATGCTTACATCTCTACTCTGATCCTCTTCCAGCACACCTCTTTCTTCTACTGACCTTCCCCCTCTGCTTACTCCTCTCCTGCTCTCGTCAGAAGACCTTCTAGGGTCTCGTGACGTTCCTTCCCTGCTTGACCTATGAGATCTTGCCCTTGGCAAGGCAGGTGGACGAGCAGCTGTACCCTCACTTACAGGTGGGACTCCAGTCAATCTCGCGGATCGACAGTTCCTCGCATCTTCACTCTCTGGAAAACAACAAATCACATAACACATCAATAACACATCAAAAACATGCACATGCATAACAGTACATCCTATCCTCGTGGACATGTTTTTCCTATGGTGCTTGACCTGCTAAACCTCTCTCTGAGCCCAACTCTCTCTCTATAGGTCCGACCATGTGAACCTAGGGCTCTGATACCAATCTGTAACAGCCCGGAAACCGAACTGCCACCGGCACTAGGATCCAGATCGACTTAAGGTCGCCGGGACCCGTAGTAAGCCTGCTATCCTGTCTGTATACCTGTGAAATCCCATACATGATCATACATTTGCTGTAAAAACATAAAACTTTTCTTCATTCCAAGGCTTAACCTGTACATGCACTCTCTCTGTTCTCTACTAATCCCTACTAGAGCTCCTCATGGCTCTAGGCGGATTAAACTCAGAATGTTAAGCCTGGTTTTGCTCATAAACATACAACAATAAAGAAACATACATAAACTGATCATGTGACTCCACAAAGGGATGACAAGTCTTATAAGTCAAGCACCATTCTATACACTATACATATACATTATCTCTATACATTTACATGTCCACACTAGCTATTACACCACTCTGTACTCTTCCTGTACCCTGCTGAGTTCTCTCTGACCTCTGAACCTGCACAACTGGAGTTAGGGGAGAGGGATGAGCTACGATAGCCCAGTGAGTAGAATAGTAATAAAATAACAGGTGATAAAACATGCTCTCATGGAATGCAACACATAAGCACATCACCTCGGCCGGACGGATCAAAACTCCCTCTATATCATCTGGGGTACCGGAGTACCATGTGCCTGGTCCCCGTAGGGCTGTTCCAGGTCTTTGTGCCTGGTCCCCGTAGGGCTGTTCCAGGTCTTTCCTCTGAGGGCTAATGAATCCTCACGAAGTCCGTGCCGTCTCACATAAGCAATGTACAAGGAGCCATGCCAAGTACAAGGATAAATGCAATGCATCATCTTTGTGTACACTAATGCACTCACCCTAGAGCATATTCATGATGCATGAAGCATGATAAAATAGTCAGTTCTCAGATTAAAACATTAAGTTAAGTTCCACTCACCTGGTTATCTCTGCACTGACTCTGCAGGTTCTGACACTGGACTCACTGCTGACCTCCCTGATTCCTCTGGTCCGTACCTACACAGGTGGACTCAAATGAGGGACTAAACTCACTCAAGAACATCGCTACGAAACTCCCCAAAACCCCTCTAAACAATCCTCAAACCATCACATAAACCATGCAAAAGAAAGCTGGACAGGGCACTTTCGGCGGCAGATTCGGCGGCCGAAACCCCACTCCAGAGACGAAACTCATGCATGTTCGGCGGCACCTTCGGCGGCCGAAGGTCTCGTCCAGAGACGAAACTCACACACTTTCGGCGGCCGAACTCCCTCTTTTGGCGGCCGAAAGTCTCTTTCTAAACCGAAAGCCTAGCTTTCGGGGGCAACCTTTGGCAGCCGAACTGCCTCCACAAGGGGTTCGGCGGCCGAACCTTCCTTCGGCGGCCGAACCTGGTTTTGCCCGAAGGACAGAACCCTGCTCTGTTTCATGCAAACTTTGCCCAAAAACCTACCAACATGCATATCAACTACGCCCAACTAGCATATACACATATATATGCACCAAGGGGTCTAAAACTACCCTAAAACCCCAAACAAACAGAGCACATAACACTTAAACATGTTTGACCACCACAAATCACCAAAAACCTCACCTAAACCTAAACATACATACTACCCATACAAACTGCATAAAACCTTTCAAAATCATCAAAGAAGCTCAGGATCTTCACTTACCTCTTACACAACTTGAGGATGAAGGATCCTAACGTGGAGATATGAAGAAAAGCTCTTCCAAAGCTCCAAGCTTCAAACCTTGGTTCTTTTGCTCAAAACCTTCATAAGTCACCAAAACTCTTAAAACTCTTGAAAGATTTGATGAAAATCATGGAAAACATGAAAGTCAACGTGGGAGAGGCTGAAACTCACCTCTGGCTGCAAGTGGAGGAGAAATAACCTCCTTCCACCGACCCTTGGCCCTTTTATAGGTGGCTGGCCAGACCACCTTCGGCAGCCGAACGTGAAGCCGCAACCATGCAATGTTCGGTGGCCGAAAGGGACCTTCGGCGGCCGAACCTTTGCATTTCTCCCTTGTTGCTTTTCTTTAAAAACTCAATGCTTATCACACTTCAAAACATGAACACAAGTGAAAATACCTTGGAAAACATATGTATTACCCTTCTCGAGGGTTCCGACACCCGAGATTCCACTGGACGACAGGAATGCCGATGTCGGACTCGAGCCGGGTATTACAGTTCCAATGGTCAAAAGACTATGAATAGAGCTAGTAACCACTTGGATAGGTGACCAACTGAGTAACTGGGGGGGTATCACAATACATCACCTCCACGTCAAAAGGTTGGTGACTTCTCCAAGCAAGAAAAAAGTGCAAAAAGAAAAAAAAATAATAATAAAGCCAGAATAAAGTACTTCAAGGTAAGGGCAAGTCACTCTGAAAGTTGGAAAAAGTCTAAACAAAAATGTGCATGTATGGTCTCTCATGAGGAAAACAAATCCTAGCCATGGTAAGTAAAGGGAAACGAGGAAAGAAGGTAAGTAACCTTGATGCATATATTCTTTATTGCAATGATTCAAAATAGGGGTCTAGAGTAAGAGCTTAAGTGGACATAAAGGATCAAAGCAAAGAGAGTTTATCTGACTATGTTTATTTGCTTGAGGACAAGCAAAAGGATAGTTGTGGGGGTATTTGACAGAGCATAATTTAGGCCATATTATCATGATGTTAATGAGGTTTATTTGCACCTTTTCTGCCTAATTTTGTGGTTTTGCTCATGTTTTGCAGAAACTAGGTGTGAAAAGACATTCTGGTGAAAATGCTCTTAAAACTGCCAAAAAGTGCCAAATATGGAAAGTTCAAAATAAGGAAAGTTTTCATATATGGAAAGTTCTAAATAAGGAAAGAGTCAGATGAGGAAAGCACAGTTGGCGGACTATTTGAAATTCAAACTGCAGATCTTCCTTGCCTTTTTCAGAATGTGAAGCCAAACAAGGAAAGTGCCAAATAAGAAAAGTGTTAGAAAAGGAAAGCGCAATCAACAGAAGATTTGAAATTCAAATTACATATCCTTCTTTCCTTATATGAGAAGTCAAATATGGAAGGTAACAGATAAGGAAAGTGTAGTCAGCAGACCGTTCAAAATTCGAATTGCAAATCTTTCTTTCCTGATTTAAAGATATGTAGACACCTCAGCAGATCCTCCTATTCAGGAAGAAGGATCTCAAGATGCACTTGGCCTTTATTTAGTCCAGATTCAAGATTCAAAAGAGGCTCCATCTAAATAGGAAGTCTGGATAACTCATGCTTCCTATTTCAGAAGCAAGCCGCGCGCCTACCTCTTCTGCAAGCTTGATCTGCGTGCCTCCTTCCTATTCAAGCCTTGCCGCGCGTCACACCTTCCTTCTGAAGACCTAGGCACGTCCCACCATCCTTCTGGCAGCCTTGATTCACTCTTCCTTCCTTTTCAAGCTCAAGCTACGCTCCTTTCCTATTCTGAGAGCCATCTGCGCGTCACCTTCCTCTTCTGCAACAACTTGGGCAGCAAGTTGACCATGGGCAGCACCTTGGGCAGCCTCTACACTATTTAGAAAGCAAGAACAGCATCTACACTAATTAGGAAGCAAGGGCAGCAACTTGGGCAGCCTCTACACAACTTGGGCAGCAAGCATGACCTTGGGCAGCATCTACACTAATTAGGAAGCAAGGGCAGCAACTTGGGCAGCCTCCTCACTAATGAGGAAGCAAGGAAGACCTAAGGCAGCATCTAAACTCTATAAAAGGACCTCCTAAGTGGCAGCCACAAGTTGGCCTTCTTCCCCCCCCCTTTTCCTAGGCTTCGGCCACACCTTCTTCTTCTTCTTCTTCTTCTTCTTCTTTTCTTCTTCTTTTATTTTATTTTCTGTTTTGTTTCAGCCATGAGAGGCTGAAACCTTTTATTCTAGTTGAAGAACAAGTGAAGCTTTAGTTGTTTTTATGGATTGAGAGACTTGGACTACATTATTTGTAACGACCCCAAAATGGACCGTCACCGGCGCTAGGATTCAGGTCGGCTTAAGGCCGCCAGAACCCGTAGCAAGCCTGCTATACTCTCTGTGTACCTGTAAATCTCATACATGATCATACATTTTCTGTGAAAATGAAAACTCTTTTCTGGCCCAAGGCTTAACCTGTGCATGCACTATCTCTGTACTCTGTACTCTGTACTCTGTACTCTGTACTCTGTACTCTGTACCCCTGACTAGAGCTTGCTCTAGATGGGTTCATTCATACCTGTTAAGCCTGGTAGTCCACATACAGTAAAACATATACATATACCGATCATGTACAACACAATAGATTTACAACTACTAAGTCAAGCACATATATAACTATTACATCTCTTTAACAGTACATGTCCACTCTAGACGATTACATTTCTCTTTATTCTTTCTCTGAACCCTGCTGGACTGTCCCTGTACACGGTATACTGAACCTGCAAAACTGGGGTTAAGGGAGTGGGATGAGCTCTATAGCCCAGTGAGTAGAACAGTAAAACAATTCATTAACAGATGCTCTCATGGAATGCGTCATAACACAAACATTTCACATCAAGAGTAAACCTGTCACCACATAGTCCCAGTAACTCTGTGCCAGGGCGTAGTCAAAGGCTCCTGGACTTCCTGTCATATATGTATATGTGTATATAACACCATTGTACTTACCATTGCCAGGGCGTAGTCAAAGGCTCCTGGACTTTACTATATACCTGCCAGGGCGTAGTCAAAGGCTCCTGGTCTTCCTGTCTGTGTCTATGGGATCATTCAGCATTTACCCAGATCAACAAATAACAATGCAATGCAACATATTCGTGGATACTAATGCAATCAACTTATGGCATAATCATGATGCATGAGATATGCTAAAACATGTCTTTGATCAATTCAAAAAGCATTAAGTTTAGTTCCACTCACCTCTGGCTATCTGGACTGACTGACTCTGCAGGCTCTGAAAACTCTGGAGCAGTACTCACTGCTGCTCTCTCTGGTTCCTCTGCTCTGTGCCTACACAGATAGACTCAAATGAGGGACCAAACATACTCGGACATACCGCTAAACATCTCCCCTTAAAACCCCTTAAAACACCTTAGACCAAACATAGAAAACATGCAAAGGAAGGCTGGACAGGGCACTTTCGGGGGCACCTTCGGCGGCCGAATGTCCCTTCCAGAGACGAAAGTCAGGCATGTTCGGCGGCCTAACTTGGACTTTCGGGGGCCGAACCTGAGTTCATCCAGAACTCAGTTTCGTGCACAAGGACGCCTGCCAAACCCTCCATCACCTGCTCAGACCTCAACACATGCATTTAACCCTTCTAAAACATGCATAAACACTTCAATAAGCATAAAGGAGCTTCAAATAAATTAAACTCCAACAAACAACACACAACAACCATACACAAAGCATAGGATCCATACACCCTAATATGGACAACTTATGCATACTCAAGCACAACTCCCCTTTCCCATCATCAAACTCATTTAAAACATGATAAAAACAAAGGATTCACTCTTACCCTTTGAAGAACAAAGGCTGGCGTGACCCCAAACTTGAAGAAATGAAGATTCAAGCTTCACAAGTTCTCAAACTCCACAACTTCTCAAAACTAGTTAAAACTCACCATAAACTTATTTTTCTTTGAAAGATTTGATTAGAAACTCAAGAAAATCACCAAGGGGAAACATGTGCTTGTTCCTGACCCAAAGGAGAGCTTAAGCACCTCCATAGTCGGCCACATCCACTTAAAAAAGGTGAACCACCGCTTCACGTTCGGTGGCCAAAGCTACATGTAACACCTCATCACGTTCGGGGGCCGAACATTGAGTTTAGGGGGCCGAACATGAGCTACTTTAGGCGGCCGAACTTACACTTTAGGGGGCCGAAAGTGGCAAAACTTTCCTTAGCCTTGTTTCTTCAAAACTTATTCCTTTGCTAAAACAAAAGCTTAAAACATCTAAAAACATTTTAGAAAACCTCCACTCTCCCTTCAGGGATGCTCTGACATCCTCGATTCCACCGAACGATAGGAATTCTGATGTCTGAACATGCCGGGTATTACATTCTTCCCCCCTTAAGAACATTCGTCCTCGGATGTTCCTAAAACAAATTAGAAACATACAAAAAGGAGGAAACGAACCTCAAAACAGATATGGATACTGCTGGAGCATAGACTCCCGCGTCTCCCACGTGCACTCTTCTACATTATGGTGGTTCCATAGGACTTTCACCATCGGAATCTCCTTGTTCCTTAGCTGTCTGAGCTGTGTGTCCACAATCCGCACTGGCTGTTCTACATAGGTGAGATCTGTGTGAATCTCCACCTCAGGCTCACTCAGAATCTGAGTCGGATCTGACACAAACTGCCGTAGCATAGAAACATGAAAGACCGGGTGAATCCTCTCCATCGAAGCAGGTAAATCTAGCTTATATGATACATTTCCGATCCGCTGCACAACCTCAAAAGGTCCAATGTACCGTGGAGCTAATTTACCCTTCTTCCCAAAACGAACCACACCTTTCATCGGAGACACTTTCAGCAATACCCAATTACCCTCCTGAAATTCTAACTGTTTTCTGCGAACGTCGGCATAACTTTTCTGTCTACTCTGAGCTGTTCTGATTCTATCTCTGATCATGGGCACCACTCTACTAGTAATCTCGACTAACTCTGGCCCTGCCAGAGCCTTCTCTCCTATCTCTTCCCAACAAACAGGGGATCTGCATTTCCTCCCATACAACGCTTCATACGGAGCCATCCCTATGCTAGCATGATGGCTGTTATTGTAGGCAAACTCCACCAAAGGTAGATGCTGCCTCCAAGAACCGCCAAAGTCTAACACACACAATCGAAGCATATCCTCTATGGTCTGGATGGTCCTCTCTGACTGTCCATCAGTTTGTGGGTGGAAAGCAGTGCTAAACTCTAATCTTGTGCCCATCGCACTCTGCAGACTTCGCCAAAATCTAGAGGTAAACTGAGGTCCTCTATCTGAGACTATTGATACTGGAACACCATGTAATCTCACTATCTCATCTAGATAGACCTGAGCCAACTTATCCACAGAATAGGTACTCCGAACTGGAAGAAAATGAGCAGATTTCGTGAGTCTGTCCACAATCACCCATATCGAGTCTATTCTGTTGGACGCTGCTGGTAAACCCACTACAAAATCCATAGCTATGTTTTCCCATTTCCATTCGGGAATCGGTAATGGGTTAAGCATTCCTGCTGGTTTCTGATGCTCTAGCTTCACCCTCTGACAAACCTCACAGGTTGTCACAAACTGCGCTACTTCTTTCTTCATAGCTGGCCACCAATAGACCTTTTTTAGATCCTGGTACATCTTGGTGGCTCCTGGGTGAACACTATATCTCGCATTATGAGCTTCCCTCATAATGTCTTCCTTCACACTGCCACGATCGGGTACACAAAGTCGACTCCCATAACGAAGGATCCCTTTACTGTCAAATCTGAACTCTGCACTGTTGCCTGACTGAACAGTCCTGGCAATTTTCATTAATTCAGGGTCCTCGTGCTGTCTCTGAGCTATCTGCTCCAGAAATACAGGTGTCACTCTCATCTGTGCTATCAACGCACCTGTACCAGACAACTCGAGCTGTAGTCCCTCTTCTAAGAGTTTGTAAAGCTCCATCACAACTGGTCTTCGCTCTGCTGATATATGGGATAAACTGCCTAGTGTTTTCCGGCTGAGGGCGTCTGCCACCACATTCGCCTTACCCGGATGATACTGGATCTTACAATCATAATCACTAAGCAATTCGACCCATCGTCTTTGCCTCAAATTCAGCTCTCTCTGACTCAAGATGTACTGTAAACTCTTGTGATCAGTAAAGATCTCGCATTTAACCCCGTAGAGGTAATGCCGCCACATCTTAAGTGCAAAGATAACTGCTGCCATCTCTAGGTCATGGGTGGGGTAATTCAACTCATGTTTCTTCAACTGTCTAGAAGCATAAGCTATTACCCGATCACTCTGCATCAATACACAGCCCAATCCCACTCGGGATGCATCACAGAACACTGTGAAATCCTCATGACTTACAGGCAGAGCTAAGACTGGTGCTGTAGTCAATCTCTTCTTGAGCTCCTCAAAGCTCTCTTCACACTGGTCAGACCAGACAAACTTCTGGTTCTTTTGAGTCAATTTGGTCATAGGAGCCGCTATCTTTGAAAAGTCCTGAACAAACCTCCTGTAGTAACCTGCCAGTCCCAGAAAGCTTTTAATCTCAATCACTGTCGTGGGTCTGGGCCAGTTAGCTACAGCTTCTATCTTCTTGGGATCTACCTCAATACCCTCTGCTGATACCACATGTCCCAAGAAGGAAATGCTCCTTAACCAAAACTCACACTTCGAGAACTTGGCATACAAACCATGCTCTCTCAGTGTCTGCAAAACTATCCTCAGATGCTGGGCATGCTCCTCTGCATCTCTGGAATACACTAATATATCATCGATGAAAACAATGACAAAGTGATCCAGAAACTCACTGAAAACTCTGTTCATGAGATCCATGAATGCTGCAGGGGCGTTAGTCAACCCGAACGGCATCACTAAGAACTCATAATGCCCATATCTAGTTCTGAAAGCTGTCTTAGGCACATCTGCCTCTCGGACTCGCAACTGATGATACCCGGATCTCAGATCTATTTTCGAGAAACAACCTGCTCCAGCTAGCTGGTCAAACAGATCATCAATCCTAGGTAGAGGATACCTATTCTTGGTAGTGACCTTGTTCAACTGTCTGTAGTCGATACAAAGTCTGAGGGATCCATCCTTCTTTCTGACGAAGAGCACTGGAGCACCCCAAGGTGAGGTACTAGGGCGGATGAACCCTTTATCTACCAAGTCCTGCAACTGTTCTTTCAACTCTTTTAACTCTGCTGGCGCCATCCTGTAGGGAGGAATAGAGATAGGGTTGGTACCTGGCAGCAATTCAATTTCAAACCCTATCTCCCTATCAGGTGGTAGTCCTGGTAAATCGTCTGGAAACACATCAAGAAACTCTCGGACTACTGGTACTGCGGCTGGTTCCCTCACCTGACTGTCTAGCTCTCTCACATGAGCTAGAAACCCCTGACAACCCCTCCTAAGCAAACGACGAGCCTGAAGGGCTGAAATCATACCTCTGGGTGTACCTCTCCTGTCTCCTCTGAAGACACACTCTGACCCATCCTGGTCTCTGAGACTCACTATCTTCTCTCTACAGTCCAAAGTCGCACTATATGTAGATAACCAATCCATCCCTAGAATGACATCAAAATCCGTCAAATCTAGAACCACAAGGTCAGCTGGAAGGTATCTACCCTCTATGAACACTGGACTGAAACGACAGACTGACACTGCCACTGATGGGTCACATTTAGGTCCACTGACCCAGAGAGGATACTCTAACTCAGAACTGATCAAACCCAATCTCTCTATGGCTCTCGAAGCAATAAAGGAATGAGAAGCACCGGGGTCCATCAAAGCATACACATCTGAACACCCAATGATGAGATTACCTGACACCACTGTGTTCGACGTGTTAGCCTCCTCCTGTGTCACAGTGAAAATCCGTGCTGGGGCTACCGGATTTCCACCTCGGGAACCTGCTGCTGAAGTAGAGGCTGCCCCTCTCCCTCTACCTCTACCGCTACTCTGAGGCATGACTGAAGCTGCTGGCCGAACACCTGGCTGTACCACACTGCCTGAACTCATCTGCTGGGATGGTGCAAAAGTCATCTGAGGACAATCCCGAGCAATATGCCCTTCCTGTCCACATTTAAAACAAGCTGTAGATCCCAACCGACAAACTTCGCCATGTGGTTTTCCGCATCTTCTGCAGACTGTAGCTGTGCCAGAGCTTGAGCCACTACCTATTCCCAGACCTGACTTCACTTTACTCCAGAACTTACTCTTTGTTCCTTTTGCTCGATCCCATCTCTTGCCACCTGCGGCTGCTGCACTAGGGGCCTTAGAACTCGAAGCCTGTGCCTTTGACTGTTTCTGAATATTGGCACTAGCCTCCATTTTCCTGGCTGCATCTACTATCGTATGAAAACTCTCCTTTTCTGCTGGAAGAATCAAGGAAGAATACCTGGGATGCAATCTCATAGTATATCTCCTTGCCTTCTTCTGGTCAGTATCATAGGCTTGACCCACATACTGAAGCAAATCCAGGAACTTATCTGTGAATTCATCAACACTCATTTCATCTGTCTGTCGCAACTGTTCAAACTCTATTACTTTCATCTCCCTGGAGCTATCAGGAAAAGCCCACCCTGCAAATTCATTGGCGAACTCTCCCCAAGACATATTGTCCATCCTGGGTTCCACATAATTCTTGAACCATTCTCTGGCCTTCTTGCATTTTAACGTGAAACCTGCCATCTCAATGGCTCGACTATCATCAGCTCCCAACTCACTGGTTATCATCCTAACTGACCTGAGGTATTCAAATGGATCATCTCCCGTGTTATACTTAGGAGCATCCAATTTCAAGTACTCCGTCATTTGTACCTTACCTCCAGATGAGCTAGGTTGATGTCTGTCAACAACAGGGGCTACTGGTTCTGGTGGTAATACTGGCTCATTTGGTTCTGAGTGTGCTGCACTTGGATGAGTAGAGGAAGATGGATACATAGGATATGGTGGGTAATAAGAAGGATAAGGCATATATGGCATGTAAGGAGGATAGGGGACAAAACTCGAGTACTCCGACATACCTCCCATCTGATACTCTGGGTAGCCGAAGCCTGACGTCTGAGCGCCTCCCTGCGACTCTCCCATACCTTCCTCAAATCTGCCTATACCCATACTGTCATCCCTCGACTGCTCAATCTCCTCCTCTGATCTTCCTCCTCTTGCTGTACCTCTTCTGCTCTCGTCCACAGACCTTCTAGGGTCTATTGACGTACCTTCCCTGCTAGATCGCTGAGACCTTGCCCTCGGCAATGCAGGAGAACGAGCAGCTAGTCTCTCACTATCTGGTGGGACTCCAGTCAATCGAGCTGATCGACGAGTTCCTCGCATCTTTATTCTATCTGGAAAACAATACATAACATAACACTTAGCACATAAACATCACATATCAATACAGCACATGCATAACTTATGACATGAAACAGATAGGACGCAACACCCTATCCTAGTGGACATGATTTCCTATTGTGCTTGACCACCCTCTATGAGCCCGACACTAGCGCTATAGGTCCGATCATGTGAACCTAGGGCTCTGATACCAATCTGTAACGACCCCAAAATGGACCGTCACCGGCGCTAGGATTCAGGTCGGCTTAAGGCCGCCAGAACCCGTAGCAAGCCTGCTATACTCTCTGTGTACCTGTAAATCTCATACATGATCATACATTTTCTGTGAAAATGAAAACTCTTTTCTGGCCCAAGGCTTAACCTGTGCATGCACTATCTCTGTACTCTGTACTCTGTACTCTGTACTCTGTACTCTGTACTCTGTACCCCTGACTAGAGCTTGCTCTAGATGGGTTCATTCATACCTGTTAAGCCTGGTAGTCCACATACAGTAAAACATATACATATACCGATCATGTACAACACAATAGATTTACAACTACTAAGTCAAGCACATATATAACTATTACATCTCTTTAACAGTACATGTCCACTCTAGACGATTACATTTCTCTTTATTCTTTCTCTGAACCCTGCTGGACTGTCCCTGTACACGGTATACTGAACCTGCAAAACTGGGGTTAAGGGAGTGGGATGAGCTCTATAGCCCAGTGAGTAGAACAGTAAAACAATTCATTAACAGATGCTCTCATGGAATGCGTCATAACACAAACATTTCACATCAAGAGTAAACCTGTCACCACATAGTCCCAGTAACTCTGTGCCAGGGCGTAGTCAAAGGCTCCTGGACTTCCTGTCATATATGTATATGTGTATATAACACCATTGTACTTACCATTGCCAGGGCGTAGTCAAAGGCTCCTGGACTTTACTATATACCTGCCAGGGCGTAGTCAAAGGCTCCTGGTCTTCCTGTCTGTGACTATGGGATCATTCAGCATTTACCCACATCAACAAATAACAATGCAATGCAACATATTCGTGGATACTAATGCAATCAACTTATGGCATAATCATGATGCATGAGATATGCTAAAACATGTCTTTGATCAATTCAAAAAGCATTAAGTTTAGTTCCACTCACCTCTGGCTATCTGGACTGACTGACTCTGCAGGCTCTGAAAACTCTGGAGCAGTACTCACTGCTGCTCTCTCTGGTTCCTCTGCTCTGTGCCTACACAGATAGACTCAAATGAGGGACCAAACATACTCGGACATACCGCTAAACATCTCCCTTTAAAACCCCTTAAAACACCTTAGACCAAACATAGAAAACATGCAAAGGAAGGCTGGACAGGGCACTTTCGGGGGCACCTTCGGCGGCCGAATGTCCCTTCCAGAGACGAAAGTCAGGCATGTTCGGCGGCCTAACTTGGACTTTCGGGGGCCGAACCTGAGTTCATCCAGAACTCAGTTTCGTGCACAAGGACGCCTGCCAAACCCTCCATCACCTGCTCAGACCTCAACACATGCATTTAACCCTTCTAAAACATGCATAAACACTTCAATAAGCATAAAGGAGCTTCAAATAAATTAAACTCCAACAAACAACACACAACAACCATACACAAAGCATAGGATCCATACACCCTAATATGGACAACTTATGCATACTCAAGCACAACTCCCCTTTCCCATCATCAAACTCATTTAAAACATGATAAAAACAAAGGATTCACTCTTACCCTTTGAAGAACAAAGGCTGGCGTGACCCCAAACTTGAAGAAATGAAGATTCAAGCTTCACAAGTTCTCAAACTCCACAACTTCTCAAAACTAGTTAAAACTCACCATAAACTTATTTTTCTTTGAAAGATTTGATTAGAAACTCAAGAAAATCACCAAGGGGAAACATGTGCTTGTTCCTGACCCAAAGGAGAGCTTAAGCACCTCCATAGTCGGCCACATCCACTTAAAAAAGGTGAACCACCGCTTCACGTTCGGTGGCCAAAGCTACATGTAACACCTCATCACGTTCGGGGGCCGAACATTGAGTTTAGGGGGCCGAACATGAGCTACTTTAGGCGGCCGAACTTACACTTTAGGGGGCCGAAAGTGGCAAAACTTTCCTTAGCCTTGTTTCTTCAAAACTTATTCCTTTGCTAAAACAAAAGCTTAAAACATCTAAAAACATTTTAGAAAACCTCCACTCTCCCTTCAGGGATGCTCTGACATCCTCGATTCCACCGAACGATAGGAATTCTGATGTCTGAACATGCCGGGTATTACATTATTAATCTTTTGTTATTCAATATTCATGTAATCTTATGCTTAATTCCATTATTGCTTTGTTGTTTGGATCTACATTGATTCTTGATTGCAAGGTAATTGATGTTTGTTAGTTTGGATAATTTTAAGTCCGTAATTGCTTAGATTGTTTAAGTATAAGGACACTTGGTGTAAAAATCAAGGAGATTGCATGATCTAGTGTTGTCACCATGGTTGTGGGTAACTAAAATTGGTTCTCTCTATTTCTTAATACAATTGACATTTGTTAGTAGCCTAAGGCTCAAGGACGTTCCTTGCAACTTGTTAATTAGTAATTAATTAGAGGACTTTCCCTAATTGGTTTACTTAAGGAGAGATATGGTGGTGAGAAGCTTCTTCCATCACCATGGCTAATTTATTGAATCAAGCAAAAGAACATAAGTGTCAATGATCAATCCCATCAACTAAAGTGGATCTAATTCTTCAACTAGAGCTTTTCTCATATTTGTTTTCCCTTTATTTTTATTATTTGCTTTTCCTTATTGCTTTCATCATTAGTTTAATCATATCAATTTTAAAACCCCCTTTTTTACTTTTCTTGCACTTTATTTTCATTGTCTATTTATTTTCAGTTTGTTTTTTTGGTCTTGATAAGGAAAGTAGGTAAGTATAAATTCCTTGTGGATACGATCCTTTCACTAATATCTACAGTATTAATATTGTTGGTAGCTGAATTGATTATTTTTTACCGGCTTCGACAACCGTTCTGTCACCTAGTCATTGTCCTCAATGGAAAATAAAATAAGTAAGCAAGAGAGTTACTTCCCTGGAGTGTTGATTTGAGCAAATCAATTGGCCAAATCAATGGCATTGGTGGACTCCTGACATAAAGTGATCAACCAACAGCTGTAGCATGCCCTTCATATGCAAAATTTGAGTCTCAATTCTGTCTAGTCGTGCATCTATGGAGGGACGTGGCGGTGCATCATCTGGTGTTTCTTCTTGGTCTGCTGCAGGTGTGGCTATCACTTAGGACACTTTAGCCTGCGTTGCTGCATTCTTTCGAAACACACGCTTATGGTGTAGTACCACTGGCCCTGCAGGTGTAAGAGAGAAAATACCACTAACCTTGCAAAACAACCCCATGTCATCTAAGACACGCAAATCTAATGAGGTTTGTTTGCTGCCCTGGTGAAGGTTAGTCTGCTCAGGATGAAAAATATTCAAATTAACAACAAGCAAAGTAATAACATGGCCAACAATGAATGGATGATGATAAGACAGAATTTCAAAAATCTGTGTGGCAAACCAGAATCTAAATTTAAGGTTTCTCTTAAACACCATGCTCCAAAGAAAATAAAGTTCAGTTTTTGTCAAAATATTTGACGCGTCCTTGCATCTAGAAAAAGTATTGGCTAGAGACCTATGCAAGAATTTCAAGCAAAGATTGCATAAATACAAGTCTTTGGATTTGGTGGGAAAGGATGAAGCAAGAGGGTTGTCACACAGTTTAGCATATGCAGCAGTGGCATCAAAATCATTAGGGAAGTCACATATAGCTTTTTAGGAGTCAAATCCAAGTGCAGAAGTGAATTTCGCCATGGACATGCAGAAACGGTGTCCTATTAGTGTAAAATTGAGTATATCAGGTGTGTGCACAGTGATCATAGTAGTTTTGTTGAAGAAGAAAGTGCAGAAGAACTCGTGAACGAGTTCTGTCAATGTAGGCATGCGTAAATGGAAGAACGAGCCCCAAACAATGCCATCAGTGAGAAGTTTTACTTCCTCCCAAATCCCTAATGCATTAAGTGTCTCAAAGTGTAGAAACTTACTTGGTATGTAAGGGAGGGAAGAGATGGCCACGTATCTGGTGCATTCAGCCTGTTTCTTGAAGACCAATGCCTTTGAAGCATGACCCATGGATGGTGATTTGGGCAAATCACGGTTGGAGCTAAGGGTGCTGTGTTCTTCAAAAGTTGTGACTGGCCTACTGGTTGAGGAATCAATGCGACGCCTAGTGCTGGGACGCCTAGATGAGGGCGTAGGTACTGGGCGCTTCTGTCCGCATTTGTTTGAGGGAGGAAATGATGGCGACAATGTGGCCTGAGGAGTCACTATGCCACCGGCCTGAGGTGCAGAGTGTGGTGCCACAGACGATGCTTGTGGCTGGCGATGATAGGTGTTGGTGACCGGCGGCGATGATGTGCATAGAGACGCTTCAGCCATTGACCTAGTCTCGGCGGTGATGTCCGCGATGGGTGGTGGGTTGATGATTGGCTCCTCATCACTATCCGCGAGCACATATACTAGTTTGGATTGACCTAGGTGGCGCCACTGGCCTGGACTGGAGGTAGCCACCATCTTCGTGCACACTATGCTTGTCTGTGTTGGCCTGAGAGAAAACTTAGGAAAGAAGGTAAAGGTACAGTAATGTAAGTAAAAGAAAATAAAAGAAACAATTTAAGAGATTTAGGGAAAGTGATTTGCCCTGGTAATAAATGCAGTATCTCTGTTGTCTGGCTGTGTGATTTGCCTAATTGATTTGGGCAAATCGATCTCGCTGGGTTGCCTCCGAGTAGCACCCTTATTTAAAGTCGAGGGCTGGACTGTACCGATTTAATTAGAGAGATGGGGAGGGGTTATTTGTAATACCCGGCTGGAGTCCGGCATCGAAATTCTACTTTCCGGTGGAGTCCAGGATGTCGGAAGTCTCTAGAAGGGTTAGAGTGATGTTTTTTCTAACATGTTTTGATAATGTTCATAGTTTTCAAGCATAAGGAAATGAGTTTTTAAGTGAAATGAACCAAGGCAGAAAAGCCAGGTTCGGCCGCCGAAGTTGAGGTTCGGCCGCCGAACATGCATGGCTTTCGGTTTCACGTGTGGCCACCGAAGGTGGTCTGGCCAGCCACCTATAAATGGCCCTCAGTCGGTTGAAGCGGTAAGAGCACCGTTTCTTTTGTCTTATGAGGTGAGACCCTGTCCTTTGTGAGTATTTCTTCATGTTTTCATTAACTCATGCACAGATTTGATTAGTTTTCATGATTATTTGAAGGTTTTAAGCTAAAAACTCAAAGTTTTGAAGTTTGGAGAGTTGGAAGGAAAGTTGCTCCAAAACTCCACTTTAGGATTGTTCATCTTCTTGGTTTCAAGAGGTAAGTGAAGATCCTGAGCTTGTTTTTATGTTTTCTGAAGGTTTTATGTGGATTTGGGGGAGAGTTGCATGAATAGGGTTCTTTGTGAGGTTTTGATGATTTTGTGCATAGAGCTTGTTTCTGTGTTGTTTGTGTTGTGTGTTTGGGGTGTTAAGGTAGTTTTGACCCCTTTGAGCATATACATGAGTGTATGCACGTTGAGGAAGTGAAGTAGGTGAGTTTGGAGGAGTTTTGGGCTTTTGGCGAGAGGCAGGGCAAGTTTCTGCCCTACTGATGAACTCAGGTTCGGCAGCCGAAGGTACATTCGGCCGCCGAACCCCTGAGGAGAAGAGAGGAGGTGGCTTCGGCTGCCCAAGCTTGCCCCCGAGCTTTTGGACTTTCGGCTCTGGAGGGAAGTTCGGCCGCCGAAGGTGCCGCCGAAGGTTAGAGACTTTCGTCTCTGGAGTGCCTTTCAGCCTCCGAAACTTGCCCCCGAAAGGGTTCGGCAGCCGAAAGTGGAAGTTCGGCCGCCGAAGGTGCTTGAGTTTCGTCTCTGGAGAAGCCTTTCGGCCGCCGAATCTGCCGCCGAAAGTGTTCTGTCCAGCTTTTCTTTTGCATGCTTTGCATGAGTTTTAGAGTGAGTTTAAGGGGATTTGTGGGGAGTTAAATAGAGTTGTTCATAAGCTAGTTTGGTCCCTCATTTGAGTTTATCTGTACCTATACAGACCAGAGGAACCAGAGAGAGCAGCAGTGAGTACTGCTCCAGAGTTTTCAGAGCCTGCAGAGTCAGTCCAGATAGCTAGAGGTGAGTGGAACTAACCTTAACTCTTTTAATTGCACAATGGAATGTTTTAGCATATTTCATGCATCATGATTATGCCATAGGGTGATTGCATTAGTATCCACGAATATGTTGCATTGCATAGGTATTTGTTGATGTGGGTGAATGCTGAATGATCCAATAGTCTCAGACAGGAAGTCCAGGAGCCTTTGACTACGCCCTGGCAGGTATAGTAAAGACCAGGAGCCTTTGACTACGCCCTGGCAGTTATAGTAAAGACCAGGAGCCTTTGACTATGCCCTGGCAATGGTAAGTATAGAGGTGTTATATACACATATACATATATGACAGGAAGACCAGGTGCTCGATTCTACGCCCTGGCACAGAGTTACTGGGACTATGTGGTGACAGGTTTACTCTTGATGTGGTTTGTCTGTGTTATGACGCATTCCATGAGATCATATTTTAATGAGATATTTTACTGTTCTACTCACTGGGCTATAGAGCTCATTCCACTCCCTTAACCCCAGTTTTGCAGGTTCAGTGTACAGTGTAGAGAGGAGATCAGCAGAGTGCCAAAAGAGTAAAGAGTAAAGAGAATTGTACTAGTGTAGAGTGGACATGTACTATGAAAGAGATGTAATCATTGTGTATAAAGTTAGATTTGTGCTTGACTTAGTGATGGTATGTACATGATATGTATATGTATAAATGTTTTACTGTATGTGCAAAACCAGGCTTAACAGGTATGAGTTAACCCATCTAGAGCAAGCTCTAGTCAGGGGTCCAGAGTACAGAGTACAGAGTACAGAGATAGTGCATGCACAGGTTAAGCCTTGGTTCAGAAAGAGTTTTTATTTTCACAGAAAATGTATGATCATGTATGAGTTTTACAGGTACACAGAGAGTATAGCAGGCTGGCTAGAGCTTGGTATATGGAAAGTTTTAAATTTTTATGAAAATGTATGATCATGTATGGGATTTATCAGGTATGACAGGTTATATGTGAGGCTTGCTACGGGTTCTAGCGACCTTAAGTCGATCTGAATCCTAGCGCCGGTAGCGGTTCGGTTTCCGGGTCGTTACAAAATCTGTCCTGTCTTTTCTTTTTAGCTGGAGCCTTCGTTTGATTTTTGAATGTTGAATGAAGAAGAGGCAAGTGGATCTCCTTTAGATCTCGCTGCCTAAATAGGAAGATTTGACTACTGCAGTGTGTGCACATCTTTGAATGAGGAAAGAAAGATCTGCGATTTGAATTTCAAATAATCTTCTGACTGAGCTTTCCTTGTTTGCTTTTGCTTCTGCACTTTCCTTATTGAAAACTTTCCTTTTTAGAAAACTTTCCTTATTTGAAAACTTTCCTTATTTGAAAACTTTCCTTTTTTGGAACTTTCCTTTTTTGGAACTTTCCTTTTTTGGAACTTTCCATTTTTGGTACTTTTTAGCAGTTTTAAGAGCATTTTCTCCAGATTATCTCTTTACACCTAGTATCTGCAAAACATGATTTGTTGAGAAATCTTGAGATTATTGCAACCTAGTTGCACAGCGAAAAAATAAAATCTCTGTTGATTTGCTTTTCCAGAATCCGAGTGCTTCGTTTAATTCAAAAATGGATATGAGACTAACCTGTTAATCTCGTCAAGAAGATACAATGCTGGACTGATGGTGTTGCCTTTTCAAACGAACACCCTCTATGGTATCCACACGAACGTCTTCTATCCTTCTAGAGTGCTAGCTCTCTCAAAGATGGATAAATTATGTGCT
This sequence comes from Manihot esculenta, assembly GCF_001659605.2. Lineage (NCBI taxonomy): Eukaryota > Viridiplantae > Streptophyta > Magnoliopsida > Malpighiales > Euphorbiaceae > Manihot > Manihot esculenta. The sequence goes on along the minus strand of NC_035169.2, from coordinate 23,281,719 downwards.
CCACAATCTATAGTTTTAGACTGAGTTTTCTCAAAACCGTTCCCTCCACAATTCGTAGAAGAGGTATTTATATGTTTCACTCTTTTGTTTTCACACAAATCCTTTTTCCTAAAAGGAGTTGTATTTTTCCCACAATTCCTTTTCCTAAAAGGAGTTGTGTTTATCTCACAATTCCTTTTCCTAAAAGGAGTTGTGTTTATCTCACAATTCTTTTTCCTAAAAGGAGTTGTGTTCATAACCTACTATCACAATCTTGCAGATACTCAAATATTTTATGTGATATAATCCTATATCTTATGTGATAGAATCCTTTATCTGTAACAGTTACAGATAGACTGCAGATCTTTTAAATATTATTATCTCATAATAATAAATGATTAATAATAATAACACTTTATTATTATTAACTATATTAATAATTAATATTAATAATAATAACACTTATTATTATTAATTATATTAATAATTAATATTAATAATAATAACACTTTATTATTATTAAATATTAATAATAATAACACTTTATTATTATTAAATATTAATAATAATAACACTTTATTATTATTAATTATATTAATGGGCTTTGGGCTTTTAACCCATTAATATGACATAGCACATCAACAATGTTCTTTTGTGTGTGACCCAATAGGCCCAGTCCCACAAGGCCCATAAGTCATAAGTGGCCTCTAGCAAGATATTATGACTACCCAACTAATATGAGGATGAATAGTCCAATAAAGCCTAATAAATAGAACATGAATTAATATATTTGTCACACGATATCTAGTTTGAACATAAGTCATGGTCAATGTCAAATTTATAATGTTCAAACTTATGATTTCTCGATCTCTAAGTAGACTGATAAATTCAAATGATATTGATCACACTATCAATTCATTTGAGCACGGCCATGCATTTTTCAGTCTTACTTATCGAGGGGCCCAGAAGATATCTCTCTCATAGAGAGGGACAAATCCTATCTTGATTGTTCATTATCCTCTACATAATTTCTATTATGCTCAATCATAACCTTTATGATTGTCCGATTAAAGACAATGTTTGGTTATGTCAAAACATAATAGTCCTTATGTTGGAAACTATGACAATCTCAAGTCAAAGGATTAAGACATAACTACTTTGAGATTCACTTATGACAATGACCCATGTAGTGATCTCAATGCGGGTCCATCCAATACTTTCTTCTCTAACAAGTATTTATGATTATTGAATTATATCAACATATACATAATCATCTCATGATTATCAATCAATAATCATACCAGTTATATTTTATTATTATCAACATAATAATAAGTAACCAGGGATGATAATCATTATTATGTAACATGCAAACAAATAATAATGATAAAAACCTCTTTTATTAATAACCAAAACGACATACAAAAAGGCCCAAGATGATGGCCTAGGGCATATACACTAACAATCTCCCACTTGCACCTGGCCTAATCATACAAGTATCTAATACCCATAGACCTAGTGTGCTGATCATGCTTGATCTGTGAAAGAGGCTTGGTCAGTGGATCTGCAATGTTGTGATTTGTGTCTATTTTTCATATTTTGATATCTCCTCTATCAATGATCTCTTGAATAAGGTGATATCACCTGAGTATATGTTTTAGATCTCTAGTGAGATCTAGGCTCCTTTGCCTGTGCTATGGCATCGTTATTATCACAATAAAGGTCCATAGGTTTTGCAATGCTGGGAACTATTCCCAACTCTGAGATGAATTCCTTCAACCAGACTGCCTTTTTAGCTGCATTTGATGCTGCTATATACTCAGCTTCTATTGTAGAATATGCTATAGTGTTCTGCTTGGAACTCTTCCAACTAACAACTCCACCATTTAAAGTGAATACGAATCCTGACTGCGATCTGAAGTCATCTATGTCGGTTTGGAAATTAGCATCTGTGTAACCACTTACAACTAGCTCGTCTTCCAATCCTCCATAAACTAGGAATGCATCCTTAGTCCTTCTAAGGTACTTTAGGATATTCTTAACAGCTGTCCAGTGACTTTTACCGGGATCTGCTTAATATCTGCTTGTTGTGCTCAAGGCATATGAGACGTCTGGTCTAGTACATAACATGGCATACATGATAGATCTAATAGCAGAAGCATAATGTAACGACCCGGAAATCGATACCCCTCTGTAACGGCCCGCACCGCCACCGGCGCTAGGATCCAGATCGGCTTAAGGCCGCCGGGACCCGTAGCAAGCCAAACATACCTCCTATCACCTGGTCAAATCCCATACATGATCAAAACTTAAACATAAAAACTTAAACATAAGATGTTTATACCGAGCTTGACCTGTATGCAACGTAACTGAAAACATGAAGAACCCTCTTACTAGAGTCCTCAACAACTCTAGATGGGTCAACATAACATACATCAAACTGGGATTACATCCAAAGAACTAGAACCTAACCTGTGCATGCATCAAACCATAAACATAAGACCTCTACTAGGGTCCTCATCAATCTCTAGCGTGGTAAACAACACATGCCACAAGATTAGTTCCAACATAACTCAACATCTAGCATAACATACATCATGTAATAAAAAGGGACTAACCAAGTCTTAGGGCCAAGCACAGTACTAATCCATAAACATAACTCCACTTAACTTTACATTATATTCTCTTACAACTCATAATAACAATTTATAATACATGTCCACACTAAAAGTACTAATCTAATACTATTACATAAGCAAAGCCTTAACTCTTGACGCTTCCCGAACGACTTCAAACCTGCAACACTGGGGTTAGGGGAGAGGGGTGAGCTAAAAAGCCCAGTGAGTAGAAACAAAGAAAACAGTTCATTAATTACATGCTTTCATGAAATGCGTCACAGCACAAACATATCATATCACGGATCGGACCTAACCCCAAAACATCCCTTCCAGTCTCAGTATGCCCGGCCCGACCGGGTCTCACAACCTTCGTATGCCTGGCCCAGCCAGGTCTTACAGCAACTGGATATGTATGCCTGGCCCGGCCAGGTCTCACAACATCTCTAGGGCTAGTGGGGTCGTCCTTGGTCCAATCTCCATCAACAGTAAATAATGCAATGTTTCATATTCGTGTAACTAGTGCAATCAACCTATTACATATAAACATGATGCATGAGCATGCTTTAGGCATTTGATTTCATAAAGTAAAAGATTAAGTTTAGTTCTACTCACCTCTGGCAGACGCTGAACTGACTCTGCAACTGCTAACATTGATGGCCTCCTCGATCCCTCGGGTCCGGTCCTACACAGGTGGACTCGAATGAGGTGCCAAACACATTATAACCACTCATAAACAACTACCCAAAAACCCCTTAAAATATCACTTAAACATGCATAGAGAACAACCTTGAAAAGGCTGGGCAGGGCACTTTCAGCGGCACCTTCGGCGGCCGAACCCTCTCTCCAGAGATGAAACTCAGGCACTTTCGGCGGCCGAAAGTCCCTCTCCAGAGACGAAAGTCAGGCACTTTCGGCGGCCGAATCCTTCCTTCGGCGGCCAAAAGTCTGCTTTCAAACCAGAACTCAGCTATCGGGGGCAAGGTTAGGCGGCCAATCCATGCATCCAAAGGCAGGTTCGGCGGCCGAAACCACTTTCGGCGGCCGAACCTGAGTTCTTCCCAGAAGGGCATAACTCAGCTTCTCATGCATTCAAGCCTCCCCAAACCTTCCAAACACCCCAACACAAGCACCCAACTCTACCAAAACATGCATAAACCTTAAACCATGCATAAAGGAGCTTAATAGCTTGATTAAACTCCCAAACAACATCAAAACATACATAGATAGTTTATGACCCACATAGGCCAAAACCATCAAAACAACCCAAATCCTTACATTGTAACAGCCCGGACACCGATACCCCTCTGTAACGGCTCCAAACTGCTCGGCGCTAGGATCCAGATCGGCTTAAGGCCGCCTAGACCCGTAGCAAGCCTGCTACTGACCTCTGGGTACATGCGCCATCCCATACATGATCCAACAACTGGAAAACTTTTCTGAAAGACTACCAGACTTAACTTAAAAACCACTCAGATATACTGATCTGAAATAGCCCTTAGGGCTATCTGTAATACACCAGTGACACGTTACCAAGTAACCTCCATGCACTATGCGCTGTGTCATAGAACCCACTCTGTAAAGGTCAGCATATCATAAGTTACCTTGGCTACCATAGAGTCACAGGAATCAAACCTGGTCTTCTCTATTGGCCTCTCTATGGATCACAGGAATCAAACCTGGTCTTTCCTCCGCACTGGTCTTGGGTCAAAGGAAGTAATCCCTGTCTTCCCTCACAGTTATAATTCACTGGGTTTTCGAAACACAACATTTAGTAAGCCTGGTTTGACTCATTTCTCATCAAGAAACTAAAAACAGGATACATGCATATACAAGGGATTCAGCACACACTGGGCAAAGCACAACTCTAGACATTATCTCATTATACTCTATCTCTTTACCACAAGCTCTTTCCATGCATAACCTGTATACACAGTATGTCCATACATCATGTCCACAACTATACCATACAAACATACATAACATATCATATCATCCTTAATCTTTACATCATCTTGCCTAAACATATACATCAAGCTTCTTCTATACATATACATGCCACATACTACTCTATCAAAACCTAGCTATGCTATTACAGCCAAACACGGCAATCCATGCTTAACCTCTGCTCTCCCATAGCTCACTCTGCTGAACTCTGGCCCTGCAAAACTGGGGTTAAGGGAATGGGGTGAGCTACAAGAGCCCAGTGAGTAGAAACACTGAAAAACAGTTCATTAAATACACTCGGTCATGAAATGCATCACAACACAACTAGTCCATATCTTGGATTAGACATGACCTCAAAACTGCCTCGACGGGCTATTGATGTCGCCTTGGTCCAATCCGCATAAACAATGATAATGCAATGCACCATCTTCGTGATTCTAATGCAATTACCCTAATACATATCATGGCATCCATGATGCATGAACTATGCTCACACATTCTGTTATTTTATTATAAAATATTATGTTTAGTTCTACTCACCTCTGCTCCTCTGGCAGAAACTGTACTGACGCTGTAACTGCTAAGCCTGACGACCTCCCTGAACTGTCGGGTCCACTCCTACACAAATGGACTCGAATGAGGTGTCAAACAATGCTAACATAACTCTAACACAACTCTTAAACAACTCCCCAAAAACCCCCTAAAAGATCCTAGAACACTCATACAAAGCATGCAAAAGAAGGCTGGACAGGACACGTTCGGCGGCAGGTTCGGCGGCCGAATGTCCTCTCCAGAGACGAAACTCGCCTACTTTCGGCGGCCGAATCTCCTCTTTCGGCGGCCGAAGCCTTCGGGGGCAAGGTTCGGGGCCAAACCATACTCCAGAGACGAAAGTCTCCAACCTTCGGCGGCACCTTCGGCGGCCGAACCTTCCCTCCAGAGACGAAAGTCCAATCCTTCGGGGGCAGGTTTAGGCAGCCGAAACCACCTCCTCAACACGTTCGGCGGCCGAACCCTCCTTCGGCGGCCGAAGCTGGGTTCTCCAGTTAGGCAGAACCTCGCTCACCTCATACTCAACTTCCCCCAAACCTCACTCAACAAGCATCTCAACACACATAATAAGCATATACTCAACTATATGCACAAAGGGGTCCAAAACTACCTAAAAACCCCAACAAACAACACCCATAACACATAAACATACTCATGCATAAAAACCCTCAAAAACCTCCTTTTACACCTCACCATGCAACTCTTCCCTTTCCCCCATAAAACTTGCTGAAAACCACTATAAAACATAAGGATCAACACTTACCTCTTGGCTGGTGTGATCCTAGCTGCAAAACATGGAGAAACCAAGCTCCTCAAGCTTCAAGCTCCCCAACTTCCTCTTTTTACTCAAAACCTTCAAACCCAAGTGAAAACTCATGAAAACCTTACAAGATTTGAGGAAAACACCATGAAAACATCCAAGGAGAACCTAAACCCCACCTTGACCACAAAGAGAGCTTCCAGCACCCTCCATGGCCAGTCAACGGGGCTTAAATAGGTGGCCAACCGCCCTTCCTTCGGCTGCCGAAACTGCATGCAAAACCATGCAACGTTCGGCGGCCTATCGTGAAGTTTCGGAAGCCGAACCTATAGCACTTTCGGCGGCCGAACATGACCTTCGGCGGCCGAACCTGCATTCTGCCTCCTTAGTCTTTTCTCTTCCACACTCATGCCCTTTCCTTTCAAAACCATAAAACACGTAAAACCATTTTAGAAAACCTTGCTAAAACCTTGTAAAACCGTCAGTGTCCCATGCAATGCCCCGCAAAACGAATCCGACATCCGAGATTCCACCTGATGGGAGGAATTCCGATGCCTGAACGAGCCGGGTATTACAATCTACCCCCCTTATAACAACATTCGTCCCCGAATGTTCAAAACAAAACAAACAAATAACAGGCAAGTAAAGCCTAACACTTCTCTTCAAAAAGAGAATATCTGCAACTCTACTTTCCTGATCTGAGTCCATACTCTAGCCTTAGTATCCTAACCTTTTCTGAACTCCACAGCTTTCGCTGCGCTACTCTGATCCTTACTCTTCACTTTTCATCTTAACGAAACGAATCTCTTTGTGCAACTCTCACTAGGAATACGAATCTGTAACACTCAAAGCTTAAGGAATCATCCTTCGTTTCCCACAACAGCACTGGAAATATTCCAGGGTGAAGTACTAAGTCAGATAAAACCTTATCTATCCCAACTTGCCACTATTCTGATAACTCTTAGCTCTCTCTGCAGGTGCCCTTCTGTAGGGAAAGGAAAGAAAGAATTGGTTCTGTGTCCAGATACCACTTTCACTCCCATCTCACATTTCCTAACAGATGGTAAACCTGACAGTATACTAGTACCCACTAGCAATGGCACTGAGGCCGATTCCCTATCCTAACAAACTTACTCACACGAGTTAAAACAACCCTCTGATAACCTTTCCTGAATAACTGTGAGCCTGTAGGGCTGACATCCACTTCGAGGCACCTCTAGACACTGTCCTTCGAAGGATTACCACTGATCCATCCGATACCCTGAACTCTCCTACCTTGTCGCTACTGACACAGGTAGTACTGTGAGTAACTAGCCAATCCGCCCTAGAATGACATCACACAGTCAACTCTAGAACCATAAGGTCAGCTGGATCGCATCTACTCACCACAAACTCTGAACTGAACTGACTGACTCTGCTTCAGATGGATCATACACTTAGGTCCACTGACCCAAGAAACACATGCTAAGCCCAGAAGTCATCAAACCCATCCTACCAACAGCTCACAAAGGAAAGCGAAACTCTCAGCTTATTTGCACTCCTCTGGTTATACTAACCTGTACTTCTGACTACGGATCTTCCTTTCTCTTTGATGCTTCCCGGCTTAATAACTCTACGGAAATGCTAGATGACTTGGCTATCACGTTCTCTCTCTCTACTTACTTTCGATGTTATATTGTGACACATCACAATGAAACAGACATGCCCTGAAATTGCACTCAGCTTACAGAACTTGACCTCTATGCCATGTTCTCTGAAAATCTACAACATTTCGTAGATATCGGGCATGCTTCTCTGTTTCTCTAAACTATTCTACGATTTTGCTGCGCACTCTGATCCTTGCCCGTCTTTATTCTTCTTTACTATACTGGCTTCTTCTCTTTTGATCCCTTCTAACATGGCTAGACTATCTCTAGCTCTCTCGCTAACTGTTTCTATAGGATAAACTGATAAGCGACATCTGACTGAGGGCAGCTAAGTCTTACCCAGTAAATCTTGTCTTGTATACTCAGAGTCGCTGAGCAGTTTTACCCCTTCCCTCTGGTTTAGACTCTTCACTATCATAAAGATCTCACCTCTACGCAACTGCTAAATTGACTTTGGCCATATAGTTCCCAACTCTTAGATCTATTATGGAAAACAACCAGCTGCTACTAGCTGGTCCTATAGATCCTCCATTCTGCATGGGAACACCTGTCCTTGGTAGTGATTTTGTGCAACTAGTCACAGTTGTGACAAAATCTCAAGGTTTCATCCTCCGTTTCTCACAACGATACTGGAACATTCTAGGGTGTGTGGTACTAAGTCAGATAGAATCCTTTACTACCAAGTGCACATTGTTCTACTATCGCTCTTCAGTCTGTAACTGCTTTTCTAGCTCTTATAGGTTTCAACTCTTACATGCTACAGGTATCATTCCAAAGGAAAAGGTGAAGATACATCTAGTCTCAACTCCACTGGGTTTACTAATGGTAAACCTGCTAACTCGTCTGGAATAACATCTAACACTCTTTCTCTTTTCCTATCTATGAATACTGAGGCTGGTTCCCTGACCTGGCTATGCGCTCAAACAAGAGCAAGAAAACTCCTGACGAACTTCCCTAACGAATTCACGAGCCTGTAGGGTTGATATCAAACTGCTGGGTATGCTAACCTGTCCCCCTCTAAGGACTAACTCTGACCCATCCGAGCCTCTGAACTCTGACCTGTCCTACCTTGTCTTTGCAGACGTAGGTAGTACCTCGAGTAGCTAGCCAATCCGCCCTAGGTTGACATCATCAGTCACCCCTAGAATCATAAGGTCAGCTGGACGGCATCTACTACTCTCACCAAACTCTGAACTGAACCGACAGACTGACTCTGCCATAGATGGATCACACTCTTGGGCCCTCTGACCCAAAGAGAACACTCTAAGCCAGAAGTTATCAACCCCTCCTCTATTTATGGCTCTCACAACAACAGGGAAAGAAACATCAGGGTCCACTATAACCTACACATCTGAACACCCTCAAGTGAACGTATTTGACGTCACCGTGTTCAATGTGTTAACCGCCTACTAAGTCAGGATGAAGATCCAAGCTAAAGCTAACGAATCTTCCTTCGGGAACCGACCAAAGAAAAGGAGAACTCTCTTCTCCTGCGTCAACCACTGTCCTGAAACATGGCTAGAGCAACAGGCTGAGTTACACTACTCGAAGTCATCTGCTGGGACTGTGCCAATCTGGGCCGCAGTAGGACGCTCACAAAATATGAGTCCTTTCTGCTCGCATCTATACATGCCGTAGTCCCATACCATCAGACTACTTTTGTGTAACCTCCACGCCTCACGGATCCAGAACTATCTGAACTAAAGCTCACTCGCCATCTAATCCCAGACTAAACTGAAATCTTTTTCTAACCTTTCTTACTTTACATTTAGTCTATTCTGTTCTTTCTCTGCTCTATCTTCTCTCATTTACTCTTTTCTTTCCTTACTTTTCTCTTACTTACTTTTATTCTTTTTCTTACTCTGCACTTTCTTACGCTATTCTCTGCCTTATTTCTTTACTTGAGGTCTACACTCAGAGATGAGAGATCACTCTCTCTCTACCTGGATTTCAAAGCCATACGGCTATAGCTCTCGAGCTTTTTCCTGGCTCACTAACATGTAACGACTCACTCGTCTCTAAACCTTTATCTCTGACCTTTTGGCTCTGAACATCTAACTCTAGTACACTTTACTATTTTCACATCAACTGATATTCTATACACATTAGAACACTCAAAAGTGAGTTTACCTGGCACCACTGTGTTCCGTGTGTCTGTCTCTGGCTGATCCTGGGTGAAAATCCGAGCCGGAACTAACGGACGTCCACTGAAGGAACCTCCTGAAGAAGGGACTACCCCTCTTTCTCTACCTCTGCCCTGCACCGAGGCTGGAGCTTCTGGTGGAATTATATTGTCTGCGGATGTCTGTGGGAACTGTGCGGATACGGTCATAATGGGACACTCTCGTACCATGTGCCCCTCCTGTCCGCACCTGAAACATGCTGTTGTCCCAGCCCGACATACACCTTTGTGCCTCCTACCGCACTTCACACATCTAGAACTATCCCAACCAGAACTCGAACCCTCGCGACAACCTATGCCAAACTTTACCCTATTCCAAAACTCTCTTTTCTTTGACCCTTTCAGGCCTCTCACTTTCTTTTTATTCTTTGCAGCAGCTTCACCCAAAGGAAAACGATCACTAGTCTCTGGGTCATTTTCTATACTCATGTTTTCTGTCTGCCCTGGCTGCTCACAGTCACTCTCTTTATGCTCCCTTGAACTATCTGAACAAGCCCATCCTGCAAACTCTATAGCAAACTGTTCCCAGGATAAGTTTTCTACCCTCGGATCCACATATTGGGTAAACCATTCCCTTGCCTTCTCACATTTCAATGTAACCCCTGCCATCTGTATGGCTCTACTCTCATTAGCTCCCAACTCATCGGTTATCAGCTTAACCATTCTAAGATACTCAACAGGGTCATCACCAGTCTCAAATTTGGGAACATCCAACCTCAAATAAGCTGTCATCTGCACCATACTTTCCCCAGGTGAACTAGGCTTGGGTGTTTGGACAATTGGGGCTACTGTTTCTCCTGGTGGTGGAGGAGGTGCAACATTCCCTGAGGTAGGGTTTGCTAAACTTGGATAACCAAAGAAGGGTGGAAACATGGTATACTGTGGATGTGGCGGTGGATATGGCGGATAAAAGGAAGGATAGGGCATAAAGGTGGGATATGGGTGATAACTAGGAAACTCTGATGTACCTCTCATCGGGTACTCTACCCCCCACTGGTAGGGTGGATACTGAGGTGGAACAAATCTCGAGGCCTGAGTGCCTCCTTGGGACTCACCCATATCTCCTCCCAACCCACTCCTGCCAAAGCTACCATCTCTACTCTGCTCATTCTCCTCTATTTCTCTCATACACCCTGACATACCACTCTGGACAACTCCCCTTCTACTCTCATCATCAGACCTTCTAGGGTCCCTTGATGTACCTTCTCTGTTTATACTATCTGATGTTGCCCTTTGCAGAACGGGGAGATGAGCATCCATGTCCTCATCCTCCGGCGGAGCTCCTGTCAATCTAGCAGATCGACGAGTTCCTCTCATCCTGCCTCTGAAAAGCACAACATCACACAAAAATATCATCAAATGATCCATGTGAAAACACATGAATCCTCAGCACATAGCAAACATATCAATAATGCACATGCAACTCATCATGGCATTTCACATCAGCATGCAAAACAGGACTCCACATCCTATCCTAGTGGACATGATTTTAACTTATTGTGCTTTCCTTCCTATACAAGACAATACCTCTTTCCGATGTGGGATATCCCAACACACCGTACTCTTGAGGCCCTATGCTCTGATACCAATCTGTAACGACCCGGAAACCGGTACCCCTCAGTAACGGTCCGAACCATCACTGGCACTAGGATCTAGATCGGCTTAAGGCCGCCGGGACCCGTAGCAAGCCGACTATACTCTCTGTGTACCTGATAAATCCCATACATGATACAAAGATACTCAATAATCCTGTAAAACTTTATAGGCTTAACTACTGCTACTCAGATATAGCAATCTGAAATGGCCCTCAGGGCCTATACCAGGGACTACTATCTGCTGTGGATCAAGGGAATGAAACCCTTTTAATCTGTAACACATTCCACTGGTATCTCATCGAAGCCATACATTAAGCCTAACTCACACATTTCTCATCAAGAAACGTAAAACAGGATTCATGTACAGGGGATTAATCATACATCACACTATAGCAATGATACTAGGAAAAGCACAAGTCTATCCAGTATACGACAGTACATATCTATACATTACATTACAACTAATCTTTTAATTACATCATGTCCACTACACTATTACAGCATACATTCAAGCACAACTTTCCTCTGTACTCTTGCTGACTTTTACTTCCCATAGCTATCTCAGAACCTGCAAAACTGGGGTTAAGGGAGTGGGATGAGCTCTATAGCCCAGTGAGGAGGAACAGTAAAACAGTTCATTAATTACATGTTATCATGAAATGCGTCACATCACAAACAAATCATCAAACGGATGAACTTGTCACCTATAGCCCCCTACTATAAACAAATACCCTACTTGCTAGGGAGGCAGAGCCATCACCTAGACTTCTATACCCAACTGTGCTAGGGAGGTAGAACCATCACCCAGTCTTCTCTGTACTGTATCATATCACAACAAATCCAATAATGCTAGGGAGGCGGAGCCATCACCCAGTCTTCTCTTATGCTGTATGTCTATCTGTAACTGAGTACCAGGAGCGACCTGGACTATCCAGGAGCGACCTGGAATGGCTATCTCATGCCATATCTCTGTAGTAGTATCTTATCTCATGTCAAGGGCTAAGGATCATCCAACGTTCATCCACACCACAACAACAACTTATGAAATGCATTAAATTCGTGGAGTCTAATGCAATACAACCTATTACATAACATGGCATTTTATGATGCATGGATCATGCTAGAATCGTGTCATTTCTCAAAATAAAATATTCAGTTTAGTTCCACTCACCTCTAGCCAATGCTGGCTAACTCTGGGCCAACTCTAACTCTGGAGCCTCCTCGGTTCCTCGGTCCAATCCTACACAGATGGACATAAATGAGGTACCAAACATACTCTAACATAACTAGGAACATCTCTCCAAAAACCCTCTAAAACATCACAAAACATGCATGCAAAACAAGCAAAGGAAGGCTGGACAGGGCACCTTCGGCAGCACCTTCGGCGGCCGAATGTCTCCTCCAGAGACGAAAGTCAGGCATGTTCGGCGGCCTAACTTGGACTTTCGGGGGCCGAACCTGAGTTTAGCCAGAACTCAGTTTCGTGCACAAGGACGCCTGCCAGTCCCTCCATCACCTGTTCAGACCTCAACACATGCATTTAACCCTTCTAAAACATGCATAAACACTTCAACAAGCCTAAGGGAGCTTCAAATAACTTTAAACTCCAACAAACAAGCTCACAAGACACACATCAAACATAAAGGATTCATAAACCCTATGATGCACATCTCATGCAAACTCATGCCTAGCTCCCTTTTCCCTTTACAACACTCATAAAAACATCAGAAGAACCATGGATCAACACTTACCTCTTGAAGAACAAAGGCTGAGATGATCCAAACTCAAAGATATGGAGAAACCAAGCTTCAAAAGCTTCAAACTCCAAAACCTTGTTTCAAGCTCACAACTCTTCAAAACAAGGGTAAAACTCATAAAAACCATGAAAGATTTGAAGAAAAACCATGAAAATACTTTAAGGAGATCAAGACCTCACCTAGGTTAGAAGGAGAGAAGAAACCTCCTCCTTTTTCTGCCACTCGGTGCACTTATAGATGAGCAACCGCCTCAGGTTCGGCTGCCGAATCGCATGCAAAACTATGCAACTTTCGGGGGCCGAACATAACCTTCGGGGGCCGAACATTGGGCACTTTAGGCGGCCGAACTTAACCTTAGGGGGCCGAACATGGCAAAATGCCTCCTTGGCCATATCTCTTCAAAACTCAATCCTTTTCTACGCTAAACCTTTAAAGCACTTGCACATATTTTAGAAAACTTTCTCTTACCCTTCCAGAGACCTCTGACATCCTCGAACTCCCCCGGATGGTAGGAATTCCGATGTCTGAATCTAGCCGGGTATTACATTCTTCCCTCCTTTAAAAACATTCGTCCTCGAATGTTAAAACAACAACAAGAAACATACAAGGAAACAAGAAGAAAGCCTACCATCGGTCTCTACGACGAGACACAGATACCCCTGGAGTAAAACTCCCGGGTTGGCTATACTGTCTGACTTTGCTGACCCTTCACTGCTTAAGCTGTGTCTACACTGAGTGTTTACCACTCTTGCTTGTACACAAACGACCTGACTCTTTCATATGACTACTAACTTTTCTTTTCTTTGCCTTTTCTCAGCTTATTTGCACTCCTCTGGTTATACTAACCTGTACTTCTGACTACGGATCTTCCTTTCTCTTTGATGCTTCTCGGCTTAATAACTCTACGGAAATGCTAGATGACTTGGCTATCACGTTCTCTCTCTCTACTTACTTTCGATGTTATATTGTGACACATCACAATGAAACAGACATGCCCTGAAATTGCACTCAGCTTACAGAACTTGACCTCTATGCCATGTTCTCTGAAAATCTACAACATTTCGTAGATATCGGGCATGCTTCTCTGTTTCTCTAAACTATTCTACGATTTTGCTGCGCACTCTGATCCTTGCCCGTCTTTATTCTTCTTTACTATACTGGCTTCTTCTCTTTTGATCCCTTCTAACATGGCTAGACTATCTCTAGCTCTCTCGCTAACTGTTTCTATAGGATAAACTGATAAGCGACATCTGACTGAGGGCAGCTAAGTCTTACCCAGTAAATCTTGTCTTGTATACTCAGAGTCGCTGAGCAGTTTTACCCCTTCCCTCTGGTTTAGACTCTTCACTATCATAAAGATCTCACCTCTACGCAACTGCTAAATTGACTTTGGCCATATAGTTCCCAACTCTTAGATCTATTATGGAAAACAACCAGCTGCTACTAGCTGGTCCTATAGATCCTCCATTCTGCATGGGAACACCTGTCCTTGGTAGTGATTTTGTGCAACTAGTCACAGTTGTGACAAAATCTCAAGGTTTCATCCTCCGTTTCTCACAACGATACTGGAACATTCTAGGGTGTGTGGTACTAAGTCAGATAGAATCCTTTACTACCAAGTGCACATTGTTCTACTATCGCTCTTCAGTCTGTAACTGCTTTTCTAGCTCTTATAGGTTTCAACTCTTACATGCTACAGGTATCATTCCAAAGGAAAAGGTGAAGATACATCTAGTCTCAACTCCACTGGGTTTACTAATGGTAAACCTGCTAACTCGTCTGGAATAACATCTAACACTCTTTCTCTTTTCCTATCTATGAATACTGAGGCTGGTTCCCTGACCTGGCTATGCGCTCAAACAAGAGCAAGAAAACTCCTGACGAACTTCCCTAACGAATTCACGAGCCTGTAGGGTTGATATCAAACTGCTGGGTATGCTAACCTGTCCCCCTCTAAGGACTAACTCTGACCCATCCGAGCCTCTGAACTCTGACCTGTCCTACCTTGTCTTTGCAGACGTAGGTAGTACCTCGAGTAGCTAGCCAATCCGCCCTAGGTTGACATCATCAGTCACCCCTAGAATCATAAGGTCAGCTGGACGGCATCTACTACTCTCACCAAACTCTGAACTGAACCGACAGACTGACTCTGCCATAGATGGATCACACTCTTGGGCCCTCTGACCCAAAGAGAACACTCTAAGCCAGAAGTTATCAACCCCTCCTCTATTTATGGCTCTCACAACAACAGGGAAAGAAACATCAGGGTCCACTATAACCTACACATCTGAACACCCTCAAGTGAACGTATTTGACGTCACCGTGTTCAATGTGTTAACCGCCTACTAAGTCAGGATGAAGATCCAAGCTAAAGCTAACGAATCTTCCTTCGGGAACCGACCAAAGAAAAGGAGAACTCTCTTCTCCTGCGTCAACCACTGTCCTGAAACATGGCTAGAGCAACAGGCTGAGTTACACTACTCGAAGTCATCTGCTGGGACTGTGCCAATCTGGGCCGCAGTAGGACGCTCACAAAATATGAGTCCTTTCTGCTCGCATCTATACATGCCGTAGTCCCATACCATCAGACTACTTTTGTGTAACCTCCACGCCTCACGGATCCAGAACTATCTGAACTAAAGCTCACTCGCCATCTAATCCCAGACTAAACTGAAATCTTTTTCTAACCTTTCTTACTTTACATTTAGTCTATTCTGTTCTTTCTCTGCTCTATCTTCTCTCATTTACTCTTTTCTTTCCTTACTTTTCTCTTACTTACTTTTATTCTTTTTCTTACTCTGCACTTTCTTACGCTATTCTCTGCCTTATTTCTTTACTTGAGATCTACACTCAGAGATGAGAGATCACTCTCTCTCTACCTGGATTTCAAAGCCATACGGCTATAGCTCTCGAGCTTTTTCCTGGCTCACTAACATGTAACGACTCACTCGTCTCTAAACCTTTATCTCTGACCTTTTGGCTCTGAACATCTAACTCTAGTACACTTTACTATTTTCACATCAACTGATATTCTATACACATTAGAACACTCAAAAGTGAGTTTACCTGGCACCACTGTGTTCCGTGTGTCTGTCTCTGGCTGATCCTGGGTGAAAATCCGAGCCGGAACTAACGGACGTCCACTGAAGGAACCTCCTGAAGAAGGGACTACCCCTCTTTCTCTACCTCTGCCCTGCACCGAGGCTGGAGCTTCTGGTGGAATTATATTGTCTGCGGATGTCTGTGGGAACTGTGCGGATACGGTCATAATGGGACACTCTCGTACCATGTGCCCCTCCTGTCCGCACCTGAAACATGCTGTTGTCCCAGCCCGACATACACCTTTGTGCCTCCTACCGCACTTCACACATCTAGAACTATCCCAACCAGAACTCGAACCCTCGCGACAACCTATGCCAAACTTTACCCTATTCCAAAACTCTCTTTTCTTTGACCCTTTCAGGCCTCTCACTTTCTTTTTATTCTTTGCAGCAGCTTCACCCAAAGGAAAACAATCACTAGTCTCTGGGTCATTTTCTATACTCATGTTTTCTGTCTGCCCTGGCTGCTCACAGTCACTCTCTTTATGCTCCCTTGAACTATCTGAACAAGCCCATCCTGCAAACTCTATAGCAAACTGTTCCCAGGATAAGTTTTCTACCCTCGGATCCACATATTGGGTAAACCATTCCCTTGCCTTCTCACATTTCAATGTAACCCCTGCCATCTGTATGGCTCTACTCTCATTAGCTCCCAACTCATCGGTTATCAGCTTAACCATTCTAAGATACTCAACAGGGTCATCACCAGTCTCAAATTTGGGAACATCCAACCTCAAATAAGCTGTCATCTGCACCATACTTTCCCCAGGTGAACTAGGCTTGGGTGTTTGGACAATTGGGGCTACTGTTTCTCCTGGTGGTGGAGGAGGTGCAACATTCCCTGAGGTAGGGTTTGCTAAACTTGGATAACCAAAGAAGGGTGGAAACATGGTATACTGTGGATGTGGCGGTGGATATGGCGGATAAAAGGAAGGATAGGGCATAAAGGTGGGATATGGGTGATAACTAGGAAACTCTGATGTACCTCTCATCGGGTACTCTACCCCCCACTGGTAGGGTGGATACTGAGGTGGAACAAATCTCGAGGCCTGAGTGCCTCCTTGGGACTCACCCATATCTCCTCCCAACCCACTCCTGCCAAAGCTACCATCTCTACTCTGCTCATTCTCCTCTATTTCTCTCATACACCCTGACATACCACTCTGGACAACTCCCCTTCTACTCTCATCATCAGACCTTCTAGGGTCCCTTGATGTACCTTCTCTGTTTATACTATCTGATGTTGCCCTTTGCAGAATGGGGAGATGAGCATCCATGTCCTCATCCTCCGGCGGAGCTCCTGTCAATCTAGCAGATCGACGAGTTCCTCTCATCCTGCCTCTGAAAAGCACAACATCACACAAAAATATCATCAAATGATCCATGTGAAAACACATGAATCCTCAGCACATAGCAAACATATCAATAATGCACATGCAACTCATCATGGCATTTCACATCAGCATGCAAAACAGGACTCCACATCCTATCCTAGTGGACATGATTTTAACTTATTGTGCTTTCCTTCCTATACAAGACAATACCTCTTTCCGATGTGGGATATCCCAACACACCGTACTCTTGAGGCCCTATGCTCTGATACCAATCTGTAACGACCCGGAAACCGGTACCCCTCAGTAACGGTCCGAACCATCACTGGCACTAGGATCTAGATTGGCTTAAGGCCGCCGGGACCCGTAGCAAGCCGACTATACTCTCTGTGTACCTGATAAATCCCATACATGATACAAAGATACTCAACAATCCTGTAAAACTTTATAGGCTTAACTACTGCTACTCAGATATAGCAATCTGAAATGGCCCTCAGGGCCTATACCAGGGACTACTATCTGCTGTGGATCAAGGGAATGAAACCCTTTTAATCTGTAACACATTCCACTGGTATCTCATCGAAGCCATACATTAAGCCTAACTCACACATTTCTCATCAAGAAACGTAAAACAGGATTCATGTACAGGGGATTAATCATACATCACACTATAGCAATGATACTAGGAAAAGCACAAGTCTATCCAGTATACGACAGTACATATCTATACATTACATTACAACTAATCTTTTAATTACATCATGTCCACTACACTATTACAGCATACATTCAAGCACAACTTTCCTCTGTACTCTTGCTGACTTTTACTTCCCATAGCTATCTCAGAACCTGCAAAACTGGGGTTAAGGGAGTGGGATGAGCTCTATAGCCCAGTGAGGAGGAACAGTAAAACAGTTCATTAATTACATGTTATCATGAAATGCGTCACATCACAAACAAATCATCAAACGGATGAACTTGTCACCTATAGCCCCCTACTATAAACAAATACCCTACTTGCTAGGGAGGCAGAGCCATCACCTAGACTTCTATACCCAACTGTGCTAGGGAGGTAGAACCATCACCCAGTCTTCTCTGTACTGTATCATATCACAACAAATCCAATAATGCTAGGGAGGCGGAGCCATCACCCAGTCTTCTCTTATGCTGTATGTCTATCTGTAACTGAGTACCAGGAGCGACCTGGACTATCCAGGAGCGACCTGGAATGGCTATCTCATGCCATATCTCTGTAGTAGTATCTTATCTCATGTCAAGGGCTAAGGATCATCCAACGTTCATCCACACCACAACAACAACTTATGCAATGCATTAAATTCGTGGAGTCTAATGCAATACAACCTATTACATAACATGGCATTTTATGATGCATGGATCATGCTAGAATCGTGTCATTTCTCAAAATAAAATATTCAGTTTAGTTCCACTCACCTCTAGCCAATGCTGGCTAACTCTGGGCCAACTCTAACTCTGGAGCCTCCTCGGTTCCTCGGTCCAATCCTACACAGATGGACATAAATGAGGTACCAAACATACTCTAACATAACTAGGAACATCTCTCCAAAAACCCTCTAAAACATCACAAAACATGCATGCAAAACAAGCAAAGGAAGGCTGGACAGGGCACCTTCGGCAGCACCTTCGGCGGCCGAATGTCTCCTCCAGAGACGAAAGTCAGGCATGTTCGGCGGCCTAACTTGGACTTTCGGGGGCCGAACCTGAGTTTAGCCAGAACTCAGTTTCGTGCACAAGGACGCCTGCCAGTCCCTCCATCACCTGTTCAGACCTCAACACATGCATTTAACCCTTCTAAAACATGCATAAACACTTCAACAAGCCTAAGGGAGCTTCAAATAACTTTAAACTCCAACAAACAAGCTCACAAGACACACATCAAACATAAAGGATTCATAAACCCTATGATGCACATCTCATGCAAACTCATGCCTAGCTCCCTTTTCCCTTTACAACACTCATAAAAACATCAGAAGAACCATGGATCAACACTTACCTCTTGAAGAACAAAGGCTGAGATGATCCAAACTCAAAGATATGGAGAAACCAAGCTTCAAAAGCTTCAAACTCCAAAACCTTGTTTCAAGCTCACAACTCTTCAAAACAAGGGTAAAACTCATAAAAACCATGAAAGATTTGAAGAAAAACCATGAAAATACTTTAAGGAGATCAAGACCTCACCTAGGTCAGAAGGAGAGAAGAAACCTCCTCCTTTTTCTGCCACTCGGTGCACTTATAGATGAGCAACCGCCTCAGGTTCGGCTGCCGAATCGCATGCAAAACTATGCAACTTTCGGGGGCCGAACATAACCTTCGGGGGCCGAACATTGGGCACTTTAGGCGGCCGAACTTAACCTTAGGGGGCCGAACATGGCAAAATGCCTCCTTGGCCATATCTCTTCAAAACTCAATCCTTTTCTACGCTAAACCTTTAAAACACTTGCACATATTTTAGAAAACTTTCTCTTACCCTTCCAGAGACCTCTGACATCCTCGAACTCCCCCGGATGGTAGGAATTCCGATGTCTGAATCTAGCCGGGTATTACATTTATGCTCGATCTTACTTACTTGTATCACATATACCCAATTGATATCCTACTATAGTTCACACAAACACATATCAGATCACTCAATCATGAGCATACCTGGCACAGAGGTGTCAGATGTGTCAGCCTCTCCTCCTTGCCTATCAGCCTGAGCTGCTCTATCTGTATCTGCTCCCTGCGACTGCACCAACTGGGGCGCAAAAGGACACTCACGCATCACATGTCCCTCCTGTCCACACCTATAACATCCTGTCGTACCAACAAGACAAACTCCCTTATGCAACCTTCCACACCTCAAACATTTTGCTCTGCCTCTATCAGAACTTGCACCAACATGATAACCTCGACTCTTATTTTTCTTTGACCGTCTCAAGCCTCTCACCTTTTTCTTAATGGTTCTCCCCCACATCACTCCTTTCGCGGTAGCTGTACTCCAAGTGGAGGGTTCATTCTCTCCTATCCTAGAGTCCTTGGTTTGAGTATCCTCTAAAACCTCTTCATTCACATTCACCTGTATACCTACATCCTTTCTTTGCACATCTCCTCCTGTCTCTTTCCTGTTTCCTCCCATTCTTCCTAGATCTATTCCTTCTCTAATCTCCTCAACAGACTCTTCAGACGGATCTGATTCCACAAGGTAACCAGCATCACTCATCTTAGCTCTCCTGAAGAACAACACATCAAGAAACAATCATTAGCACACATAGAGTTCATATGAAAACATATGAACCTACAAAATGTATACATGCATACACAGTACAATATTTATGCACATGCATATAGTCATGGCATATCACATCATCCTCAAAACAAACCTTATCTGTCTTATCCTAGTGGACATGAGTTTACTTATTGTGCTTGCCTTCCTAGAACATCTAAACCAACCTCTTTCCGATGTGGGATATCTCTAATCCTTGAACAAAAATGCTCAACACACCGTACTTAAGAGAACCTATGCTCTGATACCATCTGTAGGTCCGATCATAACCTAGGGCTCATACCCTATAGGTCCGATCATATGAACCAAACTGCTCTGATACCATCTGTAACAGCCCGGACACCGATACCCCTCTGTAACGGCTCCAAACTGCTCGGCGCTAGGATCCAGATCGGCTTAAGGCCGCCTAGACCCGTAGCAAGCCTGCTACTGACCTCTGGGTACATGCGCCATCCCATACATGATCCAACAACTGGAAAACTTTTCTGAAAGACTACCAGACTTAACTTAAAAACCACTCAGATATACTGATCTGAAATAGCCCTTAGGGCTATCTGTAATACACCAGTGACACGTTACCAAGTAACCTCCATGCACTATGCGCTGTGTCATAGAACCCACTCTGTAAAGGTCAGCATATCATAAGTTACCTTGGCTACCATAGAGTCACAGGAATCAAACCTGGTCTTCTCTATTGGCCTCTCTATGGATCACAGGAATCAAACCTGGTCTTTCCTCCGCACTGGTCTTGGGTCAAAGGAAGTAATCCCTGTCTTCCCTCACAGTTATAATTCACTGGGTTTTCGAAACACAACATTTAGTAAGCCTGGTTTGACTCATTTCTCATCAAGAAACTAAAAACAGGATACATGCATATACAAGGGATTCAGCACACACTGGGCAAAGCACAACTCTAGACATTATCTCATTATACTCTATCTCTTTACCACAAGCTCTTTCCATGCATAACCTGTATACACAGTATGTCCATACATCATGTCCACAACTATACCATACAAACATACATAACATATCATATCATCCTTAATCTTTACATCATCTTGCCTAAACATATACATCAAGCTTCTTCTATACATATACATGCCACATACTACTCTATCAAAACCTAGCTATGCTATTACAGCCAAACACGACAATCCATGCTTAACCTCTGCTCTCCCATAGCTCACTCTGCTGAACTCTGGCCCTGCAAAACTGGGGTTAAGGGAATGGGGTGAGCTACAAGAGCCCAGTGAGTAGAAACACTGAAAAATAGTTCATTAAATACACTCGGTCATGAAATGCAT
The DNA here is from genome assembly GCF_001659605.2 of Manihot esculenta. Lineage (NCBI taxonomy): Eukaryota > Viridiplantae > Streptophyta > Magnoliopsida > Malpighiales > Euphorbiaceae > Manihot > Manihot esculenta. Next base: position 23,259,646 of record NC_035169.2, on the reverse strand, counting down.
CACAACACAACTAGTCCATATCTTGGATTAGACATGACCTCAAAACTCCCTCGACGGGCTATTGATGTCGCCTTGGTCCAATCCGCATAAACAATGATAATGCAATGCACCATCTTCGTGATTCTAATGCAATTACCCTAATACATATCATGGCATCCATGATGCATGAACTATGCTCACACATTCTGTTATTTTATTATAAAATATTATGTTTAGTTCTACTCACCTCTGCTCCTCTGGCAGAAACTGTACTGACGCTGTAACTGCTAAGCCTGACGACCTCCCTGAACTGTCGGGTCCACTCCTACACAAATGGACTCGAATGAGGTGTCAAACAATGCTAACATAACTCTAACACAACTCTTAAACAACTCCCCAAAAACCCCCTAAAAGATCCTAGAACACTCATACAAAGCATGCAAAAGAAGGCTGGACAGGACACGTTCGGCGGCAGGTTCGGCGGCCGAATGTCCTCTCCAAAGACGAAACTCGCCTACTTTCGGCGGCCGAATCTCCTCTTTCGGCGGCCGAAGCCTTCGGGGGCAAGGTTCGGGGCCAAACCATACTCCAGAGACGAAAGTCTCCAACCTTCGGCGGCACCTTCGACGGCCGAACCTTCCCTCCAGAGACGAAAGTCCAATCCTTCGGGGGCAGGTTTAGGCAGCCGAAACCACCTCCTCAACACGTTCGGCGGCCGAACCCTCCTTCGGCGGCCGAAGCTGGGTTCTCTAGTTAGGCAGAACCTCGCTCACCTCATACTCAACTTCCCCCAAACCTCACTCAACAAGCATCTCAACACACATAACAAGCATATACTCAACTATATGCACAAAGGGGTCCAAAACTACCTAAAAACCCCAACAAACAACACCCATAACACATAAACATACTCATGCATAAAAACCCTCAAAAACCTCCTTTTACACCTCACCATGCAACTCTTCCCTTTCCCCCATAAAACTTGCTGAAAACCACTATAAAACATAAGGATCAACACTTACCTCTTGGCTGGTGTGATCCTAGCTGCAAAACATGGAGAAACCAAGCTCCTCAAGCTTCAAGCTCCCCAACTTCCTCTTTTTACTCAAAACCTTCAAACCCAAGTGAAAACTCATGAAAACCTTACAAGATTTGAGGAAAACACCATGAAAACATCCAAGGAGAACCTAAACCCCACCTTGACCACAAAGAGAGCTTCCAGCACCCTCCATGGCCAGTCAACAGGGCTTAAATAGGTGGCCAACCGCCCTTCCTTCGGCTGCCGAAACTGCATGCAAAACCATGCAACGTTCGGCGGCCTATCGTGAAGTTTCGGAAGCCGAACCTATAGCACTTTCGGCGGCCGAACATGACCTTCGGCGGCCGAACCTGCATTCTGCCTCCTTGGTCTTTTCTCTTCCACACTCATGCCCTTTCCTTTCAAAACCATAAAACACGTAAAACCATTTTAGAAAACCTTGCTAAAACCTTGTAAAACCGTCAGTGTCCCATGCAATGCCCCGCAAAACGAATCCGACATCCGAGATTCCACCTGACGGGAGGAATTCCGATGCCTGAACGAGCCGGGTATTACACACATACTCTCTCCCCATCATGCATACTCACTCCCACATGCATAAAGGAGCATAAACTAACAACATATCATCACATAAACACATATAAACATACATTGGGCATAAAACCAACATAAACCTAAACATGCATATCTACCCATATTCAACCATTAAAACCTCTTAAAACTTCATTAAAACATAAAGGAAAGCAAGGATCTACACTTACCTCTTAAAGATCGAGGGGTGGTGCGATCCCTAACTTGAAGATGGGAGGAAACACTCCTTGTGTCTCCAAGCTCCCAAAACTTGATCTAAGCTTGAAAACTCTTCAAAAACAGCCATGGAACTCATGAAAACATGAAGGAGATGAAGAAAAACATGAAAATGGCCAAAGGAGGACAAAAACTCACCTGAGCTCGAGAATGGGGAGAAAACTCGCCCATTTCCGATCTGAGGGCCCTTTATAGGTGGCCTGGTCAAAGACCTTCGGCAGCCTAACGTGCCCCCTAAACTCATGCATGTTCGGCGGCCGAACTTGAGGTTCGGCGGCCGAACCTTGGCTCGTTCAAACAAGACTTTCGGAGGTCAAAAGTGCTCCCAAAACTTACCCATGTTCGGCGGCCGAACTTGGCAAACGCCTCCTTGGTCTTTTCTTTTCAAAACTCAATTCCTTTTCATTTAAAATCATGAAATCAGTAAAAACCTTTTAGAAAACACATTTTACCCCTCTAGAAGCCTCTGGCATCTTCAGAATTCTAGATTCCAACGGAGATTCCGCCGGAAGGTAGGGATTCCGATGCCGGAATCTAGCCGGGTATTACACATAAGGGATCTTATTCATCCGTTCTCGCTCATCAGATGTCATAGGACATTGATTCTTGCTGAGATAAATACCATGAGACATGGGCAAGAATCCTCTTTTGGAATCTTGCATGCTGAACCTTTTCAGCACCTTGTCAATATAAGTGCTTTGACTCAGACCTATTATCCTCTTGGATCTATCCCTATAGATCTTAATACCAAGGATATATGCGGCCTCACCTAAGTCCTTCATTGAAAAAGAATTCCCTAACCAAGTCTTAACCTTTTGCAAGGTAGGAATATCATTTCTAATGAGTAATATGTCATCCACATATAGGACTAGAAACACAACTGCACTCCCACTAACCATCTTGTAAACACAAGGTTCTTCTTCATTTTTGATGAATCCAAAGTCCCTGACTGTTTCATCAAAACGAAGATTCTAGCTCCGAGAAGCTTGCTTCAATCCATAAATGGATCTCTGAAGCTTGCAAATCTTTCTAGAATTCTTAGGGATTACAAAACCCTTAGGTTGTGTCATGTACACATCCTCGAGCAAAAGTTCACGACTGTCAATCATGAGAAATCCATATCTCTCAGGCTGATGACGTGTCCTATCAGATCTGCATGGGACTTGTGTCATCCTTTCAGTTTGCACAACTATTTGTGGTTCTGAAAGTGGTTCTACCAGCGGTTCAATGCTCTCTTGTGGTTCTTGAGTTTCCTCAAGTCGCATTGTACTCCCACTGAATCTCTGATAGATAAATTCTTTTTCTAAAAAGGTACCATTTCGAGCAACAAACACTTTGTTCTCTGAAGGAATATAGAAATAGTGTCCTTTGATTTCTTTAGGATATCCCACAAAATTGCACTTGATAGATTTTAGAGCTAGCTTATTTGAAATTGGGCGTTTCACATAAGCTTCACAACCCCAAATCTTAAGGAAAGACAGACTGGGCATTTTCCCAGTCCATAACTCATATGATGTCTTTTCAACCGCTTTTGATGGTACTAGGTTTAGAATGAATGCAGCTGTTTCCAAGGCATAACCCCAAAATGATAAAGGGAGATTTGTTTGACTCATCATAGATCGAACCATATCTAATAAAGTTCGATTTCTCCTTTCAGAAATACCATTCCATTGTGGAGTTTCTGGTGGAGTTAATTGTGAAACAATTCCACAGTTTCTAAGATGTTCATCAAACTCTTGGCTCAAATATTTACCACCTCGATCAGATCGAAGCATTTTAATAGTTCTACCAAGTTGATTTTGTACTTCATTTTGAAAAGTTCTAAACATTTCAAAAGATTCATGCTTATGTTTCATTAGGTAGACATAGTCACACCTACTGAAATCATCAGTGAATGTAATGAAGTACTGATAACCTCCCCTGGCACTAATGCTTAGTGGGCCACATACATCTGTATGTATGAAGCCCAATAAGTCTGAAGCCCTTTGACCTTGTCCAGTAAAAGGGTCCTTTGTCATCTTACCAAGCAAACAAGATTCACAATTTTCAAATGAATCTAATAAACCATTCTTATGGAACTTTAGATATGCGATTCTCATTATATGGCTAAGACGACAGTGCCATAAATATGTTGGGTTTAACTCATTTAGCTTAGTTTTCTTAGAAGTTATGTTATAGATATTGTTGTCTCTAGAATCATCTAGATTAAGGACATAAAGACCATCATATGAATTTGCAATACAATAAAGCAAATCATCTTTATTAATGGAGCATTTCTTATTCTTAATAAGAAATGAAAAATCTTCATCGTCCAAAACAGAAACTGAAATAATATTCCTACTCAAAGTAGGAAGATAAAAGCAATTGTTTAGAACTAACGAAAGCCCATTGGGAATGTAATACCCGGCTAGAATCCGGCACCGGAATTCCTAGTGTCTGGTGGAATCCGGGGTGTTGGGATTCTATATAAGGGTAGGAGTTATGTTTTCTCAGTCTTATGAGGTGTTTTCTGGTTTTACAGTTCTTTAGTTTTGAGTTTTGAGTTGAAATGAACCAAGGCAGAGGAGCCAAGTTCGGCCGCCGAAGATAAGTTCGGCCGCCGAAAGTGCCCAATGTTCGGCTTCCGAAATTCAAGTTCGGCCCCCGAATGTTGCATGGTTTTGCATGCGATTGGACAGCCGAAGCTGAGTTGGCTAGTGAGCTGAGTCATGTTTTTTTTGACAAGTGTTGGCCTCAGATTCTTGCCATGGAATGACCACGTCTCTTATGACTCATCTGTACATGTTTTTGGTTGTCCTTACAGCAGTTTGAGGTGCTTGCAAAGGTGTTGAGAGTTGAGAGAAACAAAAGTTACGCTTTTGAGATTTTGAGAGTTTGAAGCAAGGTTGATCTGTTTTTCCTTTGTTCAGTGTGTGTATCTTCCTGTTTCCAGAGGTAAGGGCAGTTTTAGACCCTGTTTATATGTTTTCTGAAGGGTGAAAGGAAGGAGAAGCATGCTTAGGTTATTCATGGTAGTTTTTGATGACTTATGTATGTATACATGTTTATGTGTTATGTTTGATTTGTTGTTTGGGGTTATTAGATAGTTTTGGACCCCTGTGATCATATACTTATGTATATGTATGTTGAGGAGTTGGTATATGCATGTTTGGAGAAGTTGAAGGGAAGAAGGAGATGGTTTGTCGTTGAAGCTGAGTTCTGGATGAACTCAGGTTCGGCAGCCGAAGGTGCATTCGGCCGCCGAACCTCTTGCATGGTGGCTTAGGCTGCCATAGCTTGCCCCCGCGAGTTGTGCATGTTCGGCTCTGTTTGGGGGATTCGGCCGCCGAAGGTGCCGCCGAAGGTTAGAGACTTTCGTCTCTGGAGTGCCTTGTGGCCTCCGAAACTTGCCCCCGAAAGGGTTCGGCCGCCGAACATAGAGATTCGGCCGCCGAAGGTGCTTAAGTTTCGTCTCTGGAAAGGACTTTCGGCCGCCGAACCTGCCGCCGAAAGTGTTCTGTCCAGCTTTCCTTTGCTTGCTGTGCATGACTATTAGAGAGAGTTTTAGGGGATTCTTGGGGAGTTTAAATAGAGTTATTTCTACGCTTGATTGGTCCCTCATATGAGTCCATCTGTATAGGTACAGACCAGAGGAACCAGAGAGAGCAGCAGTGAGTACTGCTCCAGAGGTTCAGAACCTGCAGAGTCAGTCAGTCCAGTTAGCCAGAGGTGAGTGGAACTAAACTTATGACTTTTAATTGAACTACAAACTGCTTTTAGCATATCTCATGCATCATGTTTATGCCATAGGTTGATTGCATTAGTAGTCACGAATATGTTGCATTGCATTGTTATTTGGTGATGTGAGTGAATGCTGAATGATCCAATAGTCTCAGACAGGAAGTCCAGGAGCCTTTGACTACGCCCTGGCAGGTATAGTGAAGTCCAGGAGCCTTTGACTACGCCCTGGCAGGTATATAGTAAAGTCCAGGAGCCTTTGACTACGCCCTGGCAATGGTAAGTACAATGGTGTTATATACACATATACATATATGACAGGAAGTCCAGGAGCCTTTGACTACGCCCTGGCAGGTATAGTGAAGTCCAGGAGCCTTTGACTACGCTCTGGCAGGTATATAGTAAAGTCCAGGAGCCTTTGACTACGCCCTGGCAATGGTAAGTACAATGGTGTTATATACACATATACATATATGACAGGAAGTCCAGGAGCCTTTGACTACGCCCTGGCACAGAGTTACTGGGACTATGTGGTGACAGGTTTACTCTTGATGTGGCTTGTCTGTGATATGGTGCATTCCATGAGATCATATTTTACTGAGATGTTTTACTGTTCTACTCACTGGGCTATAGAGCTCATCCCACTCCCTTAACCCCAGTTTTGCAGGTTCAGTGTACAGTGTACAGGGACAGTCCAGCAGAGTACAGGAAAAGTGAAGAGATCTGTAATAGCTTAGAGTGGACATGTAATATTAAAGAGATGTAATAGTTATTGCTTGACCTAGACCTAGTGATGTATGTATTGTACATGATCTGTATATGTATATATGTTTTCCTGTATGTGAAAACCAGGCTTAACAGGTATGAGTTAACCCATCTAGAGCAAGCTCTAGTCAGGGATACAGAGTACAGAGTACATGAGTACAGAGTACAGAGATAGTGCATGCACAGGTTGAGCCTTGGTTCAGAAAAGAGTTTTATTTTCACATAAAATGTATGATCATGTATGAGGTTTACAGGTACACAGAGAGTATAGCAGGCTTGCTACGGGTTCTGGCGGCCTTAAGCCGACCTGAATCCTAGCGCCGGTGACGGTCCTTTTTGGGGTCGTTACAGATTGGTATCAAAGCCCTAGGTTCACATGATCGGACCTATAGAGACAGTGTTGGGCTCAGACAGGTTAGAGGTGGTCAAGCACAATAGGAAATCATGTCCACTAGGATAGGGTCTTGAGTCCTATCTGCTATGATATGCCATGAGTGTTGTATGTATATGATTGATATGTGATGTTTATGTGCTAAAGTGGTATGTTATATGTTGTGTTTCCAGAGAGGAAAGATGCGAGGAACTCGTCGATCAGCTCGATTGACTGGAGTCCCACCAGAGAATGAGAGATCAGCTGCTCGTCCTCCTGCATTGCCAAGGGCAAGGTCTCAGAGATCTAGCAGGGAAGGTATGTCAATAGACCCTAGAAGGTCTGTTGACGAGAGCAGAAGAGGTACAGCTAGAGGAGGAAGATCAGAGGAAAGGAGGGAAGCTATGGAGATTGATCAGTCTAGAGATGATAGCATGGGTATAGGCAGTTTTGAGGAAGGTATGGGAGAGTCGCAGGGAGGTGCTCAGACCTCAGGTTTTGGCTATCCAGAGTATCCGATGGGAGGTATGTCGGAGTACTCGAGTTTTGTGCCATATCCTCCTTATATGCCTTATATGCCTTATCCTTATTACCCACCATATCCGATGTATCCATCTTCCCCTACCCATCCAAGTGCAACACACCTAGAGCCAAATGAACCAGTATTACCACCAGAACCAGTAGCTCCTGTTGGTGACAGACATGAACCTAGCTCATCTGGAGGTAAAGTTCAAATGACGGAGTACTTGAAATTGGATGCTCCTAAATACAACACGGGAGATGATCCATTTGATTACCTCAGAGCAGTTAGGATGATAACTGGTGAATTGGGAGCAGATGATAGGAGAGCCATTGAGATGGCAGGTTTCACAATAAAATGCAAGAAGGCCAGAGAATGGTTTAAGAATTATGTGGAGCCGAGAATGGACAGTATGTCATGGAGAGAGTTCGCCAATGAGTTTGCAGGGTGGGCTTTTCCTGACAGTTCGAGGGAGATGAAAGTAATTGAATTTGAACAGTTGAGACAGACAGATGAGATGAGTGTTGATGAATTCACAGATAAGTTCCTGGATCTGCTTCAGTACGTGGGTCAAGCCTATGATACTGATCAGAAGAAAGCAAGGAGATATACTATGAGACTGCATCCCAGGTATGCTTCCTTGATTCTTCCAGCAGAAAAGGAGAGTTTTCATACGATAGTAGACGCAGCCAGGAAAATGGAAGCTAGTGCCAATATTCAGAAACAGTCACAGGCACAGGCTTCGGGTTCTAAAGCCCCCACACCAAGCAGTAAAAGATGGGATAGAGCAAAAGGAACAAAGAGTAAGTTCTGGAATAAAGTCAAGTCAGGTCTGGGAATAGGTAGTGGCTCAAGCTCTGGCACAGCTCCAGTCTGCAGACGATGCGGAAAACCACATGGAGGAGTTTGTCGGTTGGGATCTACAGCTTGTTTTCGATGTGGACAGGAAGGGCATATTGCTCGGGATTGTCCGCAGATGACTTTTGCACCATCCCAGCAGATGAGTTCAGGCAGTGTGGTACAGCCAGTTGTACGACCAGCAGCTCCAGTCATGCCTCAGACTAGTGGCAGAGGTAGAGGGAGAGGGGTAGCCTCTACTTCAGCAGCAGGTTCCCGAGGTGGAAATCCGGTAGCCCCAGCACGGATTTTCACAGTGACACAGGAGGAGGCTAACACGTCGAACACAGTGGTGTCAGGTAATCTCATCATTGGGTGTTCAGATGTGTATGCTTTGATGGACCCCGGTGCTTCTCATTCCTTTATTGCTTCGAGAGCCATAGAGAGGTTGGGTTTGATCAGTTCTGAGTTAGAGTATCCTCTCTGGGTCAGTGGACCTAGATGTGACCCATCAGTGGCAGTGTCAGTCTGTCGTTTCAGTCCAGTGTTTATCGAGGGTAGATGCCTTCCAGCTGACCTTGTGGTTCTAGATTTGACAGATTTTGATGTCATTCTAAGGATGGATTGGTTATCTACATATAGTGCTACGTTGGACTGTCGAGAGAAACTAGTGAGTCTCAGAGACCAGGATGGGTCAGAGTGTGTCTTCAGAGGAGACAGGAGAGGTACACCCAGAGGTATGATTTCAGCCCTTCAGGCTCGTCGTTTGCTTAGGAGGGGTTGTCAGGGGTTTCTAGCTCATGTGAGAGAGCTAGATAGTCAGGTTAGGGAACCAGCCACAGTACCAGTAGTCCGAGAGTTTCTCGATGTGTTCCCAGACGATTTGCCAGGACTACCACCTGATAGGGAGATAGGGTTTGAAATTGAATTACTGCCAGGTACTAGACCTATTTCTATTCCTCCATACAGGATGGCGCCAGCTGAGTTAACAGAGTTGAAAGAACAGTTGCAGGACTTGGTAGATAAGGGTTTCATCCGCCCTAGTACCTCACCTTGGGGTGCTCCAGTACTCTTTGTCAGAAAAAAGGATGGATCCCTTAGACTTTGTATCGACTACAGACAGTTGAACAAGGTCACTATCAAGAATAGGTATCCCTTACCTCGGATTGATGATCTATTTGACCAGCTAGCTGGAGCAGGTTGTTTCTCGAAAATAGATCTGAGATCCGGGTATCATCAGTTGAGAGTCAGAGAGGCAGATGTGCCTAAGACAGCTTTCCGGACGAGATATGGGCATTATGAGTTCTTAGTGATGCCGTTCGGGTTGACTAACGCCCCTGCAGCATTTATGGATCTCATGAACAGGGTATTCAGTGAGTTTCTGGATCACTTTGTCATTGTGTTTATCGATGATATCTTAGTGTATTCCAGAGATGCAGAGGAGCATGCCCAGCATCTGAGGACAGTTTTGCAGACACTGAGAGAGCATGGTTTGTATGCCAAGTTCTCGAAGTGTAAGTTTTGGTTACGGAGCATTGCCTTCTTGGGACATGTGGTATCAGCAGAGGGTATTGAGGTAGACCCCAAGAAGATAGAGGCTGTAGCTAACTGGCCCAGACCCATGACAGTGACTGAGATTAAAAGCTTTCTGGGACTGGCAGGTTACTACAGGAGGTTCGTTCAGAACTTCTCAAAGATAGCAGCTCCTATGACCAAATTGACTCAGAAGAACCAGAAGTTTATCTGGTCAGACTAGTGTGAAGAGAGCTTTGAGGAGCTCAAGAGGAGATTGACAACAGCACCAGTGTTAGCTCTGCCTGTCAGTAATGAAGAGTTCACAGTGTTCTGTGATGCATCTCGAGTGGGATTGGGTTGTGTATTGATGCAGAGTGATAGAGTCATCGCTTATGCTTCTAGACAGTTGAAGAAACACGAGTTGAATTACCCTACCCATGACCTAGAGATGGCAGCAGTTATCTTTGCACTTAAGATGTGGCGGCATTACCTCTACGGGGTTAAATGCGAGATCTTCACTAATCACAAGAGTTTACAGTACATCTTAAGTCAGAGAGAGCTGAATTTGCGGCAAAGAAGATGGGTCGAATTGCTCAGTGATTATGATTGTAAGATCCAGTATCATCCGGGTAAGGCGAATGTTGTCGCAGACGCCCTAAGCCGGAAGTCACTAGGCAGTTTATCCCATATAGCAGCAGAGCGGAGACCAGTTGTGATGGAGCTTTATAAGCTCTTTGACGAGGGATTACAGCTAGAGTTGTCTGGTACAGGTGCGTTGATAGCACAGATGAGAGTGACACCTGTGTTTCTGGAGCAGATAGCTCAGAGACAGCATGAGGACCCTGAGTTGATGAAAATTGCCAGGACTGTTCAGTCAGGCAATAGTGTAGAGTTCAGATTTGACAGCAAAGGGATCCTTCGCTATGGGAGTCGACTTTGTGTACCAGATAGGGGCAGTGTGAAGGAAGACATTATGAGGGAAGCTCATAATGCGAGATATAGTGTTCACCCAGGAGCCACCAAGATGTATCAGGATCTGAAAAGGGTTTATTGGTGGCCAGCCATGAAGAAAGAAGTGGCGCAGTTTGTGACAGCCTGTGAGGTTTGTCAGAGGGTGAAATTAGAGCATCAGAAACCAGCCGGAATGCTTAACCCATTACCGATTCCAGAGTGGAAATGGGAGAACATAGCCATGGATTTTGTAGTGGGTTTACCAGTAGCGTCCAACAGGATAGACTCATGAAATCTGCTCATTTTCTTCCAGTACGGAGTAACTATTCTGTAGATAAGCTCGCACAGGTCTATCTGGATGAGATAGTGAGATTACATGGAGTTCCAGTGTCTATAGTGTCAGACAGAGGACCTCAGTTTACCTCCCGCTTTTGGCGGAGTCTGCAAAGTGCAATGGGCACGAGATTGGATTTTAGTACTGCTTTCCACCCACAGACTGATGGACAGTCAGAAAGGACCATCCAGACCATAGAGGATATGCTTCGCCTATGTGTGTTAGACTTTGGCGGTTCTTGGAGGCAGCACCTACCTTTGGTGGAGTTTGCCTACAATAACAGTCATCATGCTAGCATTGGGATGGCTCCTTATGAAGCTTTGTATGGGAGGAAGTGCAGATCCCCTGTTTGCTGGGAAGAGGTAGGAGAGAAGGCTCTTGCAGGGCCAGAGTTAGTAGACATTACCAGTAGAATGGTGCCCATGATCAGAGAGAGAATCAGAACAGCTCAGAGTAGACAGAAAAGTTATGCAGACGTTCGTAGGAAGCAGTTAGAGTTTCAGGAGGGTAATTGGGTATTGCTGAAAGTGTCTCCAATGAAAGGAGTGGTTCGTTTTGGAAAGAAAGGTAAATTGGCTCCACGGTACATTGGACCCTTTGAGGTGTTGCAGAGGATCGGAAATGTGTCGTATAAGCTAGATTTACCTGCTTCTATGGAGAGAATTCACCCGGTATTTCATGTTTCTATGCTACGACAGTTTGTGTCAGATCCGAATCAGGTTCTGAGTGAGCCTGAGGTGGAGATTCATACGGATCTCACCTATATCGAGCAGCCAGTGCGGATTCTGGACACGCAGATCAGACAGCTAAGGAACAAGGAGATTCCGATGGTGAAAGTTCTATGGAACCACCATAATCTAGAAGAATGCACGTGGGAGACGCGGGAGTCTATGCTCCAGCAGTATCCATATTTGTTTTGAGGTTAGTTTTCTCCGTTTCATGTGTTCATTGTGTGTTTTAGGAACATCCGAGGACGAATGTTCTTAAGGAGGGGAGAATGTAATACCCGGCTAGAATCCGGCACCGAAATTCCTAGTGTCTGGTGGAATCCGAGGTGTTGGGATTCTATATAAGGGTAGGAGTTATGTTTTCTCAGTCTTATGAGGTGTTTTCTGGTTTTACAGTTCTTTAGTTTTGAGTTTTGAGTTGAAATGAACCAAGGCAGAGGAGCCAAGTTCGGCCGCCGAAGATAAGTTCGGCCGCCGAAAGTGCCCAATGTTCGGCTTCCGAAATTCAAGTTCGGCCCCCGAATGTTGCATGGTTTTGCATGCGATTGGACAGCCGAAGCTGAGTTGGCTAGTGAGCTGAGTCATGTTTTTTTTGACAAGTGTTGGCCTCAGATTCTTGCCATGGAATGACCACGTCTCTTATGACTCATCTGTACATGTTTTTGGTTGTCCTTACAGCAGTTTGAGGTGCTTGCAAAGGTGTTGAGAGTTGAGAGAAACAAAAGTTACGCTTTTGAGATTTTGAGAGTTTGAAGCAAGGTTGATCTGTTTTTCCTTTGTTCAGTGTGTGTATCTTCCTGTTTCCAGAGGTAAGGGCAGTTTTAGACCCTGTTTATATGTTTTCTGAAGGGTTAAAGGAAGGAGAAGCATGCTTAGGTTATTCATGGTAGTTTTTGATGACTTATGTATGTATACATGTTTATGTGTTATGTTTGATTTGTTGTTTGGGGTTATTAGATAGTTTTGGACCCCTGTGATCATATACTTATGTATATGTATGTTGAGGAGTTGGTATATGCATGTTTGGAGAAGTTGAAGGGAAGAAGGAGATGGTTTGCCGTTGAAGCTGAGTTCTGGATGAACTCAGGTTCGGCAGCCGAAGGTGCATTCGGCCGCCGAACCTCTTGCATGGTGGCTTAGGCTGCCATAGCTTGCCCCCGCGAGTTGTGCATGTTCGGCTCTGTTTGGGGGATTCGGCCGCCGAAGGTGCCGCCGAAGGTTAGAGACTTTCGTCTCTGGAGTGCCTTGTGGCCTCCGAAACTTGCCCCCGAAAGGGTTCGGCCGCCGAACATAGAGATTCGGCCGCCGAAGGTGCTTGAGTTTCGTCTCTGGAAAGGACTTTCGGCCGCCGAACCTGCCGCCGAAAGTGTTCTGTCCAGCTTTCCTTTGCTTGCTGTGCATGACTATTAGAGAGAGTTTTAGGGGATTCTTGGGGAGTTTAAATAGAGTTATTTCTACGCTTGATTGGTCCCTCATATGAGTCCATCTGTATAGGTACAGACCAGAGGAACCAGAGAGAACAGCAGTGAGTACTGCTCCAGAGGTTCAGAACCTGCAGAGTCAGTCAGTCCAGTTAGCCAGAGGTGAGTGGAACTAAACTTATGACTTTTAATTGAACTACAAACTGCTTTTAGCATATCTCATGCATCATGTTTATGCCATAGGTTGATTGCATTAGTAGTCACGAATATGTTGCATTGCATTGTTATTTGGTGATGTGAGTGAATGCTGAATGATCCAATAGTCTCAGACAGGAAGTCCAGGAGCCTTTGACTACGCCCTGGCAGGTATAGTGAAGTCCAGGAGCCTTTGACTACGCCCTGGCAGGTATATAGTAAAGTCCAGGAGCCTTTGACTACGCCCTGGCAATGGTAAGTACAATGGTGTTATATACACATATACATATATGACAGGAAGTCTAGGAGCCTTTGACTATGCCCTGGCACAGAGTTACTGGGACTATGTGGTGACAGGTTTACTCTTGATGTGGCTTGTCTGTGATATGGTGCATTCCATGAGATCATATTTTACTGAGATGTTTTACTGTTCTACTCACTGGGCTATAGAGCTCATCCCACTCCCTTAACCCCAGTTTTGCAGGTTCAGTGTACAGTGTACAGGGACAGTCCAGCAGAGTACAGGAAAAGTGAAGAGATCTGTAATAGCTTAGAGTGGACATGTAATATTAAAGAGATGTAATAGTTGTTGCTTGACCTAGACCTAGTGATGTATGTATTGTACATGATCTGTATATGTATATATGTTTTCCTGTATGTGAAAACCAGGCTTAACAGGTATGAGTTAACCCATCTAGAGCAAGCTCTAGTCAGGGATACAGAGTACAGAGTACATGAGTACAGAGTACAGAGATAGTGCATGCACAAGTTGAGCCTTGGTTCAGAAAAGAGTTTTATTTTCACATAAAATGTATGATCATGTATGAGGTTTACAGGTACACAGAGAGTATAGCAGGCTTGCTACGGGTTCTGGCGGCCTTAAGCCGACCTGAATCCTAGCGCCGGTGACGGTCCTTTTTGGGGTCGTTACAGCAACACAAGTTCATATGTCCCTACAGCAATGGCAGCAACTCTTGCTCCATTGCCTACACGTAGGTCCACATCGCCCTTTTTCAGTTTTCTACTCCTTTTGAAACCCTTCACATTTGTACAAATTTGAGAACCACATTCGGTATCTAATACCCATGAAGTAGAAATAGATAAATTAATATCTATAACATAAATACCTGAAGTCGTAGTCTCACTACTCTTCTTCTTCTTACACTCATCCAAATAGAGTTTGCAATTTATCTTCTAATGCCCTAGTTCCTTGCAATGGAAGCAGATTCCTTCCTTAGGAACTATTTCCTTAGGAAATTTTGCCTTGGATTGCCATTTAGGCTTACCTCGTCCCTTAGGCCCATTACCACCTTTAGACTTGGGCTTCCCCTTATTTTTCATGGGCTTACCCTTATTGACATTCAAAATTTGGGTAGGCCTTTTCTTAATATTTACCTCAGCTGTTTTTAGCATTCCAATGCAGCTCAGGAATGGATTTCTCCATGTTGTTCATGTTATAGTTCATGACAAACTGAGAAAAACTGCCAGGTAAAGAATGTAGGATCAAATCCGTGGAGAGTTCTAAACTCAAAGGGTAGCCAAGCCTAGCAAGGTGATCAATGTAGCATTTCATTTTCAAAACATGAGCACTAACTGGTTCACCTTCAGCCATTTTGCAATCATGCAATGCAATGGTGGTTTCATACCTATCTTGCCTAGCTTATTGTTGGACAACCTGTTTGAGATGGACACTCATCTCATAGGCCTCAAGGTGCTCCAGATCCTTCTGAAGTTCTGGGCACATAGTCGCCAACATAAGACATCCAATGTCATTAGAATCATCCATATGCTTTTTATGCTTGTTCTTAACAGCATTAGTAGCATCAGCAGGAGGTGGTTCTGGGATAGCTTCATCAAGCACATAGGACGTTTTCTCTTGCTTGAGAACAATTCTCAAGTTTCTAAACCAGTCAACAAAATTAGTCTCATTTTCTTTCAGTTTATCCTTCTCAAGGATAGATCGCAGTGATAAAGTGGAATTGTTATTAGTAACCATAATTATCTACAAAAATATGCAAACATAATTAATTAATATTGAGGTGATAATAATCTCCCACTAAAATACAACCCTCAAAATAATAATAATATTTTAGTGGGTTAAGATCCATATTTCACCTAATTCTAAGTCAGCTTTGGCATGACGCTTAGAATTAAGTTATTTAGGTAGGTAACCCCTTACCAATTACATCTAATGTAACTCTTAGATTATGAGGTGTTGACATCATATGTCAAATGCATGTTATACTCCATCTAATGCCTTAGACCCAAAACCGTTTTGATAGCCTAATTAAGCTCAACTAAAATTAAATAAATGAGTAACTATTACTCATCCTATCTTACTAGGATAATCTAATGCACTTTGCTTTGACAAAACCTGCATTTTGGTGATCTTAGTCTTGATAGGTGTTTAATATATGGGTGGCATTAAAACTTAAAATTTTAGAGTGAGGGTTCATCTTTTAATTTTAATTATTTTGTCTTGCATATATATATATTATAGCATCCTATATGCATACATATATATATATAGACAATAATGCATAGTATCTCATACTAACATATGACAAAATAATAAAATATAGTCATTTAAATCTAATTTAAAGACTAAAAGAAAATAATTTAAAATTTATTTTCTTATAATTATTTTGTCTTGCATATATATATTATAGCATCCTATATGCATATATATATATATATATATATATATATATATAAATAATAATGCATAGTATCTCATACTAATATATGACAAAATAATAAAATATAGTCATTTAAATATAATTTAAAGACTAAAAGAAAATAATTTAAAATTTATTTTCTTATAAAAAGGACTAGTTTGCAAATTTTCAAAACTTGCAGGGACTAATCTGTAATTTGGCTAAGAATCTCATCTTCTTCGTGAGGACTGCCGCATGCCCATCGCAGCACAAATCTCGTCCACGATTTTCAGAAAAATCCTTTTTTTTGTAATTCTTATTTATTATTTTTTTATTAATTTAATTTTTCTAACAAAAATTAAAATTATCTAAATGATCCAATCATTCATCTACAATTATCATGCCATTCTAATAAACATATATCGCATATATAATATCAATCATGGCATAATTGATTTAAACGAAAAGCACAGGTTGGCTCTGATACCACTGTTGAGAAATTTTGAGATTATTGCAACCCAGTTGCGCAGCGAAAAAATAAAATCTCTGTTGATTTCCTTTCCCAGAATCCGAGTGCTTCGTTTAATTCAAAAATGGATATGAGACTAACCTGTTAATCTCGTCAAGAAGATACAATGTCGGACTAATGGTGCTGCCTTTTCAAACGAACACCCTCTATGGTATCCACACGAACGTCTTCTATCCTTCTAGAGTGCTAGCTCTCTCAAAGATGGATAGATTATGTGCTCCACAATCTGCAGTTTTAGACTGAGTTTTCTCAAAACCGTTCCCTCCACAATTCGTAGAAGAGGTATTTATATGTTTCAGTCTTTTGTTTTCACACAAATCCTTTTTCCTAAAAGGAGTTGTGTTTATCTCACAACTCCTTTTCCTAAAAGGAGTTGTGTTCATAACCCACTATCACAATCTTGCAGATACTCAAATATCTTATGTGATAGAATCCTTTATCTGTAACAGTTACAGATAGACTACAGATCTTTTAAATATTATTATCTCATAATAACAAATGATTAATAATAATAACACTTTATTATTATTAATTATATTAATAATTAATATTAATAATAATAATACTTATTATTATTAATTATATTAATAATTAATATTAATAATAATAACACTTTATTATTATTAAATATTAATAATAATAACACTTTATTATTATTAATTATATTAATGGGCTTTGGGCTTTTAACCCATTAATATGACATAGCACATCAACAACGTTCTTTTGTGTGTGACCCAATAGGCTCACATTAATTGGCAATAGGCGCAGTCCCACAAGGCCCATAAGTCATAAGTGGCCTCTAGCAAGACATTATGACTACCCAACTAATATAAGGATCAATAGTCCAATAAAGGCTAATAAATAGAACTTGAATTAATCCCTTTGTCACACGATATCTAGTTTGAACATAAGTCATGGTCAATGTCAAACTTATAATGTTCAAACTTATGATTTCTCGATCTCCAAATAGACTGATAAATTCAAATGATATTGATCACACTATCAATTCATTTGAGCACGGCCATGCATTTCTCAGTCTTACTTATCGAGGGGCCCAGAAGATATCTCTCTCATAGAGAGGGACAAATCCTATCTTGATTGTTCATTATCCTCTACATAATTTCTATTATGCTCAATCATAACCTTTATGATTGTCCGATTAAAGACAATGTTTGGTTATGTCAAAACATAATAGTCCTTATGTTGGAAACTATGACAATCTCAAGTCAAAGGATTAAGACATAACTACTTTGAGATTCACTTATGACAATGACCCATGTAGTGATCTCAATGCGGGTCCATCCAATACTTTATTCTCTAACAAGTATTTATGATTATTGAATTATATCAACATATACATAATCATCTCATGATTATCAATCAATAATCATACCAGTTATATTTTATTATTATCAACATAATAATAAGTAATCAGGGATGATAATCATTATTATGTAACATGCAAACAAATAATAATGATAAAAACCTCTTTTATTAATAACCAAAACGACATACAAAAAGACCCAAGATGATGGCCTAGGGCATATACACTAACATGATTAAAACCACAAAATTAAGCAGAAAAGATGCAAATAAACATCAAGAACATAATGAGAAAGTGGACTAAAATATGCTCTATCAGTATGCCCAGAGGTTTGATATCGACCCTTCAGGCTCGTAGGTTGCTCAGAAGGGGTTGTTAGGGATTTCTGGCTCATGTCAGAGGGTGACTCGCGGTTGTCGAGGCCGGTCAAAAATAACCCTTTTGGTTATCAACAATTTTACAACTTGTAGATAGTGGCAAAGGGATCGTATCTACAGGGAATCGATACTACTTATTCTTCTTATCAAGACCAAGTAAATAAAGAGACAATAAAAGTAAATTGGGGGGTTTTGAGGTTTGATGTCTATACTAGAATTGAAAACAAGCAAGTAAAGCAAATAATAAAGTAAAGAGAAATCAATAATGAGAAAAACCTAGTTGAAGAATTGGATTCACTTTAGTTGTTGGGATTGATCATTGACACAAAGGTTCTCTTATTAGATTCAATAAATTAGTTATAGAGGTGAAAGACGCTTCTCACCAACCAAATCCCTCCTTAAGTATAGATTAATTAGGGAACGTCCTCTAATCAATCACTAATTAACAAGTTGCCAAGGAACGTCCTTGGGCCATAGGCAACAAACAACTGTCAATTGCATTAAGAAATAGAGAGACCTAATTCTAGCTACCCAAACGCATGGAGATATTGCTAGATTATGCAATTCCTTGGTTTTTACACCAAGTGTTCTTGTGTGTGAATAATTCTAGCAATTACGGACTAAAAATTATCCAAACTAACAAATAATTACTTTGCAATCAAGAATCAAGTGGCCAATTTGATCAAAACAACAAAGCAACAATGAATTAAGCACAAAATTGCATAAATACTGATTAATAAAAGAATAACATAAAGGTTCAGATCTCCCAATCCATAAACAACCAAAGTTTCACCTTATTCTTCAATTAGAAAAAGGGTTTCAGCCACTCATGGCTGAAACTAACATAAAAGAAAAGAAAGAAAACAAGAAAACAAAGAAAGAATGGCCGGGGGGCCTGCTGGTGTGGGGCAGCTGCTGGTGCAGCTTCTGCCGAAGATGAGTCTTCATCCCAAGATGTCTTCTTTTGCTGGTTTGCATGCCCTTTTATAGCTGAAGGGGCTGCCTTAGGGTTTCTTGATGAGATGGACTTTTTTTTCCTATTTAGTCTTGAATTCTTGTAGGGCAGTTGTGTCTTTTTGATTCTTGGCTTCCTAAATATGTAGGAGAGTGTGCTGAGGTGTAAATAGGTATTTCTGAGTTGTCCCACATGTTTGGAGTGCGTGGAGATTCGTGTTGACTTGGTCAGCAAGTTTGACAGATTCTGCTGGTTTTCTGCCTACTGGTGCTGTTTGCCCAGTGCTGTTTGGGCAAACAGGCTGTCTGGGATCATTGCTGTCTGCACTTGCTCTATTTCTGCCTTGCTCCGCTGTTTGCCTAAACAGTCTTGGGCAAACTGTCTGGTCAGTCAGCTATCAATTTTCCTCTTCATCTCAGCTTCACTTTGGTTTGGGCAAACAAGTTGGGTAAACCATGCTTGTGCAGTTTTGCTCTCTTTTGGGCAGATTTAAGGCCATTTTTGCCAAATTACGTTTTTACTCCATTTTCTACAAAATAAGATCAAAACCACAAAATTAGGCAGAAAATGTGTAAATCAACATAAATAACAACATAGAAAATGGGTCTAAATTTGGCTCTATCGGAGGGTTAAATAGTTAGGTTAGGGAATCGGCTTCAGTGCCCATAGTCAGAGAGTTTCTTGATTTTTCCCAGACGAGCTACTAGGTTTACCACCTGCTAGGGAGATAGAGTTTGAAATTGAAGTCATGCCAAGAACCAGACCCATCTCTATTCCTCCCTACAGGATGGCACCTGCAGAGTTAAAAGAGTTGAAAGAATAGTTGCAAGAGTTAGTAGATAAGGGTTTCATCCGACCTAGTACCTCACCTTGGGTGCTCCAGTTTTGTTTATGAAAAAGAAGGATGAATCCCTAAGACTTTGTATCGATTACAGACAGTTGAACAAAGTCACTACCAAGAACAAGTATCTGTTACCCAAGATCGATGATCTTTTTTACCAGCTAGCAGGAGCCGGTTGTTTTTCCAAGATAGATTTGAGATCCAGGTACCACCAGTTAAGGGTCAGAGAGAAAGATGTACCCAAGACAGCTTTCAGGACCAGATATGGGCATTATGAGTTCCTAGTAATGTCGTTCGGGTTAACAAATGCCCCTGCAGCATTCATGGATCTCATGAACAGAGTTTTTAGCCAGTTTCTGGATCACTTTGTTATTGTTTTCATTGACGATATCTTGGTGTATTCAAGAAACACAGAGGAGCATGCCCATCATTTGAGGATTGCGTTGCAGACCCTAAAAAAAGGGCTTGTATGCCAAGTTCTCTAAATGTGAGTTCTAGTTGAGGAGTATCTCTTTCTTGGGGCATATGGTGTCAGAAAGGGGAATTGAGGTGGACCCCAAGAAAGTAGAAGCTATAGCTAACTGGTCCAGGCCCACTACAGTGACAGAAATTAAAAGCTTTTTGGGTTTGGCAGGTTACTATAGGAGATTTGTCCAAGATTTCTCCAAAATTGCTGCTCCTATGACCAGATTGACAAAAAAGAATCAGAGATTTGTTTGGTCAGAACAATGTGAAGAAAGTTTCGAAGAGCTAAAGAGAAGACTAAAGTTAGCACCGGTGTTAGCTCTGCCTACAAGTAATGAAGATTTTACAGTGTTTTGTGATGCATCCCGAGTGGGACTAGGTTGTGTGTTAGTGCAAAATGAGAAGGTAATTGCTTATACTTCTAGGCAGCTGAAGAAGCACGAGTTGAATTACCCTACACACGATCTAGAGATGGCAGCTGTGATATTTGCACTCAAGATGTGGAGGCATTATCTGTATGAGGTAAAATGTGAGATCTTTACAGATCATAAGAGTTTGCAATACACATTGAGTCAAAAAGAGTTAAACCTGAGGCAGAGAAGATGGGTAGAACGCTTAGTGATAGTGATTGCAAGATCCAGTATCATTCGGGTAAGGCAAATGTAGTAGCAGATGCTCTCAGCCGAAAATCACTTGGCAGTTTATCTCATATTACAGCAGAGAGAAGATCGGTGGTGAGGGAATTTTACGGGCTCATTAATGAAGGTTTACAGCTAGAGTAGTCTGGTACAGGTGCACTAGTGGCTCAGATGAGAATGACACCTGTGTTTTTGGAACAAGTGGCACAGAAACAACACGAGAACCTAGAGTTGGTGAAAATAGCGAGAACTGTTCAGATAGGCAAGAATGGGGAGTTTAGTGTAACGACCCCAAAATGGACCGTCACCGGCGCTAGGATTCAGGTCGGCTTAAGGCCGCCAGAACCCGTAGCAAGCCTGCTATACTCTCTGTGTACCTGTAAATCTCATACATGATCATACCTTTTCTGTGAAAATAAAAACTCTTTTCTGAACCAAGACTTAACCTGTGCATGCACTATCTCTGTACTCTGTACTCTGTACTCTGTACTCTGTACCCCTGACTAGAGCTTGCTCTAGATGGGTTAACTCATACCTGTTAAGCCTGATTTTTCACATACTCAGTAAAACATATACATATACAGATCATGTACATAACAATAGATTTACAACACAAACTACTAAGTCAAGCACATCTGTAACTGAAAACATAACTATTACATCTCTTTAACATTACATGTCCACTCTACATTATTACAATTCTCTTTTCTTTTTTTGCACTTTGCTGAACCTTCCCTGTACACTGTACATTAAACCTGCAAGACTGGGGTTAAGGGAGTGGGATGAGCTCTATAGCCCAGTGAGTTGAGCTCTATAGCCCAGTGAGTAGAACAGTAAAACAATTCATTAAAATATGATCTCATGGAATGCGTCATAACACAGACAAGTCACAACAAAGGTAAACCTGTCACCACATAGTCCCAGTAACTGTAATACCCGGCTAGACTCCGGTATCGGAATTCCTACCGTCCGGTGGAATCTCGGATGTCGGAGACCTCTAGAAGGGTAGAACCATGCTTTCATAAAATGTTTTCATGTTTTTAATGGTTTTAAAGTATGAAACTAAATGAGTTTTTGCATGAAAATAGCATTGGAGGAAAACCCAGGTTTGGCCGCCGAAAGTCAAGTTCTGCCGCCGAACATGCATGCGTTTTGGAGGCACGTTAGGCCCCCGAAAGCATGAGTTAGGGAAGTCCAGGTTCGGCCGCCGAAAGTCAATTTCGGCGGCCGAACATTGCATGGATGCGGAGGCACATTCGGCCCCCGAACGTGGCCTGGCCAGCCACTTATAAATGGGGCACTTAGCCGAAATGGGCGAGCTTTCTCCCATTTTCGGCCACAGCAAGCTTCCGACCTTCCCTTTGCAACTCTTGTGTTCTTCCTCCAAATCTCTTCCATTTTTCTTGAGTTTTAAACTCACATTGCAAGTTTTGAACATTTAAACCAAGTTTTGGAGCTTTGGGAACTCAGGAGCTCATTTTCGTGGATCTCCAAGTTTAGGTCGTCTCCCTCTCGATCTTCAAGAGGTAAGGGCCGATCTTAAGCTCCTTATGTGTTTTAAGTAAGTTTTATGCAAGATCTATGGGTAGAAATGGATGTTAGGGTATATGTTGAGTTATGGGTATATATTGATGTTTTGAACAATGTGTGTTGTTTGAGTATGTTTGAAGTGTTGTAGTTGGGGTATTTGATGTTTTGAGGCCCCTAGGAACTTGTATGCATGATTTGGTTGAGATATGTGCTTGATTTGAGGTTTTGGGAGGCAAGGGGTTCATGTGAACCAAGTTTCTGCCCTTCTGGCAGAAACCAGGTTCGGCCGCCGAAGGGAGTTTCGGCCGCCGAACCCCCTTTGTGGAGGCAGCATTCGGCTGCCGAAGTTGCCCCCGAAAAGAGACTTTCGTCTCTGTCTGGGACTTTCGGCCGCCGAAGGTGCCGCCGAAAGTGCCCTGTTCAACCATTTCTTACATGTTTTTATCTGATTGTTTCATGGTGTTTTAGGGGGTTTTTTGGGGAGTATGTTAGAGTTATGTTATTGTATGTTTGGTCCCTCATTGGAGTCCACCTGTGTAGGTTCGGACCCGAGGAACCGAGGACCCCAGCAGTGAGCCAGCTGCTACAGAGTTTGTCAGAGCTAGCCAGAGGTGAGTGGAATAAACTTTAAGTTTTAAAATAAATGAATATGAATTTTGAGCATGATCCATGCATCATGAATGCCATGAGATATAGTAGGTTGTTTGCATTAGTATCCACGAATATGTGCATTGCATATTATGTTTGATGATGTGGATGGATGTTGAATGATCCATTAGTCCCCCTATGCTATGATGATGATGGTACGATATGGAAGACCAGTGAGGCCCATTCTACGCCCCTGGCACAGTTGGACCATGTTATGTTATGTTATGTAAGAGAAAGACCAGTGAGGCCCATTCTACGCCCCTGGCACAGTTGGACCATGTTATGTTATGTTATGTAAGAGAAAGACCAGTGAGGCCCATTCTACGCCCCTGGCACAGTTGGTCCATGTAGGGGACTATTGGTGACAAGTTCATCCTTGATGTGATTAGCTGTGATGTGATGCATTTCATGTTATCATACGTTTTAAATGTTTTACTATTCTGCTCACTGGGCATCTAGCTCACCCCTCTCCCCTAACCCCCAGGTTTGCAGGTACGGGATAGATAGAGAAGACAAGAAGAGAAAAAGTCTTATGTATGTATTAGTTAGTTTGTGGACATGACAATTGTATTATGATGAAATGTAAAAATATTCAGGATGTTATGTAATGAGGTTATTGAGGATATAGTTGTGCTTGACCATAATATATTGTTAATCCCTTTTGTATATACATGATCTTATGTTATGATGTTTATGTAAACTAACTCAACACAGGTTGTTTTGCCTTTAAGGCTTGATGAGATCCCACAGAGGGACTATGTTATGTATATGTTCAGAGTATGCACAGGTTGAGTTAGTTGATGACAGTATGTATGAAGAAAAGTTTTAAATTTTATGCATGTTGTTGATCATGTATGGGATTATACAGGTTTACAGGTTATATGTCAGGCTTGCTACGGGTCCCGGCGGCCTTAAGTTGACCCGGATCCTAGCGCCGGTAGCGGTCCGGATTTCCGGGGCGTTACAGAGTGGTATCAGAGCCCTAGGTTCATATGGTCGGACCTAGAGTGTCGGGCTCATAGATGTTCTAGAAGGTCAAGCACAATAGGAAGGTCATGTCCACTAGGATAGGATGTTGAGTCTTGTCTTGCATGATGATGTGAAATGCCATGATTTTGTACATGTGCATTGATGATATGCTATGCTATGTGATGTATGTGATGAGGGTTCATGTGTGCCCACATGAACCATATGATGCTAATGTTTGCTTGTTATGAGCTGTTTTTCAGAGAATAGGATGAGAGGAACTCGTCGATCTGCGCAATTGACTGGAGTGCCACCTGAGGATGAGGGCACGAGCGCCCGTCCTCCTACATTGCCTAGGGCAATGTCTTGTAGAGCCAACAGAGAGAGAGTGTCAAGGGACCCTAGAAGGTCTTTTGATGCTAGCAGAAGGGGGACAGATAGAGGAGGAAGTTCTTCAGATGTGAGGGAGGTTATGGAAGAGGATCAGAGGAGGGATGGGAACCTGGATGTGAGCATGCAGGAAGAAGGGACAGGGGAGTCACAGGGAGGCGTTCAGGCCTCGGGGTATGGTTTTCCACCCCATTATCCACCCTTCCCATAGGGTTCAGGGTATCCGATGGGAGGTACATCGGATTACTCCAGCTTTAACCCCTACCCTACCTACATGACTTATCCACCTTTCTATCCACCCTATACACAGTACCCAGCTTATCCACCCTCACCCTTCTATCCAAACCCGGCAAACCCCACCTCGGGGAATGTTGCACCTCCACCTCCACCACCTACAGAACCAGCAGTCCCAGTTACTCAACCTCCTAGACCTAGCTCAGTTGATGGGAGCAAGGTAAAGATGACAGATTACCTCAAGCTAGATGCTCCCAAATACAAGTCAGGGGATGACCCCTTTGAGTATCTGAGAGTGGTGAAGACAATAACTGATGAGCTAGGGGCAAGTGACAGCAGGGCCATTCAGATGGCAGGGTTCACTTTAAAGTGCAAGAAGGCACGAGAATGGTTCAAGTGTTATGTGGACCCGAGACTAGACGGTATGACATGGGAAGAATTTGCGAATGAGTTCGCTGGATGGGCTTTTCCAGACAGTTCTAGAGAACTGAAGATGATTGAGTTTGAGCAACTGAGGCAGTCAGAGCACATGAGTGTAGAGGAGTTCACGGATAAATTCTTGGAGCTATTGCCTTTTTCAGGGCAAGCTCTAGATTCAGATACGAAGAAAGCCAAGAAATATGTTATGAAGCTGCATTCCAGGTACTCCTCGTTGGTTCAGTTAGCTGAGAGAGAAAGTTTCCACACTGTGGTGGATATGGCTCGAAGAATGGAAGCAAGTGCTATAGTTGAGGGGTCAGTGAAGCAGTCAGTGACCCAATCTTCAGGGGTTAAGACCCCAAGCAGAGGAGGACCAGGTTTCTCTTCTCAGAGCTCAGGTAAGAAGAGGTGGGATAGCACCACCAAGAAGCCGAAGAAGAATAAGTTTTGGAACAAGTTGAAATCCGGTCTGGAATTTGGCGGTGGCTCGAGCTCAGGCTCAGATGGTACAGAATGCCAGAGATGTGGAAGACCACACAGGGGAGTGTGTCGAGCTGGGACTAATGCATGTTTCAGATGTGGACAGGAGGGACACATAGCTCGGGATTGTCCTAGAGCACCTTTTATGGGCCAGCCCCAGCAGACAGCCTCCGGTAGTGTGGCACAGCCAGCAGTTCCAGCCACAACTCAGGGCAGTGGCAGAGGTAGAGGGAGAGGAGCAGCCTCTTCTTCTGGTTCCCGAGGTGAAGGTCCATCAGCTCCAGCCAGGATCTTCACCATGACACAGCAGGAGGCTAACACATCCAACACCGTGGTGTCAGGTAATCTCGTCATTGGGTGTTCTGATGTGTATGCATTAATGGACCCGGGTGCATCTCATTCATTTATTGCTCCGAGAGCCGTTGAGAGGTTGGGTCTGATAGTCTCTGGGTTAGAGTGTCCCCTATGGGTCAGTGGACCCAAGTGTGACCCGTCAGTGGCAGTGTCAGTCTGCCAGTACAGTCCAGTTTTTATTGAGGGGAGATGCCTCTCCGCCGACCTTGTGGTTCTAGATTTGACAGACTTTGATGTCATTCTAGGGATGGATTGGCTATCTACCCATGGTGCTACCTTGGACTGCAGGGACAAGGTAGTCAGGTTCAGAGATCAGAATGGGTCAGAGGTCGTCTTCAGAGGAGACAAGAGGGGCACACCTAGAGGTCTGATATCAGCTCTTCAGGCTCGTAGGTTGCTTAGGAAGGGATGTCAGGGGTACTTAGCTCATGTGAGAGAGCTAGACAGTCAGGTCAGGGAGCCAGCCTCGGTGCCAGTTGTCAGAGAGTTTCAGGATGTCTTTCCTGATGAGCTTCCAGGTTTACCACCTGCTAGGGAGATAGAGTTCGAGATAGAGTTGATGCCTGGAACTAGACCGATCTCTATCCCTCCCTACAGGATGGCCCCAGCCGAATTGAAGGAGTTGAAAGAGCAATTGCAAGAGCTGGTAGAAAAGGGTTTCATCCGACAGAGTATCTCACCTTGGGGTGCTCCGGTCTTGTTTGTGAGGAAGAAGGATGGATCCCTTAGACTTTGTATCGACTACAGACAGTTGAACAAAGTCACTACCAAAAATAGGTACCCATTGCCTAGGATCGATGATCTATTCGACCAGCTAGCCGGAGTGGGTTGTTTCTCCAAAATAGATCTAAGATCGGGGTACCATCAGCTAAGGATAAGGGATGAGGATGTGCCGAAGACAGCCTTCAGGACCAGATATGGGCATTTTGAGTTCCTTGTAATGCCGTTCGGGTTAACCAACGCCCCTGCAGCATTCATGGATCTCATGAACAGAGTGTTTAGCCAGTACCTGGATCACTTCGTTATTGTCTTCATAGATGATATCTTGGTGTATTCCAGGAATGCAGAGGAGCATGCCCATCATCTGCGGTTGATCTTGCAGACCTTGAGGGAACATGGCTTGTATGCCAAGTTCTCCAAGTGTGAGTTCTGGCTAAGGAGCATTTCGTTCTTGGGGCATGTAGTGTCAGAAAATGGTATAGAGGTAGACCCCAAGAAGACAGAGACTGTGGCTAACTGGCATAGACCCACTTCAGTGACAGAGATTAGAAGTTTCTTGGGTTTGGCAGGTTACTACAGGAGGTTCGTTCAGGACTTCTCAAAGATAGCAGCTCCTCTGACCAGACTGACCAGGAAGAATCAAAAGTTTCTGTGGACCGACCAGTGCGAAGAGAGTTTTAAAGAGCTTAAGAAGAGGTTGACTTCAGCACCAGTGTTAGCTCTGCCATCTAGTGATGAGGACTTTACAGTCTTTTGTGATGCGTCCCGTGTGGGACTGGGTTGTGTACTGATGCAGAATGAGAGGGTGATCGCTTATGCTTCTAGGCAGCTGAAGAAGCATGAGTTGAATTACCCCACACATGACCTTGAGATGGCAGCAGTAATCTTTGCACTCAAGATGTGGAGGCACTACCTCTATGGGGTAAAATGTGAGATCTTTATAGATCATAAGAGCCTGCAGTACATCTTGAGTCAGAGGGATTTGAATTTGAGGCAGAGGAGATGGGTAGAGCTGCTGAGTGACTATGATTGCAAGATTCAGTACCATCCGGGTAAGGCGAATGTTGTGGCAGACGCCTTAAGCCGGAAATCACTCGGTAGTTTATCCCACATATCGGCAGAGAGGAGGCCAGTGGTGAAGGAGTTCTACAAGCTCATTGATGAAGGTCTACAGTTGGAGTTGTCTGGTACAGGTGCCTTAGTGGCCCAGATGAGAGTAGCACCCGTGTTTCTGGAGCAAGTGGCTCAGAAACAGCATGAGGACCCAGAGTTAGTGAAGGTTGCCAGGACTGTTCAGTCAGGCAATGATAGCGAGTACAGATTCGACAGTAAGGGGATCCTCCGCTATGAGAGCAGACTATGTGTACCAGATGACATTGGGCTAAAAGGAGACATTATGAGAGAGGCTCATAATGCAAGATACAGCATTCACCCCGGAGCCACCAAGATGTATCAAGATTTGAAGAAAGTTTATTGGTGGCCAGCGATGAAGAAAGAAGTGGCACAGTTTGTGTCCGCCTGCGAAGTATGTCAGAGGGTGAAGCTGGAACATCAGAAGCCGGCTGGAATGCTTAACCCGCTACCTATTCCAGAGTGGAAATGGGAGAATATAGCTATGGACTTCGTAGTGGGGTTACCGGCGGCGTCTAACAGAGTGGACTCCATCTGGGTGATTGTGGACAGACTCACCAAATCTGCTCACTTCATTTCTGTCAGGAGTGGCTACTCTGTGGACAAGTTGGCGTAGGTATATGTGGATGAGATCATCAGGCTGCATGGGGTTCCTGTTTCGATAGTGTCAGATAGAGGGCCCCAGTTCACCTCCAGGTTTTGGCGGAGTCTGCAGAATGCCATGGGTACTAGGTTGGACTTCAGTACTGCCTTCCACCCCCAGACTGATGGACAGTCAGAAAGGACCATCCAGACTATCGAGGATATGCTCAGAATGTGTGTGCTGGACTTTGGCGGTTCTTGGAGGCAGCATCTACCTTTGGTGGAGTTTGCCTACAACAACAGCCATCATGCTAGCATCGGGATGGCTCCATATGAAGCTTTGTATGGAAGGAAGTGCATATCACCTGTTTGCTGGGAGGAAGTTGGAGAAAAGGCCTTGGCAAGGCCTGAGTTAGTAGAGATCACCAGCAGGGTGGTACCCATAATCAGAGAAAGAATCAAGACTGCTGCAAGCAGACAGAAGAGCTATGCAGACATCCGCAGAAGACAGTTAGAGTTTCAGGAGGGGGATCTGGTATTGCTCAAGGTGTCTCCAATGAAGGGAGTGGTTCGCTTCGGGAAGAAAGGTAAACTAGCCCCACGATACATCGGACCCTTTGAAGTCTTGCAAAAGATTGGGAATGTGTCGTACAAGCTGGATTTACCTGCTTCGATGGAAAGAATCCATCCGGTTTTCCATGTTTCAATGTTGAGGAAGTTTGTGTCAGATCCGAGCAAGGTTCTTAGTGAGCCTGATGTGGAAGTCCAAGAGGATCTCACCTATGTTGAGCAGCCAGTGCGGATCATAGACACCCAGATCAGAAAGTTAAGAAACAAGGAAATCCCGATGGTGAAAGTCCTGTGGAACCACCACAATTTGGAGGAATGTACCTGGGAGACACGGGAGTCCATGCTCCAGCAATATCCCCACCTCTTTTAAGGTTAGTCCCTATGTGTTTTATATGTATGTTATGTTGTTTTACTATGCATGTACTAGTTGAGGAACATTCGGGGACGAATGTTCTTAAGGGGGGGAGAATGTAATACCCGGCTAGACTCCGGTATCGGAATTCCTACCGTCCGGTGGAATCTGGAATGTCGGAGACCTCTAGAAGGGTAGAACCATGCTTTCATAAAATGTTTTCATGTTTTTAATGGTTTTAAAGTATGAAACTAAATGAGTTTTTGCATGAAAATAGCATTGGAGGAAAACCCAGGTTCGGCCGCCGAAAGTCAAGTTCAGCCGCCGAACATGCATGCGTTTTGGAGGCACGTTAGGCCCCCGAAAGCATGAGTTAGGGAAGTCCAGGTTCGGCCGCCGAAAGTCAAGTTCGGCCGCCGAACATTGCATGGATGCGGAGGCACATTCGGCCCCCGAACGTGGCCTGGCCAGCCACCTATAAATGGGGCACTTAGCCGAAATGGGCGAGCTTTCTCCCATTTTCGGCCACAGCAAGCTTCCGACCTTCCCTTTGCAACTCTTGTGTTCTTCCTCCAAATCTCTTCCATTTTTCTTGAGTTTTAAACTCACATTGCAAGTTTTGAACATTTAAACCAAGTTTTGGAGCTTTGGGAACTCAGGAGCTCATTTTCGTGGATCTCCAAGTTTAGGTCGTCTCCCTCTCGATCTTCAAGAGGTAAGGGCCGATCTTAAGCTCCTTATGTGTTTTAAGTAAGTTTTATGCAAGATCTATGGGTAGAAATGCATGTTAGGGTATATGTTGAGTTATGGGTATATATTGATGTTTTGAACAATGTGTGTTGTTTGAGTATGTTTGAAGTGTTGTAGTTGGGGTATTTGATGTTTTGAGGCCCCTAGGAACTTGTATGCATGATTTGGTTGAGATATGTGCTTGATTTGAGGTTTTGGGAGGCAAGGGGTTCATGTGAACCAAGTTTCTGCCCTTCTGGCAGAAACCAGGTTCGGCCGCCGAAGGGAGTTTCGGCCGCCGAACCCCCTTTGTGGAGGCAGCATTCGGCTGCCGAAGTTGCCCCCGAAAAGAGACTTTCGTCTCTGTCTGGGACTTTTGGCCGCCGAAGGTGCCGCCGAAAGTGCCCTGTTCAGCCATTTCTTACATGTTTTTATCTGATTGTTTCATGGTGTTTTAGGGGGTTTTTTGGGGAGTATGTTAGAGTTATGTTATTGTATGTTTGGTCCCTCATTGGAGTCCACCTGTGTAGGTTCGGACCCGAGGAACCGAGGACCCCAGCAGTGAGCCAGCTGCTACAGAGTTTGTCAGAGCTAGCCAGAGGTGAGTGGAATAAACTTTAAGTTTTAAAATAAATGAATATGAATTTTGAGCATGATCCATGCATCATGAATGCCATGAGATATAGTAGGTTGTTTACATTAGTATCCACGAATATGTGCATTGCATATTATGTTTGATGATGTGGATGGATGTTGAATGATCCATTAGTCCCCCTATGCTATGATGATGATGGTACGATATGGAAGACCAGTGAGGCCCATTCTACGCCCCTGGCACTATGTGAGAGAAAGACCAGTGAGGCCCATTCTACGCCCCTGGCACAGTTGGACCATGTTATGTTATGTTATGTAAGAGATAGACCAGTGAGGCCCATTCTACGCCCCTGGCACAGTTGGACCATGTTATGTTATGTTATGTAAGAGAAAGACCAGTGAGGCCCATTCTACGCCCCTGGCACAGTTGGTCCATGTAGGGGACTATTGGTGACAAGTTCATCCTTGATGTGATTAGCTGTGATGTGATGCATTTCATGTTATCATACGTTTTAAATGTTTTACTATTCTGCTCACTGGGCATCTAGCTCACCCCTCTCCCCTAACCCCCAGGTTTGCAGGTACGGGATAGATAGAGAAGACAAGAAGAGAAAAAGTCTTATGTATGTATTAGTTAGTTTGTGGACATGACAATTGTATTATGATGAAATGTAAAAATATTCAGGATGTTATGTAATGAGGTTATTGAGGATATAGTTGTGCTTGACCATAATATATTGTTAATCACTTTTGTATATACATGATCTTATGTTATGATGTTTATGTAAACTAACTCAACACAGGTTGTTTTGCCTTTAAGGCTTGATGAGATCCCACAGAGGGACTATGTTATGTATATGTTCAGAGTATGCACAGGTTGAGTTAGTTGATGACAGTATGTATGAAGAAAAGTTTTAAATTTTATGCATGTTGTTGATCATGTATGGAATTATACAGGTTTACAGGTTATATGTCAGGCTTGCTACGGGTCCCGGCGGCCTTAAGTCGACCCGGATCCTAGCGCCGGTAGCGGTCCGAATTTCCGGGGCGTTACAGTAACTCTGTGCCAGGGCGTAGCATCGAGCACCTGGTCTTCCTTTCATATATGTATATGTGTATATAACACCTCTGTACTTACCATTGCCAGGGCGTAGTCAAAGGCTCCTGGTCTTTACTATACCTGCCAGGGCGTAGTCAAAGGCTCCTGGTCTTTACTATACTTGCCAGGGCGTAGTCAAAGGCTCCTGGACTTCCTGTCTGAGACTATTGGATCATTCAGCATTCACCCACATCAACAATAACTATGCAATGCAACATATTCGTGGATAGTGATGCAATCAACCTATTGTATAATTATGATGCATGAGACATGCTAAAACATTCCATTGTGCAATTAAAAGAGTTAAGTTTAGTTCCACTCACCTCTGGCTATCTGGACTGACTAACTCTGCAGGCTCTGAAAACTCTGGAGCAGTACTCACTGCTGCTCTCTTTGGTTCCTCTGGTCTGTACCTATACAGATAGACTCAAATGAGGGACCAAATAACGCTATTAAACTTCCCAAGAATCCCCTTAAACTCACTCTAAAACTCATGCAAAGCATGCAAAGGAAAGCTGGACAGGACACTTTCGGTGGCAGGTTCGGCGGCCGAAAGTCCGCTCCAGAGACGAAACTCAAGCACCTTCGGCGGCCGAACTTCCACTTTCGGCTGCCGAACCCTCTCGGGGGCAAGTTTCGGAGGCCACAAGGCACTCCAGAGACGAAAGTCTCTAACCTTCGGCGGCACCTTCGGCGGCCGAACTTCCCTCCAGAGCCGAAAGTCCAAAAGCTCAGGGGCAAGCTTGGGCAGCCGAAGCCACCTCCTCACACCTCTTCAGGGGTTCGGCGGCCGAATGTACCTTCGGCGGCCGAACCTGAGTTCATCCGCAGGGCAGAAACTTGCCCTGCCTCTTGCCAAATGCACCAAACTCCTCTCCAACTGCACACCACACTTCCTCCACTTGCATACACTCATGTATATGCTCAAAGGGGTCAAAAACTACCTAAAAACCCCAAACACACAACACAAACAACACAGAAACAAGCTCTATGCACAAAATCATCAAAACATCACAAATAACCCTATTCATGCAACTCTCTCCATAAACCCCATAAAACCTTCAGAAAACAAAAAAACAAGCTCAGGATCTTCACTTACCTCTTGAAATCAAGAAGATGAACGATCCTAACATGGAGTTTTGGAGCAACTTGCCTTCAAACTCTCCAAACTTCACAACTTTGAGTTTTTAGCTAAAAATGTAATACCCGGCTAAACCCGGCATCGGAATTCTTACCGTTCGGTGGGATTCAAGGATGTCAGAGGTTTCCTGAGGGTAGAGTGAAGGTTTTCTAAAATGTTTTAAAGTATTTTAACGGTTTGATTAGGAAATAGCTGAGTTTTAGGGAGAAATGGCCAAAGGAGTGTCTGTCATGTTCGGCCCCCGAATGTGAAGTTCGGCCGCCGAAAGTGCCCAATGTTCGGCCCCCGAATGTTAAGTTCGGCCCCCGAAAGTTGCATGGTTTTGCATGCAGTTTCGGCAGTCGAAACTGGGATGGTCGGTTAAGCTGTGCACACTCCTCAGTCCGTGATTTGGCCAGGTGTTCACCTCCAGATCATGACCAGAGGTTAGGCCACATTTCTCCTGACTCATCTGCAAGCTTTTAATCAGCTTATGCAGAGGGTTGATCATTTCACAAAGGTTTTGAACGTTTTTGAGAGAAAAGAAGAGTTGTGAGGGTTTGAAGCTTTGGAGGAGGAGTTGCTGAGTTTGGTTGTTCCTCTTCTGATTTCAGGAGGTAAGGGAAGCTTTTATGTTTGTTTTAATAAGGTTTTAACAGCTCCAAAAGTGGTTAAGGGTAGAGATGCATGAGTTGTATGCTTGGTTAGTGTTGATGTGTTTATGGAGACGTTTGATTACATGTTATGTTTGCTGTGTTGTTGGGGTATAAGTAGTTTTGGACCCCTTTGACCATATACCAGCGTATATGTGAGCTAAGAGTGAGTTATGCATGTTTAGAGAGGAGGAAAAGATGGAGGAGCTAGGTTGCGGGTGAAGCTGAGTTCGTGAAGAACTCAGGTTCGGCAGCCGAAGAAGGATTCGGCCGCCGAACCCCTTGCATGGTGGTTTAGACTGCCACAGCTTACCCCTGAGTGCTTTGAGGTTCGGCTCTGTTTAGGGGATTCGGCCGCCAAAAGTAGCCCCCGAAAGGGTTCGGCCGCCGAAAGAGGATATTCGGCCGCCAAAGGTACTTGAGTTTCGGCTCTGTTCAGGACATTCGGCCGCCGAACCTGCCGCCGAATGTGTTCTGTCTAGCTTTTCTTTTGCATGCTAAATGTGATTGTTTTCAGAGGTTCAGAGGGGATTATAGGGGATTGGTTAAGAATTAAGAAGAGTATGTTTGACACCTCATTCGAGTCCCTTTGTGTAGGATTGGACCCGACAGTTCAGGGAGGTCGTCAGGATTAGCAGTTACAGAGTCAGTACAGTTTCTGCCAGAGGAGCAGAGGTGAGTAGAACTAAACTTAATATTTTATATTAAAGTAACAGAATGCTTGTTAGCATAGTTCATGCATCATGGATGCCATGATATATCTTAGGGTGATTGCATTAGAATCACGAATATGGTGCATTGCATTTTCAATGTTTATGAGGATTGGACCAAGGCGACATCAATAGCCCGTCGAGGGAGTTTTGAGGTCATGTCTAATCCAAGATGTGGAATGTTTGAGTTGTGATGCATTTTCATATAAAATGCGTATGAATGAACTGTTTTCAGTGTTTCTACTCACTGGGCTTTATAGCTCATCCCTTTCCCTTAATCCCAGTTTTTGCAGGGTCAGAGTAGCTGGGAAGTGAGAAGCAACAGAGTTATGACTTCAGTATAATGTATAGTTAGTGTGGACATGATGTAAATTAAAGAGATATGTATGACAGATGTAATAAACAGTCAGATAGTGTGCTTGTGGTTTAGTATGTGCTTTGCCTATAGTATGTTTTATCCCTTGTCTATGCATGTATCCTGTTTTCAGTTTCATGATGAGAAATGAGTCAAACCAGGCTTAATAAATGTTGTGTTTCGAAAACCCAGTGAATTATAACTGTGAGGGAAGACAGGGATTACTTCCTTTGACCCAAGACCAGTGCGGAGGAAAGACCAGGTTTGATTCCTGTGATCCATAGAGAGGCCAATAGAGAAGACCAGGTTTGATTCCTGTGACTCTATGGTAGCCAAGTTAACTTATGATATGCTGACCCTACAGGGTGGGTTCTATGTTTCAGAGCATAGTGCATGGAGGTTACTTGGTAGAGTATCACTGGTTTATTACAGATAGCCCTGAGGGCTAGTTCAGATTAGTATGTCTGAGCATTTGGTTCATATGATTGGACCTATAGTACAGTGTTTTAAAGGTTAAGTCTGGTAGTTTTAAAGAAAAGTTTTAAAAAGTAATAGTCCAGTCGGATCATGTATGGGATTTTAACAGGTACACAGAGTTCAGGATAGGCTTACTACGGGTCTAGGCGGCCTTAAGTCG
This sequence comes from Manihot esculenta, assembly GCF_001659605.2. Taxonomy (NCBI): domain Eukaryota; kingdom Viridiplantae; phylum Streptophyta; class Magnoliopsida; order Malpighiales; family Euphorbiaceae; genus Manihot; species Manihot esculenta. The sequence goes on along the minus strand of NC_035169.2, from coordinate 23,224,408 downwards.
ATCTGGATCCTAGTGCCGAGCAGTTTGGGCCGTTACAAAGAGGGTACCGGTTTCCGGGCTGTTACAGATGGTATCAGAGCATAGGGCCTCTTAAGTACGGTGTGTTGAGCATGTTTGTTCAAGGATTAGAGATCCCACATCGGAAAGAGGTTGATTCAGTCATAGAAAGGCAAAGCACAATAAGTATAATCATGTCCACTAAGATAGGAAGTTGTTTTGCATGCTGATGTGAAATGCCATGAATATAGGCATGTGCAGTATTGTTATGCTATGTATGCATGTATATTTTGTAGGTTCATGTGTTTGTCATATGAACGATATGTGTGCTCATGTTTGTCTATTTGTGTTTTGTGTTTTCAGAAGAGCTAAAATGAGTGATGTGAGTCCACAGATTGATTCAGATCCGTCTGAAGGGTCTTTTGATGAAAGCAGGGAAGGAATGGATCGAGGGAGAGTACCTGGAGTTAGGAAGGAGATGGAAGGGGATGTGCAAAGAAGGGAGATAGGTGTACAGGTGAATTTGGATGAAAGGTCTTCAGAAACTGCCCAGACCAAGGATTCTAAGATGTCAGGTATAGGAGAAAATGAACCCTCCTCTTGGAGTACAGCTACTTGGAAAGGAGTGAAGTGGGGGAGAAAGAAAAAAGTTAGAGGCCTTAAAGGGTCAAAGAAAAAGGAGTTCTGGAATAGGATAAACCCTAGTTTATATAGTGATGCTGGTCCAAGTGCTGGTATAGGTGGACCAAAATGTCTGAGGTGTGGAAGGTTGCATAAGGGAGTCTGTCGTGTAGGGATAACAGGATGTTATAGGTGTGGTTAGGAAGGGCATATGATATGTGAGTGTCCTGTTGCACCTTGGATAGTTCAGTCCCAGCGGACATTTTCTGGTAGAGCTGTTCAGCAGGAGGTAGCCACATTTGACACAGAGGTGCCAGGTATGCTTATGTTTTTAGATTCATAAAGGAAAACAGAATAGCTAAGAGATTAGTGAACAAAAGAAAAGTTAAAAAGAGAGAGTTACTGTGAAATGTGGTAACCCTGAGTTGTTACTTATCGGTATAGTAAGAATGATCTTATAGAGAGATAGTATCAGAGAAGAGAGTTTAGAGTAAAAAGAAAACGAAAAGAAGAAAGACTAAGGTTAGAAAGAGAATAGAGTTAGTATGGGAATAGGTGGTAGTTGAGGCAGAGAAAAGTGCCAGTCTTTTCTTTCATAGATTCCCGTGGGAAGTTCCGTTAGCTTTGGCTTGGATCTTCACCCTGATTCTATAGGAGGCTATCACATTGAACACGGTGACGTCAGGTACGTTCACTGGAAGTGTTTGGATGTGTATGCTATTTGATTTGGACCCTAGTGTTTCGCTTTCCTTTCTGTTTGTGAGCCTTTGCTAGGGTGGGTTTGATGACTTCTGGGCTTAGCGTGTTTTCTCTGGGTCAGTGGACCGGAGTGTGATCCATCTGAGGTAGAGTCAGTCAGTTCAGTTCAGAGGTTATGGTGAGTAGATGTAATCCAGCTGACCTTATGGTTCTAGAAGTGACTGTATGATGTCATTCTAGGGCGGATTGATGCATTACTCATGGTACTACCTGTGTCCATAGAGACAAGGTAGGGGAATTGGATGGCTTAGGCAGTCCTTTAGAGGGACAGTGTCTAGTGGTGCCTAGAAGTTGATATCAGTCCATCAGGCTCATGGTTATTCAGGAAAGGTTATCAGAGGGTTGTGAGCAAGTTTGTCAGGACAGGGAATCAGCCTCAGTGCCCTTTACTAGAAGAGAGTTCTAGATGTTTCCCAGAATAGCTGTCAGGTTTACCATCTGTTAGGGAATTAGAGTTTGGAATGAGAATGATATCTGGCCGCAGAATCATTTCTTTCCTTCTACCCTACAGGATGGCACCTGCAGAGAAAGAGAGAGTTCAGAAGAGTCAGAAAAGTATAAGAGAGCTTAGTAGATAAAGGATGTATCTGACTTAGTACCTCACCCTGGAATATTCCAGTGTTGTTGTGGAAAACGAAGGATAGACTCTTGAGATTTTGTTATAACTGTTTTCCGTTAACAAGATCACTACTAAGCAGTTACAGGTATTCCTGGATAGGATTGAATGATCTACTAGCTGTTCTCATTAAAGTTGAGTGGATTTACAGAGTGGTATGATCAGAGTACAGATTAGTATCTGTTGAGAGAATTAAAGACTGAGAGTTTCACCAAGAGATTAGTTTAGGTAAGAATGATGATCTACTCGTTGATTTGATAAAAGAGTTGATTATTATTTTGATGTGATCAGAGATTTGAGTATCACCTAGTGAGAGTTAGAAAGTGAAAGTTAGAAAAAGAGGAGTAAGGATCAGCGTAGCGCAGCGAAAGCTGTGGAACTCAGGAATAGGTTGAGGTCTTGATGGTTTCTTTGTTGTTTTTAACATTCGAGGACGAATGTTTTTGTAAGGGGGGTAGATTGTAATACCCGGCTAAACCCGGCATCGGAATTCTTACCGTTCGGTGGGATTCAAGGATGTCAGAGGTTTCCTGAGGGTAGAGTGAAGGTTTTCTAAAATGTTTTAAAGTATTTTAACGGTTTGATTAGGAAATAGCTGAGTTTTAGGGAGAAATGGCCAAAGGAGTGTCTGTCATGTTTGGCCCCCGAATGTGAAGTTCGGCCGCCGAAAGTGCCCAATGTTCGGCCCCCGAATGTTAAGTTCGGCCCCCGAAAGTTGCATGGTTTTGCATGCAGTTTCGGCAGTCGAAACTGGGATGGTCGGTTAAGCTGTGCACACTCCTCAGTCCGTGATTTGGCCAGGTGTTCACCTCCAGATCATGACCAGAGGTTAGGCCACGTTTCTCCTGACTCATCTGCAAGCTTTTAATCAGCTTATGCAGAGGGTTGATCATTTCACAAAGGTTTTGAACGTTTTTGAGAGAAAAGAAGAGTTGTGAGGGTTTGAAGCTTTGGAGGAGGAGTTGCTGAGTTTGGTTGTTCCTTTTCTGATTTCAGGAGGTAAGGGAAGCTTTTATGTTTGTTTTAATAAGGTTTTAACAGCTCCAAAAGTGGTTAAGGGTAGAGATGCATGAGTTGTATGCTTGGTTAGTGTTGATGTGTTTATGGAGACGTTTGATTACATGTTATGTTTGCTGTGTTGTTGGGGTATAAGTAGTTTTGGACCCCTTTGACCATATACCAGCGTATATGTGAGCTAAGAGTGAGTTATGCATGTTTAGAGAGGAGGAAAAGATGGAGGAGCTAGGTTGCGGGTGAAGCTGAGTTCGTGAAGAACTCAGGTTCGGCAGCCGAAGAAGGATTCGGCCGCCGAACCCCTTGCATGGTGGTTTAGACTGCCACAGCTTACCCCTGAGTGCTTTGAGGTTCGGCTCTGTTTAGGGGATTCGGCCGCCAAAAGTAGCCCCCGAAAGGGTTCGGCCGCCGAAAGAGGATATTCGGCCGCCAAAGGTACTTGAGTTTCGGCTCTGTTCAGGACATTCGGCCGCCGAACCTGCCGCCGAATGTGTTCTGTCTAGCTTTTCTTTTGCATGCTAAATGTGATTGTTTTCAGAGGTTCAGAGGGGATTATAGGGGATTGGTTAAGAATTAAGAAGAGTATGTTTGACACCTCATTCGAGTCCCTTTGTGTAGGATTGGACCCGACAGTTCAGGGAGGTCGTCAGGATTAGCAGTTACAGAGTCAGTACAGTTTCTGCCAGAGGAGCAGAGGTGAGTAGAACTAAACTTAATATTTTATATTAAAGTAACAGAATGCTTGTTAGCATAGTTCATGCATCATGGATGCCATGATATATCTTAGGGTGATTGCATTAGAATCACGAATATGGTGCATTGCATTTTCAATGTTTATGAGGATTGGACCAAGGCGACATCAATAGCCCGTCGAGGGAGTTTTGAGGTCATGTCTAATCCAAGATGTGGAATGTTTGAGTTGTGATGCATTTTCATATAAAATGCGTATGAATGAACTGTTTTCAGTGTTTCTACTCACTGGGCTTTATAGCTCATCCCTTTCCCTTAATCCCAGTTTTTGCAGGGTCAGAGTAGCTGGGAAGTGAGAAGCAACAGAGTTATGACTTCAGTATAATGTATAGTTAGTGTGGACATGATGTAAATTAAAGAGATATGTATGACAGATGTAATAAACAGTCAGATAGTGTGCTTGTGGTTTAGTATGTGCTTTGCCTATAGTATGTTTTATCCCTTGTCTATGCATGTATCCTGTTTTCAGTTTCATGATGAGAAATGAGTCAAACCAGGCTTAATAAATGTTGTGTTTCGAAAACCCAGTGAATTATAACTGTGAGGGAAGACAGGGATTACTTCCTTTGACCCAAGACCAGTGCGGAGGAAAGACCAGGTTTGATTCCTGTGATCCATAGAGAGGCCAATAGAGAAGACCAGGTTTGATTCCTGTGACTCTATGGTAGCCAAGTTAACTTATGATATGCTGACCCTACAGGGTGGGTTCTATGTTTCAGAGCATAGTGCATGGAGGTTACTTGGTAGAGTATCACTGGTTTATTACAGATAGCCTTGAGGGCTAGTTCAGATTAGTATGTCTGAGCATTTGGTTCATATGATTGGACCTATAGTACAGTGTTTTAAAGGTTAAGTCTGGTAGTTTTAAAGAAAAGTTTTAAAAAGTAATAGTCCAGTCGGATCATGTATGGGATTTTAACAGGTACACAGAGTTCAGGATAGGCTTACTACGGGTCTAGGCGGCCTTAAGTCGATCTGGATCCTAGTGCCGAGCAGTTTGGGCCGTTACAAAGAGGGTACCGGTTTCCGGGCTGTTACAAAAAACCTTCAAAATCCATAAAAACTACTCAAATCTTTGCATGAGTTAATGAAAACAGGAAGAAATACTTACAAAGGACAGAGTTTCACCTCAGCACAAGTGAAAGAAACGGTGCTTTTACCGCTTCAACCGACTGAGGGCCATTTATAGGTGGCTGGCCAGACCACCTTCGGCGGCCACACGTGAAACCGAAAGCCATGCATGTTCGGCGGCCAAACCTCAACTTCGGCGGCCGAACCTGGTTTTTCTGCCTTGGTTCCTTTCACTCAAAAACTCATTTCCTTATGCATAAAACTTAATGAACATATCAAAACATTTCAGAAAAACATAAATCTAACCCTTCTAGAGACTTCCGACATCCTGGACTCCACCGGAAAGTAGAATTCTGATGCCGGACTCCAGCCGGGTATTACATTCTCCCCCCCTTAAGAACATTCGTCCCCGAATGTTTCTAAAACAAACAAGTAACACATAAAAGGAGGAAACTAACCTCAAAACAAATATGGATACTGCTGAAGCATCGACTCCCGCATCTCCCATGTACACTCTTCTAGATTATGGTGGTTCCACAGAACTTTCACCATCGAAATCTCCTTGTTCCTTAGCTGTCTGATCTGCGTGTCCAAAATCCGCACTGGCTGCTCGATATAGGTGAGATCTGGATGAATCTCTACCTCAGGCTCACTCAGAACCTGAGTCGGATCTGACACAAACTGCCGTAGCATAGAAACATGAAATACCGTGGAGCTAACTTATACGACACATTCCCGATCCTATGCAAGATCTCAAGGGGTCCAATGTACCGTGGAGCTAACTTACCTTTCTTCCCAAAACGAACTACTCCCTTCATTGGAGACACTTTCAGCAATACCATATTACCCTCCTGAAACTCTAACTGTTTCCTGCGAACGTCTGCATAACTTTTCTGTCGACTCTGAGCTGTCCTGATTCTATCTCTGATCATGGGCACCACTCTACTAGTAATCTCTACTAACTCTGGCCCTACAAGAGCCTTCTCTCCTATCTCTTCCCAGCAAACAGGGGATCTGCACTTCCTCCCATACAAAGCTTCATACGGAGCCATCCCTATGCTAGCATGATGGCTGTTATTGTAGGCAAACTCCACCAAAGGTAGATGCTGCCTCCAAGAACTGCCAAAGTCTAACACACACAGTCGAAGCATATCCTCTATGGTTTGGATGGTCCTCTCTGACTGTCCATCAGTCTGTGGGTGGAAAGCAGTACTAAACTCTAATCTCGTGCCCATCGCACTCAGCAGACTTCGCCAAAATCGGGAGGTAAACTGAGGTCCTCTGTCTGAAACGATAGACACTGGAGTTCCATGTAATTTCACTATCTCATCCAGATAGACCTGTGCCAACTTATCCACAGAATAGTTACTCCGAACTGGAAGAAAATGAGCAAATTTCGTGAGTCTATCCACAATCACCCATATAGAGTCTATCCTGTTGGATGCTGCTGGTAAACCCACTACAAAATCCATGGCTATGTTCTCCCATTTCCATTCTGGAATCGGTAATGGGTTAAGCATTCCAGCTGGTTTCTGATGTTCTAGTTTCACCCTTTGGCAAACCTCACAGGCTGTCACAAACTGCGCCACTTCTTTCTTCATGGCTGGCCACCAATAGACCCTCTTCAGATCCTGGTACATCTTGGTGGCTCCTGGGTGAACACTATATCTTGCATTATGAGCTTCCCTCATAATGTCTTCCTTCACACTGCTCGTATCTGGTACACAAAGGCAACTCCCATAGCGGAGGATCCCTTTGTTGTCAAATCGGAACTCTGCACTGTTGCCTGACTGAACAGTCCTGGCAATTTTCATCAACTCTGGGTCCTCGTGCTGTCTCTGAGCTATCTGCTCCAGAAACACAGGTGTCACTCTCATCTGTGCTATCAATGCACCTGTACCAGATAACTCTAGCTGTAACCCCTCTTCTAAGAGCTTGTAAAGCTCCATCACAACTGGTCTCCGCTCTGCTGCTATATGGGATAAACTGCCTAGTGACTTCCGGCTTAGGGCGTCTGCCATAACATTCGCCTTACCCGGATGATACTGGATCTTACAATCATAATCACTGAGCAATTCTACCCATCGTCTCTGCCTCAAATTCAGCTCTCTCTAACTCAAGATGTACTGTAAACTCTTATGATCGGTGAAGATCTCGCATTTAACCCCGTAGAGGTAATGCCGCCACATCTTAAGTGCAAAGATAACTGCTGCCATCTCTAGGTCATGGGTGGGGTAATTCAACTCGTGCTTCTTCAACTGTCTAGAAGCATAAGCTATCACCCTATCACTCTGCATCAATACACAGCCCAATCCCACTCGAGATGCATCACAGAACACTGTGAAATCCTCATTACTCACAGGCAGAGCTAACACTGGTGCTGTGGTCAATCTCCTCTTGAGCTCTTCAAAGCTCGCTTCACACTGGTCTGACCAGATAAACTTCTGGTTCTTCTGAGTCAGTTTGGTCATAGGAGCCGCTATCTTTGAGAAGTCCTGAATGAACCTCCAGTAGTAACCTGCCAGTCCCAGAAAGCTTTTAATCTCAGTCATTGTCATGGGTCTGGGCCAGTTAGCTACAGCCTCTATCTTCTTGGGGTCTACCTCAATACCTTCTGCTGATACCACATGTCCCAAGAAGGAAATGCTCCTCAACCAAAACTCACACTTTGAGAACTTGGCATATAACCCATGTTCTCTCAGTGTCTGCAGAACTATCCTCAGATGCTGGGCATGCTCCTCTACATCTCTGGAATACACTAAAATATCATCGATGAAAACAATGACAAAGTGATCCAGAAACTCACTGAAAACTTTGTTCATGAGATCCATGAATGCTGCAGGGGCGTTAGTCAACCCGAACGGCATCACTAAGAACTCATAATGCCCATATCTGGTCCTAAAAGCTGTCTTAGGCACATTTGCCTCTCTGACTCTCAACTGATGATACCCGGATCTCAGATCTATTTTCGAGAAACAACCTGCTCCAGCTAGCTGGTCAAATAGATCATCAATCCTAGGTAAAGGATACCTATTCTTGGTAGTGACCTTGTTCAACTGTCTGTAGTCAATACAAAGTCTGAGGGATCCATCCTTCTTTCTGACAAAAAGCACTGGAGCACCCCAAGGTGAGGTACTAGGGCGGATGAAACCCTTATCTACCAAGTCCTGCAACTGTTCTTTCAACTCTTTTAACTCTGCTGGCGCCATCCTGTAGGGAGGAATAGAGATAGGTCTGGTACCTGGCAGCAATTCAATTTCAAACCCTATCTCCCTATCAGGTGGTAGTCCTGGCAAATCGTCTGGGAACACATCGAGAAACTCTCGAACTACTGGTACTGTGGCTGGTTCCCTCACCTGACTGTCTAGCTCTCTCACATGAGCTAGAAACCCCTGACAACCCCTCCTCAGCAAACGACGAGCCTGAAGGGCTGAAATTATACCTCTGGGTGTACCTCTCCTGTCTCCTCTGAAGACACACTCTGACCCATCCTGGTCTATGAGACTCACTAGCTTCTCTCTACAGTCCAAAGTAGCACTATATTTAGATAACCAATCCATCCCTAGAATGACATCAAAATCCATCAAATCTAGAACCACAAGGTCAGCTGGAAGGTATCTACCCTCTATAAACACTGGACTGAAACGACAGACTGACACTGCCACTGATGGGTCACATTTAGGTCCACTGACCCATAGAGGATATTCTAACTCAGAACTGATCAAACCCAATCTCTCTATGGCTCTCGAAGCAATAAAGGAATGAGAAGCACCGGGGTCCATCAAAGCATACACATCTGAACACCCAATGATGAGATTACCTGATACCACTGTGTTCGACGTGTTAGCCTCCTCCTGTGTCACAGTGAAAATCCGTGCTGGGGCTACCGGATTTCCACCTTGGGAACCTGCTGCTGAAGTAGAGGCTGCCCCTCTCCCTCTACCTCTGCTGTAATACCCGGCATGTTCAGACATCGAAATTCCTACCGTCCGATGGAATCTAAGATGTCAGAGCATCCCTGAAGGGTAGAGTGAAGGTTTTCTAAAATGTTTTTACATGTTTTAAGCTTTTGTTTTAGAAAAGAAATGAGTTTTGAAGAGAAAAGGCTAAGGAAGTCTTTGCCACTTTCGGCCCCCGAAAGTTGAAGTTCGGCCGCCGAAAGTACCCCATGTTCGGCCCCCTAAACTCTAATGTTCGGCCTCCGAAGGTGGTGAGGTGTTGCATGTAGCTTTAGCCACCAAATGTGAAGCGGTGGTTCTTTGTTAAAGGTGTTTTTGGCCGAGAAAGGAGGTGCTTAAGCTTTCCTTTGGGTCAGAGACATGTTCATGCTTCCCCTTAGTGACTTACCTAGTTTCTCATCAAATCTTTCAAAGAAAAACAAGTTTAAAGTGAGTTTAAGATAGTTTTGAGAAGTTGTGGAGTTTAAGAACTTGTGAAGCTTGAATCTCCATCTCTTCAAGTTTGGAGTCACACCAGCCTTTGTTCTTCAAGAGGTAAGTGTGAATCCTTAGTTTTTATCATGTTTTACATAAGCTTGATGAAGGAGAAGGGGAGTTATGCATGTGTATGCATAAGTTGTGCATAGTAGGGTGCATAAATCGTTTATGCTATATGTATGCTTGATGTGTGTTGTTGGTTGGAGTTTTAATGTGGTTTAAGACTCCTATATGCATGATTAAGTGGTAGAGCATGTTTGGAGAGGTGGGATGCATGTTTGGAGGGTTAGTGTTTGGATGGCATGGTTGTGCACGAAGCTGAGTTCTGGATGAACTTAGGTTCGGCCGCCGAATGTGGGAGTTCGGCCGCCGAACCTCTTCTGAAGGCAGTTTTGGCTGCCTAAGGTTGCCCCCGAACATTTGGACTTTCGGATCTGTCATGCACATTCGGCCGCCGAAGGTGCCCCCGAAAGTGCCCTGTCCAGCTTTCCTTTGCATGTTTTCCATGGTTGTTCTAAGGTGTTTTAAGAGGTTTTTGGGGAGATGTTTAGAGCTATGTTAGAGTATGTTTGGTCCCTCATTAAAGTCTATCTGTGTAGGCACAGACCAGAGGAACCAGAGAGTTCAGCAGTGAGTACCGCTTCAGGAGCCTGCAGAGTCAGTCAGAGGTGAGTGGAACTACACTTAATTATTTTAATTACGAAATGTAATGTTTTTAGCATATTTCATTCATCATGAGTATGCATAGGATGATTGCATTAGAAATCACGAATATGTTGCATTGCATAGTGAATTGTTGATGTGGGTGAATGCTGAATGATCCAATAGTCCCAGACAGGAAGTCCAGGACCCCATTCTACGGCCTGGCAGGTATAGAGAGTTCAGGACCCCATTCTACGGCCTGACAGGTTTGTTTTTATACAGGAAAAATCCAGGACCTCATCACTGGCCTGGAAATTTAAAATATGTGTGTATGTATGTATGGATGTATGTATGCATTACAGGAAGACCAGGACCCCAGTCGACGGCCTGGCACGGATTAGATACTGGGACTATGTGGTGACAGGTTTACCCTAGATGTGAATTGTCTGTGATATGATGCATTCCATAAGATCATGTTTTAATGACAGGTTTTATTGTTCTACTCACTGGGCTATAGAGCTCATCCTTCTCCCTTATTCCCAGTTTTGCAGGTTTCAGTATACAGGTTGTACAAGGGCAAGTCAGAGGTGCATAAAAAAAAAAGAGAGCTTGTAATAGTTAGAGTGGATATGTAATATTAAGAGATGTATTAGTTGTGTAAATAGTTAAAGTGTGCTTGACTTAGTTATTCTGTTTTATAAGTCTTTTGTATACATGATCAAGTTATATAACTGTTTTACAAACAGGTGAAAAACCAGGCTTAACAGGTGTAATTTAACCCATCTAGAGCAAGCTCTAGTCAGGGGTATAGAGTACAAAGTATAGAGATTGTGCATGCACAGGTTAAGCCATAGTTCAGAGAAAGAGAAGTTTTTATTTTCACAGAAAATATATGATCATGTATTGTAACGACCCCAAAAAGGACCGTCACCGGCGCTAGGATTCAGGTTGGCTTAAGGCCACCAGAACCCGTAGCAAGCCTGCTATACTCTCTGTGTACCTGTAAATCTCATACATGATCATACATTTTATGTGAAAATAAAACTCTTTTTTGAACCAAGGCTCAACCTGTGCATGCACTATCTCTGTACTCTGTACTCACGTACTCTGTACTCTGTATCCCTGACTAGAGCTTGCTCTAGATGGGTTAACTCATACTTGTTAAGCCTGGTTTTCACATACAGGAAAACATATATACATATACAGATCATGTACAAAACATACATCACTAGGTCTAGGTCAAGCAACAACTATTACATCTCTTTAATATTACATGTCCACTCTAAGCTATTACAACTCTCTTTACTCTTCCTGTACTCTGCTGGACTGTCCCTGTACACTGTACACTGAACCTGCAAAACTGGGGTTAAGGGAGTGGGATGAGCTCTATAGCCCAGTGAGTAGAACAGTAAAACATCTCAATAAAATATGCTCTCATGGAATGCACCATATCACAGACAAGCCACATCAAGAGTAAACCTGTCACCACATAGTCCCAGTAACTCTGTGCCAGGGCGTAGAATCGAGCACCTGGTCTTCCTGTCATATATGTATATGTGTATATAACACCTGTGAACTTACCATTGCCAGGGCGTAGTCAAAGGCTCCTGGACTTTGCTATATACCTGCCAGGGCGTAGTCAAAGGCTCCTGGTCTTTGCTATACGTGCCAGGGCGTAGTCAAAGGCTCCTGGACTTTCTGTCTGTGACTATTGGATCATTCAGCATTTACTCACATCATCAAATAACAATGCAATGCAACATATTCGTGGATACTAATGCAATCATCCTATGATATCATCGTGATGCATGAGAGATGCTAAAAACATGTCATTTGGTCAATTCAAAAGCATTAAGTGTAGTTCCACTCACCTCGGGCTAACTGGACTGACTAACTCTGCAGGTTCTGAATCTCTGGAGCAGTACTCACTGCTGCTCTCTCTGGTTCCTCTGGTCTGTATAAGCACATAAAGACTCAAATGAGGGACCAAACAAGCTTATGACCAACTCTATTAAACTCCCCAAGAATCCCCTTACACTCACTCTAATAGTCATGCAAAGCAAGCAAAAGAAAGCTAGACAGAACACTTTCGGCGGCAGGTTCGGCGGCCGAATGTCCTTTCCAGAGACGAAACTCAAGCACCTTCGGCGGCCGAATCTCTATGTTCGGCGGCCGAACCCTTTCGGGGGCAAGTTTCGGAGGCCACAAGGCACTCCAGAGACGAAAGTCTCTAACCTTCGGCGGCACCTTCGGCGGCCGAATCCCCCAAACAGAGCCGAATATGCACAAGCTCGCGGGGGCAAGCTATGGCAGCCTAAGCCACCATGCAAGAGGTTCGACGGCCGAATGAACCTTCGGCTGCCGAACCTGAGTTCATCCAGAACTCAGTTTCAACGGCAAACCATCTCCTTCTTTTCTTCAACTTCTCAACATACATATACTCATGTATATGATCACAGGGGTCCAAAACTAGCTAATAACCCCAAATAACAAAACAAACCTAACACATAAACATATATACATGCATAACTCATCAAAAACACTACTTCTCACTTAAACATGCATCTCTCTCCCTTAACTTCCATAAAACCTTAAAAAAAAACACACATAAACAGGGTTTTAGATCTTCCCTCACCTCTATAAACAGGAAGATGCACGTACTGAACAAGGGAAACGGATCAACTCTTCTTTACCCTCACAAACTCGTCAAAGCTCACTTTTTGCTTCAAACCCTTCAAAACTTGGTAAATGAGCAAACTCCTGCATGAGCTGCTCAAAACACTTGCAGATGAGTCATAGAAGACGTGGCTAATTCATGGCAAGAATCTGAGGCTAACATCTGTCAAAAGCCATGACTCAGCTGGCTGGCCTACTCATCGTCGGCTGCCCAATCACATGCAAGACCATGCAACGTTCGGGGGCCAAACTCACCTTCGGAAGCCGAACACCTTCGGCGGCCGAACTTACCTTCGGCGGCCGAACTTACCTTCGGCGGCCGAACTTGGCTCAACTGCCTTAGGTCATTTCAACTCAAAACTCACTTCCCTTATCCTTAAAACATTTAAACACATCATAACACCTAGTAAAAACATAAATCCTACCCTTTTTAGAATTCCGACACCCCGGATTCCATCAAACAACAGGAATTCCGGTGCCGGACTCTAGCCGGGTATTACATTCTCCCCTCCTTAAGAACATTCGTCCTCGGATGTTCCTAAAATAACAAAACAAAATACAAGGAGGAAACTAACCTTAAAATAAATATGGATACTGCTGGAGCATAGACTCCCGCGTCTCCCATGTGCACTCTTCTAGGTTATGGTGGTTCCATAAAACTTTCACCATCGGAATCTCCTTGTTCCTTAGCTGTCTGATCTGCGTGTCCAGAATCCGCACTGGCTGCTCTATATAGGTGAGATCTGTATGAATCTCCACCTCAGGCTCACTCAGAACCTGATTCGGATCTGACACAAACTGTCGTAGCATAGAAACATGAAATACCGGGTGAATCCTCTCCATAGAAGCAGGTAAATCCAGCTTATACGACACATTTCCGATCCTCTGCAACACCTCAAAGGGTCCAATGTACCGTGGAGCCAATTTACCTTTCTTTCCAAAACGAACCACTCCTTTCATTGGAGACACTTTCAGCAATACCCAATTACCTTCTTGAAACTCTAACTGTTTTCTGCGAACGTCTGCATAACTTTTCTGTCTACTCTGAGCTGTTCTGATTCTCTCTCTGATCATGGGCACCATTCTACTGGTAAGATCTACTAACTCTGGTCCTGCAAGAGCTTTCTCTCCTACCTCTTCCCAGCAAACAGGGGATCTGCACTTCCTCCCATATAAAGCTTCATAAGGAGCCATTCCGATGCTAGCATGATGACTGTTATTGTAGGCAAACTCCACCAGAGGTAGATGCTGCCTCCAAGAACCGCCAAAGTCTAACACACATAGGCGAAGCATATCCTCTATGGTCTGAATGGTCCTTTCTGACTGTCCATCAGTCTGTGGGTGGAAAGCAGTACTAAAATCCAATCTTGTGCCCATTGCACTTTGCAGACTCCGCCAAAAGCGGGAGGTAAACTGAGGTCCTCTGTCTGAAACTACAGACACTGGAACTCCATGTAATCTCACTATCTCATCCAGATAGACCTGTGCCAACTTATCCACAGAATAGTTACTCCGTACTGGAAGAAAATGAGCAGATTTCGTGAGTCTGTCCACAATCACCCATATCGAGTCTATCCTGTTGGACGCTACTGGTAAACCCACTACAAAATCCATAGCTATGTTCTCCCATTTCCATTCTGGAATCGGTAATGGGTTAAGCATTCCGGCTAGTTTCTGATGCTCTAATTTCACCCTCTGACAAACCTCACAGGCTGTCACGAACTGCGCCACTTCTTTCTTCATGGCTGGCCACCAATAGACCCTTTTCAGATCTTGATACATCTTGGTGGCTCCTGGGTGAACACTATACCTCGCATTATGAGCTTCCCTCATAATGTCTTCTTTCACACTGCCCCTATCTGGTACACAAAGTCGACTCCCATAGCGAAGGATCCCTTTACTATCAAATCTGAACTCTGCATTGTTGCCTAACTGAACAGTCCTGGCAATTTTCATTAACTCAGGGTCCTCATGCTGTCTCTGAGCTATCTGCTCCAGAAACACAGGTGTCACTCTCATCTGTGCTATCAACGCACCTGTACCAGACAACTCTAACTGTAATCCCTCGTCAAAGAGCTTATAAAGCTCCATCACAACCGGTCTCCGCTCTGCTGCTATATGGGATAAACTGCCTAGTGACTTCCGGCTTAGGGCGTCTGCGACAACATTCGCCTTACCCGGATGATACTGGATCTTACAATCATAATCACTGAGCAATTCAACCCATCTTCGCTGCCTCAAATTCAGCTCTCTTTGACTTAAGATGTACTGTAAACTCTTGTGATCAGTAAAGATCTCGCATTTAACCCCGTAGAGGTAATGCCGCCACATCTTAAGTGCAAAGATAACTGCTGCCATCTCTAGGTCATGGGTAGGGTAATTCAACTCGTGCTTCTTCAACTGTCTAGAAGCATAAGCTATTACTCTATCACTCTGCATCAATACACAACCCAATCCCACTCGAGATGCATCACAGAACACTGTGAAATCCTGGTCACTAACAGGCAGAGCTAACACTGGTGCTGTTGTCAATCTCCTCTTGAGCTCCTCAAAGCTCTCTTCACACTGGTCTGACCAGATAAACTTCTGGTTCTTCTGAGTCAATTTGGTCATAGGAGCTGCTATCTTTGAGAAGTTCTGAACGAACCTCCTGTAGTAACCTGCCAGTCCCAGAAAGCTTTTAATCTCAGTTACTGTCGTGGGTCTGGGCCAGTTAGCTACAGCCTCTATCTTCTTGGGGTCTACCTCAATACCCTCTGCTGATACCACATGTCCCAAGAAGGCAATGCTCCGTAACCAAAACTCACACTTCGAGAACTTGGCATACAAATCATGCTCTCTTAGTGTCTGCAAAACAATCCTCAGATGCTGGGCATGCTCCTCTGCATCTCTGGAATACACTAAGATATCATCGATAAACACAATGACAAAGTGATCCAGAAACTCACTGAATACTCTGTTCATGAGATCCATAAATGCTGCAGGGGCGTTAGTCAACCCGAACGGCATCACTAAGAACTCATAATGCCCATATCTCGTCCGGAAAGCTGTCTTAGGCACATCTGCCTCTCTGACTCTCAACTGATGATACCCGGATCTCAGATCTATTTTCGAGAAACAACCTGCTCCAGCTAGCTGGTCAAATAGATCATCAATCCTAGGTAAAGGATACCTATTCTTGATAGTGACCTTGTTCAACTGTCTGTAGTCGATACAAAGTCTGAGGGATCCATCCTTCTTTCTAACAAAGAGCACTGGAGCACCCCAAGGTGAGGTACTAGGGCGGATGAAACCCTTATCTACCAAGTCCTGCAACTGTTCTTTCAACTCTGTTAACTCAGCTGGCGCCATCCTGTAGGGAGGAATAGAGATAGGTCTGGTACCTGGCAATAATTCAATTTCAAACCCTATCTCCCTATCAGGTGGTAGTCCTGGCAAATCGTCTGGGAACACATCGAGAAACTCTCGGACTACTGGTACTGTGGCTGGTTCCCTCACCTGACTGTCTAGCTCTCTCACATGAGCTAGAAACCCCTGACAACCCCTCCTAAGCAAACGACGAGCCTGAAGGGCTGAAATCATACCTCTGGGTGTACCTCTCCTGTCTCCTCTGAAGACACACTCTGACCCATCCTGGTCTCTGAGACTCACTAGCTTCTCTCGACAGTCCAACGTAGCACTATATGCAGATAGCCAATCCATCCCTAGAATGACATCAAAATCTGTCAAATCTAGAACCACAAGGTCAGCTGGAAGGCATCTACCCTCTATAAACACTGGATTGAAACGACAGACTGACACTGCCACTGATGGGTCACATCTAGGTCCACTGACCCAGAGAGGATACTCTAACTCAGAACTGATCAAACCCAACCGCTCTATGGCTCTCGAAGCAATAAAGGAATGAGAAGCACCGGGGTCCATCAAAGCATACACATCTGAACACCCAATGATGAGATTACCTGACACCACTGTGTTCGACGTGTTAGCCTCCTCTTGTGTCACTGTGAAAATCCGTGCTGGGGCTACCGGATTTCCACCTCGGGAACCTGCTGCTGAAGTAGAGGCTACCCCTCTCCCTCTACCTCTGCCACTAGTCTGAGGCATGACTGGAGCTACTGGCCGTACAACTGGCTGTACCACACTGCCTGAACTCATCTGCTGGGATGGTGCAAAAGTCATCTGCGGACAATCCCGAGCAATATGCCCTTCCTGTCCACATCGAAAACAAGCTGTAGATCCCAACCGACAAACTCCTCCATGTGGTTTTCCGCATCGTCTGCAGACTGGAGCTGTGCCAGAGCTTGAGCCACTACCTATTCCCAGACCTGACTTGACTTTATTCCAGAACTTACTCTTTGTTCCTCTTGCTCTATCCCATCTTTTACTGCTTGGTGTGGGGGCTTTAGAACCCGAAGCCTGTGCCTGTGACTGTTTCTGAATATTAGCACTAGCTTCCATTTTCCTGGCTGCATCTATAATAGAGTGAAAACTCTCCTTTTCTGCTGGAAGGATCAAAGAAGAATACCTGGGATGAAGTCTCATGGTATATCTCCTTGCTTTCTTCTGATCAGTATCATAGGCTTGACCCACGTACTGAAGCAGATCCAGGAACTTATCTATGAAGTCATCAACACTCATCTCATCTGTCTGTCGCAACTGTTCAAATTCAATTATCTTCATCTCTCTGGAACTATCAGGAAAAGCCCACCCTGCAAACTCATTAGCGAACTCTCCCCATGACATGCTGTCCAGTCTAGGCTCCACATAATGCTTAAACCATTCTCTGGCCTTCTTGCATTTTAATGTGAAACCTGCCATCTCAATGGCCCTCCTATCATCTGCTCCCAATTCACTGGTGATCATCCTAACTGCTCTGAGGTAATCAAATGGATCATCTCCTGTGTTGTATTTAGGAGCATCCAATTTCAAGTACTCCGTCATTTGGACTTTACCTCCAGATGAGCTAGGTTCATGTCTGTCAACAACAGGGGCTACTGGTTCTGGTGGTAGTACTGGTTCATTTGGCTCTAGGTGTGCTGCACTTGGATGGGTAGGGGAAGATGGGTACATGGGATATGGTGGATAGTAGTGAGGATATGGCATATATGGCATGTATGTAGGATATGGGTCAAAACGAGAGTATTCCGACATACCCTCCATCGGATACTCTGGCTCCTGAAACAAGGATGGATAGCCATAACCTGAGGCCTGAACGCCTCCCTCGGAATCGCCCATACCTTCATCCATAGACGGATCAGTCTCCATAGCCTCCCTCTCTTCCTCTGATCTTCCTCCCCTAGCTGTACCTCTTCTGCTCTCGTCTACAGACCTTCTAGGGTCTATTGACATGCCTTCCCTGCTAGATCTCTGAGACCTTGCCCTTGGCAATGCAGGAGGACGAGCAGCTGGTCTTTCACTTTCTGGTGGGACTCCAGTCAATCGAGCTGATCGACGAGTTCCTCGCATCTTTACTCTGGAAACACAACATATAACATATCACTTAGCACATAAACATCACATATCACTCATACACATGCAGCACTCATGGCATATCATAGCAGATAGGACTCAAGATCCTATCCTAGTGGACATGATTTCCTATTGTGCTTGACCACTTCTAATCTGTCTGAGCCCAACACTGTCTCTATAGGTCCGATCATGTGAACCTAGGGCTCTGATACCAATTTGTAACGACCCCAAAAAGGACCGTCACCGGCGCTAGGATTCAGGTTGGCTTAAGGCCGCCAGAACCCGTAGCAAGCCTGCTATACTCTCTGTGTACCTGTAAATCTCATACATGATCATACATTTTCTATGAAAATAAAACTCTTTTTTGAACCAAGGCTCAACCTGTGCATGCACTATCTCTGTACTCTGTACTCACGTACTCTGTACTCTGTATCCCTGACTAGAGCTTGCTCTAGATGGGTTAACTCATACTTGTTAAGCCTGGTTTTCACATACAGGAAAACATATATACATATACAGATCATGTACAAAACATACATCACTAGGTCTAGGTCAAGCAACAACTATTACATCTCTTTAATATTACATGTCCACTCTAAGCTATTACAACTCTCTTTACTCTTCCTGTACTCTGCTGGACTGTCCCTGTACACTGTACACTGAACCTGCAAAACTGGGGTTAAGGGAGTGGGATGAGCTCTATAGCCCAGTGAGTAGAACAGTAAAACATCTCAATAAAATATGCTCTCATGGAATGCACCATATCACAGACAAGCCACATCAAGAGTAAACCTGTCACCACATAGTCCCAGTAACTCTGTGCCAGGGCGTAGAATCGAGCACCTGGTCTTCCTGTCATATATGTATATGTGTATATAACACCTGTGAACTTACCATTGCCAGGGCATAGTCAAAGGCTCCTGGACTTTGCTATATACCTGCCAGGGCGTAGTCAAAGGCTCCTGGTCTTTGCTATATGTGCCAGGGCGTAGTCAAAGGCTCCTGGACTTCCTGTCTGTGACTATTGGATCATTCAGCATTTACTCACATCATCAAATAACAATGCAATGCAACATATTCGTGGATACTAATGCAATCATCCTATGATATCATCGTGATGCATGAGAGATGCTAAAAACATGTCATTTGGTCAATTCAAAAGCATTAAGTGTAGTTCCACTCACCTCGGGCTAACTGGACTGACTAACTCTGCAGGTTCTGAATCTCTGGAGCAGTACTCACTGCTGCTCTCTCTGGTTCCTCTGGTCTGTATAAGCACATAAAGACTCAAATGAGGGACCAAACAAGCTTATGACCAACTCTATTAAACTCCCCAAGAATCCCCTTACACTCACTCTAATAGTCATGCAAAGCAAGCAAAAGAAAGCTAGACAGAACACTTTCGGCGGCAGGTTCGGCGGCCGAATGTCCTTTCCAGAGACGAAACTCAAGCACCTTCGGCGGCCGAATCTCTATGTTCGGCGGCCGAACCCTTTCGGGGGCAAGTTTCGGAGGCCACAAGGCACTCCAGAGACGAAAGTCTCTAACCTTCGGCGGCACCTTCGGCAGCCGAATCCCCCAAACAGAGCCGAATATGCACAAGCTCGCGGGGGCAAGCTATGGCAGCCTAAGCCACCATGCAAGAGGTTCGGCGGCCGAATGAACCTTCGGCTGCCGAACCTGAGTTCATCCAGAACTCAGTTTCAACGGCAAACCATCTCCTTCTTTTCTTCAACTTCTCAACATACATATACTCATGTATATGATCACAGGGGTCCAAAACTAGCTAATAACCCCAAATAACAAAACAAACCTAACACATAAACATATATACATGCATAACTCATCAAAAACACTACTTCTCACTTAAACATGCATCTCTCTCCCTTAACTTCCATAAAACCTTAAAAAAAAACACACATAAACAGGGTTTTAGATCTTCCCTCACCTCTATAAACAGGAAGATGCACGTACTGAACAAGGGAAACGGATCAACTCTTCTTTACCCTCACAAACTCGTCAAAGCTCACTTTTTGCTTCAAACCCTTCAAAACTTGGTAAATGAGCAAACTCCTGCATGAGCTGCTCAAAACACTTGCAGATGAGTCATAGAAGACGTGGCTAATTCATGGCAAGAATCTGAGGCTAACATCTGTCAAAAGCCATGACTCAGCTGGCTGGCCTACTCATCGTCGGCTGCCCAATCACATGCAAGACCATGCAACGTTCGGGGGCCAAACTCACCTTCGGAAGCCGAACACCTTCGGCGGCCGAACTTACCTTCGGCGGCCGAACTTGGCTCAACTGCCTTAGGTCATTTCAACTCAAAACTCACTTCCCTTATCCTTAAAACATTTAAACACATCATAACACCTAGTAAAAACATAAATCCTACCCTTTTTAGAATTTCGACACCCCGGATTCCATCAAACAACAGGAATTCCGGTGCCGGACTCTAGCCGGGTATTACATGTATGAGTTTTTACAGGTACACAGAGAGTATAGCAGGCTTGCTACGGGTTCTGGCGGCCTTATGCCGACCTGAATCCTAGCGCCGGTGACGGTCCATTTCCGGGTCGTTACTCTGCCACTACTCTGAGGCATGACTGGAGCTGCTGGCTGTACCACACTGCCTGAACTCATCGGCTGGGATGGTGCAAAAGTGACCTGAGGACAATCCCGAGCAATATGCCCTTCCTGTCCACATCTAAAACAAGCTGTAGATCCCAACCGACAAACTTTGCCATGTGGTTTTCCGCATCGTCTGCAGACTGGAGCTGTGCCAGAGCTTGCGCCACTACCTATTCCCAGACCTGACTTGACTTTACTCCAGAACTTACTCTTTGTTCCTTTTGCTCTATCCCATCTCTTGCTGCCTGAAGTGCCTGCACTGGGGGCCTTAGAACCCGAAGCCTGTGCCTTTGACTGTTTCTGAATATTGGCACTAGCTTCCATTTTCCTGGCTGCGTCCACTATCGTGTGGAAACTCTCCTTTTCTGCTGGAAGAATCAAGGAAGAATACCTGGGATGCAATCTCATAGTATATCTCCTTGCCTTCTTCTGATCAGTATCATAGGCTTGACCCACATACTGAAGCAAATCCAGGAACTTATATGTGAATTCATCAACACTCATTTCATCTGTCTGTCGTAACTGTTCGAACTCTATTACTTTCATCTCCCTGGAACTGTCAGGAAAAGCCCACCCTGCAAACTCATTGGCGAACTCTCCCCATGACATGCTGTCCATTCTGGGTTCCACATAGTTCTTAAACCATTCTCTGGCCTTCTTGCACTTAAGTGTAAACCCGGCCATCTCAATGGCTCTCCTATCATCTGCTCCCAATTCACTGGATATCATCCTAATTGCTCTGAGGTAGTCAAATGGATCATCTCCCGTGTTATATTTAGGAGCATCCAATTTTAAGTACTCCGTCATTTGCACTTTACCTCCAGATGAGCTAGGTTGATGTCTGTCAATAACAGGGGCTACTGGTTCTGGTGGTGGTACTGGGTCATTTGGCTCTGGGTGTGCTGCACTTGGATGGGTAGGGGAGGGTGGATACATAGGATATGGTGGATAGTAAGGATAAGGCATATATGGCATGTAAGGAGGATATGGGACAAAACTAGAGTACTCCGACATACCTCCCATCGGATACTCTGGATAGCCAAAACCTGAGGTCTGAGCACCTCCCTGCGACTCTCCCATACCTTCCTCAAATCTGCCTATACCCATGCTGTCACCTCTAGACTGATCAATCTCCATAGCTTCCCTCCTTTCCTCTGATCTTTCTCCCCTAGCTGTACCTCTTCTGCTCTCGTCTACAGACCTTCTAGGGTCTATTGATGTACCTTCCCTGCTAGATCTCTGAGACCTTGCCCTTGGCAATGCAGGAGGACGAGCAGCTGTTCTCTCACTCTCTGGTGGGACTCCAGTAAATCGAGCTGATCGACGAGTTCCTCTCATCTTTACTCTCTGGAAAACAACACAAAAGAGCACATAAACATCACAGATCAAGAAGGCACATGCATAACTCATAGCATGAAACAGATAGGACTCAACACCCTATCCTAGTGGACATGATTTCCTATTGTGCTTGACCACTTCTAACCTCTCTGAGCCCGACACTGTCTTTCTATAGGTCCGATCATGTGAACCTAGGGCTCTGATACCAATCTGTAACGACCCCAAAATGGACCGTCACCGGCGCTAGGATTCAGGTCGGCTTAAGGCCGCCAGAACCCGTAGCAAGCCTGCTATACTCTCTGTGTACCTGTAAATCTCATACATGATCATACCTTTTCTGTGAAAATAAAAACTCTTTTCTGAACCAAGGCTTAACCTGTGTATGCACTATCTCTGTACTCTGTACTCTGTACTCTGTACCCCTGACTAGAGCTTGCTCTAGATGGGTTAACTCATACCTGTTAAGCCTGATTTTTCACATACTCAGTAAAACATATACATATACAGATCATGTACATAACAATAGATTTACAACACAAACTACTAAGTCAAGCACATCTGTAACTGAAAACATAACTATTACATCTCTTTAACATTACTTGTCCACTCTACACTATTACAATTCTCTTTTCTTTTTTTGCACTTTGCTGAACCTTCCCTGTACACTGTACATTGAACCTGCAAGACTGGGGTTAAGGGAGTGGGATGAGCTCTATAGCCCAGTGAGTAGAACAGTAAAACAATTCATTAAAATATGATCTCATGGAATGCGTCATAACACAGACAAGTCACAACAAAGGTAAACCTGTCACCACATAGTCCCAGTAACTCTGTGCCAGGGCGTAGCATCGAGCACCTGGTCTTCCTGTCATATATGTATATGTGTATATAACACCTCTGTACTTACCATTGCCAGGGCGTAGTCAAAGGCTCCTGGTCTTTACTATACCTACCAGGGCGTAGTCAAAGGCTCCTGGACTTCCTGTCTGAGACTATTGGATCATTCAGCATTCACCCACATCAACAATAACTATGCAATGCAACATATTCGTGGATAGTGATGCAATCAACCTATTGTATAATTATGATGCATGAGACATGCTAAAACATTCCATTGTGCAATTAAAAGAGTTAAGTTTAGTTCCACTCACCTCTGGCTATCTGGACTGACTGACTCTGCAGGCTCTGAAAACTCTAGAGCAGTACTCACTGCTTCTCTCTCTGGTTCCTCTGGTCTGTACCTATATAGATAGACTCAAATGAGGGACCAAATAACGCTATTAAACTTCCCAAGAATCCCCTTAAACTCACTCTAAAACTCATGCAAAGCATGCAAAGGAAAGCTGGACAGGACACTTTCGGCGGCAGGTTCGGCGGCCGAAAGTCCGCTCCAGAGATGAAACTCAAGCACCTTCGGCGGCCGAACTTCCACTTTCGGCTGCCGAACCCTCTCGGGGGCAAGTTTCGGAGGCCACAAGGCACTCCAGAGACGAAAGTCTCTAACCTTCGGCGGCCGAACTTCCCTCCAGAGCTGAAAGTCCAAAAGCTCGGGAGCAAGCTTGGGCAGCCGAAGCCACCTCCTCACACCTCTTCAGGGGTTCGGCGGCCGAATGTACCTTCGGCGGCCGAACCTGAGTTCATCCGCAGGGCAGAAACTTGCCCTGCCTCTTGCCAAATGCACCAAACTCCTCTCCAACTGCACACCACACTTTCTCCACTTGCATACACTCATGTATATGCTCAAAGGGGTCAAAAACTACCTAAAAACCCCAAACACACAACACAAACAACACAGAAACAAGCTCTATGCACAAAATCATCAAAACCTCACAAATAACCCTATTCATGCAACTCTCTCCATAAACCCCATAAAACCTTCAGAAAACAAAAAAACAAGCTCAGGATCTTCACTTACCTCTTGAAATCAAGAAGATGAACGATCCTAACGTGGAGTTTTGGAGCAATTTGCCTTCAAACTCTCCAAACTTCACAACTTTGAGTTTTTAGCTAAAAACCTTCAAAATCCATAAAAACTACTCAAATCTTTGCATGAGTTAATGAAAACAGGAAGAAATACTTACAAAGGACAGAGTTTCACCTCAGCACAAGTGAAAGAAACGGTGCTTTTACCGCTTCAACCGACTGAGGGCCATTTATAGGTGGCTGGCCAGACCACCTTCGGTGGCCACACGTGAAACCGAAAGCCATGCATGTTCGGCGGCCGAACCTCAACTTCGGCGGCCGAACCTGGCTTTTCTGCCTTGGTTCCTTTCACTCAAAAACTCATTTCCTTATGCATAAAACTTAATGAACATATCAAAACATTTCAGAAAAGCATAAATCTAACCCTTCTAGAGACTTCCGACATCCTGGACTCCACCGGAAAGCAGAATTCTGATGCCGGACTCCAGCCGGGTATTACATTTAGATTCGACAACAAAGGGATCCTCCAATATGGAAACAGATTGTGTGTACCAGATGATGTAAGCTTGAAGGGAGACATTATGAGAGAGGCTCATAATGCTAGGTACAGTAATCACCCTAGGGCCACCAAAATGTACCAGGATCTGAAGAGAGTTTATTGGTGGCTAGCTATGAAGAGGGAAGTGGGGCAGTTTGTGTCCACTTGTGAGATCTGTCAAAGGGTGAAGCTAGAGCATCAGAAGCTAGCTGGGATGCTCAACCCACTACCGATTCCAGAGTGGAAATGGGAAAACGTGGCAATGGATTTCGTGGTGGGGAAACCAGCAATGTCCAACAGACTAGACTCTATATGGGTAATAGTGGACAGATTGGCCAAATTTGCTCACTTTATTCCTGTCAGGAGTGGCTACTCTGTGGACAAGTTGGCACAAGTGTATGTGGAAGAGATTGTCAGGCTGCATGGGGCTCCAGTATCAATAATGTCAGATAGGGGACCCCAGTTTACCTCTAGGTTTTGGCGGAGTCTGCAAAATGGTATGGGCACAAGGCTAGACTTTAGCACTGCTTTCCATCCACAGACTGACGGACAATCAGAGAGGATCATCCAGACTATAGAAGACATGTTAAGAATGTGTGTGCTAGACTTTGGCAGTTCTTGAAGGCAACATCTACCATTGGTGGAGTTTGCCTACAATAACAGTTACCATGCTAGCATTAGGATGGCCACTTATGAAGCTCTATATGGGACGAAGTGCAGGTCACCTGTCTGCTAGGAAGAAGTGGGAGAAAAGGCTTTAGCAGGGCCAAAGTTAGTTGAGATCACCAGCAGGGTAGTACCTATTATCAGAGAAAGAATCAGAACAGCAGTGAGTAGGCAGAAAAGCTATGTAGACGTCCGCAGAAAACATGTTGTGTTCCAGGAAGGGGATATGGTATTGCTTAAGGTGTCTTCAATGAAGGGGGTGATTCGTTTTGGAAAGAAAGGTAAACTAGCTCCAAGGTACATCGGGCCCTTCGAAATTTTGCAAAAATTGGGAATGTATCTTATAAGCTAGATTTACCTGCTTCTATAGAGAGGATCCATCCGGTTTTCCATGTTTCCATGTTACGAAAGTTCGTATCGGATCCGGGTAAGGTTCTTAACGAACCTGATGTGGAGATCCTAGGAGACCTCACCTATGTTGAGCAGCCAGTTCGGATCGTAGGCACGCAGATCAGAAAGCTGAGGAACAAGGAAATCATGATGGTGAAAGTTCTTTGGAATCACCACAATATGGAAGAGTGCACCTGGGAGACCCGAGAGTCCATGCTTAAGCAGTACCCCTACCTCTTTTGAAGTAAGTGTTTTATGTTTTCATGTGTTTTCTTGATGTTTATGTTTGCTTGTTTGTTTTGTTGAACATTCGGGGACGAATATTCTTAAGAGAGGAAGAATGTAATACCCGGCTAAACTCTGGTGTCGAAATTTCAACCTTCCGACGGAATCCCTGTTAGAATCCAGAATCTCAAGGCTGGAATCTCTTAGAAGGATAAAATAAGGTTTTTACATAAAATGAATTTGAAAATTTTAAGGTTTTGAATTAAAAAGAGAGAAATGAGTTTTGAAGGAAAGCCCCAGGTTCGGCCGTCGAAGATGGTTCCTGTTCAGCTGCCGAAGGTGGCCTATCCAGCCACCTATAAAAGGCCGTCAACCTGAACATGAGAGAGATTTTCTCTCCATTTTCGGGTAGAGGTAGGTTCATGCCCTCCCTTTGATGATCTTGTTGTCTTTCCTTCAAATCTTTTAGAAAATTTATGAGTTTTTCCTTGTTTTTGAAGATTTGAGTTCAAATCTAAAGTTTTAAACCTTGGAGACCTCCGAAGACCGTTTTACCTCATCTCCACGTTGGGGTTGCTGTCGTCTTTAGATCTCCAAGAGGTAAGCCCAGATCCTTACTTTTTCTATGTTTTAATCAAGTTTTAAGAAAGGGTTAAGGGCTAATAATGCATGAAATTGTTAGATCTAAAGTTTTAGGGTATGAGTTAGGTTTTTGATAAATGCTTGCTCTTGTGTTGTTTTTGATGTTGCTTGTTGGGGATTAGGCTAGTTTTTATGTTCCCTATATATGTTGAGTGAGTATGCATGTTTTTGAGCTGTTGGGTGTGAGGATTGGAGTGATTTGGTGGCTATGTGCATAGGATAGAATCGGTCTCTGCCTTGCTGGAGAACCTAGGTTCGGCCGCCGAAGCAGGGTTCGGTCACCGAACCTGCTTGTGGAGGCAGCTTTTTTGGCCGCCTAACCTACCCCCAAAAGCATGGATTTTCGGATCTGTGAAGGGGTTTAGGCCGCCGAACCTGCCCTCGAAGGTTGCTGACTTTCGAATCTGTGGAGGGTTTAGGCCGCCGAACCTGCCCTCAAAAGACCCTGACTTTCGGATCTGTGAGGGACCTTCGACAGCCAAACCTGCCGCCGAAAGGCCCCTGCCCAGCCTGTAATACCCGACTAGAGTCCGGCACCGGAATTCCTGTTGTCTGGTGGAATCCGGGGTATTGGGATTCTATATAAGGGTAGGAGTTATGTTTTCTAAGTGTTACGATGTGTTTTCTGGGTTTACAGTGTGATAGTTTTGAG
This sequence comes from Manihot esculenta, assembly GCF_001659605.2. Taxonomy (NCBI): domain Eukaryota; kingdom Viridiplantae; phylum Streptophyta; class Magnoliopsida; order Malpighiales; family Euphorbiaceae; genus Manihot; species Manihot esculenta. The sequence goes on along the minus strand of NC_035169.2, from coordinate 23,197,349 downwards.
TTGAAATGAACCAAGGCAGAGGAGCCAAGTTCGGCCGCCGAAGATAAGTTCGGCCGCCGAAAGTGCCCAATGTTCGGCTTCCGAAGTTCAGGTTCGTCCCCCGAATGTTGCATGGTTTTGCATGCGATTCGGCAGCCGAAGCTGAGTTGCTTAGCCAGCAGGTTTGTATCCCTTAGTCAGCATTTTGGACAGGTGTTAGCACCAGATCATGTCCAGAAGTTGGCCACGTCTCCCTTGGTTTATCTGCAAGTGTTTTCAGCAGCTCATACAGAATTTCTGTTGGTTTGCTAAGTGTTTGAAGGTTTTGTGCATAAAAGTTAAGTGTTAAGGGTTACGGTGTGTGAAGGAGCGTTTGTCCAAAACTTCACGTAAGGATTGGTCATCTTCTTGTTATACAGGAGGTAAGTGAAGATTTGGAACTTGTTTAGATGTTTTCTGAAGGTTTTATGGGGTTAAGAAGGAGATGCATGTTTAGGTGAAAAGTGGTAGTTTTGATGATTTATGCATGTATTCATGATTATGTGTTATGTTTGTTTTGTTGTTTGGGGTTATTAGATAGTTTTGGACCCCTGTGACCATATACTTGCGTATATGTTAGTTGAGTAGAGGAGGTAAGCATGTTTGAAGAGATTGAAGGGAAGGAGGAGATGGTTTGCCGTTGAAGCTGAGTTCTGGATGAACTCAGGTTCGGCAGCCGAAGGATCATTCGGCCGCCGAACCTCCTGCATGGTGACTTGGTTGCCACAGCTTGCCCCCGAGTGTTTTTGCATGTTCGGCTCTGTTTGGGGGATTCGGCCGCCGAAGGTGCCGCCGAAGGTGCTTGAGTTTCGTCTCTGGAGAGGACATTCGGCCGCCGAACCTGCCGCCGAAAGTGTCCTGTCCAGCTTTCTTTTGCATGCTTTGCATGGATAGTTGAGTGAGTTTAAGGGGATTCTTGGGGAAGTTTAAGAGAGTTATTTCTACGCTTGTTTGGTCCCTCATTTGAGTCCATCTGTATAGGTACAGACCAGAGGAACCAGAGAGAGCAGCAGTGAGTACTGCTCCAGAGGTTCAGAGCCTGCAGAGTCAGTCAGTCCAGATAGCCAGAGGTGAGTGGAACTAAACTTATGACTTTTATTGAACCATAAACTGCTTTTAGCATATCTCATGCATCATGTTTATGCCATAGGTTGATTGCATTAGTATTCACGAATATGTTGCATTGCATCGTTATTTGGTGATGTGAGTGAATGCTGAATGATCCAATAGTCTCAGACAGGAAGTCCAGGAGCCTTTGACTACGCCCTGGCAGGTATAGTGAAGTCCAGGAGCCTTTGACTACGCCCTGGCAGGTATAGCAAAGTCCAGGAGCCTTTGACTACGCCCTGGCAATGGTAAGTACAGAGGTGTTATATACACATATACATATATGACAGGAAGACCAGGTGCTCGATTCTACGCCCTGGCACAGAGTTACTGGGACTATGTGGTGACAGGTTTACTCTTGATGTGGCTTGTCTGTGATATGGTGCATTCCATGAGATCATATGTTACTGAAATGTTTTACTGTTCTACTCACTGGGCTATAGAGCTCATCCCACTCCCTTAACCCCAGTTTTGCAGGTTCAGTGTACAGTGTACAGGGACAGTCCAGCAGAGTACAGGAAAAGTAAAGAGATCTGTAATAGCTTAGAGTGGACATGTAATATTAAAGAGATGTAATAGTTGTTGCTTGACCTAGTGATGGATGTTTTGTACATGATCTGTATATGTATATATGTTTTCCTATATGTGAAAACCAGGCTTAACAGGTATGAGTGAACCCATCTAGAGCAAGCTCTAGTCAGGGATACAGAGTACAGAGTACATGAGTACAGAGTACAGAGATAGTGCATGCACAGGTTAAGCCTTGGTTCAGAAAAGAGTTTTATTTACAGAAAATGTATGATCATGTATGAGTGTTACAGGTACACAGAGAGTATAGTAGGCTTGCTACGGGTTCTGGCGGCCTTAAGCCGACCTGAATCCTAGCGCCGGTGACGGTCCTTTTTGGGGTCGTTACAGATTGGTATCAGAGCCCTAGGTTCACATGATCGGACCTATAGAGACAGTATTGGGCTCAGACAGGTTAGAAGTGGTCAAGCATAATAGGAAATCATGTCCACTAGGATAGGGTCGTGAGTCCTATCTGCTATGATATGCCATGAGTGTTGTATGTGTATGATTGATATGTGATGTTTATGTGCTAAAGTGGTATGTTATATGTTGTGTTTCCAGAATAAAGATGCGAGGAACTCGTCGATCAGCTCGATTGACTGGAGTCCCACCAGAGAATGAGAGACCAGCTGCTCGTCCTCCTGCATTGCCAAGGGCAAGGTCTCAAAGATCTAGCAGGGAAGGTACGTCAATAGACCCTAGAAGGTCTGTCGACGAGAGCAGAAGAGGAACAGTTAGGGGAGGAAGATCCGAGGAAAGGAGGGAAGCTATGGAGATTGATCAGTCTAGAGATGACAGCATGGGTATAGGCAGTTTTGAGGAAGGTATGGGAGAGTCACAGGGAGGTGCTCAGACCTCAGGTTTTGGCTATCCAGAGTATCCGATGGGAGGTATGTCGGAGTACTCGAGTTTTGTGCCATATCCTCCTTATATGCCTTATATGCCTTATCCTTACTATCCACCATATCCTATGTATCCATCTTCCCCTACCCATCCAAGTGCAGCACACCTAGAGCCAAATGAACCAGTACTACCACCAGAACCAGTAGCCCCTGTTGTTGACAGACATGAACCTAGCTCATCTGGAGGTAAAGTCCAAATGACGGAGTACTTGAAATTGGATGCTCCTAAATATAACACAGGAGATGATCCATTTGATTACCTTAGAGCAGTTAGGATGATAACCGGTGAATTGGGAGCAGATGATAGGAGAGCCATTGAGATGGCAGGTTTCACAATAAAATGCAAGAAGGCCAGAGAATGGTTTAAGAATTATGTGGAGCCGAGAATGGACAGCATGTCATGGGGAGAGTTCGCCAATGAGTTTGCAGGGTGGGCTTTTCCTGACAGTTCGAGGGAGATGAAAGTAATTGAATTTGAACAGTTGCGACAGACAGATGAGATGAGTGTTGATGAATTCACAGATAAGTTCCTGGATCTGCTTCAGTACGTGGGTCAAGCCTATGATACTGATCAGAAGAAAGCAAGGAGATATACGATGAGATTGCATCCCAGGTATGCTTCCTTGATTCTTCCAGCAGAAAAGGAGAGTTTCCATACCATCGTAGATGCAGCCAGGAAAATGGAAGCTAGTGCCAATATTCAGAAACAGGCAAAGGCACAGGCTTCGGGTTCGAAAGTCCCCACTCCAAGTAGTAAAAGATGGGATAGAGCAAAAGGAACAAAGAGTAAGTTCTGGAGTAAAGTCAAGTCAGGTCTCGGAATAGGTAGTGGCTCAAGCTCTGGCATAGCTCCAGTCTGCAGACGATGCGGAAAACCACATGGAGGAGTTTGTCGGTTGGGATCTACAGCTTGTTTTCGATGTGGACAGGAAGGGCATATTGCTCGGGATTGTCCGCAGATGACTTTTGCACCATCCCAGCAGATGAGTTCAGGCAGTGTGGTACAGCCAGTTGTACGGCCAGCAGCTCCAGTCATGCCTCAGACTAGTGGTAGAGGTAGAGGGAGAGGGGTAGCCTCTACTTCAGCAGCAGGTTCCCGAGGTGGAAATCCGGTAGCCCCAGCACGGATTTTCACAGTGACACAGGAGGAGGCTAACATGTCGAACACAGTGGTGTCAGGTAATCTCATCATTGGGTGTTCAGATGTGTATGCTTTGATGGACCCCGGTGCTTCTCATTCCTTTATTGCTTCGAGAGCCATAGAGCGATTGGGTTTGATCAGTTCTGAGTTAGAGTATCCTCTCTGGGTCAGTGGACCTAGATGTGACCCATCAGTGGCAGTGTCAGTCTGTCGTTTCAGTCTAGTGTTTATCGAGGGTAGATGCCTTCCAGCTGACCTTGTGGTTCTAGACTTGACAGATTTTGATGTCATTCTAGGGATGGATTGGCTATCTGCATATAGTGCTACGTTGGACTGTCGAGAGAAGTTAGTGAGTCTCAGAGACCAGGATGGGTCAGAGTGTGTCTTCAGAGGAGACAGGAGAGGTACACCCAGAGGTATGATTTCAGCCCTTCAGGCTCATCGTTTGCTTAGGAGGGGTTGCCAGGGGTTTCTAGCTCATGTGAGAGAGCTAGACAGTCAGGTGAGGGAACCAGCCACAGTACCAGTAGTCCGAGAGTTTCTCGATGTGTTCCCAGACGATTTGCCAGGACTACCACCTGATAGGGAGATAGGGTTTGAAATTGAATTACTGCCAGGTACTAGACCTATCTCTATTCCTCCCTACAGGATGGCGCCAGCTGAGTTAACAGAGTTGAAAGCACAGTTGCAGGACTTGGTAGATAAGGGTTTCATCCGCCCTAGTACCTCACCTTGGGGTGCTCCAGTGCTCTTTGTCAGAAAGAAGGATGGATCCCTCAGACTTTGTATCGACTACAGACAGTTGAACAAGGTCACTATCAAGAATAGGTATCCTTTACCTAGGATTGATGATCTATTTGACCAGCTAGCTGGAGCAGGTTGTTTCTCGAAAATAGATCTGAGATCTGGGTATCATCAGTTGAGAGTCAGAGAGGCAGATGTGCCTAAGACAGCTTTCCGGACCAGGTATGGGCATTATAAGTTCTTAGTGATGCCGTTCGGGTTGACTAACGCCCCTGCAGCATTTATGGATCTCATGAACAGGGTATTTAGTGAATTTCTGGATCACTTTGTCATTGTGTTTATCGATGATATCTTAGTGTATTCCAGAGATGCAGAGGAGCATGCCCAGCATCTGAGGACAGTTTTGCAGACACTGAGAGAGCATGGTTTATATGCCAAGTTCTCGAAGTGTGAGTTTTGGTTACGGAGCATTGCCTTCTTGGGACATGTGGTATCAGCAGAAGGTATTGAGGTAGACCCCAAGAAGATAGAGGCTGTAGCTAACTAGCCCAGACCCACGACAGTAACTGAGATTAAAAGCTTTTTGGGACTGGCAGGTTACTACAGGAGGTTCGTTCAGAACTTCTCAAAGATAGCAGCTCCTATGACCAAATTGACTCAGAAGAACCAGAAGTTTATCTGGTCAGATCAGTGTGAAGAGAGCTTTGAGGAGCTCAAGAGGAGACTGACTACAGCACCAGTGTTAGCTCTGCCTGTCAGTAATGACGAGTTCACAGTGTTCTGTGATGCATCTCGAGTAGGATTGGGTTGTGTATTGATGCAGAGTGATAGAGTAATAGCTTATGCTTCTAGACAGTTGAAGAAGCACGAGTTGAATTACCCTACCCATGACCTAGAGATGGCAGCAGTTATCTTTGCACTTAAGATGTGGCGGCATTACCTCTACGGGGTTAAATGCGAGATTTTCACTGATCACAAGAGTTTACAGTACATCTTAAGTCAGAGAGAGCTGAATTTGAGGCAGAGAAGGTGGGTCGAATTGCTCAGTGATTATGATTGTAAAATCCAGTATCATCCGGGTAAAGCAAATGTTGTCGCAGACGCCCTAAGCCGGAAGTCACTAGGCAGTTTATCCCATATAGCAGCAGAGCGGAGACCAATTGTGATGGAGCTTTATAAGCTCTTTGACGAGGGATTACAGCTAGAGTTGTCTGGTACAGGTGCGTTGATAGCACAGATGAGAGTGACACCTGTGTTTCTGGAGCAGATAGCTCAGAGACAGCATGAGGACCCTGAGTTAATGAAAATTGCCAGGACTGTTCAGTCAGGTAATAGTGTAGAGTTCAGATTTGACAGCAAAGGGATCCTTCGCTATGGGAGTCGACTTTGTGTACCAGATAGGGGCAGTGTGAAGGAAGACATTATGAGGGAAGCTCATAATGCGAGGTATAGTATTCACCCAGGAGCTACCAAGATGTATCAGGATCTGAAAAGGGTCTATTGGTGGCCAGCCATGAAGAAAGAAGTGGCGCAGTTCGTGACAGCCTGTGAGGTTTGTCAAAGGGTGAAATTAGAGCATCAGAAACCAGCAGGAATGCTTAACCCATTACCGATTCCAGAATGGAAATGGGAAAACATAGCCATGGATTTTGTAGTGGGTTTACCAGTAGCGTCCAACAGGATAGACTCGATATGGGTGATTGTGGACAGACTCACGAAATCTACTCATTTTCTTCCAGTACGGAGTAACTATTCTGTGGATAAGCTGGCACAGGTCTATCTGGATGAGATAGTGAGATTACATGGAGTTCCAATGTCTATAGTTTCAGACAGAGGACCTCAGTTTACCTCTCGCTTTTGGCGGAGTCTGCAAAGTGCAATGGGCACGAGATTAGATTTTAGTACTGCTTTCCACCCACAGACTGATGGACAGTCAGAAAGGACCATCCAGACCATAGAAGATATGCTTCGACTATGTGTGTTAGACTTTGGCGGTTCTTGGAGGCAACATCTACCTTTGGTGGAGTTTGCCTACAATAACAGTCATCATGCTAGCATTGGGATGGCTCCTTATGAAGCATTATATGGGAGGAAGTGTAGATCACCTGTTTGCTGGGAAGAGGTAGGAGAGAAGGCTCTTGCAGGGCCAGAGTTAGTAGACATTACCAGTAGAATGGTGCCCATGATCAGAGAGAGAATCAGAACAGCTCAGAGTAGACAGAAAAGTTATGCAGACGTTCGCAGAAAACAGTTAGAGTTTCAAGAGGGTAATTGGGTATTGCTGAAAGTGTCTCCAATGAAAGGAGTGGTTCGTTTTGGGAAGAAAGGTAAATTGGCTCCACGGTACATTGGACCCTTTGAGGTGTTGCAGAGGATCGGAAATGTGTCGTATAAGCTGGATTTACCTGCTTCTATGGAGAGGATTCACCCGGTATTTCATGTTTCTATGCTATGACAGTTTGTGTCAGATCCGAATCAGGTTCTGAGTGAGCCTGAGATGGAGATTCATACAGATCTCACCTATATCGAGCAGCCAGTACGGATTCTGGACACGCAGATCAGACAGCTAAGGAACAAGGAGATTCCGATGGTGAAAGTTTTATGGAACCACCATAATCTAGAAGAGTGCACATGGGAGACGCGGGAGTCTATGCTCCAGCAGTATCCACATTTGTTTTGAGGTTAGTTGCCTCCTTGTGTTTTGTTTTTGTATATTTTAGGAACATCCGAGGACGAATGTTCTTAAGGAGGGGAGAATGTAATACCCGGCTAGAGTCCGGCACCGGAATTCCTGTTGTCTGGTGGAATCCGGGGTATTGGGATTCTATATAAGGGTAGGAGTTATGTTTTCTAAGTGTTATGATGTGTTTTCTGGGTTTACAGTGTGATAGTTTTGAGTTGAAATGAACCAAGGCAGAGGAGCCAAGTTCGGCCGCCGAAGATAAGTTCGGCCGCCGAAAGTGCCCAATGTTCGGCTTCCGAAGTTCAGGTTCGGCCCCCGAATGTTGCATGGTTTTGCATGCGATTCGGCAGCCGAAGCTGAGTTGCTTAGCCAGCAGGTTTGTATCCCTTAGTCAGCATTTTGGACAGGTGTTAGCACCAGATCATGTCCAGAAGTTGGCCACGTCTCCCTTGGTTTATCTGCAAGTGTTTTCAGCAGCTCATACAGAATTTATGTTGGTTTGCTAAGTGTTTGAAGGTTTTGTGCATAAAAGTTAAGTGTTAAGGGTTACGGTGTGTGAAGGAGCGTTTGTCCAAAACTTCACGTAAGGATTGGTCATCTTCTTGTTATACAGGAGGTAAGTGAAGATTTGGAACTTGTTTAGATGTTTTCTGAAGGTTTTATGGGGTTAAGAAGGAGATGCATGTTTAGGTGAAAAGTGGTAGTTTTGATGATTTATGCATGTATTCATGATTATGTGTTATGTTTGTTTTGTTGTTTGGGGTTATTAGATAGTTTTGGACCCCTGTGACCATATACTTGCGTATATGTGAGTTGAGTAGAGGAGGTAAGCATGTTTGGAGAGATTGAAGGGAAGGAGGAGATGGTTTGCCGTTGAAGCTGAGTTCTGGATGAACTCAGGTTCGGCAGCCGAAGGATCATTCGGCCGCCGAACCTCCTGCATGGTGACTTGGTTGCCACAGTTTGCCCCCGAGTGTTTTTGCATGTTCGGCTCTGTTTGGGGGATTCGGCCGCCGAAGGTGCCGCCGAAGGTGCTTGAGTTTCGTCTCTGGAGAGGACATTCGGCCGCCGAACCTGCCGCCGAAAGTGTCCTGTCCAGCTTTCTTTTGCATGCTTTGCATGGATAGTTGAGTGAGTTTAAGGGGATTCTTGGGGAAGTTTAAGAGAGTTATTTCTACGCTTGTTTGGTCCCTCATTTGAGTCCATCTGTATAGGTACAGACCAGAGGAACCAGAGAGAGCAGCAGTGAGTACTGCTCCAGAGGTTCAGAGCCTGCAGAGTCAGTCAGTCCAGATAGACAGAGGTGAGTGGAACTAAACTTATGACTTTTATTGAACCATAAACTGCTTTTAGCATATCTCATGCATCATGTTTATGCCATAGGTTGATTGCATTAGTATTCACGAATATGTTGCATTGCATCGTTATTTGGTGATGTGAGTGAATGCTGAATGATCCAATAGTCTCAGACAGGAAGTCCAGGAGCCTTTGACTACGCCCTGGCAGGTATAGTGAAGTCCAGGAGCCTTTGACTACGCCCTGGCAGGTATAGCAAAGTCCAGGAGCCTTTGACTACGCCCTGGCAATGGTAAGTACAGAGGTGTTATATACACATATACATATATGACAGGAAGACCAGGTGCTCGATTCTACGCCCTGGCACAGAGTTACTGGGACTATGTGGTGACAGGTTTACTCTTGATGTGGCTTGTCTGTGATATGGTGCATTCCATGAGATCATATGTTACTGAAATGTTTTACTGTTCTACTCACTGGGCTATAGAGCTCATCCCACTCCCTTAACCCCAGTTTTGCAGGTTCAGTGTACAGTGTACAGGGACAGTCCAGCAGAGTACAGGAAAAGTAAAGAGATCTGTAATAGCTTAGAGTGGACATGTAATATTAAAGAGATGTAATAGTTGTTGCTTGACCTAGTGATGGATGTTTTGTACATGATCTGTATATGTATATATGTTTTCCTGTATGTGAAAACCAGGCTTAACAGGTATGAGTGAACCCATCTAGAGCAAGCTCTAGTCAGGGATACAGAGTACAGAGTACATGAGTACAGAGTACAGAGATAGTGCATGCACAGGTTAAGCCTTGGTTCAGAAAAGAGTTTTATTTACAGAAAATGTATGATCATGTATGAGTGTTACAGGTACACAGAGAGTATAGTAGGCTTGCTACGGGTTCTGGCGGCCTTAAGCCGACCTGAATCCTAGCGCCGGTGACGGTCCTTTTTGGGGTCGTTACACAGCCTTCCTCTGCTTGTTTTATATGCATGTTTTGGTATGTTTTAGAGGGTTTTTGGGGAGTTGTTTAGAGTCATGTAATAGTCATGTTTGGTCCCTCATTTGAGTCCATCTGTGTAGGATCGGACCAAGGAGACCGTAGAGGCCTGCAGTGAGGTAACTGCACCAGTTTTAGGCAAGCGTCAGCTAGAGGTGAGTAGAACTGAACCATCTTTTTAAAGTAACTAAACTTTTGAGCATATTCATGCATTAAGAATGCCATGTTTATGTATTAGGATGCTTGTATTAGAATTCACGAATATGATGCATTGCATAATTTACTATTGATGTGAATGGATAATGGATGACCCACTAGCCCTCGAGATGATATGATATGATACGATACAAAAATCCAGGTGAGACCCATTCTACGCCGCTGGCAATATGTAAGAGAAAGTCCAGGTGAGGCCTATTCTACGCCCCTGGCATTATGGATATGTTATGTTATATTTAAGCGAAAGTCCTGAGGAGCTCCGTCGAGGACCGGGCACATTGGAATATGTAGAGGGTTATTGGTGACAAGTCCATCTTGATGTGAATTGTTTGTGTTGTGACGCATTTTGACTCGCGGTTGTCGAGGTCGGTCAAAATTAACCTTTCTGGTTATCAACAATCTTACAACTTTAGATAGTGGTGAAACGATCGATTCCGCAGGGAATTGAAAACTTACCTATCTTCCTTATCAAGACCAAGAAAATAAACTGAAACAAAAATAAACTGAAAGAGCAACAAACTGAAAGCAAAATAAAATGAGAGAGAAATAAACTGAATGCAAAATAAAAGGGGGGGTTTTGAGATTGATTCAGTTAAACTAATAATGAAAGCAATAAAGTAAGCAAATAATCAAGTAAAAGAGAAATCAATAATGAGAAAGCTCTAGTTGAAGAATTGGATCCACTTCAGTTGTTGGGATTGATCATTGACACTTAGTTTCCTTTGTTTGATTCAATAGATTAGTTATGGAGATGGAAGACACTTCTCACCATCATGTCTCTCCTTAAGATTAAATTAATTAGGGAACGTCCTCTAATCAATAACTAATCAACAAGTTGCCAAGGAACGTCCTTGGGTCTTTGGCATCTAACAACTGTCAATTGCATCAAGAAATAGAGAGATATAATCCTAGCTACCCAAACATATGGTGACAACGCTAGATCATGCAATTTCCTTAGTTTTTACACCAAGTGTTCTTATGTTTGAATAATCCAATCAATTACAGACTTAAAACTATTCAAACTAACAATATATCACCTTGCAATCAAGAATCAAGTGGCCACATCGATCAAAACAACAAAGTAATAATGGAATCAAGCTTGAAATTGCATAAATATTGAATAAACTAAATATAACAATGTATGTTCAGATCTCCCAATCAATAAAACAACTAAAGTTTCAACCAATCTTCAACTAGAATAAAAGATTTCAGCCACTCATGGCTGAAACAAAAAATAAAAACAAAAGAAAAGAAGAAGGGAAGAGAAGGAACCGAATGGCTCCCTTGGAGAGGTGGTGCGGCGCCCTTGGTGTCTTGGCCGAATGGAGAGTCAAGTGAGGGAGAGAGGTCGGCAGCCTTTGAAGAGATGAATTTATAGAGTTGAGGTGCTGCCCTAGGTCTCCCTTGCTGCCCAAGTGTCCTTACTTGCTGCCCAAGTTGTAATACCCGGCTAGATTCAGACATCGGAATTCCTACCATCCGGTGGAATTCAAGGATGTCAGAGGTTTCTAGAAGGGTAAGAGAAAGGTTTTCTAAAATATTTTCAAGTGTTTTAAAGGTTTAGGGTAGAAAACGAGTTGAGTTTCGTGGAGAATTGGCCAAAGGAGTTTCTGTCATGTTCGGCCCCCGAAGGTTAAGTTCGGCCGCCGAAAGTGCCCAATGTTCGGCCCCCGAAGGTTATGTTCGGCCCCCGAAAGTTGCATGGTTTTGCATGCAGTTTCGGCAGCCGAAGCTGAGGTGGTCGGTTTGTTGTGCATGCTCCTCAGTCCGTGGTTTGGCCAGGTGTTCACCTCCAGATCATGACCAGAGATGAGGCCACGTCTCCCTTGACTCATCTGTAAGCTTTTAAGCAGCTCATGCAGAGGGTTGCTCGTTTGCAAGAGAAAAGAGAGGTTTTGGTGGTTTGAAGCTTGTGAAGGGGATTTGGTGAGTTCAAGTTATTCCTCTTCTAGTTTCAGGAGGTAAGAGAGGTCTTGATTCTTGTTTTATGGTTTTAACAGCTTTTAAAGCGGTACGGGTAGAGTTGTATGTTTAGGGTTTAGAGTTTAGTTTTGATGTGTTAATGGTGAAAGCATGATTATGTGTTGTGTTAGTTGTTTTGTTGGGGTTAATAGGTAGTTTGGGACCCCTTTGTGCATATACCAGAGTATATGTGAGTGAAGACGCTGAGTTATGCATGTTAGAGTGTGTTGGAGACGTTGTGCATGAGAGGAAGCAAGGTTCTGCCTTCTGGAGAACCCAGCTTCGGCCGCCGAAGTGAGGATTCGGCCGCCGAACCCCTTGTGGAGGTAGTTTCGGCTGCCTAAGGTTGCCTCCGAAAGAATGGACTTTCGGATCTGTCATGCACATTCGGCCGCCGAAGGTGCCGCCGAACATGCATGAGTTTCGGCTCTGGAGAGGACATTCGGCCGCCGAACCTGCTGCCGAATGTGTTCTGTCCAGCCTTCTTTTGCATGAGTTATGTGATTATTTTCAGAGGTTTAGAGGGGATTATGGGGATTTGTTTAAGAGTTCTTCAAAGTATGTGTGACACCTCATTCGAGTCCATTTGTGTAGGATTGGACCCGAGAGTTCGAGGAGGTCATCAGAGTTAGAGATATCAGAGTCAGTACAGTATCTGCCAGAAGAGCAGAGGTGAGTGGAACTAAACTACATATTTTCTCTTGAAAAATGACACGATTCTAGCATGATCCATGCATCATAAACTGCCATGTTATGTATTAGGTTGTATTGCATTAGAATTCACGATGATGATGCATTGCATATAAGATGTTGTTTATGTGGATGAATGTTGGATGATCCTTAGCCCTTGACAGAGAGCAGATACAGATTTATGGCATGAGATAGCCATACCAGGTCGCCCCTGGATAGTCCAGGTCGCTCCTGGTACTATGAGTGAGACAGTTGGGCTGTCAAAGCAGAGTTAAGTGTAGACCAGGTGAGACCTCGTCTCCTTGGCACAGTTAGTCATATTGTGATATCAGAGAGATAAGTGTAGACCAGGTGATGACATAGTCTCCTTGGCACAGTTGGCATTAGTATAACATGTAGTTGAGGGTTATTGGTGACAAGTTCATCCTTGAGCTGATATGTTTGTGATGTGATGCATTTCATGAGAGCATGTAATGAATGAACTGTTTTTATTGTTCCTCCTCACTGGGCTCTAGAGCTCATCCCACTCCCTTAACCCCAGTTTTGCAGGTCCTGAGATAGCTATGGGAAGTCAAAGTCAGCAAGAGTACAGAGGAAAGTTATGCATGAATGTATGTTTGTAATAGCATAGTGGACATGATGTAATTAAAAGATGAGTTGTCATGTAATGTATAGATATGTACTGTCATATACTGGATAGACTTATGCTTTCCCTAGTGTCATTGCTACAGTGTGATGTATGATTAATCCCTTGTACATGAATCCTGTTTTACGTTTTTTGATGAGAAATGTGAGTTAGGCTTAATGCATGGCTTGGATGAGATACCAGTGGGATGTGTTATAGATTAAAAAGGGTTTCAATCCCTTGAGCCACAGCAGATGGTAATCCCTGGTATAGGCCCTGAGGGCCATTTCAGATTGACATATCTGAGTAGCAGTAGTTAAGCCTACAGAGTTTTCCAGGATTGTTGAGTCGTTCTGTATCATGTATGGGATTTATCAGGTACACAGAGAGTATAGTCGGCTTACTACGGGTCCCGGCAGCCTTAAGCCGATCTGGATCCTAGTGCCAGTGATGGTTCGGACCGTTACTGAGGGGTACCGGTTTCCGGGTCGTTACAGATTGGTATCAGAGCATAGGGCCTCAAGAGTACGGTGTGTTGAGATATCCCACATCGGAAAGAGGTGTTGTCTTGTCTAGGAAGGAAAGCATAATAAGTTAAAATCATGTCCACTAGGATAGGATGTGGAGTCCTGTCTTGCATGCTGATGTGAAATGCCATGATGAGCTGCATGTGCATTATTGCTATGTTTGATATGTGTTAAGGATTCATGTGTTTTCACATGGATCATTTGATGATATTGTGTGTGATGTTGTGCTTTTCAGAGGCAGGATGAGAGGAACTCGTCAATCTGCTAGATTGAATGGAGCTCCGCCGGAGGATGAGGACATGGATGCTCATCTCCCCGTTCTGCAAAGGGCAACATCAGATAGTATAAGCAGAGAAGGTACATCAAGGGACCCTAGAAGGTCTGTTGATGAGAGTAGAAGGGGAGTTGTCCAGAGTGGTATGTCAGGGTTTATGAGAGAAATAGAGGAGAATGAGCAGAGTAGAGATGGTAGCTTTGGCAGGAGTAGGTTGGGAGGAGATATGGGTGAGTCCCAAGGAGGCACTCAGGCCTCGAGATTTATTCCACTTCAGTATCCACCCTACCCGTGGGGGGCAGAGTACCTGATGGGGGGTACAGTGGAGTGTCCTAGGTATAACCCATATCCCACCTTTATGCCCTATCCTTCCTGTTATCCGCCATATCCACCGCCACATCCACAGTATACCATGTTTCCACCCTTCTTTGGTTATCCAAGTTTAGTAAACCCTACCTCAGGGAATGTTGCACCTCCTCCACCACCAGGAGAACTAGTAGCCCCAATTGGTCAAACACCTAAGCCTAGTGCACCTGGAGGAAGTGAGGGAAAGATGACAGCTTATTTGAGGTTGGATGTTCCCAACTTTGAGACAGGTGATGACCCTTTGGAGTATCTTAGAATGGTCAAGATGATAACTGACGAGTTGGGAGCCAATGAGATTAGAGCCATTCAGATGGCAGGGGTCACAGTGAAATGTGAGAAGACAAGGGCATGGTTCACCCAGTATGTGAACCCGAGGGTAGAAAGCTTATCCTGGGAACAGTTTGCTATAGAGTTTGCAGGATGGGTTTGTTCAGATAGCTCAAGGGAGCATAAAGAGAGTGACTGTGAGCAGCCAGGGCAGACAGAAAACATGAGTATAGAAAATGACCCAGAGAATAGTGATCGTTTCCCTTTGGGTAAGGCTGCTGCAACGAAGAAAAAGAAAGTGAGAGGCCTGAAAGGATCAAAGAAAAGAGAGTTCTGGAATAGGGTACAGTTTGGCATAGGTTGTCGCGAGGGTTCGAGTTCTGGTTGGGGTAGTTCTAGCTGTACGAGGTGCGGTAGGAGGCACAAAGGAGTCTGTCGGGCTGGGACAACAGCATGTTTCAGGTGCGGACAGGAGGGGCACATGGCACGAGAGTGTCCCACTACGACCTTGTCAGCCCAGTTTCCGCAGACATCCTCAGACCATATCATTCCACCAGAAGCTCCAGCCTCGGTGCAGGGCAGAGGTAGAGAAAGAGGGGTAGTCCCTTCGTCAGGAGGTTCCTTCAGTGGACGTCCGTTAGTTCCGGCTCGGATTTTCACCCAGGATCAGCCAGAGACAGACACACGGAACACAGTGGTGCCAGGTAAACTCACTTTTGAGTGTTCTGATGTGTATAGAATATCAGTTGATGTGAAAATAGTAAAGTGTAATAGAGTTAGATGTTCAGAGACAAAGGTTCAGAGACGAGTGAGTCGTTAAAGGATAGTGCGCCGGGAAAAAAAACTCGAGAGCTATAGCCGTGGATTTGAAATCCAGGTAGAGAGAGAGTGATCTCTCATCTCTGCATGTAGACCTCAAGGAAAGAAATAAGGCAGAGAATAGCGTAAGAAAGTGAAGAGTAAGAAAAAAGAATAAAAGTAAATAATAGAAAAGTAAGTAAGAGAAAAGTGAATGAGATAATATAGAGCAGAAAAAGAACAGAATAGAATAAATGTAAAGTAAGAAAGGTTAGAAAGAGATTTCAGTTTAGTCTGGGATTAGATGGCGATTGAGCTCTAGTTCAGATAGTTCTGGATCCGTGAGGCGTGGAGGTTACACAAAAGTAGTCTGATGGTATGGGACTACGGCATGTATAGATGCGAGCAGAAAGGACTCATATTATGTGAGTGTCCTACTGCGGCCCTGATTGGCACAGTCCCAGCAGATGACTTCTAGTAGTGTCACTCAGCCTATAGCTCTAGCCATATTTCAGGACAGTGGGTGAGGCAGGAGAAGAGAGTTCTCCTTTTCTTGGGTCGGTTCCCGAGGGAAGATTCAGTAGCTGTAGCTTGGATCTTCATCCTGACTCAGTAGGTGGCTAACACATCGAACACGGTGACGTCAGATACGAACACGTGAGGGTGTTCAGATGTGTAAGATATAGTGGACCCTGATGTTTCTTTCCTTGTTGTTTTGAGAGCCATAGATAGAGGAGGGTTTGATAACTTCTGGGCTTAGACAGTTTCTTTGGGTTGATAGACCCGAGTGTGATCCATCTGTGGCAGAGTCAATCTGTTGATTCAGGTCAGAGTTTGGTGCGAGTAGTGGATGCAATCCAGCTGACCGTATGGTTCTAGAGTTGACTAGTGATGTCAATCTAGGGCGGATTGGCTAGCTACTCGAGGTACTACCTCAGTCTGCAAAGACAAGGTAGGAGAGTTCAGAGTTTAGATGTAACAGCCCGGCCCCGTACGACCGGCCCTGTTACCGCTCACAGCCCGTTACACCTCCTGGGGGCGGCCACTGTGAGCAGCTCTTAACATCCCTTCACCCTCACGGGTTCCAGGCAGGATTTGTCCCTCGGGGGAGCCATTACGGCCCGCCCTAGCCCGAGTGGATTTGGCCCAAATTTCCCTTTGGAAATTAGGTCGCCTCCCCCACTGCTCGAACCCTTGACCTCCCACTTTAAGGGAATAGTCTGGTGAGAGTGAGTACCAATTCTTCTAGTTATCTGTAACGACCCCAAAATGGACCGTCACCGGCGCTAGGATTCAGGTCGGCTTAAGGCCGCCAGAACCCGTAGCAAGCCTGCTATACTCTCTGTGTACCTGTAAATCTCATACATGATCATACATTTTCTGTGAAAATGAAAACTCTTTTCTGGCCCAAGGCTTAACCTGTGCATGCACTATCTCTGTACTCTGTACTCTGTACTCTGTACTCTGTACTCTGTACTCTGTACCCCTGACTAGAGCTTGCTCTAGATGGGTTCATTCATACCTGTTAAGCCTGGTAGTCCACATACAGTAAAACATATACATATACCGATCATGTACAACACAATAGATTTACAACTACTAAGTCAAGCACATATATAACTATTACATCTCTTTAACAGTACATGTCCACTCTAGACTATTACATTTCTCTTTATTCTTTCTCTGAACCCTGCTGGACTGTCCCTGTACACGGTATACTGAACCTGCAAAACTGGGGTTAAGGGAGTGGGATGAGCTCTATAGCCCAGTGAGTAGAACAGTAAAACAATTCATTAACAGATGCTCTCATGGAATGCGTCATAACACAAACATTTCACATCAAGAGTAAACCTGTCACCACATAGTCCCAGTAACTCTGTGCCAGGGCGTAGTCAAAGGCTCCTGGACTTCCTGTCATATATGTATATGTGTATATAACACCATTGTACTTACCATTGCCAGGGCGTAGTCAAAGGCTCCTGGACTTTACTATATACCTGCCAGGGCGTAGTCAAAGGCTCCTGGTCTTTGCTATACTTGCCAGGGCGTAGTCAAAGGCTCCTGGTCTTCCTGTCTGTGACTATGGGATCATTCAGTATTTACCCACATCAACAAATAACAATGCAATGCAACATATTCGTGGATACTAATGCAATCAACTTATGGCATAATCATGATGCATGAGATATGCTAAAACATGTCTTTGATCAATTCAAAAAGCATTAAGTTTAGTTCCACTCACCTCTGGCTATCTGGACTGACTGACTCTGCAGGCTCTGAAAACTCTGGAGCAGTACTCACTGCTGCTCTCTCTGGTTCCTCTGCTCTGTGCCTACACAGATAGACTCAAATGAGGGACCAAACATACTCGGACATACCGCTAAACATCTCCCCTTAAAACCCCTTAAAACACCTTAGACCAAACATAGAAAACATGCAAAGGAAGGCTGGACAGGGCACTTTCGGGGGCACCTTCGGCGGCCGAATGTCCCTTCCAGAGACGAAAGTCAGGCATGTTCGGCGGCCTAACTTGGACTTTCGGGGGCCGAACCTGAGTTCATCCAGAACTCAGTTTCGTGCACAAGGACGCCTGCCAATCCCTCCATCACCTGCTCAGACCTCAACACATGCATTTAACCCTTCTAAAACATGCATAAACACTTCAATAAGCATAAAGGAGCTTCAAATAAATTAAACTCCAACAAACAACACACAACAACCATACACAAAGCATAGGATCCATACACCCTAATATGGACAACTTATGCATACTCAAGCACAACTCCCCTTTCCCATCATCAAACTCATTTAAAACATGATAAAAACAAAGGATTCACTCTTACCCTTTGAAGAACAAAGGCTGGCGTGACCCCAAACTTGAAGAAATGAAGATTCAAGCTTCACAAGTTCTCAAACTCCACAACTTCTCAAAACTAGTTAAAACTCACCATAAACTTATTTTTCTTTGAAAGATTTGATTAGAAACTCAAGAAAATCACCAAGGGGAAACATGTGCTTGTTCCTGACCCAAAGGAGAGCTTAAGCACCTCCATAGTCGGCCATATCCACTTAAAAAAAGTGAACCACCGCTTCACGTTCGGTGGCCAAAGCTACATGTAACACCTCATCACGTTCGGGGGCCGAACATTGAGTTTAGGGGGCCGAACATGAGCTACTTTAGGCGGCCGAACTTACACCTTAGGGGGCCGAAAGTGGCAAAACTTTCCTTAGCCTTGTTTCTTCAAAACTTATTCAAAACAAAAGCTTAAAACATCTAAAAAACATTTTAGAAAACCTCCACTCTCCCTTCAGGGATGCTCTGACATCTTCGATTCCACCGAACGATAGGAATTCTGATGTCTGAACATGCCGGGTATTACATTCTTCCCCCCTTAAGAACATTCGTCCTCGGATGTTCCTAAAACAAATTAGAAACATACAAAAAGGAGGAAACGAACCTCAAAACAGATATGGATACTGCTGGAGCATAGACTCCCGCGTCTCCCACGTGCACTCTTCTACATTATGGTGGTTCCATAGGACTTTCACCATCGGAATCTCCTTGTTCCTTAGCTGTCTGAGCTGTGTGTCCACAATCCGCACTGGCTGCTCTACATAGGTGAGATCTGTGTGAATCTCCACCTCAGGCTCACTCAGAATCTGAGTCGGATCTGACACAAACTGCCGTAGCATAGAAACATGAAAGACCGGGTGAATCCTCTCCATCGAAGCAGGTAAATCTAGCTTATATGATACATTTCCGATCCGCTGCACAACCTCAAAAGGTCCAATGTACCGTGGAGCTAATTTACCCTTCTTCCCAAAACGAACCACACCTTTCATCGGAGACACTTTCAGCAATACCCAATTACCCTCCTGAAATTCTAACTGTTTTCTGCGAACGTCGGCATAACTTTTCTGTCTACTCTGAGCTGTTCTGATTCTATCTCTGATCATGGGCACCACTCTACTAGTAATCTCGACTAACTCTGGCCCTGCCAGAGCCTTCTCTCCTATCTCTTCCCAACAAACAGGGGATCTGCATTTCCTCCCATACAACGCTTCATACGGAGCCATCCCTATGCTAGCATGATGGCTGTTATTGTAGGCAAATTCCACCAAAGGTAGATGCTGCCTCCAAGAACCGCCAAAGTCTAACACACACAATCGAAGCATATCTTCTATGGTCTGGATGGTCCTCTCTGACTGTCCATCAGTTTGTGGGTGGAAAGCAGTGCTAAACTCTAATCTTGTGCCCATCGCACTCTGCAGACTTCGCCAAAATCTAGAGGTAAACTGAGGTCCTCTATCTGAGACTATTGATACTGGAACACCATGTAATCTCACTATCTCATCTAGATAGACCTGAGCCAACTTATCCACAGAATAGGTACTCCGAACTGGAAGAAAATGAGCAGATTTCGTGAGTCTGTCCACAATCACCCATATCGAGTCTATTCTGTTGGACGCTGCTGGTAAACCCACTACAAAATCCATAGCTATGTTTTCCCATTTCCATTCGGGAATCGGTAATGGGTTAAGCATTCCTGCTGGTTTCTGATGCTCTAGCTTCACCCTCTGACAAACCTCACAGGTTGTCACAAACTGCGCTACTTCTTTCTTCATAGCTGGCCACCAATAGACCTTTTTTAGATCCTGGTACATCTTGGTGGCTCCTGGGTGAACACTATATCTCGCATTATGAGCTTCCCTCATAATGTCTTCCTTCACACTGCCACGATCGGGTACACAAAGTCGACTCCCATAACGAAGGATCCCTTTACTGTCAAATCTGAACTCTGCACTGTTGCCTGACTGAACAGTCCTGGCAATTTTCATTAATTCAGGGTCCTCGTGCTGTCTCTGAGCTATCTGCTCCAGAAATACAGGTGTCACTCTCATCTGTGCTATCAATGCACCTGTACCAGACAACTCGAGCTGTAGTCCCTCTTCTAAGAGTTTGTAAAGCTCCATCACAACTGGTCTTCGCTCTGCTGATATATGGGATAAACTGCCTAGTGATTTTCGGCTGAGGGCGTCTGCCACCACATTCGCCTTACCCGGATGATACTGGATCTTACAATCATAATCACTGAGCAATTCGACCCATCGTCTTTGCCTCAAATTCAGCTCTCTCTGACTCAAGATGTACTGTAAACTCTTGTGATCAGTAAAGATCTCGCATTTAACCCCGTAGAGGTAATGCCGCCACATCTTAAGTGCAAAGATAACTGCTGCCATCTCTAGGTCATGGGTGGGGTAATTCAACTCATGTTTCTTCAACTGTCTAGAAGCATAAGCTATTACCCGATCACTCTGCATCAATACACAGCCCAATCCCACTCGGGATGCATCACAGAACACTGTGAAATCCTCATGACTTACAGGCAGAGCTAAGACTGGTGCTGTAGTCAATCTCTTCTTGAGCTCCTCAAAGCTCTCTTCACACTGGTCAGACCAGACAAACTTCTGGTTCTTTTGAGTCAATTTGGTCATAGGAGCCGCTATCTTTGAAAAGTCCTGAACGAACCTCCTGTAGTAACCTGCCAGTCCCAGAAAGCTTTTAATCTCAGTCACTGTCGTGGGTCTGGGCCAGTTAGCTACAGCTTCTATCTTCTTGGGATCTACCTCAATACCCTCTGCTGATACCACATGTCCCAAGAAGGAAATGCTCCTTAACCAAAACTCACACTTCGAGAACTTGGCATACAAACCATGCTCTCTCAGTGTCTGCAGAACTATCCTCAGATGCTGGGCATGCTCCTCTGCATCTCTGGAATACACTAATATATCATCGATGAAAACAATGACAAAGTGATCCAGAAACTCACTGAAAACTCTGTTCATGAGATCCATGAATGCTGCAGGGGCGTTAGTCAACCCGAACGGCATCACTAAGAACTCATAATGCCCATATCTAGTTCTGAAAGCTGTCTTAGGCACATCTGCCTCTCGGACTCGCAACTGATGATACCCAGATCTCAGATCTATTTTCGAGAAACAACCTGCTCCAGCTAGCTGGTCAAACAGATCATCAATCCTAGGTAGAGGATACCTATTCTTGGTAGTGACCTTGTTCAACTGTCTGTAGTCGATACAAAGTCTGAGGGATCCATCCTTCTTTCTGACGAAGAGCACTGGAGCACCCCAAGGTGAGGTACTAGGGCGGATGAACCCTTTATCTACCAAGTCCTGCAACTGTTCTTTCAACTCTTTTAACTCTGCTGGCGCCATCCTGTAGGGAGGAATAGAGATAGGGTTGGTACCTGGCAGCAATTCAATTTCAAACCCTATCTCCCTATCAGGTGGTAGTCCTGGTAAATCGTCTGGAAACACATCAAGAAACTCTCGGACTACTGGTACTGCGGCTGGTTCCCTCACCTGACTGTCTAGCTCTCTCACATGAGCTAGAAACCCCTGACAACCCCTCCTAAGCAAACGACGAGCCTGAAGGGCTGAAATCATACCTCTGGGTGTACCTCTCCTGTCTCCTCTGAAGACACACTCTGACCCATCCTGGTCTCTGAGACTCACTATCTTCTCTCTACAGTCCAAAGTCGCACTATATGTAGATAACCAATCCATCCCTAGAATGACATCAAAATCCGTCAAATCTAGAACCACAAGGTCAGCTGGAAGGTATCTACCCTCTATGAACACTGGACTGAAACGACAGACTGACACTGCCACTGATGGGTCACATTTAGGTCCACTGACCCAGAGAGGATACTCTAACTCAGAACTGATCAAACCCAATCTCTCTATGGCTCTCGAAGCAATAAAGGAATGAGAAGCACCGGGGTCCATCAAAGCATACACATCTGAACACCCAATGATGAGATTACCTGACACCACTGTGTTCGACGTGTTAGCCTCCTCCTGTGTCACAGTGAAAATCCGTGCTGGGGCTACCGGATTTCCACCTCGGGAACCTGCTGCTGAAGTAGAGGCTGCCCCTCTCCCTCTACCTCTACCGCTACTCTGAGGCATGACTGAAGCTGCTGGCCGAACACCTGGCTGTACCACACTGCCTGAACTCATCTGCTGGGATGGTGCAAAAGTCAGCTGAGGACAATCCCGAGCAATATGCCCTTCCTGTCCACATTTAAAACAAGCTGTAGATCCCAACCGACAAACTCCGCCATGTGGTTTTCCGCATCTTCTGCAGACTGTAGCTGTGCCAGAGCTTGAGCCACTACCTATTCCCAGACCTGACTTCACTTTACTCCAGAACTTACTCTTTGTTCCTTTTGCTCGATCCCATCTCTTGCCACCTGCGGCTGCTGCACTAGGGGCCTTAGAACTCGAAGCCTGTGCCTTTGACTGTTTCTGAATATTGGCACTAGCCTCCATTTTCCTGGCTGCATCTACTATCGTATGAAAACTCTCCTTTTCTGCTGGAAGAATCAAGGAAGAATACCTGGGATGCAATCTCATAGTATATCTCCTTGCCTTCTTCTGGTCAGTATCATAGGCTTGACCCACATACTGAAGCAAATCCAGGAACTTATCTGTGAATTCATCAACACTCATTTCATCTGTCTGTCGCAACTGTTCAAACTCTATTACTTTCATCTCCCTGGAGCTATCAGGAAAAGCCCACCCTGCAAATTCATTGGCGAACTCTCCCCAAGACATATTGTCCATCCTGGGTTCCACATAATTCTTGAACCATTCTCTGGCCTTCTTGCATTTTAACGTGAAACCTGCCATCTCAATGGCTCGACTATCATCAGCTCCCAACTCACTGGTTATCATCCTAACTGACCTGAGGTATTCAAATGGATCATCTCCCGTGTTATACTTAGGAGCATCCAATTTCAAGTACTCCGTCATTTGTACCTTACCTCCAGATGAGCTAGGTTGATGTCTGTCAACAACAGGGGCTACTGGTTCTGGTGGTAATACTGGCTCATTTGGTTCTGGGTGTGCTGCACTTGGATGAGTAGGGGAAGATGGATACATAGGATATGGTGGGTAATAAGAAGGATAAGGCATATATGGCATGTAAGGAGGATAGGGGACAAAACTCGAGTACTCCGACATACCTCCCATCTGATACTCTGGGTAACCGAAGCCTGACGTCTGAGCGCCTCCCTGCGACTCTCCCATACCTTCCTCAAATCTGCCTATACCCATACTGTCATCCCTCGACTGCTCAATCTCCTCCTCTGATCTTCCTCCTCTTGCTGTACCTCTTCTGCTCTCGTCCACAGACCTTCTAGGGTCTATTGACGTACCTTCCCTGCTAGATCGCTGAGACCTTGCCCTCGGCAATGCAGGAGAACGAGCAGCTGGTCTCTCACTATCTGGTGGGACTCCAGTCAATCGAGCTGATCGACGAGTTCCTCGCATCTTTATTCTATCTGGAAAACAATACATAACATAACACTTAGCACATAAACATCACATATCAATACAGCACATGCATAACTTATGGCATGAAACAGATAGGACGCAACACCCTATCCTAGTGGACATGATTTCCTATTGTGCTTGACCACCCTCTATGAGCCCGACACTAGCGCTATAGATCCGATCATGTGAACCTAGGGCTCTGATACCAATCTGTAACGACCCCAAAATGGACCGTCACCGGCGCTAGGATTCAGGTCGGCTTAAGGCCGCCAGAACCCGTAGCAAGCCTGCTATACTCTCTGTGTACCTGTAAATCTCATACATGATCATACATTTTCTGTGAAAATGAAAACTCTTTTCTGGCCCAAGGCTTAACCTGTGCATGCACTATCTCTGTACTCTGTACTCTGTACTCTGTACTCTGTACCCCTGACTAGAGCTTGCTCTAGATGGGTTCATTCATACCTGTTAAGCCTGGTAGTCCACATACAGTAAAACATATACATATACCGATCATGTACAACACAATAGATTTACAACTACTAAGTCAAGCACATATATAACTATTACATCTCTTTAACAGTACATGTCCACTCTAGACTATTACATTTCTCTTTATTCTTTCTCTGAACCCTGCTGGACTGTCCCTGTACACGGTATACTGAACCTGCAAAACTGGGGTTAAGGGAGTGGGATGAGCTCTATAGCCCAGTGAGTAGAACAGTAAAACAATTCATTAACAGATGCTCTCATGGAATGCGTCATAACACAAACATTTCACATCAAGAGTAAACCTGTCACCACATAGTCCCAGTAACTCTGTGCCAGGGCGTAGTCAAAGGCTCCTGGACTTCCTGTCATATATGTATATGTGTATATAACACCATTGTACTTACCATTGCCAGGGCGTAGTCAAAGGCTCCTGGACTTTACTATATACCTGCCAGGGCGTAGTCAAAGGCTCCTGGTCTTTGCTATACTTGCCAGGGCGTAGTCAAAGGCTCCTGGTCTTCCTGTCTGTGACTATGGGATCATTCAGTATTTACCCACATCAACAAATAACAATGCAATGCAACATATTCGTGGATACTAATGCAATCAACTTATGGCATAATCATGATGCATGAGATATGCTAAAACATGTCTTTGATCAATTCAAAAAGCATTAAGTTTAGTTCCACTCACCTCTGGCTATCTGGACTGACTGACTCTGCAGGCTCTGAAAACTCTGGAGCAGTACTCACTGCTGCTCTCTCTGGTTCCTCTGCTCTGTGCCTACACAGATAGACTCAAATGAGGGACCAAACATACTCGGACATACCGCTAAACATCTCCCCTTAAAACCCCTTAAAACACCTTAGACCAAACATAGAAAACATGCAAAGGAAGGCTGGACAGGGCACTTTCGGGGGCACCTTCGGCGGCCGAATGTCCCTTCCAGAGACGAAAGTCAGGCATGTTCGGCGGCCTAACTTGGACTTTCGGGGGCCGAACCTGAGTTCATCCAGAACTCAGTTTCGTGCACAAGGACGCCTGCCAATCCCTCCATCACCTGCTCAGACCTCAACACATGCATTTAACCCTTCTAAAACATGCATAAACACTTCAATAAGCATAAAGGAGCTTCAAATAAATTAAACTCCAACAAACAACACACAACAACCATACACAAAGCATAGGATCCATACACCCTAATATGGACAACTTATGCATACTCAAGCACAACTCCCCTTTCCCATCATCAAACTCATTTAAAACATGATAAAAACAAAGGATTCACTCTTACCCTTTGAAGAACAAAGGCTGGCGTGACCCCAAACTTGAAGAAATGAAGATTCAAGCTTCACAAGTTCTCAAACTCCACAACTTCTCAAAACTAGTTAAAACTCACCATAAACTTATTTTTCTTTGAAAGATTTGATTAGAAACTCAAGAAAATCACCAAGGGGAAACATGTGCTTGTTCCTGACCCAAAGGAGAGCTTAAGCACCTCCATAGTCGGCCATATCCACTTAAAAAAAGTGAACCACCGCTTCACGTTCGGTGGCCAAAGCTACATGTAACACCTCATCACGTTCGGGGGCCGAACATTGAGTTTAGGGGGCCGAACATGAGCTACTTTAGGCGGCCGAACTTACACCTTAGGGGGCCGAAAGTGGCAAAACTTTCCTTAGCCTTGTTTCTTCAAAACTTATTCAAAACAAAAGCTTAAAACATCTAAAAAACATTTTAGAAAACCTCCACTCTCCCTTCAGGGATGCTCTGACATCTTCGATTCCACCGAACGATAGGAATTCTGATGTCTGAACATGCCGGGTATTACATTAGAGGCTCGGATGGGTCAGAGTTAGTCCTTTGAGGGGACAGTATAGCATACCCAGAAGTTTGCTAGCAGCCCTACAGGCTCGTGAACGCTTTAGGAAAGGTAGTCAGGGGTTTTCTTGCTCTTGGGTGAGAACATAGGAGCCAGGTCAGGGAACCAGTCTCAATACCCATAATCAGAAAGAGAGAAAGAGAGTTATCTGTGTTACTCCAGACAAGCTAACAGGGTTACCATTGGTAAAACAATATAGAGTCGGTAAGTGAAGATGGAGACTAGATTCATTTTCACCTCTTCCTTTGAAGTGGTACCTGTAGCATGTAGATAGACAAAGAATTGCATAAGTGAGAAAGATGGTAGAGCAACTGTGAACTTGGTAGCGAAGGCTTCTATCCGACTTAGTACTACACCCTGGAATGTTCCAGTATCGTTGTGAGAAACGAAGGAGGAAACCTTGCGACTTTATCACATCTGTGAACAGTTGCACAAAAGCACTACCAAGGCCAGGTGTTCCCATACAGAATGGAGGATCTTTTGGACTAGCTCATTCCGTATGATCTGAGACTTGGGAACTATATGTCGATAGGTAGAGAAAAATCAGGTTAGCAGTTGCGTAGAGATGAGATCTGTAGTATAGTGACGAGGCTAACCCAGAGGTAAGGAAAAAACTGCTCAGCGACTCTAAGTATATCAGACAGTATTTACTGGGTAAGACAGCTGAGATGGTAGCTGCCCTCAGTCAGAAGTCACTTCTCAGTTTATCCTATCCTATAGAAACAGATAGCTAGAGAGCTAAAGAGCTAGAGAGCTAGAGAGAGTCCAGTATAGTTAGAAGGGATTAAAAGAGAAAAAGCCAGTATAGTAAAGAAGAAGAAAGGCGGGCGAGGATCAGAGTGGCGCAGCAAAAGCGTAGAATAGTTCAGACAACTAGAGACGCATGCCCATGAGCTACTAAGTATTGTCGTCGATTGTAAGAGAACATGGCATAGAGGCCAAGTTCTATAATCTGAGTTCGATGTCGGGGCATACGTGAGAAAGTTAAAGCTATAGGCAAGGCATGTAGCCTTTGCTTAGAGTTATTGTGATCGGGTTAAGTAAAGAGTTAGTATAACCAGCGTAGTCTGTATAGAGCGGGAAAAAATTAAAGAGGGTTAGAGAAGAGAGTCAAATTGACTGTGTATAGATAGGAGTGGTCAGTAATCAGTCGGAGTGGGGACACAGATGAAGCAGTTAAGAATCAGGAAGTGAGATAACCCGGGAGTTTTACTCCAGTAGTATCTGTATCTCTTCTCAGAGGAACGTGTTAAGCTTTCCTTAATTGCTTCTTTGCATATGTGTTTGTTGTGTGAACATTCGAGGACGAATGTTCTTAAAGGGGGGAAGAATGTAATACCCGGCTAGATTCAGACATCGGAATTCCTACCGTCCGGTGGAATTCAAGGATGTCAGAGGTTTCTAGAAGGGTAAGAGAAAGGTTTTCTAAAATATTTTCAAGTGTTTTAAAGGTTTAGGGTAGAAAACGAGTTGAGTTTCGTGGAGAATTGGCCAAAGGAGTTTCTGTCATGTTCGGTCCCCGAAGGTTAAGTTCGGCCGCCGAAAGTGCCCAATGTTCGGCCCCCGAAGGTTATGTTCGGCCCCCGAAAGTTGCATGGTTTTGCATGCAGTTTCGGCAGCCGAAGCTGAGGTGGTCGGTTTGTTGTGCATGCTCCTCAGTCCGTGGTTTGGCCAGGTGTTCACCTCCAGATCATGACCAGAGATGAGGCCACGTCTCCCTTGACTCATCTGCAAGCTTTTAAGCAGCTCATGCAGAGGGTTGCTCGTTTGCAAGAGAAAAGAGAGGTTTTGGTGGTTTGAAGCTTGTGAAGGGGATTTGGTGAGTTCAAGTTATTCCTCTTCTAGTTTCAGGAGGTAAGAGAGGTCTTGATTCTTGTTTTATGGTTTTAACAGCTTTTAAAGCGGTACGGGTAGAGTTGTATGTTTAGGGTTTAGAGTTTAGTTTTGATGTGTTAATGGTGAAAGCATGATTATGTGTTGTGTTAGTTGTTTTGTTGGGGTTAATAGGTAGTTTGGGACCCCTTTGTGCATATACCAGAGTATATGTGAGTGAAGACGCTGAGTTATGCATGTTAGAGTGTGTTGGAGACGTTGTGCATGAGAGGAAGCAAGGTTCTGCCTTCTGGAGAACCCAGCTTCGGCCGCCGAAGTGAGGATTCGGCCGCCGAACCCCTTGTGGAGGTAGTTTCGGCTGCCTAAGGTTGCCTCCGAAAGAATGGACTTTCGGATCTGTCATACACATTCGGCCGCCGAAGGTGCCGCCGAACATGCATGAGTTTCGGCTCTGGAGAGGACATTCGGCCGCCGAACCTGCTGCCGAATGTGTTCTGTCCAGCCTTCTTTTGCATGAGTTATGTGATTATTTTCAGAGGTTTAGAGGGGATTATGGGGATTTGTTTAAGAGTTCTTCAAAGTATGTGTGACACCTCATTCGAGTCCATTTGTGTAGGATTGGACCCGAGAGTTCGAGGAGGTCATCAGAGTTAGAGATATCAGAGTCAGTACAGTATCTGCCAGAAGAGCAGAGGTGAGTGGAACTAAACTACATATTTTCTCTTGAAAAATGACACGATTCTAGCATGATCCATGCATCATAAACTGCCATGTTATGTATTAGGTTGTATTGCATTAGAATTCACGATGATGATGCATTGCATATAAGATGTTGTTTATGTGGATGAATGTTGGATGATCCTTAGCCCTTGACAGAGAGCAGATACAGATTTATGGCATGAGATAGCCATACCAGGTCGCCCCTGGATAGTCCAGGTCGCTCCTGGTACTATGAGTGAGACAGTTGGGCTGTCAAAGCAGAGTTAAGTGTAGACCAGGTGAGACCTCGTCTCCTTGGCACAGTTAGTCATATTGTGATATCAGAGAGATAAGTGTAGACCAGGTGATGACATAGTCTCCTTGGCACAGTTGGCATTAGTATAACATGTAGTTGAGGGTTATTGGTGAAAAGTTCATCCTTGAGCTGATATGTTTGTGATGTGATGCATTTCATGAGAGCATGTAATGAATGAACTGTTTTTATTGTTCCTCCTCACTGGGCTCTAGAGCTCATCCCACTCCCTTAACCCCAGTTTTGCAGGTCCTGAGATAGCTATGGGAAGTCAAAGTCAGCAAGAGTACAGAGGAAAGTTATGCATGAATGTATGTTTGTAATAGCATAGTGGACATGATGTAATTAAAAGATGAGTTGTCATGTAATGTATAGATATGTACTGTCATATACTGGATAGACTTATGCTTTCCCTAGTGTCATTGCTACAGTGTGATGTATGATTAATCCCTTGTCCATGAATCCTGTTTTACGTTTTTTGATGAGAAATGTGAGTTAGGCTTAATGCATGGCTTGGATGAGATACCAGTGGGATGTGTTATAGATTAAAAAGGGTTTCAATCCCTTGAGCCATAGCAGATGGTAATCCCTGGTATAGGCCCTGAGGGCCATTTCAGATTGACATATCTGAGTAGCAGTAGTTAAGCCTACAGAGTTTTCCAGGATTGTTGAGTCGTTCTGTATCATGTATGGGATTTATCAGGTACACAGAGAGTATAGTCGGCTTACTACGGGTCCCGGCGGCCTTAAGCCGATCTGGATCCTAGTGCCAGTGATGGTTCGGACCGTTACTGAGGGGTACCGGTTTCCGGGTCGTTACACAAGTTGCTGCCCATACCCATCTTGTCGTCCATTGCATTAAAGAGGTGGAGCCGTCCTTTTGAAACTTGAATTTTGAATGTGCAAGATTTGGATGACAAGTATCTTGAGATTTGGCTTCCTTAACAAGCTGATTTTTGAATTTTAAAATTTGAATGTGCATCTTGAAGATTTGAATTTCAAATTACTTTCCTTGTTCGTCTCCTCTTTACATGCAGTTTGAGATTTGGCTTCTTGAATAAGGGAAAGGCTTCTTGAAGATTTGAAATTTGAATTTCAAATTACTTCGGCTGAATGTACTTTCCTTATTTACCACTTTCCTTATTTACCACTTTCCTTATTTGGCACTTTCTTTATTTATCTTCACTTGATTTGCAACTTGGCAAGCTTGCTCTCCTTTGTTCCATTTTAGGCAGTTTTAAGGGCATTTTCTCCAAATCACCTTTTTACACCATTTTCTGCAAAATAAGATCAAAAGCACTAAATTAGGCAGAAAATATGTAAATTAACATTGATAACATCATGATAAAATGGTCTAAATTTGGACTGATCAAATACCCCCACACCTAACCTTTTGCTTGTCCTCAAGCAAATAAACTTAGTCAAATAAGCTCTCTTTGCTACTTGATCCTTATTTCCACTTAAACTCTTACTCTAGACCCCTATTTTGAAGCATTGCAGTGAAGAGTGTATGTACCAAGGTTACTCTCCTTCTTTCCTTGTCTCCCTTTACCTACCATGGCTAGTGATTATTTTCCTCAAGAGAGAGATTATACATGCACATATTCTTATTCAGTCTATTTTAGACTTCTCCTAGCTTTCGGAGTTTCTTGCCCTTAACTTGAAGCACTTTATTAAGCCTTTTGCACATTAATCTTGCTTGAAAAAGTCACCAACCTTTTGACGTGAAGGTACATATTTGTGATACCCACCCCCAGTTACTCAGTTGGTCACCTGTCCAAGTG
Organism: Manihot esculenta; assembly: GCF_001659605.2. Classification (NCBI taxonomy): domain Eukaryota; kingdom Viridiplantae; phylum Streptophyta; class Magnoliopsida; order Malpighiales; family Euphorbiaceae; genus Manihot; species Manihot esculenta. The sequence goes on along the minus strand of NC_035169.2, from coordinate 23,166,806 downwards.
GCTACTAGCTCTGTTCATAGTCTATGACCATAGGAACAGTTTTCAATTTGTACTTTTGAAGTCTTTACTTTTGCTGAATTTCTTATCTCATTGAATTGGGCAAATCAACACCAATTGTTAGAACAAGTCATATTAAGTTTATTCACACATCTTTCAATTTATTCTTTGTAATGAGTAATGTCATATATTTTTCACCATGGCAAGCTCAAAGATTCAATTCAAAAGGAAATTTCCAAAAATGAATACAAGTCACTGCAATTGATTCAACATAGGTTTAAAGAGTCATCACATCAATAGGGTCATGGAAAGAAAGCTCATCCAACATAGTCTATGAGTTTGAGTGAAGCAAATCAAAACGCAAAAAGAAAAAAAAACTATGGCTAAAGTGTGTGTTATTGAAAGCAAAAATGAAAAAAAATCACACTGAAAATGAAAACAAAAATTCAAACTAAAAATTAAAGCAAAAATAAAAATTCAGAAATATACACCCCCACACCTAATTCATGCATTGTCCTCAATGTATTAGAAATATTTAAATGCAAAAGAAACTGAGTACTCTCCTGGTGTGGTTTGTGTGGTGCGCTCTTGTTTAAGGTCACGGGCTAGACCTTCTCCACTTGATCAATGCTCAAGTAATTGGGGGAGGGAAAAGGGTCCCAACTGTACTAAGTAAAAAGTGTAGCATGCCTTTTGATTTGGTCCTCAGCCATCCTATTTTTTCCATGTACTCATGAAGTAACATGATTAGCTTCTCCTCTTTCAGGTGAGGTGTGCCTCTAGCCCTTATGTTTGCATTTTTGAAATGATTGGGCAACACTTTGAACTCCAATTCATGTTTCTCCATGGGTAATTGCAATTTGGTACTGAATTCAGGCAAAACAAATTCTACGTTATCCGGTGGGTTGGGCAGCCATTGATCTGCATGCTCTTTTGGTTTGGGCGCTTGGAATTCCATTTGTTCCATGTGCGCATGGGCTGTTTGCGTTGGCTGTCTGACTGAGCTGGATTCAGCTTCCTCCTTCTATGCAAGACCTGTTTGCATAGGAAGGCTGGAGGGACTGTTCTGCGATTGGAGCTGCAAAGGTGCGCATTGTCCACGATCCTTTTACGACTGATCCTGCGATCCAAGCTGAAAGGATGCGACTGGACTTCCCTCTTTCTGCGCAAGATTGCAGTCCATCTGCTGGATGCAGTAGGCTGTTCCTTTCAGTTTTGGTTCTTTCCAGCTTTCTTCATCTTTTTGGCTAGCCTCCCTGCAAGAATCATTGTTTAGCATATCATCTTGATTTATATCAAAAACTTTTTGGTTCAAACAATCAATGATATCTAAACTATCAATAGGTTCTGTTTGACCAGTTTTTTTAGACAAACAGTTTTCTGGCTGTTTTTCTTCAGCAGTTTGTTCTTATACTTGCGAACTTTCATCATCAGCCTTGGCATCTTGAAGCTCTTCCTCACTTCTTAACATGATTGCACTTAAATTGTGTCCGGGATTCACCTCTATTTGCGATGGCGACTCCCACTGAGACTCAAGCTGGCTCATTGAGGTGGCCATTTGATCCATCTGCTGTTAGAGGCTTTGCAAAGTCTTTACCACCTCATCAAGACTAGTATTTGAACTTGGAGGTACTAGTTGGGCTTGATATCCTTGATAATTTTGGTAGTTGTTAGCCTCAGCATAGCCGTAGTTCAGATGATCTCCCCAACCTGGATTGTATGTGTTAAGGTAGGGATCATGTCTTCGCTGTTGATAGAATCCTCCAAATGTTTGTCTAGGCTGACTATTGAATCCTCCAAATGCATGCAAATCCACAGGAAATTGAAAACTTACCAACCTTCCTTATCAAGACCAAGAGAACGCACTGAGAGCAAATAAACTGAAAGCAAATAAAATAAAAGTGCAAGTAAAGTAAAAAGGAGGGGGTTTTAGATTGATTCAGCTAAACTAATGAGATGAGCAATAAAGTAAAGTAAATAGTAAAAATAAAGAGAAATCAAATATGAGAAAGGTCTAGTTGAATATTTGGATCCACTTCAGTTGTTGGGATTGATCATTGAAACTTATGTTCTTTAGATTGATTCAATAGATTAGTTATGGAAGTGGAAGACACTTCTCACCACCATGTCTCTCCTTAAGATTAAATTAATTAGGAACGTCCTCTAATCAATAACTAATCAACAAGTTGCCAAGGAACGTCCTTGGGCTTTAGGCATCAAAACAATTGTCAATTGCATTAAGAAATAGAGAGATCCAATCCTAGCTACCCAAATGCATGGAGATGTTGCTAGATCATACAATGTCCTTAGTTTCTACATCAAGAGTTCTTATGTTTGAACAATCCAAGCAATTACGGACTTAAAATCATTCAAACCAACAATATATTACCTTGCAATCAAGAATCAAGTGGCCAATTTGATCAAAACAATAAAGTAATAATAGATTCAAGCATGAAATTGTATGAATATTCAATAAACCAAAAGCAAACGATGTATGTTCAGATCTCACAATCCATAAAACAACTTAAGTTTCAACCAATTATTCAACTAGAATAAAAGGTTTCAGCCACTCATGGCTGAAACAAAACCAAAAAAATAAGAAAGGAAGAAGAAGAAGAGGTGGCCGAAGCCTTGCTTAGAGAAGATGGAGGTGTCTTGCGCGGAACTGAAGAGAGGAAGAGCAGAAGGTTCAAGAAGAGATTTCGGCTGGCTTATGTGCTTCTTAAATAAGATTACATGCTGACCTTGCTGCCCAAGAGATGCTTGCTGCCCAAGTTGTGTCTGAAAAGGAAAGAATCGCGTTGCAAGGTCTTTAGAAGGAAGGAGGCGCGCGGATGGCTCTTCAGAAGGAAGGAGGCGCGCGGATTTGGTTGTGCAAAAGGGAAAGATATGCTGTCCAATCATTCCTATTTAGATGGAGCCTTCGTTTGAATTTCAAATCTTGAATGCTGAATACATGAAAGGCAAGTGCATCTTCTTGAGATCTCGCTTCCTGAATAGACAGAACTGACTGCTGAGGTGTCTTCACATCTTTGAACAAGGAAAGAAAGATCTGCAATTTGAATTTCAAATAATCTTCTGACTGCGCTTTCCTTATTTGAAAACTTTCCTTTTCTGAAAACTTTCCTTATTTGGCACTTTCCATATTTGGCACTTTTTGGCAGTTTTGAAAGCATTTTCACCAGATTGTCTCTTTACAACTAATATCTGCAAAACAAGATCAAAACCACAAAATTAGGCAGAAAATATGTAAATAAACATCAATAACATCATGATAAATTGGTCTAATTTATGCTCTATCAAATACCCGCACACCTAGCCTTTTGCTTGTCCTCAAGCAAATAAACATAGTCAAACAAGCTCTCTTTACTCTAGATCCTTATTTCCACTTAAGCTCTTACTCTAGACCCCTATTATCAATCATTGCAGTGAAGAATGTATGCACCAAGGTTACTCACCTTCTTTCCTTGTCTCCCTTTACTTACCATGGCTTGGATTTATTTTCCTCAAGAGAGAGATCATACATGCACATATTATTTGTTTAATTAAGACTCTTCTTAGCTTTCAGATTGACTTGCCCTTACCTTGAAACACTTTATTCGGCCTTTTGCACTTTAATCTTGCTTGAAAAAGTCACCAACCTTTTGACGTGAAGGTACATATTTGTGATACCCACCCTAAGTTACTCAGTTGGTCACCTGTCCAAGTGGCTACTAGCTCTATTCATAGTCTTTTGACCATTGGAACAGTTTTCAATTTGTACTTTTGAGGTCTTTGCCTTTGCTGAATTTTCTTTCTCTCAATGATTTGGGCAAATCAACACCAATTGCTAAAACAAGTCATATTAAGTTCATTCACACAACTTTCAATTCATTCTCTCTAATGAAGGTCATCAATATATTTTTCACCATGGCAAGCTCAAAGATTCAATTCAAAAGGCAATTCCCAAAATGAATACAACTCACTGCAATTGTTTCAACATAGGTTTAAAGAGTTATCACATCAATGGGGTCATGGAAAGCAAGCTCATTCAACATAGTCTATCAGTTAAAGTAAAGCAAATCAAAAAGAAGAAGACTGTGGTTCATGTGTGTGTTATTGAAAGAAAATAAAAAAAAAAATTCAAACTGTGGCTAGCTATTCTCACGCAAAACTGAAAAAAAATTTGCAGAACTGAAAGAAGAAAGGAAAGACTAATTCAGAGACATGCACCCCCACACCTAAATCATGCATTGTCCTCAATGTATTGGAAGAATTAAAATGCAAAAGAAATTGAGTACTCCCCTGGGGTGTGGTGTGCATGGTGCGATCTTCAAGGCTGAATGAGAGACGAACAGATGTTCGTCCGGGAAGTCTTCTTTGATTGGGCTTGGCATAGAACTAGAAGGAAGTCGGCTTAGGTGATCAGCCACTAGATTCTCTTTCCCTTTCTTGTCCCTTATCTCCAAATCGAACTCTTGCAGTAGCAGAATCCACTGAATGAGTCTCGGTTTTGCCTCCTTTTTCTTGATCAGATATCGCAAGGCTGCATGGTTAGAGTAAACAATGACTTTAGTCCCCAAGAGGTATGGCCTGAACTTTTCTAAGGCAAATACAATAGCCAAGAGCTCCTTTTCTGTTGTTGAGTAGTTGCTTTGGGCAGCATCCAATGTGAGAGATGCATAGTGAATCACGTGGGGTGAGTTCCCCACACGTTGCCCCAAGACTGCCTCCACTGCATAGTTGCTTGCATCACACATGATTTCAAAGGGCAAGTTCCAATCAGGTGCCTGAATGATTGGGGCAGTCATAAGCAATTCCTTTATTAGATTAAATGCTGTTTTGCAACCTGCATCAAAATCAAATGTGACATCTTGTTGGAGCAATTTACATAATGGCTGTGTAATTTTGGAGAAATCTTTTATGAATCTCCTGTAGAATCCTGCATGGCCAAGGAAAAAGCGGATTTCTTTAACATTTGTAGGGTATGGCAGATTTTTTATTGTGTCTACCTTGGCTTTGTCCACTTCAATCCCTTTAGCTGAAACAATATGCCTTAAAACCATACCTTGGTTAACCATGAAGTGGCATTTCTCATAATTAAGCACAAGATTTGATTCAATGCATCTCTGTAGGACCTTTTCCAAGTTGGCAAGGCATTCTTCAAAGGAGTTACCATGCACTGTGAAGTCATCCATAAACACTTCAATGGTTTTACTCACATAGTTAGAGAATATACTCATCATGCATCGCTGAAAGGTGGCAGGTGCATTACATAGTCCGAATGGCATTCTTCTAAGTGCAAAAGTGCCAAAAGGACAAGTGAAGGTGGTCTTCTCTTGGTCTTGTGGAGCTACTGGAATTTGGTAGAAACCTGAAAAACCATCAAGACAACAATAGTGAGACTTACTTGCAACCCTTTCTAGCATTTGATCAATGAAAGGTAGAGGGAAGTGATCCTTTCTTGTTGCTGCATTTAGCTTCCTGTAGTCCATATATATTCTCCACCCATTTTGAACTCTAGTTGGAACAAGTTATCCTTCAGCATTTGGAACAATGGTTATCCCAGTTTTCTTTGGGACTACATGTACAGGACTTACCCATTTGCTATCAGAAATTGGATAGATGATACCTGTATCTAGAATCTTGACTATTTCCTTTTTCACTACCTCCATCATAGGAGGGTTTAGCCTTCTTTGAGCATCTCTGACTGGTTTGCAGTCCTCTTCCATGTGTATTCTATGCATGCATGTGGCAGGGGATATACCCTTGATGTCATCTATGGTCCATCCCATGGCTCCCTTGGCTTCTTTAGTACTCTCAGGAGGCTTTCTTCTTCAGTCTTGCTCAATTGATTGGACACTATTACTGGATGTATCTTTTCAGCTCCCAAGTACACATATTTTAAGTGGTTTGGAAGAGGCTTCAAATCTGGTTCTGAAATTTTCTTACCTGTATTTTGCTGCTTGGGGGAACAAGTGTCTGTCTGAATGGGGTGTTTGGCTGAACTGGTTTCAGTTTCCCCTTTCTGCGCAGGGCCTATATGAAGTGGGTGAATCGCAGGGCTGTTGAGCCGAAGTGGTTCGGTTGGAGTGCACTCCATCTGCGTAAGGTTGATTTGCGGACCGAGTTGAGGTGGTGCGATCGGCTTCTATTCTTCCTGCGATTGACTGCAGTCCATCTGCTGAATGCTGCAGACTGTTTCTTTCTGGCTCTCTACCTTTTCTTAGACAGTCTCCCTGTAAAGATCATCGGTTAGCATATCATCTTTATTCTCATCAAAGATGTCCTGGCTCATACAATCAATAACATCAAGACCATAAATAGGGGACATGTCATGGGAGTATTTCATAGCATCATAAACATTGTATTTAATCACTTCCCCTTCAAATTCCATGGTGAGAGTGCCATCATGCACATCTATTTTAGTTCTGGCAGTGCTCAAGAAAGGACGTCCAAGTAGGATGTTTGAAGTAGTGTTACAGTTGTCTTCTTTTGTATCAATCACATAAAAATCCGCCGGAAAGACAAATTCATCTACTTGTACTAGAACATCTTCTAGTACTAGAACATCTTCTAGAACTCCTATGGGGTATACCACAGACCTATCAGCCAATTGAATCAACTCTTGTATCTTCCAGTGTACCTGTATTCAAAGAATTATAAATAGCAAGAGGCATAACATTAATGGATGCACCAAGATCACACATAGCTTTCTTTATCCCAACATTCCCAATTTTGCAAGAAATAGCAAACATTCCTTTATCTTTACATTTGGTTGGGAGTTCTCTTTTTATCACAGTAGTGACCACCTCACCTACACTTACTTTCTCTCTCTCAGCAAGCTTTCTTCTGTTGGTACACAGTTCTTTCAGAAATTTTGCGTACCTGGGAATCTGCTTCACAACATCTAGTAGAGGTATTGTAACGACCCCAAAATGGACCGTCACCGGCGCTAGGATTCAGGTCGGCTTAAGGCCGCCAGAACCCGTAGCAAGCCTGCTATACCCTCTGTGTACCTGTAAATCTCATACATGATCAAACATAAACTGTGAAAATAACAATTCTTTTCTCTGTACCAGGGCTTAACCTGTGCATGCACTATCTCAGTACCCAGTACTCTGTACCCCTGACTAGAGCTTGCTCTAGATGGGTTGTCTCATATCTGTTAAGCCTGGTTTTTCACATACTTTGTAAAAACATATACAGATCATGTACGCAACAAAAGATTTACAACACAAACCACTAAGCCAAGCACATATCTAACTGAATATACAACAAGCATATCTTTTTAATATTACATGTCCACTCTAAGCTATTACAAGTCTCTTCTCTTTTTCTAACCTCTTCTGAACATCCCCTGTACACTGTACACTGAACCTGCAAGACTGGGGTTATGGGAGTGGGATGAGCTCTATAGCCCAGTGAGTAGAATACGAAAACATTTCAATAAAATATGATATGATGGAATGCATCATCACACAGACAGTCCACATCAAGAGTAAACCTGTCACCACATAGTCCCAGTAAACCGTGCCAGGCCGTAGACTGGGGTCCTGGACTTCCTGTACCATATATGTATATGTGTGTATATAACACCTGTACTTACCCTTTGCCAGTATAGACCATGTGCCTATACCCGCCAGGCCGTAGCATGGGGTCCTGGTCTTCCTTTACCTGCCAGGCCGTAGAATGGGGTCCTGGTCTTCCTGTCTTGAACTACTGGATTATTCAGCATTTACCCACACCAACAATGAAGCTATGCAATGCAACATCTTTATGCATTCTAATGCAATCACCCTATGGCATAAATATGATGCATGAAATATGCTAAAAGCAGTGATTGTCTGAATTAAATCAAGGAATCAGTTTAGTTCCACTCACCTCTGGCTCTGGACTGACTCTGCAGGTTCTGTACACTCTGGAGCAGTACTCACTGCTGCTCTCTCTCGTTCCTCTGGTCTGTATAACCACATAAAGACGCAATATGAGGGACCAAACTATCATAAGCATAACTCTATAAACTCCCCAGGAATCCCCTTAAACTCACTCTAAAACTCAAGCAAAGCAGAGCTGGACAGGACACTTTCGGCGGCAGGTTCGGCGGCCGAATGTCCTCTCCAGAGACGAAACTCAAGCACCTTCGGCGGCCGAAACTCAATCTTCGGCGGCCGAACCCTTTCGGGGGCAAGCTTCGGGGGCCAAAACACACTCCAGAGACGAAAGTCTCAAACCTTCGGCGGCACCTTCGGCGGCCGAAGCCCCCAAACAGAGCCGAACATGCAAAAACACTTAGGATCAGGCTGTGGCAACCAAGCCACCATGCAAGAGGTTCGGCGGCCGAATAAACCTTCGGCTGCCGAACCTGAGGTCTTCCAGAACTCAGCCCGACGGCAAAACAAGCTCCTCCTTCCCTTCAACACTTCCAAACATGTATACATCAACCATTCAACACACATATACGCAAGTATATGTTCACAGGGGTCTAAAACTATCTAATAACCCCAAACAATAAAGCAAACATAACACATAAACATGTATATATGCATAAATTATCAAAACCATCATTTGAACCCTAAGCATGCATCTCCTTCCATAACTCCCATAAAATCTTCAGAAAACATAACAATATGTTCCAGATCTTCACTTACCTCCTGTAAACAAGAAGATGAACGATCTGAACAAAGAGAAATGGATCAACTCCTCTTCAAAGACATAAACTCTCAACCCTAAGCTTTTTGCTTCAAACCTTCAACATTTTGTTTTGAAAACTAACAAAAGAAAGCAACTCTGCAGGAGCTGTAACATATGGGAGACGTAGCCAAACTTCTGGACAGGGTGTGGAACTAACACCTGTCCAAAATGCTGACTAAGGAAGGCACAAGAGCTGGCTGGCCAACTCAGCTTCGGCAGCCGAATCGCATGCAAAACCATGCAACATTCGGGGGCCGAATCTGACCTTCAGAAGCCGAACATTGGGCACTTTCGGCGGCCGAACTTACCTTCGGCGGCCGAACTTGGCAAAAGTCCCCATAGACTTTGCTCTTCAAACCACAAATCATTTAAACTTTGAAAACCTTAAAACAAAATATAACATGAAAGAAAACATAATGCCTACCTTCCTATAGAAGTCCAACACCCCGGATTCCACTAGACGACAGGAATTCCGGTGCCGACTTCTAGCCGGGTATTACATTCTCCCCCCCTTAAGAACATTCGTCCTCGGATGTTCCTAAAAATAACCAAAAACACAACAAAGAGGAGGAAACTAACCTCAAAACAGATGTGGATACTGCTGGAGTATAGACTCCCGCGTCTCCCAGGTGCACTCTTCTATATTATGGTGGTTCCATAAAACTTTCACCATCGGGATCTCCTTGTTCCTTAGCTGTCTAATCTGAGTGTCGAGAATCCGCACTGGTTGCTCTAGATAGGTGAGATCTGAAAGAATCTCCACCTCAGGCTCACTCAGAACCTGATTCGGATATGACACAAACTGCCGTAGCATAGAAACATGAAATACCGGGTGAATCCTCTCCATGGAAGTGGGTAAATCCAGTTTATATGATACATTTCCGATCCTCTGCAAAATCTCAAAGGGTCCAATGTACCGTGGAGCTAATTTACCCTTCTTCCCAAAACGAACCACTCCTTTTATTGGAGACACTTTCAGCAATACCCAATTACCCTCCTGAAATTCTAACTGTTTCCTACGAATGTCTGCATAACTTTTCTGCCTACTCTGTGCTGTCCTGATCCTCTCTCTGATCACGGGCACTGTTCTACGAGTATCTCGACCAACTCTGGTCCTGCAAGAGCTTTCTCTCCTACCTCTTCCCAGCAAACAGGTGATCTGCACTTCCTTCCATATAATGCCTCATAAGGAGCCATCCCAATGCTAGCATGATGACTGTTATTGTAGGCAAACTCCACCAAAGGTAGATGCTGCCTCCAAGAACCGCCAAAGTCTAACACACACATTCTGAGCATATCCTCTATGGTCTGGATGGTCCTCTCTGACTGCCCATCAGTCTGTGGGTGGAAAGCAGTACTAAAATCTAACCTTGTGCCCATTGCACTCTACTGCGCCACTTCCTTCTTCATGGCTGGCCACCAATACACCTTCTTCAGATCCCGATACATTTTGGTGGCTCCTGGATGGATACTATATCTCGCATTATGAGCTTCCCTCATAATGTCTTCCTTCAGACTGCTACTATCTGGGACACAAAGTCGACTCCCAAAACGAAGGATCCCTTTCCTATCAAATCTGAACTCTGCACTGTTGCCTGACTGAACAGTCTTGGCAATTTTCATCAATACAGGGTCCTCATGCTGTCTCTGAACTATCTGTTCCAGAAACACTGGTGTCACTCTCATCTGTGCAATCAACGCACCTGTACCAGATAACTCTAGCTGTAACCCCTCCTCAATGAGCTGATAAAGCTCCATTACTACTGGTCTCTGCTCTGCTGCTATATGAGATAAACTGCCTAGTGATTTTCGGCTTAGGGCGTCTGCCACAACATTCGCCTTACCCGGATGATACTGGATCTTACAATCATAATCACTAAGCAATTCGACCCATCTTCTCTGCCTCAAGTTCAGTTCTCTCTGGCTCAAGATGTACTGTAAACTCTTGTGATCTGTAAAGATCTCGCATTTCACCCCATAGAGGTAATGCCGCCACATCTTAAGTGCAAAGATAACTGCTGCCATCTCTAGGTCATGGGTGGGGTAATTCAACTCGTGCTTCTTCAACTGTCTCGAAGCATAAGCAATCACCCTATCTCTCTGCATCAAAACACAACCCAATCCCATTCGAGATGCATCACAGAACACTGTGAAATCCTCATCACTAACAGGCAGAGCTAGCACTGGTGCTGTCGTCAATCTCCTTTTGAGCTCCTCAAAGTTCTCTTCACACTGGTCTGACCAGATAAACTTCTGGTTCTTCTGAGTCAGTTTGGTCATAGGAGCTGCTATCTTTGAGAAGTTCTGTATGAACCTCCTGTAGTAATCTGCCAGTCCCAGAAAGCTTTTAATCTCAGTCACTGTAGTGGGTCTGGGCCAGTTAGCTACAGCCTCTATCTTCTTGGGGTCTACCGCAATCCCATCTGCTGATACTACATGTACCAAGAAGGAAATACTCCTCAACCAAAACTCACACTTTGAGAACTTGGCATACAACCCATGCTTTCTCAGTGTCTGCAGAACTATCCTCAGATGCTGGGCATGCTCCTCTGCATTTATGGAATACACTAAGATGTCATCAATAAAGACAATCACAAAGTGATCCAGATACTCGCTGAACACTCTATTCATGAGATCCATGAATGCTGCAGGGGCGTTAGTCAACCCGAACGGCATTACTAAGAACTCATAATGCCCATATCTGGTCCTGAAAGCTGTCTTAGGCACATCTGCCTCTCTGACTCTCAACTGATGATATCCGGATCTCAAATCTATTTTCGAGAAACAACCGGCTCCAGCTAGCTGGTCAAAGAGATCATCAATCCTAGGTAGAGGATATCTATTCTTGGTAGTGACCTTGTTTAACTGTCTGTAGTCAATACAAAGTCTGAGGGATCCATCCTTCTTTTTGACAAAAAGCACTGGAGCACCCCAAGGTGAGGTACTAGGGCGGATGAAACCCTTACCTACCAAGTCCTGCAACTGGTCTTTCAACTCTTTTAACTCTGCTGGCGCCATCCTGTAGGGAGGAATAGAGATAGGTCTGGTACCTGGCAGCAAATCGATTTCAAACCCTATCTCCCTATCAGGTGGTAGTCCTGGCAAATCGTCTGGGAACACATCGAGAAACTCTCGGACTACTGGTGCTGTGGCTGGTTCCCGAACCTGACTGTCTAGCTCTCTCACATGAGCTAGAAACCCCTGACAACCCCTCCTAAGCAAACGACGAGCCTGAAGGGCTGAAATCAGACCTCTGGGTGTACCTCTCCTATCTCCTCTGAAGACACACTCTGACCCATCCTGGTCTCTGAGACTAACTACCTTTTCTCTACAGTCCAAAGTAGCACTATATGTAGATAACCAATCCATCCCTAGAATGACGTCAAAATCTGTCAAGTCTAGAACCACAAGGTCAGCTGGAAGGTATCTACCCTCTATGAACACTGGACTGAAACGATAGACTGACACTGCCACTGATGGGTCACATTTGGGTCCACTGACCCAGAGAGGATACTCTAACTCAGAACTGATCAAACCCAATCTCTATATGGCTCTCGAAGCAATAAAGGAATGAGAAGCACCGAGGTCCATCAAAACATACACATCTGAACACCCAATGATGAGATTACCTGACACCACTGTGTTCGATGTATTCGCCTCCTCCTGAGTCATAGTGAAAATTCGTGCTGGGGCTACAGGATTTCCACCTCGGGAACCTGCTGCTGAAGTAGAGGCTGCCCCTCTCCCTCTCCCTCTGCCACTACTCTGAGGCATGGCTGGAGCCACTGGCTGCCCTACTGGCTGTGCTACACTGCCTGAACTCATCTGCTGGGAAGGTGCCACAAAAGTCACCTGAGGACACTCTCGAGCAAAATGCCCCACCTGTCCACATCTAAAACAGGCTGAAGATCCCAACTGACAAGCTCCTCTGTGTGGTCGTCCACATCTCCTACATGCTGGAATAGCTGTGCCAGAGCTTGAGCCACTACCCATTCCCAGACCAGACTTGACTTTACTCTAGAACCTACTCTTTGTTCCTTTTGTCTTATCCCATCTTTTGCTACCTGAGGTGCCTGAACTGGGGGCCTTAGAACCCGAAGCCTGTGCCTGAGACTGTTTTTGAATATTGGCACTAGCTTCCATCTTTCTAGCTGCATCCACAATAGAGTGGAAACTCTCCTTTTCTGCTGGAAGGATCAAAGAAGAATACCTGGGATGAAGTCTCATGGTATATCTTCTAGTTTTCTTCTGATCAGTATCATAGGCCTGACCCACGTTGTAACGACCCCAAAAAGGACCGTCACCGGCGCTAGGATTCAGGTCGGCTTAAGGCCGCCAGAACCCGTAGCAAGCCTGCTATACTCTCTGTGTACCTGTACCACTCATACATGATCATACATTTTCTGTAAAAATAAAACTCTTTTCTGAACCAAGGCTTAACCTGTGCATGCACTATCTCTGTACTCTGTACTCATGTACTCTGTATCCCTGACTAGAGCTTGCTCTAGATGGGTAACTCATACCTGTTAAGCCTGGTTTTCACATACAGGAAAACATATATACATATACAGATCATGTACAAAACATACATCACAAGGTCAAGCAACAACTATTACATCTCTTTAATATTACATGTCCACTCTAAGCTATTACAGATCTCTTTACTTTTCCTGTACTCTGCTGGACTGTCCCTGTACACTGTACACTGAACCTGCAAAACTGGGGTTAAGGGAGTGGGATGAGCTCTATAGCCCAGTGAGTAGAACAGTAAAACATCTCAGTAAAATATGATCTCATGGAATGCACCATATCACAGACAAGCCACATCAAGAGTAAACCTGTCACCACATAGTCCCAGTAACTCTGTGCCAGGGCGTAGAATCGAGCACCTGGTCTTCCTGTCATATATGTATATGTGTATATAACACCTCTGTACTTACCATTGCCAGGGCGTAGTCAAAGGCTCCTGGACTTTGCTATACCTGCCAGGGCGTAGTCAAAGGCTCCTGGACTTTGCTATACTTGCCAGGGCGTAGTCAAAGGCTCCTAGAATTCCTGTCTGAGACTATTGGATCATTCAGCATTCACTCACATCACCAAATAACAATGCAATGCAACATATTCGTGTATACTAATGCAATCAACCTATGGCATAAGCATGATGCATGAGATATGCTAAACGCAGTTTATGGTTCAATTAAAAGTCATAAGTTTAGTTCCACTCACCTCTGGCTTTCTGGACTGACTGACTCTGCAGGCTCTGAACCTCTGGAGCAGTACTCACTGCTGCTCTCTCTGGTTCCTCTGGTCCGTACCTATACAGATGGACTCAAATGAGGGACCAAACTAACTTATCAATACCTCTATTAAACTCCCCAAGAATCCCCTGAAACTCTCTTAACTAGCCATGCAAAGCATGCAAAAGAAAAGCTGGACAGAACACTTTCGGCGGCAGGTTCAGCGGCCGAATGTCCTCTCCAGAGACGAAACTCAAGCACCTTCGGCGGCCGAATCCCCCAAACAGAGCCGAACATGCAAAAACACTCGGGGGCAAGCTGTGGCAACTAAGTCACCATGCAGGAGGTTCGGCGGCCGAATGAACCTTCGGCTGCCGAACCTGAGTTCATCCAGAACTCAGCTTCAACGGCAAACCATCTTCTCCTTCCCTTCAACCACTCAAACCATATATACTCCAACTCCTCACCACACATATACTCAAGTATATGGTTACAGGGGTCCAAAACTATCTAATAACCCCAAACAACAAAACAAACATAACACATAATCATGAATACATGCATAAATCATCAAATCTCCTATTTAAAACCTCAACATGCATCTCTCTCTCCCCAACTCCCATAAAACCTGCAGAAAACACATAAACAGGTTCAAGAGCATTGCTTACCTCCTGTAACAAGAAGCTGAACACTCTGAACTAAGGAAAACGAACCAACCCTCCTCAAACTCTCAACTTCTCTCAAACTCACTTTTGCTTCAAACCATTCAAACCCTTGTGAACGATCTGCATGAGCTGCTCAAACTCAGCAAATAAACCAAAGGAGACGTGGCCAACTTCTGGACATGATCTGGTGCTAACACCTGTCCAAAATGCTGACTAAGGGATACAAACCTGCTGGCTAAGCAACTCAGCTTCGGCTGCCGAATCGCATGCAAAACCATGCAACATTCGGGGGCCGAACCTGAACTTCGGAAGCCGAACATTGGGCACTTTCGGCGGCCGAACTTATCTTCGGCGGCCGAACTTGGCTCCTCTGCCTTGGTTCATTTCAACTCCAAACTAAAGAACTGTAAACCCAGAAAACACATCATAACACTTAGAAAACATAACTCCTACCCTTATATAGAATCCCAACACCCCGGATTCCACCAGACAACAGGAATTCCGGTGCCGGACTCTAGCCGGGTATTACATTCTCCCCTCCTTAAGAACATTCGTCCTCGGATGTTCCTAAAACACACAAAAACAAAACACAAAGAGGAAACTAACCTCAAAACAAATATGGATACTGCTGGAGCATAGACTCCCGCGTCTCCCATGTGCACTCTTCTAGATTATGGTGGTTCCATAGAACTTTCACCATCGGAATCTCCTTGTTCCTTAGCTGTCTGATCTGCGTGTCCAGAATCCGTACTGGCTGCTCGATATAGGTGAGATCTGTATGAATCTCCACCTCAGGCTCACTCAGAACCTGATTCGGATCTGACACAAACTGTCGTAGCATAGAAACATGAAATACCGGGTGAATCCTCTCCATAGAAACAGGTAAATCCAGCTTATACGACACATTTCCGATCCTCTGCAACACCTCAAAGGGTCCAATGTACCGTGGAGCTAATTTACCCTTCTTCCCAAAATGAACCACACCTTTCATTGGAGACACCTTTAGCAATACCCAATTACCCTCGTGAAACTCTAACTGCTTTCTGCGAACGTCTGCATAACTTTTCTGTCTACTCTGAGCTGTTCTGATTCTCTCTCTAATCATGGGCACCATTCTACTGGTAATGTCTACTAACTCTGGCCCTGCAAGAGCCTTCTCTCCTACCTCTTCCCAGCAAACAGGTGATCTACACTTCCTCCCATATAATGCTTCATAAGGAGCCATCCCAATGCTAGCATGATGACTGTTATTGTAGGCAAATTCCACCAAAGGTAGATGCTGCCTCCAAGAACCGCCAAAGTCTAACACACATAGGCGAAGCATATCCTCTATGGTCTGGATGGTCCTTTCTGACTGTCCATCAGTCTGTGGGTGGAAAGCAGTACTAAAATCTAATCTCGTGCCCATTGCACTTTGCAGACTCCGCCAAAAGCGGGAGGTAAACTGAGGTCCTCTGTCTGAAACTATAGACACTGGAACTCCATGTAATCTCACTATCTCATCTAGATAGACCTGTGCCAGCTTATCCACAGAATAGTTACTCCGTACTGGAAGAAAATGAGCAGATTTCGTGAGTCTGTCCACAATCACCCATATCGAGTCTATCCTGTTGGACGCTACTGGTAAACCCACTACAAAATCCATGGCTATGTTCTCCCATTTCCACTCTGGAATCGGTAATGGGTTAAGCATTCCTGCTGGTTTCTGATGCTCTAATTTCACCCTCTGACAAACCTCACAGGCTGTCACGAACTGCGCCACTTCTTTCTTCATGGCTGGCCACCAATAGATCCTTTTCAGATCCTGATACATCTTGGTAGCTCCTGGGTGAACACTATACCTCGCATTATGAGCTTCCCTCATAATGTCTTCCTTCACACTGCCCCTATCTGGTACACAAAGTCGACTCCCATAGCGAAGGATCCCTTTGCTGTCAAATCTGAACTCTGCACTATTGCCTGACTGAACAGTCCTGGCAATTTTCATCAACTCAGGGTCCTCATGCTGTCTCTGAGCTATTTGCTCCAGAAACACAGGTGTCACTCTCATCTGTGCTATCAACGCACCTGTACCAGACAACTCTAGCTGTAATCCCTCGTCAAAGAGCTTATAAAGCTCCATCATAACTGGTCTCCGCTCTGCTGCTATATGGGATAAACTGCCTAGGGACTTCCGGCTTAGGGCGTCTGCGACAACATTCGCCTTATCCGGGTGATACTGGATCGTACAATCATAATCACTGAGCAATTCTACCCATCTCCGCTGCCTCAAATTCAGCTCTCTCTGACTTAAGATGTACTGTAAACTCTTGTGATCAGTGAAGATCTCGCATTTAACCCCGTAGAGGTAATGCCGCCACATCTTAAGTGCAAAGATAACTGCTGCCATCTCTAGGTCATGGGTAGGGTAATTCAACTCGTGCTTCTTCAACTGTCTAGAAGCATAAGCTATTACTGTAACAGCCCGGACACCGATACCCCTCTGTAACGGCTCCAAATTGTTCGGCGCTAGGATCCAGATCGGCTTAAGGCCGCCTAGACCCGTAGCAAGCCTGCTACTGAACTCTGGGTACCTGCTCAATCCCATACATGATCCAACAACTGGAAAACTTTTCTGAAAGACTACCAGACTTAACTTAAAAACCACTCAGATATACTAATCTGAAATAGCCTTTAGGGCTATCTGTACTACACCAGTGACACATTACCAAGTAACCTCCATGCACTATGCGCTGTGTCATAGAACCCACTCTGTAAGGGTCAGCATATCATAAGTTAACTTGGCTACCATAGAGTCACAGGAATCAAACCTGGTCTTCTCTATTGGCCTCTCTATGGATCACAGGAATCAAACCTGGTCTTTCCTCCGCACTGGTCTTGGGTCAAAGGAAGTAATCCCTGTCTTCCCTCACAGTTATAATTCACTGGGTTTTCGAAACACAACATTTAGTAAGCCTGGTTTGACTCATTTCTCATCAAGAAACTAAAAACAGGATACATGCATATACAAGGGATTCAGCACACACTGGGCAAAGCACAACTCTAGACATTATACGCTATCTCTTTATCACAAGCTCTTTCCATGCATAACCTGTATACACAGTATGTCCATACATCATGTCCACAACTATACTATACAAACATACATAACATATCAGATCATCCTTAATCTTTACATCATCTTGCCTAAACATTACATTAAGCTTCCTCTATACATATACATGCCACATAGTACTTTATCAAAACCTAGCTATGCTATTACAGCCAAACACGGCAACCCATGCTTCACCTCTGCTCTCCCATAGCTCACTCTGCTGAACTCTGGCCCTGCAAAACTGGGGTTAAGGGAATGGGGTGAGCTACAAGAGCCCAGTGAGTAGAAACACGGAAAACACTTCATTCATACGCATTTTATATGAAATGCACCACAACTCAACCATTTCACATCTTGGATTAGACATGACCTCAAAACTCCCTCGACGGGCTATTGATGTCGCCTTGGTCCAATCCTCACTATCAATGTATAATGCAATGCACCATCTTCGTGATTCTAATACAATCACCCTAAACATATCATAGCAGTCATGATGCATGAACTATGCTAACAAGCATTCTGTTTCTTTAATAAAACGATTAAGTTTCGTTCTACTCACCTGCAGCCAAGCTGTGGCTAACTCTGGGCCAACTATCACACTGGAGCTAAACACCTCGCTTCAGGTCCGATCCTACACAGGTGGACGCATATGAGGTGCCAAACAACTCTAAAACATCTCCTACACTCCTTCCCAAAAACCCCCTAAAAGATCCTAGAACAATCATGCAAAAGAAGGCTGGGCAGGACACATTCGGCGGCAGGTTCGGCGGCCGAATGCCCTGTCCAGAGACGAAACTCGCCTACTTTCGGCGGCCGAATCTCCTCTTTCGGCGGCCGAAGCCTTCGGGGGCAAGCTTCGGGGGCCAAACCATACTCCAGAGACGAAAGTCTCCAACCTTCGGCGGCACCTTCGGCGGCCGAACCTTCCCTCCAGAGACGAAAGTCCAATCCTTAGGGGGCAGGTTTAGGCAGCCGAAACCACCTCCTCAACACGTTCGGCGGCCGAACCCTCCTTCGGCGGCCGAAGCTGGGTTCTCCAGTTAGGCAGAACCTTGCTCATCTCATACTCAACTTCCCCCAAACCTCACTCAACAAGCATCTCAACACACATCACAAGCATATACTCAACTATATGCACAAAGGGGTCCAAAACTACCTAAAAACCCCAACAACAACACCCATAACACAGAAACATACTCATGCATAAAAACCCTCAAAAACCTCCTTTTACACCTCACCATGCAACTCTTCCCTTTCCCCCATAAAACTTGCTGAAAACCACTATAAAACATAAGGATCAACACTTACCTCTTGGCTGGTGTGATCCTAGCTGCAAAACATGGAGAAACCAAGCTCCTCAAGCTTCAAGCTCCCCAACTTCCTCTTTTTACTCAAAACCTTCAAACCAAAGTGAAAACTCATGAAAACCTTACAAGATTTGAGGAAAACACCATGAAAACATCCATGGAGAACCTAAACCCCACCTTGACCACAAAGAGAGCTTCCAGCACCCTCCATGGCCAGTCAACGGGGCTTAAATAGGTGGCCAACCGCCCTTCCTTCGGCTGCCGAAACTGCATGCAAAACCATGCAACGTTCGGCGGCCTATCGTGAAGTTTCGGAAGCCGAACCGATAGCACTTTCGGCGGCCGAACATGACCTTCGGCGGCCGAACCTGCATTCTGCCTCCTTGGTCTTTTCTCTTCCACACTCATGCCCTTTCCTTTCCAAACCATAAAACACGTAAAACCATTTTAGAAAACCTTGCTAAAACCGTGTAAAACCGTCAGTGTCCCGTGCAATGCCCCGCAAAACGAATCCGACATCCGAGATTCCACCTGACGGGAGGAATTCCGATGCCTGAACGAGCCGGGTATTACAATCTACCCCCCTTATAACAACATTCGTCCCCGAATGTTCAAAACAAAACAAACAAATAACAGGCAAGTAAAGCCTAACACTGCTCTTCAAAAAGAGAATTCCGAAAATCTACTTTCCTGATCTGAGTCCATACTCCAGAATTCGTATCCTAATCTTTTTCTGAACTCCACAGCTTTCGCTGCGCTACTCTGATCCTTACCCGCCTTTCTTCTTCTTTATTCAACTAACTTCATCTTTCACTCTCAACAGGCTATGAGAACAACTAGTAGATCATCAACCTGACCTAGGAATACTAATCTGTAACAATCAAAGCTTAAGGAATCATCCTTCGTTTCCCACAACAACACTGGAAAATTCCAGGGTGAGGTACTGAGTCAGATAAAACCTTATCTACCTTTCCACTATTCTGAGAACCCTTAGCTCTCTCTGCAGGTGCCATCCTGAAGGGTAAAGGGAAAGAAATGGTTCCGCGTCCAGATACCATTCTCACTCCCATCTCCAATTTCCTAACAGATGGTAAACCTGACAGTATGCTAGTACCCACTAGCAATGGCACGGAGGCTGATTCCCTATCCTGACAAACGTACTCACACGAGTTAAAACAACCCTCTACTAACCTTTCCTGAATAACTGTGAGCCTGTAGGGCTGACATCAACTTCTAGGCACCTCTATACACTGTCCTTCTAAAGGCCTACCACCGATCCATCCTATACCCTGAACTCTCCTACCTTGTCGCTGCTGACACAGGTAGTACTGTGAGTAACTAGCCAATCCGCCCTAGAATGACATCACACAGTCAACTCTAGAACCATAAGGTCAGCTGGATCGCATCTACTCACCACAAACTCTAAACTGAACTGACTGACTCTGCTTCAGATGGATCATACACTTAGGTCCACTGACCCAAGAAACACACTCTAAGCCCAGAAGTCATCAAACCCATCCTACCAACAGCTCACAACAACAAGGAAAGCGAAACACTGGGGTCCAACACAAACAGCATACACATCCGAATACTTACAAACGAACGTACCTAACGTCGCCGTATTCGATGTGTTAATCTCCTCTTACGTCAGGGTGCTACCACTAATGGACCTTCCCTCGGGAATCGTTCAAGAAAAGACTGACCCTTTTCTCTGCCTCAACTACCACCCAATCTCAGACTGGCTCTAACCTCGTTCTGAACTTATTCTTACTCTTATGTATTCTTTTCTACTCGATCTTACTTACGTTTATCACATAACTGATATCCTACTATAGGTCATACAAACAAATATCAGATCACTCAATCATGAGCATACCTGGCACAGAGGTGTCAGATGTGTCAACCTCTCCTCCTTGCCTATCAGCCTGAGCTGCTCTATCTGTATCTGCTCCCTGCGACTGCACCAACTGGGGCGCAAAACGACACTCACGCATCACATGTCCCTCCTGTCCACACCGATAACATCCTGTCGTACCAACAAGACAAACTCCCTTATGCGACCTTCCACACCTCAAACATTTTGATTTACCTGTACCAGAACTCGAACCAGCTCCACTATTCCAAAACTCTCTCTTCTTTGTCCTTCTCAGACCTCTATGTCCTTTCTTATTGGCTCTCTCCCATCTCACTCCTTTCCAGGTAGCTGTACTCCAAGTAGAAGGGTCATGTTCTCCTATCCTAGAGTCCTTGGTTTGAGCATCCGCTAAAACCTCTTCATTCCAATTCACCTGTATACCTACATCCTTTCTTTGCACATCTCCTCCTGTCTCTCTCCTGTTTCCTGACATTCTTCCTAGATCTATTCCTTCTCTAATCTCCTCAACAGACTCTTCAGACGGATCTGATTCCACAAGGTAACCAGCATCACTCATCTTAGCTCTCCTGAAGAACAACACACAAGAAACAATCATGAGCACACATAGAGTTCATATGAAAACACATGAACCTACAAAATGTATACATGCACAACATTCATGGCATATCACATCATCCTCAAAACAAACCTTAACTGTCTTATCCTAGTGGACATGAGTTTACTTATTGTGCTTGCCTTCCTAGAACATCTAAACCAACCTCTTTCCGATGTGGGATATCTCTAATCCTTGAACAAAAATGCTCAACACACCGTACGTAAGAGGACCTATGCTCTGATACCATCTGTAACAGCCCGGACACCGATACCCCTCTGTAACGGCTCCAAACTGCTCGGCGCTAGGATCCAGATCGGCTTAAGGCCGCCTAGACCCGTAGCAAGCTTGCTACTGAACTCTGGGTACCTGCTCAATCCCATACATGATCCAACAACTGGAAAACTTTTCTGAAAGACTACCAGACTTAACTTAAAAACCACTCAGATATACTAATCTGAAATAGCCTTTAGGGCTATCTGTACTACACCAGTGACACGTTACCAAGTAACCTCCATGCACTATGCGCTGTGTCATAGAACCCACTCTGTAAGGGTCAGCATATCATAAGTTAACTTGGCTACCATAGAGTCACAGGAATCAAACCTGGTCTTCTCTATTGGCCTCTCTATGGATCACAGGAATCAAACCTGGTCTTTCCTCCGCACTGGTCTTGGGTCAAAGGAAGTAATCCCTGTCTTCCCTCACAGTTATAATTCACTGGGTTTTCGAAACACAACATTTAGTAAGCCTGGTTTGACTCATTTCTCATCAAGAAACTAAAAACAGGATACATGCATATACAAGGGATTCAGCACACACTGGGCAAAGCACAACTCTAGACATTATACGCTATCTCTTTATCACAAGCTCTTTCCATGCATAACCTGTATACACAGTATGTCCATACATCATGTCCACAACTATACTATACAAACATACATAACATATCAGATCATCCTTAATCTTTACATCATCTTGCCTAAACATTACATTAAGCTTCCTCTATACATATACATGCCACATAGTACTTTATCAAAACCTAGCTATGCTATTACAGCCAAACACGGCAACCCATGCTTCACCTCTGCTCTCCCATAGCTCACTCTGCTGAACTCTGGCCCTGCAAAACTGGGGTTAAGGGAATGGGGTGAGCTACAAGAGCCCAGTGAGTAGAAACACGGAAAACACTTCATTCATACGCATTTTATATGAAATGCACCACAACTCAACCATTTCACATCTTGGATTAGACATGACCTCAAAACTCCCTCGACGGGCTATTGATGTCGCCTTGGTCCAATCCTCACTATCAATGTATAATGCAATGCACCATCTTCGTGATTCTAATACAATCACCCTAAACATATCATAGCAGTCATGATGCATGAACTATGCTAACAAGCATTCTGTTTCTTTAATAAAACGATTAAGTTTCGTTCTACTCACCTGCAGCCAAGCTGTGGCTAACTCTGGGCCAACTATCACACTGGAGCTAAACACCTCGCTTCAGGTCCGATCCTACACAGGTGGACGCATATGAGGTGCCAAACAACTCTAAAACATCTCCTACACTCCTTCCCAAAAACCCCCTAAAAGATCCTAGAATAATCATGCAAAAGAAGGCTGGGCAGGACACATTCGGCGGCAGGTTCGGCGGCCGAATGCCCTGTCCAGAGACGAAACTCGCCTACTTTCGGCGGCCGAATCTCCTCTTTCGGCGGCCGAAGCCTTCGGGGGCAAGCTTCGGGGGCCAAACCATACTCCAGAGATGAAAGTCTCCAACCTTCGGCGGCACCTTCGGCGGCCGAACCTTCCCTCCAGAGACGAAAGTCCAATCCTTAGGGGGCAGGTTTAGGCAGCCGAAACCACCTCCTCAACACGTTCGGCGGCCGAACCCTCCTTCGGCGGCCGAAGCTGGGTTCTCCAGTTAGGCAGAACCTCGCTCATCTCATACTCAACTTCCCCCAAACCTCACTCAACAAGCATCTCAACACACATCACAAGCATATACTCAACTATATGCACAAAGGGGTCCAAAACTACCTAAAAACCCCAACAACAACACCCATAACACAGAAACATACTCATGCATAAAAACCCTCAAAAACCTCCTTTTACACCTCACCATGCAACTCTTCCCTTTCCCCCATAAAACTTGCTGAAAACCACTATAAAACATAAGGATCAACACTTACCTCTTGGCTGGTGTGATTCTAGCTGCAAAACATGGAGAAACCAAGCTCCTCAAGCTTCAAGCTCCCCAACTTCCTCTTTTTACTCAAAACCTTCAAACCAAAGTGAAAACTCATGAAAACCTTACAAGATTTGAGGAAAACACCATGAAAACATCCAAGGAGAACCTAAACCCCACCTTGACCACAAAGAGAGCTTCCAGCACCCTCCATGGCCAGTCAACGGGGCTTAAATAGGTGGCCAACCGCCCTTTCTTCAGCTGCCGAAACTGCATGCAAAACCATGCAACGTTCGGCGGCCTATCGTGAAGTTTCGAAAGCCGAACCGATAGCACTTTCGGCGGCCGAACATGACCTTCGGCGGCCGAACCTGCATTCTGCCTCCTTGGTCTTTTCTCTTCCACACTCATGCCCTTTCCTTTCCAAACCATAAAACACGTAAAACCATTTTAGAAAACCTTGCTAAAACCGTGTAAAACCGTCAGTGTCCCGTGCAATGCCCCGCAAAACGAATCCGACATCCGAGATTCCACCTGACGGGAGGAATTCCGATGCCTGAACGAGCCGGGTATTACAATTACTCTATCACTCTGCATCAATACACATCCCAATCCCACTCGAGATGCATCACAGAATACTGTGAACTCTTCATTACTGACAGGCAGAGCTAACACTGGTGCTGTAGTCAGTCTCCTCTTGAGCTCCTCAAAGCTCTCTTCACACTGGTCTGACCAGATAAATTTCTGGTTCTTCTGTGTAACAGCCCGGAAACCGGTACCCTCTTTGTAACGGCCCAAACTGCTCGGCACTAGGATCCAGATCGACTTAAGGCCGCCTAGACCCGTAGTAAGCCTATCCTGAACTCTGTGTATCTGTTAAAATCCCATACATGATCCATAACTGTTACAACTTGTCTGTAACACAACCAGACTTAACCTGTAAAACACTCTCTGGAGGTCCAATCATATGAACCAAAAGCTCAGACATACTAGTCTGAACTACCCCTCAGGGGCTAACCAGCGACGCTCTACCAAGTAACCTCCATGCACTATGCGCACTGCAGCATAGAACCCACTCTGTAAGGGTCAGCATATCATAAGTTAACTTGGTTACCATAGAGTCACAGGAATCAAACCTGGTCTTCTCTAGTGGTCTACTCTGTGGATCACAGGAATCAAACCTGGTCTTTCCTCTGTATCTACTATATGTCACTGGGTTTTCGAAACACAACATATAGTCAGTCTGGTCTGACTCATTTCTCATCAAGAAACTTTAAAAACAGGATACATGTATATACCAAGGATTAAACATACACTATAGGCAAAAGCACATTCTATCTCATAAGCACACTGACTTATTACATCACTTGACAAATCTTTCTTTATATATTTACATCATGTCCACACTATGCTATTACACATGCAATACTGCAATCGACACTCTACTGCTTCTCACTTCCCAGCTACTCTGTACCTGCAACACTGGGGTTAGGGGAAAGGGATGAGCTTCTAAAGCCCAGTGAGTAGAAACACTGAAAAACAGTTCATTCATACGCATTTACTATGAAAATGTATCACAACTCAAGCATCTCAATATATCTTGGATTAGACATGACCCCAAAACTCCCTTGACGGGCTATTGAAGTCGCCTTGGTCCAAGCCCCACTAAGGTAGACATGACCCCAAAAATACCCTCTGTCAACACTGACCTGACACAATGACAGGAGCCGAAGCTTAGGCTATTGGAGTCGCCTGGGTCCACCTAATCTCTGATCACATAATATGCAATGCAACAACTTCGTGATTCTAATGCAAATCACCCTAATATAAATCATAGCATCCATGATGCATGAACTATGCTCATACAGTCTGTGTCTGTAGTAAAAAGCAGATTAAGTTTCGTTCTACTCACCTCTGCTCCTCTGGCAGAACTGTACTGACTCTGAAACCTCTAACACTGATGACCTCCTCGCTCTCTCGGGTCCAATCCTAAATCAAATGGACTCGAATGAGGTGTCAAACATACTTAGAATCACTCTTAAACAATCCCCTATAAACCCCTCTGAACCTCTGAAAACCATCACATAAAGCATGCAAAAGAAGGCTGGACAGGACACTTTCGGCGGCAGGTTCGGCGGCCGAATGTCCTGAACAGAGCCGAAACTCACATACTTTCGGCGGCCGAATCTCCTCTTTCGGCGGCCGAACCCTTTCGGGGGCATGGTTCGGGGGCCAAACCACACTCCAGAGACGAAAGTCTCCTTCCTTCGGCGGCACCTTCGGCGGCCGAACCTCCCCTCCAGAGACGAAAGTCCAATCCTTCGGGGGCAGGATTAGGCAGCCGAAACCACCTCCTCATCACGTTCGGCGGCCGAATCCTCTTTCGGCGGCCGAAGCTGGGTTCTCCAGTTAGGCAGAACCTTGCTCACCTCATACTCAACTTCCCCCAAACCTCACTCAACATGCATAAACACTTCTACTAACACATAGGGGCTTAGAACAAGCTCAAAACCCCAAAAACAACTCAAACAACATACAAAGGCACAAAGGGTCCCTAAACCCTCACATGCACAACTCATGCAAAAACTCATGCATAACTCCCTTCTCCCTCCATAAAACTTGCTTAAAACATCATAAAACATAAGGATCAACACATACCTCTTGAAGAACAAAGGCTGGTGTGATCCCAAACTTGAAGATATGGAGATCCGAGCTCCAAAAGTCTCCAAGCTCCACCTCCTTGCTCCAAGCTCACAACTCTTGAATTCAAGGAGAAAACTCATGAAAACCTTAAAAGATTTGAAGAGAAACCATGAAATCAACCCAAGGAAAGCATGAACTCACCTTAGCCCAAAAGAGAGAGAAACCTCCTCTTTTTCCAGAGCAAGGAGCCCTTTATAGGTGGTCAACCGCCCCTCCTTCGGCAGCCTAACCTGCATGCGAAACCATGCAACGTTCGGCGGCCTAACTTGGAGTTCGGAAGCCAAACCTAAGGCACTTTCGGCGGCCGAACATTACCTTCGGCGGCCGAACCTGCATTTTGCCTCCTTAGTCTTTTCTCTTCAAAACTCATAGCCTTTCTAACATAAAACCTTTAAACCACTTACAACCATCTTAAAACCTTTGTTTTACCCTTAGGGAAGGCTCCGACAACCTCGAATTCCACCGGACGGTAAGAATTCCGATGTCTGAACGAGCCGGGTATTACAATCTACCCCCCTTACAAAAACATTCGTCCCCGAATGTTCTTGCTCGAAAACATGCATACAGAAAAGAGACTCGGTATTACTGGAGTGAAAACTCTCGGTCTTCCTAGCACAGTAAACACAACTGAGCTAAGCAGGTGAGATCTCCGGAGATCTCCCCCTCTCTAGAAGACACCTCCAGTACTACCACAACGTCTCTTACACAGCAACAGCTTTCGCTGCACACGCTGATCCTTGCCCTTCTCTCTTCATCTGTACTAAACTAGCTGCTCCTCTTCTGACTTCTCACGACTAACTCATACTAACTTGAACTCACTACAGGTAGTACCCGGATCTCAGATCTATCTAGGAAACACGACCAGCTCCTGCTAGCTGATCCAATAGATCATCAATCCTGAATGGGAATACCTGTCCCTGGTAGTGACCTTGTCCAACTGCTTACAGTCGCTACAAGCCTCAAGGATTCATCCTTCGTTTCCCGCAACTATTCTGGATCATTCCAGAGTGAGGTACTAGGTCGGATAAAACCCTTATCTACCAAGTCTTACAACTGCTCTCACAACTCTGCAGGTGCCATCATGTAGGGAAAGAAAGAAATGGTTCTGGGTCCAGACACCATTCCTATCCCAACTCTATCTCCCTGACAGATGATAAACCTGACAGCTCGTCTGGGCAGACGTCTAAGAACTCTCTCAACCACAGACACAGAGGCTGGTCCCTAACCCAACTACTAAACTCTCTCACAGGAGCTAGAACCCTCTAACGACCTCTCCTGAGCAAACTCTGAGCCTGTAGGGCTGACATCAAACCTCTAGGCAATCTACTCTGTCCCTCCTAGGGACTACCTCTACTGTGAGCCTAACTACCTTGGCTCTACTGACTCGGTAGCACTACGAGTAGCTAGCCACTCCATCACTAGAATGACATCGACCAGTCCAATCTAGAACCAAAAGGTCAGCTGGAAGGCATCCACTCGCTACATGCCCCGCCTCTGATGGATCATACTCGGGTCGGCTAACCCAAAGAGGTAACTCTCACTCTAAGCCTAGAAGTCATCAAACCCATCCTATCTGGCTCTCACAGCAACAGGAGTAGAAAAACAATAGGGTTTACAAAAACATGCCCATCAAAACACTCTAGAGTGAGCATACCTGGCACCACTGTGTTTGATGCGACTGCCTCCTGTTGAGCCTGGGTGAAGATCCTAGCCGAAGCTGACGGACCTTCTCTATGGAAACCTGAGGGATAAGAGGCTGACCCCCTTCCTCTGCCTCGACTACTGGTCTAATCCCAGACCGGACTCTAACCTCTCCTGAACTTACTCTTCTTTTTGCTCTTACTTTTCTTACTCTTCTTGCTCTTCTCTTCTCTTAGGGGTTGCACTTAGAGATGAGAGATCACTCTCACTATACCTGGGGTTATAAAACCCGAGACCATAGCATCTCCTAGCAACTCTCTCAGTACCCTCTCTGGCACACTAACCTCTAGCTACTATCTCTTCTCTGAACATCTCTCTCTGCTAACCTCGCTCATCAACTGACATCCTCTAGGGTCCAGTCCTCCTCTGACTGCATCAAAGACCTCCTAGGTCCTTTGATATACCCTCTCGGCTGATGCTACACTATTGCACTCTTGGCAGAACAAGGGGAAAGTATCTATACCTTTCCTCTCAAGAGAAACTCCTGTCAATCTCATGGATCAACGAGTACCTCTCATTCTGCCTGCGGAAAAAGAGCACACACACAGAAACCATAGCATCACATAGTCCATGTGGCAACACATGAACCCACATCAAACATGGCACCACATAAACATAACATCATATGGGCATATCATCATGATATGATCCATGTGATAACACATGAACCCCATACACATGCAAAGCATCTCATCTCATGGATGAACTGGTCACCAATAGCCCTCTACATATCCATCTCATCGTTATGTCTAACTATGCCAGGGGCACTACAGTCTCGCCTGAACTGCTCTTACTCTGTGCCAGTGGCGACTAAGCCACACCTGGTCTGTTCTATCTCATACATCTCATCTCATGCATACTGAGGGCTAGAGGATCTTCCCAACAGGCATCCATAACATCAGATATCTCATATCATCAATGCACATGTATCTCACATGGCATTACACATCATCATATAGACAGGACTCAACATCCTATCCTAGTGGACATGATCTTATCTTATTGTGCTTGCCCTCTAAGACAACCTCTTTCCGATGTGAGATCTCTCTAATCCCTGAGCATCTTAGCTCAGCACACCGTACTCTAGAGGCCCTATGCTCTGATACCATCTGTAACAGCCCGGAAACCGGTACCCTCTTTGTAACGGCCCAAACTGCTCGGCACTAGGATCCAGATCGACTTAAGGCCGCCTAGACCCGTAGTAAGCCTATCCTGAACTCTGTGTATCTGTTAAAATCCCATACATGATCCATAACTGTTACAACTTGTCTGTAACACAACCAGACTTAACCTGTAAAACACTCTCTGGAGGTCCAATCATATGAACCAAAAGCTCAGACATACTAGTCTGAACTACCCCTCAGGGGCTAACCAGCGACGCTCTACCAAGTAACCTCCATGCACTATGCGCACTGCAGCATAGAACCCACTCTGTAAGGGTCAGCATATCATAAGTTAACTTGGTTACCATAGAGTCACAGGAATCAAACCTGGTCTTCTCTAGTGGTCTACTCTGTGGATCACAGGAATCAAACCTGGTCTTTCCTCTGTATCTACTATATGTCACTGGGTTTTCGAAACACAACATATAGTCAGTCTGGTCTGACTCATTTCTCATCAAGAAACTTTAAAAACAGGATACATGTATATACCAAGGATTAAACATACACTATAGGCAAAAGCACATTCTATCTCATAAGCACACTGACTTATTACATCACTTGACAAATCTTTCTTTATATATTTACATCATGTCCACACTATGCTATTACACATGCAATACTGCAATCGACACTCTACTGCTTCTCACTTCCCAGCTACTCTGTACCTGCAACACTGGGGTTAGGGGAAAGGGATGAGCTTCTAAAGCCCAGTGAGTAGAAACACTGAAAAACAGTTCATTCATACGCATTTACTATGAAAATGTATCACAACTCAAGCATCTCAATATATCTTGGATTAGACATGACCCCAAAACTCCCTTGACGGGCTATTGAAGTCGCCTTGGTCCAATCCCCACTAAGGTAGACATGACCCCAAAAATACCCTCTGTCAACACTGACCTGACACAATGACAGGAGCCGAAGCTTAGGCTATTGGAGTCGCCTGGGTCCACCTAATCTCTGATCACATAATATGCAATGCAACAACTTCGTGATTCTAATGCAAATCACCCTAATATAAATCATAGCATCCATGATGCATGAACTATGCTCATACAGTCTGTGTCTGTAGTAAAAAGCAGATTAAGTTTCGTTCTACTCACCTCTGCTCCTCTGGCAGAACTGTACTGACTCTGAAACCTCTAACACTGATGACCTCCTCGCTCTCTCGGGTCCAATCCTAAATCAAATGGACTCGAATGAGGTGTCAAACATACTCAGAATCACTCTTAAACAATCCCCTATAAACCCCTCTGAACCTCTGAAAACCATCACATAAAGCATGCAAAAGAAGGCTGGACAGGACACTTTTGGCGGCAGGTTCGGCGGCCGAATGTCCTGAACAGAGCCGAAACTCACATACTTTCGGCGGCCGAATCTCCTCTTTCGGCGGCCGAACCCTTTCGGGGGCATGGTTCGGGGGCCAAACCACACTCCAGAGACGAAAGTCTCCTTCCTTCGGCGGCACCTTCGGCGGCCGAACCTCCCCTCCAGAGACGAAAGTCCAATCCTTCGGGGGCAGGATTAGGCAGCCGAAACCACCTCCTCATCACGTTCGGCGGCCGAATCCTCTTTCGGCGGCCGAAGCTGGGTTCTCCAGTTAGGCAGAACCTTGCTCACCTCATACTCAACTTCCCCCAAACCTCACTCAACATGCATAAACACTTCTACTAACACATAGGGGCTTAGAACAAGCTCAAAACCCCAAAAACAACTCAAACAACATACAAAGGCACAAAGGGTCCCTAAACCCTCACATGCACAACTCATGCAAAAACTCATGCATAACTCCCTTCTCCCTCCATAAAACTTGCTTAAAACATCATAAAACATAAGGATCAACACATACCTCTTGAAGAACAAAGGCTGGTGTGATCCCAAACTTGAAGATATGGAGATCCGAGCTCCAAAAGTCTCCAAGCTCCACCTCCTTGCTCCAAGCTCACAACTCTTGAATTCAAGGAGAAAACTCATGAAAACCTTAAAAGATTTGAAGAGAAACCATGAAATCAACCCAAGGAAAGCATGAACTCACCTTAGCCCAAAAGAGAGAGAAACCTCCTCTTTTTCCAGAGCAAGGAGCCCTTTATAGGTGGTCAACCGCCCCTCCTTCGGCAGCCTAACCTGCATGCGAAACCATGCAACGTTCGGCGGCCTAACTTGGAGTTCGGAAGCCAAACCTAAGGCACTTTCGGCGGCCGAACATTACCTTCGGCGGCCGAACCTGCATTTTGCCTCCTTAGTCTTTTCTCTTCAAAACTCATAGCCTTTCTAACATAAAACCTTTAAACCACTTACAACCATCTTAAAACCTTTGTTTTACCCTTAGGGAAGGCTCCGACAACCTCGAATTCCACCGGACGGTAAGAATTCCGATGTCTGAACGAGCCGGGTATTACATTCTGAGTCAATTTGGTCATAGGAGCTGCTATCTTTGAGAAGTTCTGAACGAACCTCCTGTAGTAACCTGCCAGTCCCAGAAAGCTTTTAATCTCAGTCACTGTCATGGGTCTGGGCCAGTTAGCTACAGCCTCTATCTTCTTGGGGTCTACCTCAATACCCTCTGCTGATACCACATGTCCCAAGAAGGAAATGCTCCGTAACCAAAATTCACACTTCGAGAACTTGGCATATAAACCATGCTCTCTCAGTGTCTGCAAAACTATCCTCAGATGCTGGGCATGCTCCTCTGCATCTCTGGAATACACTAAGATATCATCGATAAACACAATGACAAAGTGATCCAGAAACTCACTGAATACCCTGTTCATGAGATCCATAAATGCTGCAGGGGCGTTAGTCAACCCGAACGGCATCACTAAGAACTCATAATGCCCATATCTGGTCCGGAAAGCTGTCTTAGGCACATCTGCCTCTCTGACTCTCAACTGATGATACCCAGATCTCAGATCTATTTTTGAGAAACAACCTGCTCCAGCTAGCTGGTCAAATAGATCATCAATCCTAGGTAAAGGATACCTATTCTTGATAGTGACCTTGTTCAACTGTCTGTAGTCGATACAAAGTCTGAGGGATCCATCCTTCTTTCTGACAAAGAGCACTGGAGCACCCCAAGGTGAGGTACTAGGACGGATGAAACCCTTATCTACCAAGTCCTGCAACTGTTCTTTCAACTCTGTTAACTCAGCTGGCGCCATCCTGTAGGGAGGAATAGAGATAGGTCTGGTACCTGGCAGTAACTCAATGTCAAACCCTATCTCCCTATCAAGTGGTAGTCCTGGCAAATCATCTGGGAACACATCGAGAAACTCTCGGACTACTGGTACTGTGGCTGGTTCCCTCACCTGACTGTCTAGCTCTCTCACATGAGCTCGAAACCCCTGACAACCCCTCCTAAGCAAACGACGAGCCAGAAGGGCTAAAATCATACCTCTGGGTGTACCTCTCCTGTCTCCTCTGAAGACACACTCTGACCCATCCTGGTCTCTGAGACTCACTAACTTCTCTCGACAGTCCAACGTAGCACTATATGCAGATAGCCAATCCATCCCTAGAATGACATCAAAATCTGTCAAGTCTAGAACCACAAGGTCAGCTGGAAGGCATCTACCCTCGATAAACACTGGACTGAAACGACAGACTGACACTGCCACTGATGGGTCACATCTAGGTCCACTGACCCAGAGAGGATACTCTAACTCAGAACTGATCAAACCCAATCGCTCTATGGCTCTCGAAGCAATAAAGGAATGAGAAGCACCGGGGTCCATCAAAGCATACACATCTGAACACCCAATGATGAGATTACCTGACACCACTGTGTTCGACGTGTTAGCCTCCTCCTGTGTCACTGTGAAAATCCATGCTGGGGCTACCGGATTTCCACCTCGGGAACCTGCTGCTGAAGTAGAGGCTACCCCTCTCCCTCTACCTCTGCCACTAGTCTGAGGCATGACTGGAGCTGCTGGCCGTACAACTGGCTGTACCACACTGCCTGAATGGTGCAAAAGTCATCTGCGGACAATCCCGAGCAATATGCCCTTCCTGTCCACATCGAAAACAAGCTGTAGATCCCAACCGACAAACTCCTCCATGTGGTTTTCCGCATCGTCTGCAGACTGGAGCTGTGCCAGAGCTTGAGCCACTACCTATTCCCAGACCTGACTTGACTTTATTCCAGAACTTACTCTTTGTTCCTTTTGCTCTATCCCATCTTTTACTGCTTGGTGTGGGGGCTTTAGAACCCGAAGCCTGTGCCTGTGACTATTTCTGAATATTGGCACTAGCTTCCATTTTCCTGGCTGCGTCTACTATCGTATGAAAACTCTCCTTTTCTGCTGGAAGAATCAAGGAAGCATACCTGGGATGCAGTCTCATAGTATATCTCCTTGCTTTCTTCTGATCAGTATCATAGGCTTGACCCACGTACTGAAGCAGATCCAGGAACTTATCTGTGAATTCATCAACACTCATCTCATCTGTCTGTCTCAACTGTTCAAATTCAATTACTTTCATCTCCCTCGAACTGTCAGGAAAAGCCCACCCTGCAAACTCATTGGCGAACTCTCCCCATGACATACTGTCCATTCTCGGCTCCACATAATTCTTAAACCATTCTCTGGCCTTCTTGCATTTTATTGTGAAACCTGCCATCTCAATGGCTCTCCTATCATCTGCTCCCAATTCACCAGTTATCATCCTAACTGCTCTGAGGTAATCAAATGGATCATCTCCCGTGTTGTATTTAGGAGCATCCAATTTCAAGTACTCCGTCATTTGAACTTTACCTCCAGATGAGCTAGGTTCATGTCTGTCACCAACAGGAGCTACTGGTTCTGGTGGTAATACTGGTTCATTTGGCTCTAGGTGTGTTGCACTTGGATGGGTAGGGGAAGATGGATACATCGGATATGGTGGGTAATAAGGATAAGGCATATAAGGCATATAAGGAGGATATGGCACAAAACTCGAGTACTCCGACATACCTCCCATCGGATACTCTGGATAGCCAAAACCTGAGGTCTGAGCACCTCCCTGTGACTCTCCCATACCTTCCTCAAAACTGCCTATACCCATGCTGTTATCTCTAGACTGATCAATCTCCATAGCTTCCCTCCTTTCCTCGGATCTTCCTCCCCTAACTGTTCCTCTTCTGCTCTCGTCTACAGACCTTCTAGGGTCTATTGACGTACCTTCCCTGCTAGATCTCTGAGACCTTGCCCTTGGCAATGCAGGAGGACGAGCAGCTGATCTCTCATTCTCTGGTGGGACTCCAGTCAATCGAGCTGATCGACGAGTTCCTCGCATCTTTACTCTGGAAACACAACATATAACATACCACTTTAGCACATAAACATCACATATCAATCATACACATACAACACTCATAGCATATCATAGCAGATAGGACTCAAGACCCTATCCTAGCGGACATGATTTCCTATTGTGCTTGACCACTTCTAACCTGTCTGAGCCCAACACTGTCTCTATAGGTCCGATCATGTGAACCTAGGGCTCTGATACCAATCTGTAACGACCCCAAAAAGGACCGTCACCGGCGCTAGGATTCAGGTCGGCTTAAGGCCGCCAGAACCCGTAGCAAGCCTGCTATACTCTCTGTGTACCTGTACCACTCATACATGATCATACATTTTCTGTAAAAATAAAACTCTTTTCTGAACCAAGGCTTAACCTGTGCATGCACTATCTCTGTACTCTGTACTCATGTACTCTGTACTCTGTATCCCTGACTAGAGCTTGCTCTAGATGGGTAACTCATACCTGTTAAGCCTGGTTTTCACATACAGGAAAACATATATACATATACAGATCATGTATAAAACATACATCACAAGGTCAAGCAACAACTATTACATCTCTTTAATATTACATGTCCACTCTAAGCTATTACAGATCTCTTTACTTTTCCTGTACTCTGCTGGACTGTCCCTGTACACTGTACACTGAACCTGCAAAACTGGGGTTAAGGGAGTGGGATGAGCTCTATAGCCCAGTGAGTAGAACAGTAAAACATCTCAGTAAAATATGATCTCATGGAATGCACCATATCACAGACAAGCCACATCAAGAGTAAACCTGTCACCACATAGTCCCAGTAACTCTGTGCCAGGGCGTAGAATCGAGCACCTGGTCTTCCTGTCATATATGTATATGTGTATATAACACCTCTGTACTTACCATTGCCAGGGCATAGTCAAAGGCTCCTGGACTTTGCTATACCTGCCAGGGCGTAGTCAAAGGCTCCTGGACTTTGCTATACTTGCCAGGGCGTAGTCAAAGGCTCCTGGACTTCCTGTCTGAGACTATTGGATCATTCAGCATTCACTCACATCACCAAATAACAATGCAATGCAACATATTCGTGTATACTAATGCAATCAACCTATGGCATAAGCATGATGCATGAGATATGCTAAACGCAGTTTATGGTTCAATTAAAAGTCATAAGTTTAGTTCCACTCACCTCTGGCTTTCTGGACTGACTGACTCTGCAGGCTCTGAACCTCTGGAGCAGTACTCACTGCTGCTCTCTCTGGTTCCTCTGGTCTGTACCTATACAGATGGACTCAAATGAGGGACCAAACTAACTTATCAATACCTCTATTAAACTCCCCAAGAATCCCCTGAAACTCTCTTAACTAGCCATGCAAAGCATGCAAAAGAAAAGCTGGACAGAACACTTTCGGCGGCAGGTTCGGCGGCCGAATGTCCTCTCCAGAGACGAAACTCAAGCACCTTCGGCGGCACCTTCGGCGGCCGAATCCCCCAAACAGAGCCGAACATGCAAAAACACTCGGGGGCAAGCTGTGGCAACTAAGTCACCATGCAGGAGGTTCGGCGGCCGAATGAACCTTCGGCTGCCGAACCTGAGTTCATCCAGAACTCAGCTTCAACGGCAAACCATCTTCTCCTTCCCTTCAACCACTCAAACCATATATACTCCAACTCCTCACCACACATATACTCAAGTATATGGTTACAGGGGTCCAAAACTATCTAATAACCCCAAACAACAAAACAAACATAACACATAATCATGAATACATGCATAAATCATCAAATCTCCTATTTAAAACCTCAACATGCATCTCTCTCTCCCCAACTCCCATAAAACCTGCAGAAAACACATAAACAGGTTCAAGAGCATTACTTACCTCCTGTAACAAGAAGCTGAACACTCTGAACTAAGGAAAACGAACCAACCCTCCTCAAACTCTCAACTTCTCTCAAACTCACTTTTGCTTCAAACCATTCAAACCCTTGTGAACGATCTGCATGAGCTGCTCAAACTCAGCAAATAAACCAAGGGAGACGTGGCCAACTTCTGGACATGATCTGGTGCTAACACCTGTCCAAAATGCTGACTAAGGGATACAAACCTGCTGGCTAAGCAACTCAGCTTCGGCTGCCGAATCGCATGCAAAACCATGCAACATTCGGGGGCCGAACCTGAACTTCGAAAGCCGAACATTGGGCACTTTCGGCGGCCGAACTTATCTTCGGCGGCCGAACTTGGCTCCTCTGCCTTGGTTCATTTCAACTCCAAACTAAAGAACTGTAAACCCAGAAAACACATCATAACACTTAGAAAACATAACTCCTACCCTTATATAGAATCCCAACACCCCGGATTCCACCAGACAACAGGAATTCCGGTGCCGGTCTCTAGCCGGGTATTACACACGTACTGAAGCAAATCTAGGAACTTATCCGTAAACTCATCAACCGTCATCTCATCTATTTGTCTTAACTGCTCAAACTCTATTAGCTTCATCTCCCTAGAGCTATCAGGAAAAGCCCATCCTGCAAACTCATTAGCAAACTCTCCCCACGACATACTGTTCATTCTAGGCTCGATATAGTTTCTGAACCATTCCCGAGCCTTTCTACACTTTAGTGTAAATCCCGCCATCTCAATGGCTCTACTACCATCCGCACCCAACTCATCAGTAATCATTTTCACACATCTCAGATACTCAAATGGATCATCTCCTGTATTAAACTTCGGAGCATCCAATTTAAGGTACTCAGTCATCTGCACCTTACTCCCAGATGAACTAGGTGGAGGTATTTGTACAACAGGGACTACTGGTTCTGTTTGTGGTGGTGGAGGTACTGGTTCATTTATTTCTGGGTGTGCTGCACTTGGATGGATAGGGGAGGATGGATACATAGGATATGGTGGATATAATGGGTAATAGTAAGGATATGGCATATATGGCATAGATGTAGGATATGGGTCAAATCGAGAGTACTCCGACATACCTTCCATCGGATACTCTGGATCTTGGGAAACAGCTGGATAATCAAAACCTGAGGCCTGAACACCTCCCAGAGATTCTCCCATACCTTCATCCATAGACGGATCAGTCTCCATGGCCTCCCTCTCTTCCTCTGATCTACCTCCTCTAACTATCCCTCTTCGGCTCTCGTCTACAGACCTTCTAGGGTCTATTGACATGCCTTCCCTGCTAGCTCTTTGAGACCTTGCCCTGGGCAATGCAGGAGGACGAGCAGCGAATCCCTCACTATCTGATGGGACTCCAGTCAATCGAGCTGATCGACGAGTTCCTCGCATCTTAACTCTGAAAACCAACACATACTTTAGCGTATCAGCACATAAACATATATCTCAATCATAATAAAAGACAGGACTCCACATCCTATCCTAGTGGACATGATTCCCTATTGTGCTTGATCAACTGTAATCTCTATGAGCCCGACACTCTCTCTATAGGTCCGATCATGTGAACCTAGGGCTCTGATACCAATCTGTAACGACCCCAAAATGGACCGTCACCGGCGCTAGGATTCAGGTCGGCTTAAGGCCGCCAGAACCCGTAGCAAGCCAGCTATACCCTCTGTGTACCTGTAAATCTCATACATGATCAAACATAAACTGTGAAAATAACAATTCTTTTCTCTGTACCAGGGCTTAACCTGTGCATGCACTATCTCAGTACCCAGTACTCTGTACCCCTGACTAGAGCTTGCTCTAGATGGGTTGTCTCATATCTGTTAAGCCTGGTTTTTCACATACTTTGTAAACACATATACAGATCATGTACGCAACAAAAGATTTACAACACAAACCACTAAGTCAAGCACATATCTAACTGAATATACAACAAGCATATCTCTTTAATATTACATGTCCACTCTAAGCTATTACAAGTCTCTTCTCTTTTTCTGACCTCTTCTGAACATCCCCTGTACACTGTACACTGAACCTGCAAGACTAGGGTTAAGGGAGTGGGATAAGCTCTATAGCCCAGTGAGTAGAATACGAAAACATTTCAATAAAATATGATATGATGGAATGCATCATCACACAGACAGTCCACATCAAGAGTAAACCTGTCACCACATAGTCCCAGTAAACCGTGCCAGGCCATAGCCTGGGGTCCTGGACTTCCTGTACCATATATGTATATGTGTGTATATAACACATGTACTTACCCTTTGCCAGTATAGACCATGTGCCTATACCCGCCAGGCCGTAGCATGGGGTCCTGGTCTTCCTGTCTGGAACTACTGGATCATTCAGCATTTACCCACACCAACAATGAAGCTATGCAATGCAACATCTTTATGCATTCTAATGCAATCACCCTATGGCATAAATATGATGCATGAAATATGCTAAAAGCAGTTATTGTCTGAATTAAATCAAGGAATCAGTTTAGTTCCACTCACCTCTGGCTCTGGACTGACTCTGCAGGTTCTGTACACTCTGGAGCAGTACTCACTGCTGCTCTCTCTGGTTCCTCTGGTCTGTATAAGCACATAAAGACGCAATATGAGGGACCAAACTATCATAAGCATAACTCTATAAACTCCCCAGGAATCCCCTTAAACTCACTCTAAAACTCAAGCAAAGCAGAGCTGGACAGGACACTTTCGACGGCAGGTTCGGCGGCCGAATGTCCTCTCCAGAGACGAAACTCAAGCACCTTCGACGGCCGAAACTTAATCTTCAGCGGCCGAACCCTTTCGGGGGCAAGCTTCGGGGGCCAAAACACACTCCAGAGACGAAAGTCTCAAACCTTCGGCGGCACCTTCGGCGGCCGAAGCCCCCAAACAGAGCCGAACATGCAAAAACACTCAGGATCAGGCTGTGGCAACCAAGCCACCATGCAAGAGGTTCGGCGGCCGAATAAACCTTCGGCTGCTGACAGAGCATATTTTAGCCCACTTTATCATGATGTTCTTAATGTTTATTTACACCTTTTCTACCTAATTTTGTGGTTTTAACCATGTTTTGCAGATATTAGGTGTAAAGAGACAATCTGGAGAAAATGCTCTTAAAACTGTCAAAAAGTGCCAATTATGGAAAGTTCCAGAAAAGGAAAGTTTTCATATATGGAAAGTTCTAAATAAGGAAAGTTTTCATATATGGAAAGTGCCAAATAAGGAAAGTGTCAAAAAGCACAGTCAGCAAACTGTCCGAAATTCGAACTGCAGAATCTTTCCTGCCTTATTTAGAACATGTGCTAAGAAAGGAAAGTTTTCAAATAAGGCAGGTTTTCAGAAAAGGAAAGTCTTCAAATGAGGAAAGTGCAGAGACAAAAGCAAATAAGGAAAGCTCAGTCAGGAAATTATTTGAATTTCGAATCGCAGATCTTTCTTTCCTTATTCAAAGATGTGCACGTACTGCAGCAGTCAAATCTTCCAATTTAGGCAGCAAGGTCTCATCAAGGCACACTTGCCTCTTCTGCGTTCAGCGTTTAAAATTCAAATGAAGGCTCCACCTAAAAAGGAAAGACTGGACATATATCTTTCCACTTCTGCACATTAATGACTGCATTCTCCTGCCTCTTTTGCAATCCATGCGCGCGCCTCCTCTTCTGGAAGCATGATCCGCGCATCCTTCCTCTTCTGAAAGCCTTAGTACATGCATATTTCCTTATGAACATCAAGCCACGACTTTTCTTCCTCTATTGGCAGCCTTGGATCGCTCTTCCTTCCTTTTCAAGCACAAGGTACGCTCCTTTCCTATTCTGAAGGCAATCTGCGCGCCAACTTCCTTCTGAAGCCTTGTAGTCCGATTCTTTCCTCTTTTGCAACAACTTGGGCAGCAAGTTGCATATGGGCAGCACCTTGGGCAGCCTCTACACTAATTAGGAAGCAAGGTCAGCATCTAAACTTATTTAGGAAGCACAATCTGCGCCTCCTTCCCTTTTTGAGAGCAAACCGCGCGCACCAACTTCCTTCAGCAGTGCATTTTCGCGCAGCCTTCCTTCTGAAGCCGAAAAGCGCGATTCTTTCCTTTTCAGACACATCTTGGGCAGAAAATACCTCTTGGGCAGTAAGTATGACCTAGGGCAACACTTTTCAACTATAAAAAGCCACATAAGAAGCCTCTACAGGGTCCCGAAGCTCCCCTTGGGAGACACCTACGAAATTCACATCTCTTCTTCTATATTTCTTCTTTTCTTTTATTTTTAGTTTTTGTTTCAGCCATGAGAGGCTGAAACCTCTTTTCTAGTTGAAGAATAAGTCAAGCTTTAGTTGTATTGTGGATTGAGAGACTTGGACTACATTGTTTATCTTTTTCTTATTCAATATTCTTGTGATTTCATGCTTAAAGGACATTATCGCTTTGTTATTTAAGATCTCCATTGATTTTTATTGCAAGGTAATATATTGTTGGTTTGAATGATTTTAAGTCCGAAATTGCTTGATTTGTTCAACCATAGGAACACTTGGTGCATCACCAAGGAAATCGCATGATCTAGTGTTGTCTCCATGCATGTGGGTGACTAGAATTGGTTCTCTCTATATCTTTATGCAATTGACTATTGTAAAAGGCCTAAGGCTCAAAGACGTTCTTTGGCAATTGTTAATTAGTAATTAATTGGAGGACTTTCCCTAATTGATTTAATCTTAAAGAGAGACAATGGATGTGAGAAGCTTCTTCAATCTCCATGGCCAATTTATTGAATCAACAAAGGAACATATGAGTCAATGATCAATCCCATCAACTAAAGTGAATCTGAATCTTCAACTAGAGCTTTTCTCATATTTGTTTTCTCTTTATTTTATTATTCGCTTTATTTTATTGCTTTCATCTTTAGTTGAATTCTATCAATCTTAAAACCCCCCTTTTTAATTTTCTTGCACTTTGTTTTTATTTTACTTTTTGTTTGTTTTTTTGGTCTTGATAAGGAAAATAGGTAAGTATCAATTCCCTGTGGATTCGATCCTTTCACCACTATCTACAATTATAAAATTGTTGGTAGCTGAATTGTATTATTTTTGACCGGCCTCGACAACCGCTCTGTCAGCTGCCGAACCTGAGGTCTTCCAGAACTCAGCCCGACGGCAAAACAAGCTCCTCCTTCCCTTCAACACTTCCAAACATGTATACATCAACCATTCAACACACATATACGCAAGTATATGTTCACAGGGGTCTAAAACTATCTAATAACCCCAAACAATAAAGCAAACATAACACATAAACATGTATATATGCATAAATTATCAAAACCATCATTTGAACCCTAAGCATGCATCTCCTTCCATAACTCCCATAAAATCTTCAGAAAACATAACAATATGTTCCAGATCTTCACTTACCTCCTGTAAATAAGAAGATGAACGATCTGAACAAAGAGAAATGGATCAACTCCTCTTCAAAGACATAAACTCTCAACCCTAAGCTTTTTGCTTCAAACCTTCAACATTTTGTTTTGAAAACTAACAAAAGAAAGCAACTCTGCAGGAGCTGTAACATATGGGAGACGTAGCCAAACTTCTGGACAGGGTGTGGAACTAACACCTGTCCAAAATGCTGACTAAGGAAGGCACAAGAGCTGGCTGGCCAACTCAGCTTCGGCAGCCGAATCGCATGCAAAACCATGCAACATTCGGGGGCCGAATCTGACCTTCGGAAGCCGAACATTGGGCACTTTCGGTGGCCGAACTTACCTTCGGCGGCCGAACTTGGCAAAAGTCCCCATAGACTTTGCTCTTCAAACCACAAATCATTTAAACTTTGAAAACCTTAAAACAAAATATAACATGAAAGAAAACATAATGCCTACCTTCCTATAGAAGTCCAACACCCCGGATTCCACTAGACGACAGGAATTCCGATGCCGACTTCTAGCCGGGTATTACAGGTATGTTGATTTCCACTTTCCTGAAGGTCTCAAGGATCTCCTTCTCTTCTTTTTCTTTTTGTGTCTATTCAAATCTTTTTGTAAAAGGAGGTGGGATTTTGAAACTTACCTGTGGATCTGCTTTTTAGTTGTGCGCAGGAATGGTTTCAGATGGGGTCGACCATTCGGCTTGGAGAGAAGGTGCGCAGGTTGTTCAGCTGAAACACCTGGTTCTTGCGCAGATGGCTCTCCCTCATCAGTCTTGGCCTCTTAAAGCTCTCTCCCACTTCTCAATGTGATGGCTTTTGCACTGTTTGGGATTTGTTTCAGTTTGAGAAGGGAGCTTACCTTGGGATTCATTCTTGCTCATAGATGTGGCCAGTTGTCCTAGGTGCTGTAGGATGCTTTGCATAGCACTTGCCATTGTCTCCATCATCTTTTCAAGGTACTGGTTGGGATTTGGAGGTGCTGGTTAGGCTTGATTTCTTTGATAATTTTGGTGGATCTGGTTGTGATTAGCCCTTCCATAGCTGAAATTGGGGTGATCTCTCCAACCTGGATTGTAGGTGTTAGAATAAGGGCCATGTCTTACCTGGTTGTTGTATCCTTCAATGGCATTCACTTGTTGGCTGTCTTCTTGAAGTGTAGGACATTGATCAGTTGGGCGTCCTACATATGCACAGATCCCACATGGTCTAGGTGGCTGGGGTGCTTGAGACTGTTGAACTAGTCCTATGGCAAAATCTTTCATAAAGGTGGTCAGTTCAGAAAGCTGAGAAGAAATAGTGGATGCACTTACCTCATTGACTCCTCTCTACAGTTGCTTTT
Source organism: Manihot esculenta (assembly GCF_001659605.2). Taxonomy (NCBI): domain Eukaryota; kingdom Viridiplantae; phylum Streptophyta; class Magnoliopsida; order Malpighiales; family Euphorbiaceae; genus Manihot; species Manihot esculenta. Next base: position 23,123,688 of record NC_035169.2, on the reverse strand, counting down.
CTTCTCCATATTGCCTAGATGAGGCTCCAAGGATGGAGATCAACTCTCTCATCTCCCTAGGTGTTTTCTCTGCAATGGAACCTCCACAAGCTACATCAATGAATCTTCTTTCTAAGGATAGCAGTCCTCCATATAAGAATTCTATGAGTGACTTGTCTGACATATCATGTTGAGGACAACCTGTACACAATCTTTTAAACCTTTCCTAATAATCATATAAATCCTCAGATGGTTTCTGTCTTATGCTAGTGATTTCTCTTCTTATGCCAATGGCTTTAGATGTTGGGAAGTATTTGTTCAGAAAAGTTATAACCATATCATCCCAAGAAGTGATAGATCCAGGTGGCAAATAAAATAACCAATCCTTAGCATAATCATCAAGTGAAAAAGGAAAAGCTCTCAACTTAACATGATCTTTAGAAATACCTTGAGGTCTCATAGATGAACAGACAATATTGAACTCTTTCAAGTGCTTGTGTGGATTTTCATTTTCTAAACCTCTAAATTTAGGAAGAAGATGAATCAAACCTGTTTTCAGTTCAAAGGGAACTGTCAGAGGTGGATCAGTGATGCAAAGAGGTGCTTGATCACCTATAGGTGCTGCTAATTCTCTCATGGTTCTTTCTCTTGGCATTGGAGCTCTCATAGCTGGATTTTGTTGTATTATTTCCTCACGGATAGCATGTTCATTGTGGTCAGCAGGTTGTGCCACGTTTTCAGCCATCTCTGCAGCTTGGTGATGTGTTTCAGAGCCTTCAGAAGAGTGGTCTGCGATTAGTTCTTCTGAAGTGGGCGTTTCGGCTTGTGGGAATTCCATTTGTTCCATGTGCGCATGGGCTGTTTGCGTTGGCTGTCTGAATGAGCTGGATTCAGCTTCCTCCTTCTGCGCAAGACCTGTTTGCATTGGAACGCTGGAGGGACTGTTCTGCGATTGGAGCTGCAGAGGTGCGCGACTGGACTTCCCTCTTTCTGCGCAAGATTGCAGTCCATCTATTGGATGCAGCAGGCTGTTCCTTTCAGTTTTGGCTCTTTCTAGCTTTCTTCATCTTTTTGGCTAGCCTCCCTGCAAGAATAATTGTTTAGCATATCATCTTGATTTATATCAAAAACTTTTTGGTTCAAACAATTAATGATATCTAAACTATCAATAGGTTATGTTTGACCAGTTTGTTTGGACAAATAGTTTTCTGTCTGTTTTTCTTCAGCAGCTTGTTCTTGTACTTGTGAACTTTCATCATCAGCCTTGGCATCTTGAAGCTCTTCCTCACTTCTTAACATTATTGCACTTACATTGTGTCCGGGATTCACCTCTGTTTGCGATGGCAACTCCCATTGAGACTTAAGCTGGCTCATTGAGGTGGCCATTTGATCCATCTGCTATTGGAGGCTTTGCAAAGTCTTTACCATCTCATCAAGACTAGTATTGGAACTTGGAGGTACTGGTTGGGCTTGATATCCTTGATAATTTTGGTAGTTGTTAGCCTCAGCATAGCCGTAGTTCAGATGATCTCCCTAACCTGGATTGTATGTGTTAAGGTAGGGATTATGTCTTGGTTGTTCATTGAATCCTCCAAATGTATGTCTAGGCTGACTATTGAATCCTCCAAATGCATGCTGACTCACGGTTGTCGAAACCGGTCAAAAATAACATTTTCAGTTATCAACAATATTACTACTACAGATAGTGGTGAAAGGATCGAATCCACGGGGAATTGAAAACTTACCAATCTTCCTTATCAAGACCAAGAGAACACACTGAGAGCAAATAAACTGAAAGCAAATAAAATAAAAGTGTAAGTAAAAGGGGGGGGGTTTCAAATTGATTCAGCTAAACTAATGAGATGAGCAATAAAGTAAATTGAATAGTAAAAATAAAGAGAAATCAAATATGAGAAAGGTCTAGTTGAAGATTTGGATCCACTTCAGTTGTTGGGATTGATTATTGAAACTTATGTTCTTTAGATTGATTCAATAGATTAGTTATGGAAGTGGAAGACGCTTCTCACCACCATGTCTCTCCTTCAGATTAAATTAATTAGGGAACGTCCTCTAATAAATAACTAATCAACAAGTTGCCAAAGAGCGTCCTTGGGCCTTAGGCATCAAAACAATTGTCAATTGCATTAAGAAATAGAGAGATCCAATCCTAGCTACCCAAACGCATGGAGATGTTGCTAGATCATACAATGTCCTTAGTTTCTACACCAAGAGTTCTTATGTTTGAACAATCCAAGCAATTACGGACTTAAAATTATTCAAACCAACAATATATTACCTTGCAATTTGTTAGTGTATATGCCCTAGGCCATTATCTTGGACATTTTTGTATGTCGTTTTGGTTATTAATAAAAGAGGTTTTTATTATTATTATTATTTTGCATGTACAGAGAGAGTGTTACAGCAGCTTCAGTGCACACCACTAGACAGTGTGCCTTGTGCAGTTGCTTTGTTACAAGAAGAGGCCTATCACTGGTGGGACACCACGTCACAAACAGTGGAACCTGAGCAGCGGACTTGGAAATTCTTTCTGGCTGAGTTTCGGAAGAAGTATATTGGAGATTTGTATCTAGATGAAAAGAGAAAAGAGTTCATGTATTTGAGACAGGTCAGGATGACTGTTAGCGAGTATGAAAAAGATTTCATCAGATTGAGTAAGTATGCCCGGGAAATGGTGCCTACAGAAGAAGCTAGATGTAAGAAATTTGAGCAGGGTTTGCATAATGACATTAGGGTGCTTTTGGCAGCCCAAGAGAGTTCTCTACTCTGGTAAATGCAGCATTAAATATAGAAAAGATAAAAGAAGAAGAATAGAGCTGCAGACAGAAAGGGTAGCAGAAAAGAGGGCAAACCTAGATACAGGGGCAATCCTCAGCCTCTCAAGCACCTATCAAGAGACAAAGGGGTGCCCAGCCATCAGGGCAGAGTCAAGTTCAGAGACAAAGGCAGGGACCGGCACAGAGTTTTGCAGGGAGGTTTGGGCAGCAAACTAGTACTGCTGTAGCCAGTTCAGGAGGCGAAGGCAGGGGATAATACCCTATATGTGAGCACTGTGGTAGAAGGCATTTGGGACCCTGCAGAAAACTAACAGGGGCATGCTTCAGGTGTGGATCCACTGAGCATCTTATGAGAGACTGTCCTAGGGGACAGGTATCATCAGCACCACCAATAGAAAGGCCTATTCCTGCTGGATCTAGAGGAAGAGGAAGGGGTAGAGGTAATCAAACAGGGGCAGCTTCAGCCAGTCAGAGGATGTCTGAAATAGTAGATAGACCAAACTTCAGAACACCTGCTAGAGCCTATGCCATCAGTGCTAAGGAGGACAGAGACTCCCCAGATGTGATTGTTGGTACATTCTCAATCTTTGATAAACCTGTGCATGCATTAATAGACCCAGGATCAACACATTCATACATATGTTTACCCATTATCAATGAGGGGAAATTACAGGCAGATTCTCTAAACCAAGATATAATAGTAACCAACCCCCTTGGTCATAGTGTGATAGTGAGTAAAGTATATAGGGATTGTCCTATATCCATCCATGGTCAGACTTTCCATGGTGATTTGATAGAATTACCCTTTAGAGAATTTGATGTAATCCTTGGCATGGACTGGTTATCTAAGCATCGGGTAATAGTAGATTGTAGATCAAAAAGAATTATATTAAAAACACTTGCAGATCATGATGTGGTAGTTGTAGGGGAGAGATCAGATTACCTGTCTAATATTATATCGGCCACTACAGCTAGGAGATTAATCAGCAAGGGTTGTGAAGCCTACCTAGTATGTGCACTTGAAACCAAAAAGGAGAATCCAAGTATGCGTGACATATCCACAGTGTGTGATTTCTCTGATGTTTTTCCTGATGATCTTCCTAGGTTACCACCAGAGAGAGAGGTGGAATTTGCCATAGATGTTATACCAGGCACTGCACCTATCTCTATTGTTCCTTATAGGATGGCACCTACTGAACTAAAAGAGTTAAAAATACAATTACAAGAATTGCTTGACAAGGGTTTCATACGACCTAGTATCTCACCTTGGGGCGCACCTGTATTGTTTGTAAAAAAGAATGATGGGACACTAAGGTTGTGTATAGATTACAGGCAACTAAATAAGGTGACAATTAAAAATAAATACCCTTTGCCCCGAATAGATGACTTGTTTGATCAGCTAAAAGGAGCAAGTGTCTTTTCTAAAATTGATTTGAGATCGGGTTATCATCAATTGAAGATAAAAGAATCAGATGTCTCTAAAACTGCTTTTAGAACCCGATATGGACACTATGAATTTCTTGTTATGCCTTTTGGGTTAACTAATGCTCCTGCAGCTTTCATGGACTTGATGAACCGCATTTTTCATCCCTACCTGGATCAGTTTTTAGTAGTGTTCATAGATGATATCTTAATATACTCAAAGACTAAAGAAGAACATGATCAACATTTGAGGATAGTATTACAGACTCTGAGAGAGAAACAACTTTATGCCAAGCTTAGTAAATGTGAGTTTTGGCTAAATGATATATCCTTTCTTGGACATGTTGTGTCAGCTGAAGGAATCAGAGTAGACCCTAAAAAGATAGAAGCTATCCTTGAATGGAAACCACCTAAGAATGTAGAAGAGATTAGAAATTTTCTAGGTTTGGCTGGATACTATAGTCGGTTTGTAAAGGGATTTTCAATCATTGCTGCCCCATTGACTAAATTGCTGCACAAGAATGTTAAATATGACTGGGATGACAAATGTCATAAGAGTTTTGAAAAGCTTAAAAAGATGCTTACAGAGGCACCTGTCCTTATACAGCCAGAATCGGGTAAAGATTTTGTGATCTACAGTGATGTCTCACATAATGGGCTAGGTTGTGTACTCATGCAAGAGGGGAAGGTAGTTGATTATGCTTCAAGACAATTAAAGCCACATGAGAAGAACTACCCTACCCATGATTAAGAGTTAGCAGCCATAGTCTTTACATTAAAGATATGGAGGCATTACTTGTATGGAGAAAAATGTTATATCTATACAGATCATAAAATTTTAAAGTATTTGCCCACACAAAAGGAGCTTAACTTGAGACAGAGAAGATGGTTAGAGTTGCTTAAGGATTATGACTGCATTATTGACTATCATCCAGGTAAGGCCAATCTGGTAGCAGATGCACTTAGCAGGAAATCATTTGCTGCTCTAAGAGCTTTGAATGCTCGTCTATCTTTAGCCAATGATGGGGCTATCATAGCAGAACTAAAACTTAGACCCAATCTACTTCAACAAGTCCAGGAAGCACAGAAAGGGAATACCGAAATAGCATTGTGGATAAGGCAAGTCCAAGAGGGGAAGAAGCAGAAACATGTGGTTCGAGATGATGGCTATTTGTATTATGAAGGCAGAATATGTGTACCTAATGTCGATGACCTGAGGAAGAACATTCTGGAGGAAGCACACAATAGTTCATATGCTATGCATCCTGGTAGCACTAAAATGTATCAAGATTTGAAATTGCATTATTGGTGGCCAGGTATGAAGAAAGATATAGTTGAATTTGTGGCTAAATGTCTGATTTGTTAGCAGGTAAAGGCTGAGCATCAAGTTCCATCTGGTCTTTTACACCCTATTTCCGTACCAGAATTGTAACGACCCCAAAAAGGACCGTCACCGGCGCTAGGATTCAGGTCGGCTTAAGGCCGCCAGAACCCGTAGCAAGCCTGCTATACTCTCTGTGTACCTGTAAACCTTATACATGATCATACATTTTCTGTGAAAATAAAACTCTTTGCTGAACCAAGGCTTAACCTGTGCATGCACTATCTCTGTACTCTGTACTCATGTACTCTGTACTCTGTATCCCTGACTAGAGCTTGCTCTAGATGGGTTCACTCATACCTGTTAAGCCTGGTTTTCACATACAGAAAAACATATATACATATACAGATCATGTACAAAATATACATCACTAAGTCAAGCAACAACTATTACATCTCTTTAATTACATGTCCACTCTAAGCTATTACAGATCTCTTTACTTTTCCTGTACTCTGCTGGACTGTCCCTGTACACTGTACACTGAACCTGCAAAACTGGGGTTAAGGGAGTGGGATGAGCTCTATAGCCCAGTGAGTAGAATAGTAAAATATCTCAGTAAAATATGATCTCATGAAATGCATCATATCACAGACAAGCCACATCAAGAGTAAACCTGTCACCACATAGTCTCAGTAACTCTGTGCCAGGGCGTAGAATCGAGCACCTGGTCTTCCTGTCATATATGTATATGTGTATATAACACCTGTGAACTTACCATTGCCAGGGCGTAGTCAAAGGCTCCTGGACTTTGCTATATACCTGCCAGGGCGTAGTCAAAGGCTCCTGGTCTTTGCTATACGTGCCAGGGCGTAGTCAAAGGCTCCTGGTCTTCCTGTCTGTGACTATTGGATCATTCAGCATTTACTCACATCATCAAATAACAATGCAATGCAACATATTCGTGAATACTAATGTAAACAACCTATGGCATAAACATGATGCATGAGATATGCTAAAAAGCAGTTTGTGATTCAATTAAAAGTCATAAGTTTAGTTCCACTCACCTCTGGCTATCTGGACTGACTGACTCTGCAGGCTCTGAAACTCTGGAGCAGGACTCACTGCTGCTCTCTCTGGTTCCTCTGGTCTGTCCCTATACAGATGGACTCAAATGAGGGACCAAACTAACTTATCCATACCTCTATTAAACTCCCCAAGAATCCCCTGAAACTCACTTAACTAGCCATGCAAAGCATGCAAAAGAAAAGCTGGACAGAACACTTTCGGCGGCAGGTTCGGCGGCCGAATGTCCTCTCCAGAGACGAAACTCAAGCACCTTCGGCGGCCGAATCCCCCAAACAGAGCCGAACATGCAAAAACACTCGGGGGCAAGCTGTGGCAGCCTAGGCTACCATGCAAGAGGTTCGGCGGCCGAATGAACTTTCGGCTGTCGAACCTGAGTTCATCCAGAACTCAGTTTCAACGGCAAACCATCTCCTTCTTTCCTTCAACTTCTGAAACCATGCAAACGTCACCTCCTCACCATACATATACTCATGTATATGATCACAGGGGTCCAAACCTAGCTAATAACCCCAAACAACAAAACGAACATAACACAGAAACATATATACATGCATAACTCATCAAAAACACTACTTCTCACTTAAACATGCATCTCTCTCCCTTAACTTCCATAAAACCTTCAGAAAACTTAAAAACATGTTCAAGAGCATCACTTACCTCCTGTAACACGAAGATGAATACTCTGAACAAGAAAAACGAACCAACTCTCCTCAAACTCTCAAATTCTCACAAACTTAGCTTTTTGCTTCAAACCATTCAAACCTTGGTGAATGAGCAAACTCCTGCATGAGCTGCTCAAAACACTTGCAGATGAGTCATAGAAAACGTGGCTAATTCATGGCAAGAATCTGAGGCCAACATCTGTCAAAAGCCATGACTCAGCTTGGCTGGCCAACTCATCGTCGGCTGCCCAATCACATGCAAGACCATGCAACGTTCGGGGGCCGAACTTCCCTTCGGAAGCCAAACACTTTCGGCGGCCGAACTTACTTTCGGCGGCCGAACTTGGCTCAACTGCCTTAGGTCATTTCAACTCAACACGCACTTCCCTTAACCTTCAAACATTTAAACACATCATAACACCTAGTAAAACATAAATCCTACCCTTTTTAGAATTCTGACACCCCGGATTCCACCAGACAACAGGAATTCCGGTGCCGGACTCTAGCCGGGTATTACATTCTCCCCTCCTTAAGAACATTCGTCCTCGGATGTTCCTAAAATAATAAAAACAAAACACAAGGAGGAAACTAACCTTAAAACAAATATGGATACTGCTGGAGCATAGACTCCCGCGTCTCCCACGTGCACTCTTCTAGGTTATGGTGGTTCCACAGAACTTTCACCATCGGAATCTCCTTGTTCCTTAGCTGTCTGATCTGCGTGTCCAAAATCCGCACTGGCTGCTCTATATAGGTGAGATCTGTATGAATCTCCACCTCAGGCTCATTTAGAACCTGATTCGGATCTGACACAAACTGTCGTAGCATAGAAACATGAAATACCGGGTGAATTCTCTCCATAGAAGCAGGTAAATCCAGCTTATACGACACATTTCCGATCCTCTGCAACACCTCAAAGGGTCCAATGTACCGTGGAGCTAATTTACCCTTCTTCCCAAAACGAACCACTCCTTTCATTGGAGACACTTTCAGCAATACCCAAGTACCCTCCTGGAACTCTAACTGCTTCCTGCGAACGTCTGCATAACTTTTCTGTCTACTTTGAGCTGTTCGAATTCTCTCTCTGATCATGGGCACCATTCTACTGGTAATGTCTACTAATTCTGGCCCTGCAAGAGCCTTCTCTCCTACCTCTTCCCAGCAAACAGGGGATCTGCATTTCCTCCCATACAAAGCTTCATAAGGAGCCATCCCAATGCTAGCATGATGACTGTTATTGTAGGCAAACTCCACCAATGGTAGATGCTGCCTCCAAGAACCGCCAAAGTCTAACACACATAATCGAAGCATATCCTCTATGGTCTGGATGGTCCGTTCTGACTGTCCATCAGTCTGTGGGTGGAAAGCAGTACTAAAATCTAATCTCGTGCCCATCGCACTTTGCAGACTCCGCCAAAAGCGAGAAGTAAATTGAGGTCCTCTGTCTGAAACTATAGACACTGGAACTCCATGTAATCTCACTATCTCATCCAGATAGACCTGTGCCAACTTATCCACAGAATAGTTACTCCGTACTGGAAGAAAATGAGCAGATTTCGTGAGTCTGTCCACAATCACCCATATCGAGTCTATCCTGTTGGACACTACTGGTAAACCCACTACAAAATCCATGGCTATGTTCTCCCATTTCCACTCTGGAATCGGTAATGGGTTAAGCATTCCGGCTGGTTTCTGATGCTCTAATTTCACCCGCTGACAAACCTCACAGGCTGTCACGAACTGCGCCACTTCTTTCTTCATGGCTGGCCACCAATAGACCCTTTTTAGATCTTGATACATCTTGGTAGCTCCTGGGTGAACACTATACCTCGCATTATGAGCTTCCCTCATAATGTCTTCCTTTACACTGCCCCTATCTGGTACACAAAGTCGACTCCCATAGCGAAGGATCCCTTTGCTGTCAAATCTAAACTCTGCATTGTTGCCTGACTGAACAGTCCTGGCAATTTTCATCAACTCAGGGTCCTCGTGCTGTCTCTGAGCTATCTGCTCCAGAAACACAGGTGTCACTCTCATCTGTGCTATCAACGCACTTGTACCAGACAACTCTAACTGTAATCCCTCGTCAAAGAGCTTATAAAGCTCCATCACAACCGGTCTCCGCTCTGCTGCTATATGGGCTAAACTGCCTAGTGACTTCCGGCTTAGGGCGTCTGCGACAACATTCGCCTTACCCGGATGATACTGGATCTTACAATCATAATCACTGAGCAATTCGACCCATCTTCTCTGCCGCAAATTCAGCTCTCTCTGACTTAAGATGTACTGTAAACTCTTGTGATCAGTGAAGATCTCGCATTTAACCCCGTAGAGGTAATGCCGCCACATCTTAAGTGCAAAGATAACTGCTGCCATCTCTAGGTCATGGGTAGGGTAATTTAACTCGTGCTTCTTCAACTGTCTAGAAGCATAATGTAACGACCCGGAAACCGATACCCCTCAGTAACGGTCCGAACCATCACTGGCACTAGGATCCAGATCGGCTTAAGGCCGCCGGGACCCGTAGCAAGCCGACTATACTCTCTGTGTACCTGATAAATCCCATACATGATACAAAGATACTCAACAATCCTGTAAAACTTTGTAGGCTTAACTACTGCTACTCAGATATAGCAATCTGAAATGGCCCTCAGGGCCTATACCAGGGACTACTATCTGCTGTGGATCAAGGGAATGAAACCCTTTTAATCTGTAACACATTCCACTGGTATCTCATCGAAGCCATACATTAAGCCTAACTCACACATTTCTCATCAAGAAACGTAAAACAGGATTCATGTACAGGGGATTAATCATACATCACACTATAGCAATGATACTAGGAAAAGCACAAGTCTATCCAGTATACGACAGTACATATCTATACATTACATTACAACTAATCTTTTAATTACATCATGTCCACTACACTATTACAGCATACATTCAAGCACAACTTTCCTCTGTACTCTTGCTGACTTTGACTTCCCATAGCTATCTCCAGAACCTGCAAAACTGGGGTTAAGGGAGTGGGATGAGCTCTAGAGCCCAGTGAGGAGGAACAATAAAAACAGTTCATTCATTACATGCTCTCATGAAATGCATCACATCACAAACATATCATCTCAAGGATGAATTTGTCACCAATAACCCTTAACTACATGTTATAATAATGCCAACTGTGCCAAGGAGACTATGTCATCACCTGGTCTACACTTATCTCTCTGATATCATAACATGACCAACTGTGCCAAGGAGACGAAGTCTCACCTGGTCTACACTTAACTCTGATTTGACAGCCCAGCTGTCTCACTCATAGTACCAGGAGCGACCTGGACTATCCAGGGGCGACCTGGTATGGCTATCTCATGCCATAACTCTGTATCTGCTCTCTGTCAAGGGCTAAGGATCATCCAACATTCATCCACAGGAACAACAACATATGCAATGCATCATATTCGTGAATTCTAATGCAACACAACCTAATACATCACATGGCAGTTTATGATGCATGGATCATGCTAGAATAGTGTCATTTCTCAAAATAAAATATTCAGTTTAGTTCCACTCACCTCTAGCCAATGCTGGCTAACTCTGGGCCAACTCTAACTCTGGAGCCTCCTCGGTTCCTCGGTCCAATCCTACACAGATGGACGTAAATGAGGTACCAAACATACTCTAACATAACTATGAACATCTCTCCAAAAACCCTCTAAAACATCACAAAACATGCATGCAAAACAAGCAAAGGAAGGCTGGACAGGGCACCTTCGGCAGCACCTTCGGCGGCCGAATGTCTCCTCCAGAGACGAAAGTCAGGCATGTTCGGCGGCCTAACTTGGACTTTCGGGGGCCGAACCTGAGTTTAGCCAGAACTCAGTTTCATGCACAAGGACGCCTGCCAGTCCCTCCATCACCTGTTCAGACCTCAACACATGCATTTAACCCTTCTAAAACATGCATAAACACTTCAACAAGCCTAAGGGAGCTTCAAATAACTTTAAACTCCAACAAACAAGCTCACAAGACACACATCAAACATAAAGGATTCATAAACCCTATGATGCACATCTCATGCAAACTCATGCCTAGCTCCCTTTTCCTTTTACAAAACTCATAAAAACATCATAAGAACCATGGATCAACACTTACCTCTTGAAGAACAAAGGCTGAGATGATCCAAACTCAAAGATATGGAGAAACCAAGCTTCAAAAGCTTCAAACTCCAAAACCTTGTTTAAAGCTCACAACTCTTCAAAACAAGGGTAAAACTCATTCAAACCGTGAAAGATTTGAAGAAAAACCATGAAAATACTTTAAGGAGATCAAGACCTCACCTAGATCAGAAGGAGAGAAGAAACCTCCTCCTTTTTCTGCCACTCGGTGCACTTATAGATGAGCAACCGCCTCAGGTTCGGCTGCCGAATCGCATGCAAAACTATGCAACTTTCGGGGGCCGAACATAACCTTCGGGGGCCGAACATTGGGCACTTTAGGCGGCCGAACTTAACCTTAGGGGGCCGAACATGGAAAAATGCCTCCTTGGCCATATCTCTTCAAAACTTAATCCTTTTCTACGCTAAACCTTTAAAACACTTGCACATATTTTAGAAAACTTTCTCTTACCCTTCCAGAGACCTCTGACATCCTCGAACTCCCCCGGATGGTAGGAATTCCGATGTCTGAATCTAGCCGGGTATTACATTCTTCCCTCCTTTAAAAACATTCGTCCTCGAATGTTAAAACAACAACAAGAAACATACAGGGAAACAAGAAGAAAGCCTACCATCGGTCTCTACGACGAGACACAGATACCCCTGGAGTAAAACTCCCGGGTTGGCTATACTGTCTGACTTTGCTGACCCTTCACTGCTTAAGCTGTGTCTACACTGAGTGTTTACCACTCTTGCTTGTACACAAACGACCTGACTCTTTCATATGACTACTAACTTTTCTTTTCTTTGCCTTTTCTCAGCTTATTCGCACTCCTCTGGTTATACTAACCTGTACTTCTGACTACGGATCTTCCTTTCTCTTTGATGCTTCTCGGCTTAATAACTCTACGGAAATGCTAGATGACTTGGCTATCATGTTCTCTCTCTCTACTTACTTTCGATGTTATATTGTGACACATCACAATGAAACAGACATGCCCTGAAATTGCACTCAGCTTACAGAACTTGACCTCTATGCCATGTTCTCTGAAAATCTACAACATTTCATAGATAACGGGCATGCTTCTCTATTTCTCTAAACTATTCTACGATTTTGCTGCGCACTCTGATCCTTGCTCGCTTTTCTTCTTCTTTACTATACTGGCTTCTTCTCTTTTGATCCCTTTTTTAACTACACTGGACTATCTCTAGCGCTCTAGCTCTCTAGCTCTCTAGCTATCTGTTTCTGTAGGATAACTTGAAAAGCAACTTCTGACTGAGGGCAGCTAACATCTCATCTGCCTCACCTAGGACATACTGTCTTGTATACTCAGAGTCGCTGAGCAGTTTTACCCCTTACCTCTGGTTTAGACTCTTCACTATCATAAAGATCTCACCTCTACGCAACTGCTAAATTGTCTTTTCTCTAACTGACTTTGGCCATATAGTTCCCAACTCTTAGATCTATTATGGAAAACAACCAGCTGCTACTAGCTGGTCCTATAGATCCTCCATTCTGCATGGGAACACCTGTCCTTGGTAGTGATTTTGTGCAACTAGTCACAGTTGTGACAAAATCTCAAGGTTTCATCCTTCGTTTCTCACAACGATACTGGAACACTCCAGGGTGTAGTACTAAGTCGGATAGAAGCCTTCTCTACCACGTTCACAACTGCTTTACTATCTCTTACATGCTACAGGTACCATTTCAAAAGAAGAGATGAAGATGTATCTAGTCTCCATTCTCACTTAACTTTCAAACTCTACTGGGATAACATATAACACTCTTTCTCTTTTCCTGTCTATGAATACTGAGGCTGGTTCCCTGACCTGGCTATGCGCTCAAACAAGAGCAAGAAAACTCCTGACTAACTTCCCTAACGAATTCACGAGCCTGTAGGGTTGATATCAAACTTCTGGGTATGCTAAACTGTCCCCCTCTAAGGACTAACTCTGACCCATCCTAGTCTCTGAACTCTGAACTGTCCTACCTTGTCTTTGCAGACGTAGGTAGTACCTCGAGTACCTAGCCAATCCGCCCTAGGTTGACATCACCAGTCACCCCTAGAACCATAAGGTCAGCTGGATTGCATCCACTACTCTCACCATACGCAACAGACTCTGAACTGACCTGACAGACTGACTCTGCCACAGATGGATCACACTCGGGTCTACCAACCCAAAGAAAACACTCTAAGCCCAGAAGTTATCAAACCCCCCTCTATCTACGGCTCTCAAGATAACAGGGAAAGCAACATCAGGATCCACGATAACCTACACATCTGAACACCCTCAAGTGAACATATCTGACGTCACCGTGTTCGATGTGTTAGCCTCCTACTGAGTCAGGATGAAGATCCAAGCTAAAGCTAACGAATCTTCCTTCGGGAACCGACCAAAGAAAAGGAGAACTCTCTTCTCTTGCCTCAACCCCTGTCCTAAAACATGGCTAGAGCTCCAGGCTGAGTTACACTACTAGAAGTCATCTGCTGGGACTGTGCCAATCAGGGCCGCAGTAGGACACTCACATAACATGAGTCCTTCCTGCTCGCATCTATACATGCCATAGTCCCATACTAACAGACCACTTTCGTGTAAACCCCACACCTCACGCATCCAGAACTATCTGAACCAGAGCTCATCGCCATCTAATCCCAGACTAAACTGAAATCTCCTTCTACACTTTCGTACTTTACCTTTATTCTATTCTGTTCTTTCTCTGCTCTATCTTATCTCATTTACTCTTTTCTTTGCTTACTTTTCTCTTACTTACTTTTATTCTTTTTCTTACTCTGCACTTTCTTACGCTATTCTCTGCCTTATTTCTTTACTTGAGGTCTACACTCAGAGATGAGAGATCACTCTCTCTCTACCTGGATTTCAAAGCCACGGCTATAGCTCTCGAGCTTTTTCCTGGCTCATCTTTAACAAAACACTCGTCTCTGAACCTTTATCTCTGAACATCTAACTCTACTATACCTTATTATTCTCACATCAACTGATATTCTATTACTGTCCAGAAAACCACACACATCAGAACACGCAAAAGTGAGCTTACCTGGCACCACTGTGTTCGGTGTGTCTGTCTCTGGCTGAACCTGGGTGAAAATCTGAGCCGGAACTAACGGACTTCCACTTAAGGCACCTCCGGAAGAAGGGACTATCCCTCTTTCTCTATCTCTGCCCTGTACTGAGGTTGGAGCTTCTGGTGGACTTCTATTATCTGAGGGTGTCTGCGGGAACTGTACGGATACGGTCATAATGGGACACTCTCGTACCATGTGCCCCTCCTGTCCGCACCTGAAACATGCTGTTGTCCCAGCCCGACATACACCTTTGTGCCTCCTACCGCACTTCACACATCTAGAACTATCCCAACCAGAACTCGAACCCTCGCGACAACCTATGCCAAACTTTACCCTATTCCAAAACTCTCTTTTCTTTGACCCTTTCAGGCCTCTCACTTTCTTTTTATTCTTTGCAGCAGCTTCACCCAAAGGAAAACGATCACTAGTCTCTGGGTCATTTTCTATACTCATGTTTTCTGTCTGCCCTGGCTGCTCACAGTCACTCTCTTTATGCTCCCTTGAGCTATCTGAACAAGCCCATCCTGCAAACTCTATAGCAAACTGTTCCCAGGATAAGCTTTCTACCCTCGGGTCCACATACTGGTTGAACCATTCCCTTGCCTTCTCACATTTCAATGTAACCCCTGCCATCTGTATGGCTCTACTCTCATTAGCTCCCAACTCATCGGTTATCAGCTTAACCATTCTAAGATACTCAACAGGGTCATCACCAGTCTCAAATTTGGGAACATCCAACCTCAAATAAGCTGTCATCTGTACCATACTTTCCCCAGGTGAACTAGGCTTGGGTGTTTGGACAATTGGGGCTACTGGTTCTCCTGGTGGTGGAGGAGGTGCAACATTCCCTGAGGTAGGGTTTGCTAAACTTGGATAACCAAAGAAGGGTGGAAACATGGTATACTGTGGATGTGGCGGTGGATATGGCGGATAAAAGGAAGGATAAGGCATAAAGGTGGGATATGGGTTATATCTAGGAAACTCTGATGTACCTCTCATCGGGTACTCTGCCCCCCACTGGTAGGGTGGATACTGAGGTGGAACAAATCTCGAGGCCTGAGTGCCTCCTTGGGACTCACCCAAATCTCCCCCCAACCTACTCCTGCCAAAGCTACCATCTCTACTCTGCTCATTCTCCTCTATTTCTCTCATAAACCCTGACATACCACTCTGGACAACTCCCCTTCTACTCTCATCAACAGACCTTCTAGGGTCCCTTGATGTACCTTCTCTGCTTATACTATCTGATGTTGCCCTTTGCAGAACGGGGAGATGAGCATCCATGTCCTCATCCTCCGGCGGAGCTCCTGTCAATCTAGCAGATCGACGAGTTCCTCTCATCCTGCCTCTGAAAAGCACAACATCACACACAAAATCATCAAATGATCCATGTGAAAACACATGAATCCTTAACACATATCAAACATATCAATACTGCACATGCAACTTATCATGGCATTTCACATCAGCATGCAAAACAGGACTCCACATCCTATCCTAGTGGACATGATTTTAACTTATTGTGCTTTCCTTCCTATACAAGACAATACCTCTTTCCGATGTGGGATATCCCAACACACCGTACTCTTGAGGCCCTATGCTCTGATACCAATCTGTAACGACCCGGAAACCGATACCCCTCAGTAACGGTCCGAACCATCACTGGCACTAGGATCCAGATCGGCTTAAGGCCGCCGGGACCCGTAGCAAGCCGACTATACTCTCTGTGTACCTGATAAATCCCATACATGATACAAAGATACTCAACAATCCTGTAAAACTTTGTAGGCTTAACTACTGCTACTCAGATATAGCAATCTGAAATGGCCCTCAGGGCCTATACCAGGGACTACTATCTGCTGTGGATCAAGGGAATGAAACCCTTTTAATCTGTAACACATTCCACTGGTATCTCATCGAAGCCATACATTAAGCCTAACTCACACATTTCTCATCAAGAAACGTAAAACAGGATTCATGTACAGGGGATTAATCATACATCACACTATAGCAATGATACTAGGAAAAGCACAAGTCTATCCAGTATACGACAGTACATATCTATACATTACATTACAACTAATCTTTTAATTACATCATGTCCACTACACTATTACAGCATACATTCAAGCACAACTTTCCTCTGTACTCTTGCTGACTTTGACTTCCCATAGCTATCTCCAGAACCTGCAAAACTGGGGTTAAGGGAGTGGGATGAGCTCTAGAGCCCAGTGAGGAGGAACAATAAAAACAGTTCATTCATTACATGCTCTCATGAAATGCATCACATCACAAACATATCATCTCAAGGATGAATTTGTCACCAATAACCCTTAACTACATGTTATAATAATGCCAACTGTGCCAAGGAGACTATGTCATCACCTGGTCTACACTTATCTCTCTGATATCATAACATGACCAACTGTGCCAAGGAGACGAAGTCTCACCTGGTCTACACTTAACTCTGATTTGACAGCCCAGCTGTCTCACTCATAGTACCAGGAGCGACCTGGACTATCCAGGGGCGACCTGGTATGGCTATCTCATGCCATAACTCTGTATCTGCTCTCTGTCAAGGGCTAAGGATCATCCAACATTCATCCACAGGAACAACAACATATGCAATGCATCATATTCGTGAATTCTAATGCAACACAACCTAATACATCACATGGCGGTTTATGATGCATGGATCATGCTAGAATAGTGTCATTTCTCAAAATAAAATATTCAGTTTAGTTCCACTCACCTCTAGCCAATGCTGGCTAACTCTGGGCCAACTCTAACTCTGGAGCCTCCTCGGTTCCTCGGTCCAATCCTACACAGATGGACGTAAATGAGGTACCAAACATACTCTAACATAACTATGAACATCTCTCCAAAAACCCTCTAAAACATCACAAAACATGCATGCAAAACAAGCAAAGGAAGGCTGGACAGGGCACCTTCGGCAGCACCTTCGGCGGCCGAATGTCTCCTCCAGAGACGAAAGTCAGGCATGTTCGGCGGCCTAACTTGGACTTTCGGGGGCCGAACCTGAGTTTAGCCAGAACTCAGTTTCGTGCACAAGGACGCCTGCCAGTCCCTCCATCACCTGTTCAGACCTCAACACATGCATTTAACCCTTCTAAAACATGCATAAACACTTCAACAAGCCTAAGGGAGCTTCAAATAACTTTAAACTCCAACAAACAAGCTCACAAGACACACATCAAACATAAAGGATTCATAAACCCTATGATGCACATCTCATGCAAACTCATGCCTAGCTCCCTTTTCCTTTTACAAAACTCATAAAAACATCATAAGAACCATGGATCAACACTTACCTCTTGAAGAACAAAGGCTGAGATGATCCAAACTCAAAGATATGGAGAAACCAAGCTTCAAAAGCTTCAAACTCCAAAACCTTGTTTAAAGCTCACAACTCTTCAAAACAAGGGTAAAACTCATTCAAACCGTGAAAGATTTGAAGAAAAACCATGAAAATACTTTAAGGAGATAAAGACCTCACCTAGATCAGAAGGAGAGAAGAAACCTCCTCCTTTTTCTGCCACTCGGTGCACTTATAGATGAGCAACCGCCTCAGGTTCGGCTGCCGAATCGCATGCAAAACTATGCAACTTTCGGGGGCCGAACATAACCTTCGGGGGCCGAACATTGGGCACTTTAGGCGGCCGAACTTAACCTTAGGGGGCCGAACATGGCAAAATGCCTCCTTGGCCATATCTCTTCAAAACTCAATCCTTTTCTATGCTAAACCTTTAAAACACTTGCACATATTTTAGAAAACTTTCTCTTACCCTTCCAGAGACCTCTGACATCCTCGAACTCCCCCGGATGGTAGGAATTCCGATGTTTGAATCTAGCCGGGTATTACACATAAGCTATTACTCTATCATTCTGCATCAATACACAACTCAATCCCACTCGAGATGCATCACAGAACACTGTGAACTCTTCATTACTGACAGGCAGAGCTAACACTGGTGCTGTTGTCAATCTCCTCTTGAGCTCTTCAAAGCTCTCTTCACACTGATCTGACCAGATAAACTTCTGGTTCTTCTGAGTTAATTTGGTCATAGGAGCTGCTATCTTTGAGAAGTTCTGAACGAACCTCCTATAGTAACCTGCCAGTCCCATAAAGCTTTTAATCTCAGTCACTGTTATGGGTCTGGGCCAGTTAGCTACAGCCTCTATCTTCTTGGGGTCTACCTCAATACCCTCTGCTGATACCACATGTCCCAAGAAGGCAATGCTCCGTAACCAAAACTCACACTTCGAGAACTTGGCATATAAACCATGCTCTCTCAGTGTCTGCAAAATGATCCTCAGATGCTGGGCATGCTCCTCTGCATCTCTGGAATACACTAAGATATCATCGATAAACACAATGACAAAGTGATCCAGAAACTCACTGAATACCCTGTTCATGAGATCCATAAATGCTGCAGGGGCGTTAGTTAACCCGAACGGCATCACTAAGAACTCATAATGCCCATATCTGGTCCGGAAAGCTGTCTTAGGCACATCTGCCTCTCTGACTCTCAACTGATGATACCCAGATCTCAGATCTATTTTCGAGAAACAACCTGCTCCAGCTAGCTGGTCAAATAGATCATCAATCCGCGGTAAGGGATACCTATTCTTGATAGTGACCTTGTTCAACTGTCTGTAGTCAATACAAAGTCTGAGGGATCCATCCTTCTTTCTGACAAAGAGCACTGGAGCACCCCAAGGTGAGGTACTAGGGCGGATGAAACCCTTATCTACCAAGTCCTGCAACTGTTCTTTCAACTCTGTTAACTCAGCTGGCGCCATCCTGTAGGGAGGTATAGAGATAGGTCTGGTACCTGGCAGTAATTCAATTTCAAACCCTATCTCCCTATCAGGAGGTAGTCCTGGCAAATCGTCTGGGAACACATCGAGAAACTCTCGGACTACTGGTACTGTGGCTGGTTCCCTAACCTGACTATCTAGCTCTCTCACATGAGCTAGAAACCCCTGACAACCCCTCCTAAGCAAACGACGAGCCTGAAGGGCTGAAATCATACCTCTGGGTGTACCTCTCCTGTCTCCTCTGAAGACACACTCTGACCCATCCTGGTCTCTGAGACTCACTAGTTTCTCTCGACAGTCCAACGTAGCACTATATGCAGATAGCCAATCCATCCCTAGAATGACATCAAAATCTGTCAAGTCTAGAACCACAAGGTCAGCTGGAAGGCATCTACCCTCGATAAACACTGGACTGAAACGACAGACTGACACTGCCACTGATGGGTCACATCTAGGTCCACTGACCCAGAGAGGATACTCTAACTCAGAACTGATCAAACCCAATCGCTCTATGGCTCTCGAAGCAATAAAGGAATGAGAAGCACCGGGGTCCATCAAAGCATACACATCTGAACACCCAATGATGAGATTACCTGACACCACTGTGTTCGACGTGTTAGCCTCCTCCTGTGTCACTGTGAAAATCCGTGCTGGGGCTACCGGATTTCCACCTCGGGAACCTGCTGCTGAAGTAGAGGCTACCCCTCTCCCTCTACCTCTGCCACTACTCTGAGGCATGACTGGAGCTACTGGCCGTACAACTGGCTGTACCACACTGCCTGAACTCATCTGCTGGGATGGTGCAAAAGTCATCTGCGGACAATCCTGAGCAATATGCCCTTCCTGTCCACATCGAAAACAAGCTGTAGATCCCAACCGACAAACTCCTCCATGTGGTTTTCCGCATCGTCTGCAGACTGGAGCTGTGCCAGAGCTTGAGCCACTACCTATTCCCAGACCTGACTTGACTTTATTCCAGAACCCTTTTCTTGTTCCTCTCGCTCTATCCCATCTCTTATTGCTTGGTGTGGGGACTTTCGAACCCGAAGCCTGTGCCGTTGACTGTTTCTGAATCTTGGCACTAGCTTCCATCTTTCTAGCTGCATCCACAATAGAGTGGAAACTCTCCTTTTCTGCTGGAAGGATCAAAGAAGAATACCTAGGATGCAATCTCATCGTATATCTCCTTGCTTTCTTCTGATCAGTATCATAGGCTTGACCCACGTACTGAAGCAGATCCAGGAACTTATCTGTGAATTCATCAACACTCATCTCATCTGTCTGTCGCAACTGTTCAAATTCAATTACTTTCATCTCCCTGGAACTATCAGGAAAAGCCCACCCGGCAAACTCATTGGCGAACTCTCCCCATGACATGCTGTCCATTCTAGGCTGCATATAATTCTTAAACCATTCTCTGGCTTTCTTGCATTTTATTGTGAAACCTGCCATCTCAATGGCTCTCCTATCATCTGCTCCCAATTCACCGGTGATCATCCTAACTGCTCTGAGGTAATCAAATGGATCATCTCCTGTGTTGTATTTAGGAGCATCCAATTTCAAGTACTCCGTCATTTGAACTTTACCTCCAGATGAGCTAGGTTCATGTCTGTCAACAACAGGGGCTACTGGTTCTGGTGGTGATACTGGTTCATTTGGTTCATTTGGCTCTAAGTGTGCTGCACTTGGATGTATAGGGGAAAATGGATACATAGGATATGGTGGATATGATGGGTAATAATGAGGATATGGCATATATGGCATGTATGTAGGATATGGGTCAAAACGAGAGTATTCCGACATACCCTCCATCGGATACTCTGGATCCTGAAACAAGGATGGATAGCCAAAATCTGAGGCCTGAGCACCTCCCTGCGACTCTCCCATACCTTCCTCAAAACTACCTATACCCATGCTGTCATCTCTAGATTGATCAATCTCCATAGCTTCCCTTCTTTCCTCTGATCTTCCTCCCCTAACTATTCCTCTTCTGCTCTCGTCTACAGACCTTCTAGGGTCTATTGACGTACCTTCCCTGCTAGATCTCTGAGACCTTGCCCTTGGCAATGCAGGAGGACGAGCAGCTGATCTCTCATTCTCTGGTGGGACTCCAGTCAATCGAGCTGATCGACGAGTTCCTCGCATCTTTCCTCTCTGGAAACAACACATACTTTAGCGTATCAGCACATAAACATATAGCTCAATTATAATACACATGCACATTGCATAGAATCAAAAAGACAGGACTCCACATCCTATCCTAGTGGACATGATTCCCTATTGTGCTTGACCACTTCTAACCTATCTGAGCCCAACACTGTCTCTATAGGTCCGATCATGTGAACCTAGGGCTCTGATACCAATCTGTAACGACCCCAAAAAGGACCGTCACCGGCGCTAGGATTCAGGTCGGCTTAAGGCCGCCAGAACCCGTAGCAAGCCTGCTATACTCTCTGTGTACCTGTAAACCTCATACATGATCATACATTTTCTGTGAAAATAAAACTCTTTGCTGAACCAAGGCTTAACCTGTGCATGCACTATCTCTGTACTCTGTACTCATGTACTCTGTACTCTGTATCCCTGACTAGAGCTTGCTCTAGATGGGTTCACTCATACCTGTTAAGCCTGGTTTTCACATACAGAAAAACATATATACATATACAGATCATGTACAGAACATACATCACTAAGTCAAGCAACAACTATTACATCTCTTTAATTACATGTCCACTCTAAGCTATTACAGATCTCTTTACTTTTCCTGTACTCTGCTGGACTGTCCCTGTACACTGTACACTGAACCTGCAAAACTGGGGTTAAGGGAGTGGGATGAGCTCTATAGCCCAGTGAGTAGAATAGTAAAATATCTCAGTAAAATATGATCTCATGAAATGCATCATATCACAGACAAGCCACATCAAGAGTAAACCTGTCACCACATAGTCTCAGTAACTCTGTGCCAGGGCGTAGAATCGAGCACCTGGTCTTCCTGTCATATATGTATATGTGTATATAACACCTGTGAACTTACCATTGCCAGGGCGTAGTCAAAGGCTCCTGGACTTTGCTATATACCTGCCAGGGCGTAGTCAAAGGCTCCTGGTCTTTGCTATACGTGCCAG
Organism: Manihot esculenta; assembly: GCF_001659605.2. Taxonomy (NCBI): domain Eukaryota; kingdom Viridiplantae; phylum Streptophyta; class Magnoliopsida; order Malpighiales; family Euphorbiaceae; genus Manihot; species Manihot esculenta. The sequence goes on along the minus strand of NC_035169.2, from coordinate 23,101,216 downwards.
GGCGTAGTCAAAGGCTCCTGGTCTTCCTGTCTGTGACTATTGGATCATTCAGCATTTACTCACATCATCAAATAACAATGCAATGCAACATATTCGTGAATACTAATGTAAACAACCTATGGCATAAACATGATGCATGAGATATGCTAAAAAGCAGTTTGTGATTCAATTAAAAGTCATAAGTTTAGTTCCACTCACCTCTGGCTATCTGGACTGACTGACTCTGTAGGCTCTGAAACTCTGGAGCAGGACTCACTGCTGCTCTCTCTGGTTCCTCTGGTCTGTCCCTATACAGATGGACTCAAATGAGGGACCAAACTAACTTATCCATACCTCTATTAAACTCCCCAAGAATCCCCTGAAACTCACTTAACTAGCCATGCAAAGCATGCAAAAGAAAAGCTGGACAGAACACTTTCGGCGGCAGGTTCGGCGGCCGAATGTCCTCTCCAGAGACGAAACTCAAGCACCTTCGGCGGCACCTTCGGCGGCCGAATCCCCCAAACAGAGCCGAACATGCAAAAACACTCGGGGGCAAGCTGTGGCAGCCTAGGCTACCATGCAAGAGGTTCGGCGGCCGAATGAACTTTCGGCTGCCGAACCTGAGTTCATCCAGAACTCAGTTTCAACGGCAAACCATCTCCTTCTTTCCTTCAACTTCTGAAACCATGCAAACGTCACCTCCTCACCATACATATACTCATGTATATGATCACAGGGGTCCAAACCTAGCTAATAACCCCAAACAACAAAACGAACATAACACAGAAACATATATACATGCATAACTCATCAAAAACACTACTTCTCACTTAAACATGCATCTCTCTCCCTTAACTTCCATAAAACCTTCAGAAAACTTAAAAACATGTTCAAGAGCATCACTTACCTCCTGTAACACGAAGATGAATACTCTGAACAAGAAAAACGAACGAACTCTCCTCAAACTCTCAAATTCTCACAAACTTAGCTTTTTGCTTCAAACCATTCAAACCTTGGTGAATGAGCAAACTCCTGCATGAGCTGCTCAAAACACTTGCAGATGAGTCATAGAAAACGTGGCTAATTCATGGCAAGAATCTGAGGCCAACATCTGTCAAAAGCCATGACTCAGCTTGGCTGGCCAACTCATCGTCGGCTGCCCAATCACATGCAAGACCATGCAACGTTCGGGGGCCGAACTTCCCTTCGGAAGCCAAACACTTTCGGCGGCCGAACTTACTTTCGGCGGCCGAACTTACTTTCGGCGGCCGAACTTGGCTCAACTGCCTTAGGTCATTTCAACTCAACACGCACTTCCCTTAACCTTCAAACATTTAAACACATCATAACACCTAGTAAAACATAAATCCTACCCTTTTTAGAATTCCGACACCCCGGATTCCACCAGACAACAGGAATTCCGGTGCCGGACTCTAGCCGGGTATTACAAGAATGGAAGTGGGATAGGATCACTATGGATTTTATTGTGGGATTGCCACTAACACCAAGGAAAAAAGATGCCATCTGGGTGATTGTAGATAGATTGACTAAGTCAGCACATTTCTTACCAGTGAGAACTGATTATTCATTGGAGAAATATGCAGAACTATACATCAACGAAATAGTTCGATTACATGGAGTACCTCTTTCCATTATTTCAGATAGGGACCCGAGGTTCACATCCAAATTTTGGGAGAAATTGCATGAAGCACTGGGTACTAGGTTCAACTTTAGTACAGCTTTTCATCCTCAAACAGATGGGCAATCTGAAAGGGTAATTCAAACACTAGAAGATATGCTTAGAAGTTCTGTCATTGAATTCGAAGGGAGCTGGGAGAGATACCTTCCATTGATTGAATTTGCATACAACAACAGTTATCAGGCAAGTATTAAAATGTCTCCTTATGAAGCATTGTATGGAAGGAAATGTAGAACTCCATTGTGCTGGATAGAACTCAGTGAGGCTAAATTGATAGGTCCAGATTTGGTGAGGGAAACAAAAGAGAAAGTTAGAACTATCAAGGAAAGGTTAAAAGCAGCTTCAGATAGACAGAAGTCTTATGCAGATTTGAAGAGAAAAGATATAGCATATGAAGTTAGAGATAAAGCGTTTCTTAAAGTCTCTCCATGGAAAAGGGTGCTTAGATTTGGCAAAAAGGGAAAGTTAAGTCCTAGGTTTATCGGTCCATATGAGATAATTGAACGTGTTGGTCCGGTAGCCTACAGGTTAGCATTACCCCCAGAATTAGATAAGATACATAACGTCTTCCATGTATCCATGCTGAGAAGATACAGATCTGATCCTTCTCGTGTCATTTCTTCTGAGACAATTGATATTCAACCTGATTTGACTTATGAGGAGGAACCAGTGAAGATTTTAGCACGAGAAATAAAGGAGTTGAGGAATAAGAAGATTCCATTAGTGAAGGTTCTTTGGAAAAACCACAAAACAGAGGAAGCTACATGGGAAAGTGAGGAATTGATGAGGCAACAACAGCCCCAGCTATTCATGATAGGTAAATTTCGAGGACGAAATTCTTTTTAAAAGGAGGGGAGAATTGTCACATTCCAAAACCTACAGATAGAAATAGAGCAACCATTAGCTTTAAATTGTACCATTATAAAGTTAGAGTAATTAACTTCAGGGGAGGTGCTAGCTTGACCTCGAGCTAAATAGGGGAGGTGTTAGCTTATCCATAACCATTTGACACACAATTGGTTTATAGATAGAGCATTAAAATTTGTGTTTAGAGGTCCAACTTGCATTTCACATAGAGTTATACATGCAAAGATAGAATTACAAGAAGAGTGACCAGTAATAGTATTTTAACATCTTCAAACTGTAATAACTGAATCATAGAAAATCCAAATAAGAAAACAGACATACCTTAAAATAAAGCATCTAATATGATAAGCAGGTTGGAATCAAGTTAATATCGGGAGGTGCTTCAGGGTTTCCCGACATGCTAGCTTGAGGTGCTTGCTAAAACCGACGTACTTACTTAAATGAAATGAACTTCTAAAAGTTAAAAATATAAATATAAGTTTAGTAGGTCAATCTATGAATATTGAAAATTTAAAAACTAAATTGAAACATGTGGAAAAGTTTAGTAGGTGAAAGTGTGAATATGGAAAGTTTAAAAGTAACATTCCAAGTTTGCCCTCCACCTTTTTCTACATTTTCACCTAAACCTACCATGTGTCACCTAGGCATACATGAAGAGATGACCAAGGTTGAAAGGAAACTTTGTCTTCCATTTGGTCCATCATTGCCGTACCTACACCAAAAAGAAAGAGAAAAGCATTTTGCTTTCTTATCTTTCATCTCCACCAAATTTCTCCATAAAGACAAAGCCTTCATCCATAGAAAATCTATTCCTAAGTGTAGTAACCAGCAAAGAAACCATAGAGAAGGAAGGAAGAAGGATAGAAGTTTAGGTGCTTAAGTGGTAAGTGATAGAAATTGAAAACTAAGTTAAGTAAACATATTCTTTCATGTTTTCAATTAATTATATGTTGTTAAATGAATTAAAACTTTTGTTTTTCTTATTCTTTATAAAGAACAAACTCAAAAGGAGGAAGGTACATCAAAGGGGAAAGGCAAGGAAAAAGAGTAACTAAGGTGTACCTAAACATTTTGAAAAGAATTTGCAAAAGGTTTGGTGATTGTATGACCTTTTGTTTTTCCTTTGATTTTCTCATGAATATGTAAAATTAGGGATTGGTTTTGTTTGCTGGAAATGCTCTTTTGATTGTGTGAATATGTAATATGAATGTTGAAATGATGATTGGAAGGCTTAAAGCACATAGATTCAACAAGGGAGCCAAAAACACTAAACTGGCAAAATAGGTTCCAACAGGACAGCCTGTAGTGGAATCCTCATAACTTATTGTGTAGTCATTGAAATTAAGCCTAACATATACCAAAAGAAAGCTAAGAAAAAAGGGTAAAACTTTCATGAAGTAACCAAATTCTGAATCTTTAGCTAATTATATGCAAATTGCTAGTGAACGTAAGCTGGTCACAGGGGATTGTGCACCCGGAACAGTCTGTATCACTTAGATCATAACTAATGATTTACTCAATGAAATGAATTAATACCAATGCCAAATGAACCCTGAGAAGTATATCTAAAACTTTTTATAATAAAGTTAAGCTTGAATCTATATGCAAATGTATGCATATGATATGTTTTGTTAGATTAAAAATAGATATCAAAACTGTACTGGTTAGAACCTGATTGAGCAGCTTGCAAACAAAAATTCATAACTTAAGTTAGAAAGGTTAGAATTAGATGTAATATATCTTGTTAGAAAGTTAAGACATAAATACACAAAGTTAGTGAAGAAAGGTGAGTCTAATTATGTCCACAAGACACTGAAAAATGTGATTCAATCTCAGGCAGGAACAAACCTAAATGTAAATGTTGACCTAAAAGGGCTTGACATGCTTGCTTTACGCACATGCTAGCTTAATAGACTAAAAATTTACACACATGTTCTTGATGAAATAATAAAATGTTTATAGCTGAATAATATGCTCATGAGTGAATATGGTCTATTACATACATATGTATGTTCTTAAGGACTCTTTCCATTGATGTGCTTGCTTATGAATATAGAGTTTGACATATTTGCTTGTTTCAACATGTTAAGTAGCTAAATGAATAATTTTAATACCAATAAATATTGAACATGTGAATATGCATTCTTGACTCTAGCAAACCTCAGTGGGAATTATAGATAGCATAAGGGTATAGCATGCCATATACAGTTTAGCAGTACTGCACCCTAATGAGCTACATGATATGATATTTTCGACACATTACGTGTCATACAGTTTCTCGGCTTTTTAGCCATACAGGCACAGCATTCGGCCCCCAGGCCATACAATTTGGCACTTTGTGTTATACAGATACAGTTTTCCCTTATCTAGCTAGATGATTCTGCGAAGAGTTTATAGGGGCTAAGATTTAATTATAAGACTTATTAGTACCTTACAAGCATGCACACAAAATGGTTACCAAAATATGAATGATTTTACAGTTATAAAATTGCATGACTTAATTTGTCCACTTTTCACCCACTCACACGTAAAATTTTCACTTGCCTTATTAAATGATTTCATTGTATCTGTCATGAGTATTCTTATTATATGTGAATGAGTATATATGTTGTTATTCACCCACTGGGCATAAGCTCAACGCATTGTACTTTTCCATGCGCAGGTAATAGATAGAGGAAACAACAGTTAGGAGGTCTGGTTCTGCATCAGCACAGAGACATCATCATAACCAGTTGTTCACAAGATTTGTACAGAGGTTGTTTATGTTTGGCATGTACATTAATAGTCTACCAAGAGTCTGTAAATGAGAGTTGTAAATAGTACGAATATAAACAAATGTATTTACTATTTTAAGTCATTATGTTTTATCTATGGATTTAATAGTGTGAAATGAGTAAATATTGAGATTTTATTACTATTTTTCACAGGGATAACTGCTAATAAATAGGGGAGACTCTTGCAGTTTCTCCATTTAAAATTGTTTTGTGAATCAACATGCATTTAAACAAACTAAAGAATAATTTATAATGTAGAAGCTAACTTAAGTCCATATATGTAATTGCATATAGTATAGTATGTGGCATCCTTTACTAAGCTATTTTATAGACGGGCAAGGGGTGTTACAGGATAGGTATGAAACCACCATTGCATTGCATGATTGCAAAATGGCTGAAGGTGAATCAGTTAGTGCTCATGTTTTGAAGATGAAAGGCTACATTGATCACCTTGCTAGGCTTAGCTATCCTCAGAGTTTAGAACTCTCCACGGATTTGATCCTACATTCTTTACCCAGCAGTTTTTCTCAGTTTGTCATGAACTATAACATGAACAATATGGAGAAATCCATTCCTGAGCTGCATGGGATGCTAAAGACAGCTGAGGTAAATGTCAAGAAAAGGCCTACCTAAATTTTGAACGTCAATAAGGGTAAGCCCATGAAAAATAAGGGTAAGCCCAAGTCTAAAGGTGGTAATGGCCCTAAGGGACGAGGCAAGCCTAAATGGCAATCTAAGGCAAAAGTTCCTAAGGAAATAGTTCCTAAGGAAGGAATCTGCTTCCATTGCAAGGAACCAAATCATTGGAAGAGAAATTGCAAACTCTATTTGGATGAGTGTAAGAAGAAGAAGAGTAGTGAGACTACGATTTCGGGGTCTTAAAAGGAGTAGAAAACTGAAAAAGGGCGATGTGGACCTACGCGTAGGCAATGGAGCAAGAGTTGCTGCATTAGCTGTAGGGACTTATGAACTTGTTTTGCCCAATGGGCTTTTGTTAGTTTTGAACAATTACTTTTATGTTCCTACTTTGAGTAGGAATATTATTTCAGTTTCTGTTTTGGACGATGAAGGTTTTTCATTTCTTATTAAGAATAAGAAATGCTCCATTAATAAAGATGATTTGCTTTATTGTATTGCAAATTCATATGATGGCCTTTATGTCCTTAATCTAGATGATTCTAGAGACAACTATATCTATAACATAACTTCCAAGAAAACTAAGCCAAATGAGTTAAACCCAATATATTTATGGCACTGTCGTCTTAGCCATATAAATGAGAATCGCATATCTAAGCTCCATAAAGATGGCTTATTGGATTCATTTGATTTTGAATCATTTGAAAATTGTGAATCTTGTTTGCTTGGTAAGATGACAAAGGACCCTTTTAGTGGACAAGGTCAAAGGGCTTCAGACTTATTGGGCTTAATACATACAGATGTATGTGGCCCACTAAGCATTAGTGCCAGAGGAGGTTATCAGTACTTCATTTCATTCACTGATGATTTCAGTAGGTATGGCTATGTCTACCTAATGAAACATAAGCATGAATCTTTTGAAATGTTTAGAACTTTTCAAAATGAAGTACAAAATCAACTTGGTAGAACTATTAAAATACTTCGATCTGATCGAGGTGGTGAATATTTGAACCAAGAGTTTGATGAACATCTTAGAAATTATGGAATAGTTTCACAATTAACTCCTCCAGGAACTCCACAATGGAATGGTGTTTCTGAAAGGAGAAATCAGACTTTATTAGATATGGTTCGATCTATGATGAGTCAAACGAATCTCCCTTTATCGTTTTGGGGTTATGCCTTGAAAACAACTGCATTCATTTTAAACCGAGTACCATCGAAAGCGATTGAAAAGACACCATATGAGTTATGGACTGGCAAAATGCCCAGTTTGTCTTTCCTTAAGATTTGGGGTTGTGAGGCTCATGTGAAACGCCCAATTTCAGATAAGCTAGCTCCAAAATCTATCAAGTGCAATTTTGTGGGGTATCCTAAGGAAACCAAAGGATACTATTTCTATATTCCCTTAGAGAACAAAGTGTTTGTTGCTCGAAATGGTACTTTTTTAGAAAAGGAATTTATTTCTTAGAGATTCAGTGGGAGTACAGTGCGACTTGAGGAAACTCAAACACCACAAGAGAGCATTGAACCGCCAGTAGAACCACTTCCAGAACCACAAATAGTTGTGGAAACTGAAAGGGTGACACAAGTCCCACGCAGATCTAATAGGACACGTCATGAACCTGAGAGATATGGATTTCTCATGACTGATAGTCGTGAACTTTTTGCTCATTGATCAAGATGAGCCTACTACCTATCAAGAGGCTGTGTCAAGTCCAGATTCCGAGAAATGGCTTCATGCCATGAAATCTGAAATGCAATCCATGTATGACAATCGAGTTTGGTCATTAATTGATCCCCCTAAGGGTGTTAAGACCATTGGTTGTAAATGGGTTTTCAAGAAGAAAACTGACATGGATGGAAATGTGCATACCTACAAAGCAAGGCTTGTTGCAAAAGGTTTCAAGCAAACTCATGGTATAGACTATGATAAGACCTTTTCGCCAGTAGCAATGCTTAAGTCGGTTAGAATTCTCATTGCCATTGCTGCGTACTATGATTACAAGATATGGCAAATGGATGTCAAAATAGCTTTCCTTAATGGAAACTTGCTCAAGGATGTGTACATGACACGACCTGAGGGTTTTGTAATCCCTGAGCATTCTGGAAAGATTTGTAAGCTTCAGAGATCCATTTATGGATTGAAGCAAACTTCTCGAAGCTGGAATCTTTGTTTTGATGAAACAGTCAGGGACTTTGGATTCATCAAGAATGAAGATGAACCTTGTGTATACAAGATGGTTAGTGGGAGTGCAGTTGTGTTTCTAGTCCTATATGTGGATGACATATTACTCATTGGAAATGATATCCCTACCTTGCAAAAGGTTAAGACTTGGTTAGGGAATTCTTTTTCAATGGACTTAGGTGAGGTTGCGTATATCCTTGGTGTTAAGATCTATAGGGATAGATCCAAGAGGATAATCGATCTGAGTCGAAGTACTTATATTGATAAGGTGCTGAAAAGGTTCAACATGCAAGATTCCAAAAGAGGATTCTTGTCCATGTCTCATGGTATTCATCTCAGCAAGAATCAATGTCCTATGACATCTGATGAGTGAGAACGGATGAATAAGATCCCTTATGCTTCTGCTATTAGATCTATCATGTATGCCATGTTATGTACTAGACCAGACGTCTCATATGCCTTAAGCACAACGAGCAAATATCAGGCAGATCTCGGTGAAAGTCACTGGACAGTTGTTAAGAATATCCTAAAGTACCTTAGAAGGACTAAGGATGCATTCTTAGTTTATGGAGGTTTGGAAGACGAGCTAGTTGTAAATGGTTACACAGATGCTAGTTTTCAAATCGACATAGATGACTTCAGATCGCAGTCAGGATTCGTATTCACTTTAAATGGTGGAGCTGTTAGCTGAAAAAGTTCCAAGCAGAGCACTGTAGCAGATTCTACAACAGAAGCTGAGTATATAGCAGCATCAGATGCAGCTAAGGAGGCAGTCTGGTTGAAGAAATTCATCTCAGAGTTGGGAGTCGTTCCCAACATTGCAAATCATATGGACCTTTATTATGACAACAACGGTGCCATAGCACAGGCAAAGGAGCCCAGATCTCATCAGAGATCTAAACACATACTCAGGCGATATCACCTTATTCGAGAGATCATTGATAGAGGAGATATCAAAATATGCAAAGTAGACACAAATGACAACATTGCAGATCCACTGACCAAGCCTCTCTCACAAGTCAAGCATGATCAGCACGCTAGGTCTATAGATATTAGATACTTGTGTGATTAGGCCTAGTGCAAGTGGGAGATTATTAGTGTATATGCCCTAGGCCATTATCTTAGACCTTTTTGTATGTCGTTTTGGTTATTAATGAAAGAGGTTTTTATCATTATATTTGTTTCCATGTTACATAATAATGATTATCATCCCTGGTTACTTATTATTATGTTCATAATAATAAAATATAGCTAGTATGATTATTGATTGATAATCATGAGATGATTATGTATATGTTGATATAATTCAATAATCATAAATTCTTGTTAGAGAACAAAGTATTAGATGGACCCGCATTGAGATCACTACATGGGTCATTATCATAAGTGAATCTCAAAGTAGTTATGTCTTAATCCTTTGACTTGAGATTGATAATCATGAGATGATTATGTATATGTTGATATAATTCAATAATCATAAATTCTTGTTAGAGAACAAAGTATTAGATGGACCCGCATTGAGATCACTACATGGGTCATTATCATAAGTGAATCTCAAAGTAGTTATGTCTTAATCCTTTGACTTGAGATTGTCATAGTTTCCAACATAAGGACTATTATGTTTTGACATAACCAAACATTGTCTTTAATCGGACAATCATAAGGGTTATGATTGAGCATAATAGAAATTATGTAGAGGATATTGAACAATCAAGATAGGATTTGTCCCTCTCTCTGAGAGAGATATCTTCTGGGCCCCTCGATAAGTGAGACTGAGAAATGCATGGCCGTGCTCAAATAAATTGATAGTGTGATCAATATCATTTGAATTTATCAGTCTACTTAGAGATCGAGAAATCATAAGTTTGAACATTATAAGTTTGACATTGACCATGACTTATGTTCAAACTAGATATCGTGTGACAAAGTGATTAATTCATATTTTATTTATTAGGCTTTATCAGACTATTGATCATCATATTAGTTGGGTAGTCATAATGTCTTACTAGATGCCACTTATAACTTATGGGCCTTATGGGACTGGGCCTATTGCCAATTAATGTGAGCCTATTGGATCACATACAAAAGAACGTTGTTGATGTGCTATGTCATATTAATGCGCTAAAAGCCCAAAGCCCATTAATATAATTAATAATAGTAAAGTGTTATTATTATTAATCATTAATATAATTAATAATAATAAAGTGTTATTATTATTAATATTAATCGTTAATATAATTAATAATAATAAGTGTTATTATTATTAATATTAATTATTAATATAATTAATAATAATAAAGTGTTATTATTATTAATTATTTATTATTATGAGATAATAATATTTAAAAAATTTGCAGTCTATCTGTAATTGTTACAGATAAAGGACTCTATCACATAAGATATTTGAGTATATGCAAGATTGTGATAATGGGTTATGAACACAACTCCTTTTAGGAAAAAGAGTTATGGGAAAAACACAACTCCTTTTAGGAAAAGGAGTTGTGGGAAAAACAAAAGACTGAAACATATAAATACTCTTTCTACGAATTGTGGAATGTACGTTTTTGAGAAAACTCAGTCTAAAAAGCTGCAGATTGTGGAGCACATAATCTATCTATCTTTGAGAGAGCTAGCACTCTAAAAGGATAGAAGACGTTCGTGTGGATACCATAGAGGGTGTTCGTTTGAAAAAACAGTACCATCAGTCTGCCATTGTATCTTCTCGACGAGATTAACAGGTTAATCTCACATCCTTGTTATGAAATAAACGAAGCACTCGAATTCTGGGAAAAGGAAATCCGAGATTTTTATTTTTCCAATGCGCCTTTGGGTTGCAATAATCTCGGAATTTCCCAACACAATTAAGAATCAAGTGGCCAATTTGATCAAAACAACAAAGCAATAATAGATTCAAGCATGAAATTCTATGAATATTGAATAAACCAAAAGCAAACGAGGTATGTTCAGATCTCACAATCCATAAAACAACTTAAGTTTCAACCAATTCTTCAACTAGAATAAAAGGTTTCAGCCACTCATGGCTGAAACAAAACCAAAAAAATAAGAAAGGAAGAAGAAAAAGAGGTGGCCGAAGCCTTGCTTGGAGAAGATGGAGGTGTCTTGTGCAGAACTGAAGAGAGGAAGAGCAAAAGGTTCAAGAAGAGATTTTGGCTGGCTTATGTGCTTCTTAAATAAGATTAGATGCTGACCTTACTGTCTAAGTTGTGTCTGAAAAGGAAAGAATCACATTGCAAGCTCTTCAGAACGAAGGAGGCGCGCAAATGGCTCTTTAGAAGGAAAGTGGCGCGCGGATGGCTCTTCAAAAGGAAGGAGGCACGCGGATTTGGTTGTGCAAAAGGGAAAGATATGCTGTCCAATCTTTCCTATTTAGGTGGAGCCTTCATTTGAATTTCAAATCTTGAATGTTGAATGCATGAGAGGCAAGTGCATCTTCTTGAGATCTCGCTTCCTGAATAGGCAGAACTGACTGCTGATGTGTCTTCACATCTTTGAATAAGGAAAGAAAGATCTGCAATTTGAATTTTAAATAATCTTCCGACTGCGCTTTCCTTATTTGAAAACTTTCCTTTTCTGAAAACTTTCCTTATTTGGCAATTTTTGGCAGTTTTGAGAGCATTTTCACCAGATTGTATCTTTACACCTAATATCTGCAAAATAAGATCAAAACTACAAAATTAGACAGAAAAGATGTAAATAAACATCAATAACATCATGATAAATTGGTTTAATTTATGCTCTATCACATGCACTGGTTGGTCATCCTCATAAAGTATAGGACATTGATCAGTTGGGTGTCCTATATGTACGCAAATCCCACATAGCGGAGGTTGCTGAAGTTGTCAAGCTTGACCTATGACATAACTTTTCACAGCAGAGGTTAGTTCAGTAAGTTGAGAATAGAGAATAGATGTACTTACCTCATCCATGAGTCAGTTCTGCAATGGCATGCTCCTCTGTGGAGGTTTGGTGGTGCTTTGAGTCCAGATCTGGTCATCAAAGAAAAACAGATTAGTTAAATTAATTCCATGGCAACGGTGCCAATTTTTGACTCGCGGTTGTCGAGGCCGGTCAAAAATAACCTTTCTGGTTATCAACAATCTTACAACTGTAGATAGTGGTGAAAGGATCGAATCCACAGGGAATTGAAAACTTACATATCTTCCTTATCAAGGCTAAGAAAATAAACTGAAACAAAAATAAACTGAAAGAGAAACAAACTGAAAGCAAAATAAAATGAAAGAGAAATAAACTGAAAGCAAAATAAAAGGGGGGTTTTGAGATTGATTCAGTTAAACTAATAATGAAAGCAATAAAGTAAGCGAATAATAAAGTAAAAGAGAAATCAATAATGAGAAAGCTCTAGTTGAAGAATTGGATCCACTTTAGTTATTGGGATTGATCATTGACACTTAGTTTCCTTTGTTTGATTCAATAGATTAGTTATGTAGATGGAAGACGCTTCTCACCACTATGTCTCTCCTTAAGATTAAATTAATTAGGGAATGTCCTTTAATCAATAACTAATCAACAAGTTGCCAAGGAACGTTCTTGGGCCTTTGGCATCTAACAACTGTCAATTGCATTGAGAAATAGAGAGATCTAATCCTAGCTATCCAAACATATGGTGACAATGCTAGATCATGCAATTTCCTTAGTTTTTACACCAAGTGTTCTTATGTTTGAATAATCCAAGTAATTACGGACTTAAAACTATTCAAACTAACAATATATCACCTTGCAATCAAGAATCAATTGGCCACATTGATCAAAATAACAAAGCAATAATGGAATCAAGCATGAAATTGCATAAATATTTAATAAACCAAAGATAATATTGTATGTTCAGATCTCCCAATCCATAAAACAACTAAAGTTTCAACCAATATTCAACTAGAATAAAAGGTTTCAGCCACTCATGGCTGAAACAAAAACCAAAAACAAAAGAAAAGAAGAAGGGAAGAGAAGGAACCGAATGGCTCCCTTGGAGAGGTGGTGCGGCGCCCTTGGTGTCTTGGCCGAATGGAAAGTCAAGTGAGGGAGAGAGGTCGACAGCCTTTGAAGAGATGAATTCATAGAGTTGAGGTGCTGCCCTAGGTCTCCCTTGCTGCCCAAATGTCCTTACTTGCTGCCTATATCCATCTGCCGCCCATTAACTTGAATTTTGAATGTGCAAGACTTGGATGGTAAGTATCTTGAGATTTGGCTTCCTTAACAAGCAGATTTTTGAATTTCAAATTTTGAATGTGCATCTTGAAGATTTGAATTTCAAATTACTTTCCTTGTTCGTCTCCTCTTTGCATGCAACTTGAGATTTAGCTTCTTGAATAAGGGAATGGCTTCTTGAAGATTTGCAATTTGAATTTCAAATTGCTTCAGCTGAATGTACTTTCCTTATTTGGCACTTTTCTTATTTATCTTCACTTGATTTGCAACTTGGCAAGCTTGCTCTCCTTTGTTCCATTTTAGGCAGTTTTAAGGGCATTTTCTCCAAATCACCTTTTTACACCATTTTCTGCAAAATAAGATCAAAAGCACTAAATTAGGCAGAAAATATGTAAATTAACATTGATAACATCATGATAAAATGGTCTAAATTTGGACTGATCACATTTCATATGAGCATATGATTATTAAACTATTTTTATGTTTTGCTCACTAGGCTCTTGTAGCTTATCCCATTCCCCTAACCCCAGGTTTGCAAGATGAGAGATAGCACGGGGAGTCGGCATAATGGCTGGTATAGCCTAATGTAATAGTATAGTTGTGGACATGTAAATTTTAATGGATTAGAATTGTGCTTGGCCCTAGTTTTCTTTACCTTTTTAATCCCTGTTAACATGATCATTATGTAAAAGTTATTAATTATGAGTTATGTTTGTACCAAGCTTGAGGCATGTGATGTTAACCATACTAGAGCATTTGATAAGGACTCTAGTATAAGTTTTATGTTTTCAGTATGATACATATACAGGTTGAGCTTGATTTCATGGAATGTTTAAGTTTTTGTTTTAATGTATGATCATATATGGAATTTTATCAGGTACACAGGATGTTTAGTAGGCTTGCTACGGGACCCGGTGACCTTAAGTCGATCTGAACCCTAGCGCCGATAGCGGTCCGGTTTTCGGGTCGTTACAGGTTGCTTTATCTTCTCTCCATTTGGACACATAATCTATGATGAGAGTTATGTAAGTGTATCCAAAAGATGGTGAGAATGGTCCTATGAAGTCTATCCCCCATATGTTAAAGATCTCGCAAATCATGATAGGCATTTGTGGCATTTGATTTCGGTTGCTTAGATTTTCAGATTGTTGGCACCTTGTACATGACCTGCAAAACGAATAAGCATCACGAAATATGCTAGGCCAAAATAAACCATACTTAAGGATCTTCTAGGCTGTTTTGCATGGACCAAAGTGTCCCCTACAACAGTATGAATGGCAGAAGGTCAAGACTAAAGTTATTTCTTGATCCGAGATACATCTCCCGATTACTTGGTCAGAACAATGCTTCCATAGGTAAGGCTCATCCCAAACATAATACTTGGCATTGTTCTTAACTTTTTCCTTCCTGTGTTTGGGTAAATCAGAAGGGAGATCACCAATAACCAAGTAATTAACTATGTCAGCATACCATGGTGTGACATATTGTACAACAAACAACTGTTCATTAGGGAAGGCTTTATTGATTGGCTATGGTTCCAAATCTGAAGGAAGATGGCTTAGGTGATCAGCCATAAGGTTTTCCTTCCCTTTCTTGTCTTGGATCTCTAGATCAAACTCTTGCAAGAGTAATATCCAGTAGATGAGTCTCGGTTTGGCCTCCTTTTTCTTGATCAAATACCTTAATGCTGCATGATCTGAATAAATTATTACTTTTGTCCCAATAACGTATGAATGAAACTTCTCCAATGCAAACACCATGGCCAAGAGTTCCTTTTCTGTTCTTGAATAGTTACATTGTGCAGCATCTAAGGTATGGAAAGCATAATGAATACCATGAGGAATGTTACCAACCCACTGTCCCAACACTGCCCCTACAGCATAATTGCTGGCATTGCACATTATCTTGAAGGGCAAATCCCAATTAGGTGCCTGGATGATAGGGGTTGTCACTAGCAGCTCCTTAATCAAATCAAATGTTGTTTTACAATTTGCATCAAAATCAAATGTTACTTCCTGCTAGAGCAATCTGCATAACAGTTTGTAATATTGGAGAAATCCTTTATGAATCTTCAATAGAATCCTGCATGGCTAAGGAAAGAGCGAATTTTTCGTATGCTCATGGGATAAGACAGATTCTTTATTGTATCAACTTTAGTTTTGTCCACTTCTATTCCTTTGGCTGAAACAACATGGCCTAAAATCAAATCTTGGTTAACCATGAAGTGACATTTTTCATAGTTTGAAACCAGATTTGAATCTAAGCAACTTTCAAGGATCTTTTCCAAATTAGCAAGACATTCATCAAAAGAGTTACTATACACCATAAAGTCATCCATAAAGACTTCAATGATTTTCTCCACATAATCAGAAAATATGCTCATCATGCAGCGTTGAAAGGTGGCTGGTGCATTGCATAGGCCGAATGACATTATTCTAAATGCAAAAGTACCAAAAGGGCAGGTGAATGTTGTCTTTTTTTGGTCTTCTGGGGCCACAGGAATCTGGTAAAATCCTGAATAACCATCCAAACAGGAGTAATGTAATTTGCCTGCAAGTCTTTCAAGCATCTGGTCAATGAAGGCCAAAGGCACTTTCCTTGTGGCTGAATTAAGCTTTCTGTAATCCATGCATACTCTCCATCCATTTTGTACACAAGTGGGTACAAATTCACCATTAGAGTTTGGAAAAAATGAGGATTTCAGTCTTCTTTGGAACTACATGGACAAGGCTTACCCATTGGCTGTCAGAGATTGGGTAGATGACTCCAGCATCTAAAAGCTTGACTATTTCTTTCTTCACAACCTCCATCATAGAAGGGTTGAACCTCCTTTGAGAATCATAGAAAGGTTAGCAATCTTCTTCCATAAGAATTCTATGCATACATATTGATGGTGAGATGCTTTTTATGTCTTCTATGGTCCAACCTATAGCTTTCTTGTGTTTTTTCAACACTTGTATGAGGCTTTCTTCTTCGTGGTGACTTAGCTGGTTTGACACTATGATAGGTAATATCTTTTTTGTTCCCAAGTATACGTACTTCATATGCCCTAGTAGAGGCTTCAATTCTGGTTCTGGGACTATATGGACTGATGGTTGTTGTCTGTCTGTTGATTTGAGCAAATCAGTTCTGGGCAAATCAATCTAAACTTGATCTTATGTAACCTTAAAGCTACATGTTGTCTCTCATGTTTTTGCCTCATTCATGCTTATCTTGTCCTCCTCACTCTCTTAGTTGGTGTTCCTGCATAGATTAACATTTAGTAAGTCATCTTGATTTATTTCAAAGATTTCTTAACTTAAGCAATCAATAACATCTAAAACATATACATGAGATACATCATTAGGGAATTTCATTGCATCATAAACATTAAACTTGATAACTTCCCCTTCAAAGTCCATAGTCAATGTGTCATTATGCCCATCTATCTTTGTTCTGACCGTGCTCAGAAAGGGTCTTCCGAATAGGATGTCTGATGTGGTATTGCCCTTGTCCTCCTCCATGTTAATCACATAAAAGTTTGCCGGAAAGACTAATTGGTCCACCTATACTAAAACATCTTCTAAGACACCTTTGGGATAAATAATAGACCTGTCAGCCAACTGAATAACAATGTTGGTGTTTTTCACTATGCCTGCATTTAATGAATCATAGATGGAGAGAGGCATAACATTGATTGATTCCTCGAGGTCACACATGGCTTTCTTTATCCCCACATTACCTATCTTGCATGAAACAACAAACATCCCTCTATCTTTGCACTTGGATGGAAGCTTCCTTTGAATAACAGCCGAGACACATTCTCCCATATTTACCTTCTCATGTTCAGCAAGCTTCCTACGGTTGGTGCATAGCTCTTTCAATAAATTTGCATATCGTGGTATTTATTTGACAGCTTCTAGGAAAAGTATATTGATCTCCACTTTGTGAAATGTTTCAAGTATTTCTTTTTCTTCTTTTTCTTCTTTTTCTTCTTTTTCTTTTTTAGGTCTTGGTAACCTTTTTGGAAAGGGGGGTGAAATTTTGCACTGGTCTGATGGTTTTTCTACTTTTTGCTGTCTTGGTGCAGAATCTGCTGCTTGCTTTTCAGCGATTTGCCCAGTCTGTCTATCGATTTGGGTAAATCGCGGTTCTAGGTCATTACTCTACTGTTCTTTTTCCACAGTATGCCCAGTAGTTTGGGCAAATCGAGGCTCCATTCTGTCACTTTACAACTCCTTCCCACTTCTCAAGGTTATGGCACTAGCATTCTGTTTTGGGTTGATCTCCGTTTGGGAAGGTAATTTCCCTTGCGATTCTAGCTTAATTACTGAGGTAGCAACTTGACTGATTTACTGTTCTAGGTTTTGCACCATGTTTGCTGAAGACTTCATGATCTCTTCAAGGGGCACGCTGGTTTTTTGAGGTGCTGCTTGGACTGAATTTCTTTGTTGATAATTTTGATATTGATTTGCCCTAGTGTAATTGAAGTTCGGGTGCTCCCTCCAGCCTGAATTGTAGGTGCTAGAGTAGGGATCATATCTTCATTGGCCATTAAACCCTCCAACCGCATTGACTTGCTAGTTCTCTTCTTGAAGGGAAGGACACAAGTCAGTTGGATGTCCAACGGTGGCACAGATTTCACATGGCCTTACTTGCTGATTTTTTTGAGCTTGCTAGGCCTGTCCTACAACAAGGCTACAGACAATAGAGGTTACTGACTCGCGGTTGTCGAAGCTAGTTAAAAATAACATTTTTGGTTATCAACAATTTACAACTGCAGATAGTGGTGAAAGGATCGAATCCACAAAGAATTGATTACCAATCTATTTTTCTCAACAAGACCAAGAGAATCAATTGAAAGCACAATTGAAAGCAAGTAACTGAAAGCGGAATAGAACTAAAGTGCGAAAAAGTAAAAAGGGGGGTTTTGAGATTGTTTGATTAACAAACTACCGAAAGCAACTAAATCACTACTGAGAGAAATTAAACCAGCAACTAATTAAAATAAAAGAGAATTCAATATGAGAAAAGTCTAGTTGAAGATATGGATCCACCTTGGTTGTTCGGATTGATCATTGAAACTTAGTTTATCTTGATTGATGATAGAGCATATTTTAGTCCACTTTCTCATTATGTTCTTGATGTTTATTTACATCTATTCTACCTAATTTTGTGGTTTTAATCATGTTTTGCAGATATTAGGTGCAAAGGAACATTCTGGAGAAAATGCTCTTAAAACTGCCAAAAAGTGCCAAATATGGAAAGTGCCAAAGAAGGAAAGCATTTTGAAATTCAAGTCTCCAAGATTCATATTCAAAATTTGAATTTCAAGATCCAGCTTATTAAGGAAGCCAAATCCAAAGATCACATGTTCCCCACTTCATGCCATTCAAAATTCAAATTGCAAAAGGAACGCTCCACCTTCCTTAAATGGCATGGGCAGCAAGGATGGTGTGAAGACAACTCTTGGGCACCTTGAGCAGCATCTTGAAGACATTTGGGCAGCAAACAAAGACCAAAAGACCCACTCTTACACAAGCCACAGATGCCCCACGTTTTTCCCTTCACACATGTGCATGGATGGCCCATCTTGGACCAAGGGCATTTTGGGCAGCTTGTAAAAACGTGGGCAGTCTCTTGAAACCCTAAGACAGCATCTTAAAACATATTTAAGGGTCTCAAAGAGGCCAGCCATGAAAGAAGGGACACAACTCCCATCCGGCCACGCAAGGGCCAATCGGCCGAAGCTCTCCAAGGAACACCACCATTCAGTTCTTTTTTCTTTCTTTTCCTTTTTGTTTTTGATTTTTTTTTTGGCCATGAGAGGCTAAAATCTTTTATTCTAGTTGAAGTTTGACTCGCGGTTATCAAAACCGGTCAAAAATAACCTTTCTGGTTATCACCAATTTACAACTGCAGATAGTGGTGAAAAGATCGAATCCACATAGAATTGAGAACTCACCTATTTCTCTTTTTATGACCAAGAAAATAAACTGAAATGATAATAAATTAAAAATGAGATAAAAGACTGAAAGTGGGATCAAATGAGATAAACTGAAAATTGGGATCAAAACTGTCAACAAAATAGCAGGGGGGTTTGAGATTGATTGTAGTAAACTAATAATAAGAACAATAATGGAAAGAAAATAATTAAATAAAAAGTAATCAATAATGAGAAACCTCTAGTTGAAGTATTGGATCCACTTTAGTTGTTGGGATTGATCACAGACACTTTGTTCTTTTGGGTTGATTCAATAGATTAGTTATGGAGATGGAAGACGCTTCTCACCACCATGTCTCTCCTTATTATTAAATTAATTAGGGAACGTCCTCTAATTAATTACTAATCAATAAGTTGCCAAGGAACATCCTTGGACCTCAGGCAACAAACAACTATCAATTGCATTAAGAAATAGAGAGATCCAACCCTAGCTACCCAAACGTATGGAGATAACGCTAGATCATGCAACTTCCTTGGTTTTTATGCCAAGTGTTCTTATGTAAGAATAATCTAAGTAATTACGGACTTAAATCATTCAAACTAACAAATAATTATTTTGCAATTAAAAATCAACGTAGATTTCAATAACAAAGTAATATGAAAATTAAGTATGAAATTGCATGAATATTGAACTCCCAAAAATTAAATAATATTTGATCAAGTCTCACAACCCATTAATCAACTAAAGCTTCAACCAATATTGAACTAGATTAAAGAAATCAGCCATCATTGGTTGAATTAAAAACTGAAAACAAAAGGGAAAAGGAGGAAAACCGATTGAGCTGATTTCTTCTTTGCGCAGAGGCTTGCGGAATTGCCGAGAGGAATTGCCATTTCTTCGGCCATTTAAGGCTCCTTAAATAAGTGCAGAGGAGTGTGGCCTAGGTTTCAATTGCTTCCCACTTGCGCGTGATGCTGAGGTGCTGGTCCATGTGCTGGAATTGAAGTGCGGTCCATGTGCTTGAGCTGAAGTGGGAGAGTGCAAGCTGTCCGTGTTTTGCGAGAACGGGCCGTCCGTGAGCTAGAGTTAATGTCCCATGTGCGCAAGTAAGGGCCATGTGCTTGGCTTGGTCCACGTGAGATGAATGGTGAAGGTGGGCCATTGTGCGTGAATGGTGAAGGTGGGCCACATGTGATGTTGAGGCGCTTTGGTGGGCCATGTGCAAGTGACGGTGTGGGGCATGAGTGCAAGGTGGGCCGTCCATGGTGCAAGAACGTGTTGGCCCTGTGTGCATCTATGGGCTGTCCATAAGCGAGCCCAAGTGCCAAGTTGCTTTAAAGTCCAAAGTATTTTCCTCATTTAGCTTGATTTGGATCCAATTTGGCAGGCTTGCTCTCTTTTACTCCAAATAAGGCAGTTTTAGGGAGATTTTCTCCAAATTGTCTTTTTATACCATTTTCTGCAAAATAATATCAAAGCTTCAACTAAATTAAGCAAAAATCATGTAAATATTCATCAATAATATTAATATAAATTGGACTAAATTATGCTCTATCAAATATCCCCACACTTAG
This sequence comes from Manihot esculenta, assembly GCF_001659605.2. Taxonomy (NCBI): domain Eukaryota; kingdom Viridiplantae; phylum Streptophyta; class Magnoliopsida; order Malpighiales; family Euphorbiaceae; genus Manihot; species Manihot esculenta. The sequence continues at coordinate 23,080,391 of NC_035169.2, read as the reverse complement.
CCTTTTGCTTGTCCTCAAGCAAATAAACATAGTTAAACAAGCTCTCTTACTCTAGATCCTTATTTTCACTTAAGCTCTTACTCTAAACACCTATTTTGAATCATTGCAGTGAAGAATATATGCATCAAAGTTACTTACCTTCTTTCCTTGTTTCCCTTTACTTACCATGGCTAGGATTTGTTTTCCTCAAGAGAGACCATACATGCACATTTTTGTTAAGACTTTTTCTAGCTTTCAGAGTGACTTGCCCTTACCTTGAAGTACTTTATTTAGGCTTTATTCATTTTTTCTCTTTCTCTTTTTTTTTTCTTTGCACTTTTTCCTTGCTTGAAAAAGTCACCAACCTTTTGACGTGGAGGCAGTGTATTGTGATAGCTCCCTCAGTTACTCAGTTGGTCACCTGTCCAAGTGGCTACTAGCTCTGTTCTTAGTCTTTTGACCATTGGAACAGTTTTTTATTTGTGCTTTTGAGGTCTTTGCCTTTGCTGAATTTTCTTTCTCTCAATGATTTGGGCAAGTCAACACCAATTGCTAAAACAAGTCATGTTAAGTTCATTCACACAATTTCAATTTATTCTCATCAATTGAGGGTCATCAGTATATTTTTCACCATTGGCAAGCTCTAAGATTCAATTCAAAAGGCAATTCCCAAATATGAATATAACTCACTGCAATTGGTTCAACATAAGTTTAAAGAGTATTCACATCAATGGGGTCATGAAAAGAAAAACTCATCCAACATAGCTCATAAGATTGAGTAAAGCAAAACAAAAAGAAGAAGATTGTTGTGGTTGTGTGTGTTTTATTGAAAGAAAAAATAACAAAAATGAAAAAAAAAATTAGACTGTGGCTAATTAAACTGAAAGAGACACAAAATGCAAGAAACTGAAAGGAAATTTCGCAATTCTGAAAGAGAAGGGAGGAGAAGAGGAAGAGGAGAAGGAGAGAAGAAGAGAGATATGCACCCCCACACTTAAATCATGCATTGTCCTCAATGTAAAAGAAAAGAAGAGAACAAAGGAATCTGAATACTCCCCTCGGGTGTAGGTGCACATGGCATGATCACTTAGGCAGAAGGATGTTGTAGTGGAATTTCTTCCACCACTTGCACTGCGAATCCTTCAAAGTATGGCTTCAGACGATGCCCATTCACCTTGAAAATTTTTCCAGTCTCTATGCTTCGGATGTCTACAGCTCCATGTGGGTAGGCATGCTCTACAATGAATGGTCCAATCCACCTAGACTGTAGCTTTTCTGAAAACAATTTCAAACGAGAGTCAAAGAGTAAGACTTTATCACCAACCTCAAATTGTTTTCTTCAAAGGTGACTGTCGTGGGTGGCTTTGGTTTTTGCTTTGTAGCTCCAAGAGTTCTCATATACATCTCGTCTTATTTCTTCTAGCTCTTGCAGTAGCAACTTGCGGTGGTGTCCAGCTTCTTTAAGGTCCATGTTGCAATTCTTTACAGCCCAATAGGCCTTGTGTTCAAGCTCAACTGGAAGGTGACAAGCTTTTCCATAGACCAATCTGTAAGGAGACATACCTATGGGAGCCTTGTAGGCTGTCCTGTAGGCCCATAAAACATCTTCCAAATGTGAACTCCAATCCTTTCGGTTGGGGGACACTATTTTTTCTAAGATGGCCTTGATCTCTCTGTTGGATACTTCAGCTTGCCCATTTGTCTGAGGGTGGTAGGCTGTGGATGTTCTATGGATCACATTGTGCTTTTTGAGAAGACTTTCTACTACCTTGTTGCAAAAGTGGGTCCCTCTTTCACTGATGATTGCCTTTGGTACTCCATGTCTGGCAAAGATATTGGTTTTCACAAAGTCCACTACTGCCTTGGCATCATCAGTCTTTGTTGCTCTAGCTTCCACCCACTTGGATACATAATCCACTGCAAGGATGATGTAAGTGTATCCAAAGGATGGTGGAAAAGGGCCCATGAAGTCTATACCCCATACATCAAACACCTCGCAGACCATGATGGGGTTCTGTGGCATTTGATTCCTTTTGCTCAGATTTCCAGTCTGTTGACACCTAGCACAAGATCTGCAAAACAGAAAAGCATCTCAAAAAATAGTGGGCCAAAACAGGCCACTTTCAAGTATTTTATGAGCAGTCTTTCTTGGACCAAAGTGTCCACCACAACTATATGAATGACAAAAAGTAAGAACAGAAGCTATTTCTTGGTCTGGGATACATCTCCTTATCATTTGGTTAGCACAATATTTCCACAAATATGGTTCATCCCAAACATAGTATTTGGCATCTTTCTTTATCTTGTCTTTGGTGTGCTTTGGCATGTCAGAAGGCAAGTTACCTGTAGCCAAGTAGTTCACCATGTCTGCGTACCATGGTTCATCAGATTGGGCAAGGAAGATTTGTTCAAGTAAGTCATGCTTACATTTTTCAAATTCTGAGAGGTGTTGTTCTTTGCTTGACTGCAATGGAGGTGGCGCAGTACTGGATTCAAGGGCTTCCTTTTGCGCAGGACTGGGCTGAAAGGGAGGACTAGAAGAGCTGATTTGCGTGGGGAGCTGAAAGGACACGCCTGAGAGGCTTTCAAGTGCCTCTTTTTGTGCAAGAAGGGTCTACATACCATTCTCAAGTGGTGCAATTGAGTTTTCTTCAATATGTGCTTGACTGCAATTTACCTGTTGGATGCTACAGACTGTCTCTTTCAGTTTTGGTTCTTGCTGGCTTTCATTCCTGCAAAGATCATCATTCAGAATACAATCTTGATTTTCATTAAAAATTTCCTGGCTCAAGCAGTCAATTATATCAAGACCATAAACAGGGGACATATTATGTGGATATTTCATGGCATCATAGACATTAAACTTAATGACTTCCCTTTCAAACTCCATAGTTAGAGTACCATCGTGCCCATCAATCTTAGTCCTAGCAGTACTCAAGAAAGGACGTCCAAGAAGTATATCAGAACTAGTATTGCAACTATCTTCCTTAGTATCAATCACATAAAAATCAGCAGGAAAGACTAGTTCATCTACTTGCACTAACACATCTTCTAGAACACCTATGGGATATACCACAGATCTATCAGCTAGTTGTATCACAACTCTTGTGTCTTTCAGTGCACATGCATTCAGAGATTTATAGATGGAGAGAGGCATGACATTTATGGATGCACCAAGATCACACATGGCTTTCTTTATACCAACATTCCCTATCTTGCAAGAGATAGCAAACATACCTTTGTCTTTGCATTTAGTAGGGAGTTCTCTTTTAATAACAGCAGTGACAACCTCACCTACACTTACTTTCTCTCTTTCAGCAAGCTTTCTTCTGTTGGTACACAACTCTTTTAGAAATTTTGCGTACCTGGGAATCTGCTTAACAACATCTAGCAGTGGTATGTTGATTTCCACCTTTCTGAAAGTCTCAAGGATCTCCTTTTCTTCCTTTTCTTTTTGTGTTCTTTCAAATCTCTTTGGAAAAGGAGGTGGAATCTGAAAGCGTACCTTTTGTTCAATCTTTTTCGTAGGAGGTGTTGCAGATTGCGCAGGAGGTGCTGCAGAGACTTGTCTTTGCACAGATGGTTCTTTAGAATGCATTGGAGAGGCTTCTGGATCAATTGGCCTTTGCGCCACTTGCTTTTCTTGCTCATAACAAGCATCTCGAAGCTCTTTTCCACTTCTCAAAGTGATGGCACTTACATTTTGTTTGGGATTTGCCTCAGTTTGAGATGGCAACTTTCCTTGAGCTTCCAACCTGTTTATGGAGGTGGCCATTTGTCCCATCTGTTATTGCATCATTTGCATAGTTTTTACTACCTCATCAAGAACATTTTGAGGTGCTGGTTGAGCTTGACTTCTTTGGTAGTTCTGATGGTTGTTAGCTCTCCCGTAGCTGAAATTGGGGTGGTCTCTCCAGCCTGGATTGTATGTGTTGAAATATGGATCATGTCTAGGCTAGTTGTTGGACCCTCCAATGGCATTTGCTTACTGGTGTTCATGGAGTGTAGGACATTGATCAGTTGGATGTCCTACATATGATTAGATACCACATGGCCTAGGTGGCTGGGATGCTTGAATCTGTTGTACCAGTCCAATTGCAAAATCTTTCATAACAGCTGTCAGTTCAGAAATAGTAGGTGAACTTACCTCATTGGCTCTTTGTTGCTTTTCTTCTCCATATTGCCTAGATGAGGCTGCAAGGGTGGATATCAACTCTCTCATCTCCCTAGGTGTCTTTTCTGCAATGGATCCTCCACAAGCTACATTTATAAATTTTCTTTCTGATGGGAACAATCCTCCATAGAAGAACTGTATGAGAGACCTGTCTGACATATCATGTTGTGGACAACCTGTACATAGTCTTTCAAACCTTTCCTAATAATCATATAAGTCCTCAGTTTGTTTCTGACTTATGCTAGTGATTTCTCTTATTATGCCAATTGATTTAGATGGTGGGAAGTATTTGTCCATAAAAGTTTGGACCATATCATCCCATGAAGTTATAGATCCAGGTGGCAAATAAAATAACCAATCTTTAGCATAGTCATCTAATGAAAAGGGAAAAGCTCTTAACTTAACATGATCTTCAGCGATACCTTCAGGTCTCATGGATGAACAAACAATAGTGAATTCTTTCAAGTGCTTGTGTGGATTTTCATTTTCTCTACCTCTAAATTTAGGAAGAAGATGTATCAAACCTGTCTTTAGTTTAAAGGGAACTGTCAGAGGCGGATAGGTGATGCAAAGTGGTGCATGATCACCTACAGGAGTTGCCAATTCTCTCATGGTTCTTTCTCTTTGTACTGGGGGCCTAATTGCTGGATTTTCTTGAATAATTTGGTTCTGAACAGCATGTCCATTTGGGGCAGCAACTTGTGGATTAGGTTCAGCCATTGGTGCGGCTTGATGGTGTGGTTGGGGTGTTTCAGATGAAGCTTCTGCGCAGGGCACTCCTTCAGGTGCGATGGGAGCTTCTTCAGGCGAAACTGCTTGCTTTCCTAATCTTCTGAGAGTGCATTCAATCTCCGGATCAAAGGGCAGTGTGTCCCTGCGTTCAGATCTGATCATGAAAGAAAAATAAACAAGTAAAATCAATTCCCCGGCAACGGCGCCAATTTTTTACTCACGGTTGTCGAAGCCGGTCAAAAATAACCTTTCTGATTATCAACAATTTACAACTGCAGATAGTGGTGAAAGGATCGAATCCACAGAGAATTGAGAACTCACTTATTTCTCTTTTTATGACCAAGAAAATAAACTGAAACGATAATAAATTAAAAATGAGATAAAAGACTGAAAGTGGGATCAAATGAGATAAACTGAAAATTGGGATCAAAACTGTCAACAAAATAACAGGGGGGTTTGAGATTGATTGTAGTAAACTAATAATGAGAACAATAATGGAAAGCAAATTATTAAATAAAAAGTAATCAATAATGAGAAAGCTCTAGTTGAAGTATTGGATCCACTTTAGTTGTTGGGATTGATCACAGACACTTTGTTCTTTTGGGTTGATTCAATAGATTAGTTATGGAGATGGAAGATGCTTCTCACCACCATGTCTCTCCTTATTATTAAATTAATTAGGGAACGTCCTCTAATTAATTACTAATCAATAAGTTGCCAAGAAACGTCCTTGGGTCTCAGGCAACAAACAACTATCAATTGCATTAAGAAATAATGAGATCCAATCCTAGCTACCCAAACGTATGGAGATAACGCTAGATCATGCAACTTCCTTGGTTTTTATGCCAAGTGTTCTTATGTAAGAATAATCTAAGCAATTACGGACTTAAATCATTCAAACTAACAAATAATTATTTTGCAATTAAAAATCAACGTAGATTTCAATAACAAAGTAATATGAAAATTAAGTATGAAATTGCATGAATATTGAACTCCCAAAAATTAAACAATATTTGATCAAGTCTCACAATCCATTAATCAACTAAAGCTTCAACCAATATTCAACTAGATTAAAGAAATCAGCCACTCATTGGCTGAATTAAAAACTGAAAACAAAAGGGAAAAGGAGGAAAACCGATTGAGCTGATTTCTTCTTTGCGCAGAGGCTTGCAGAATTGCCGAGAGGAATTGCCATTTCTTCGGCCACTTAAGGCTCCTTAAATAAGTACAGAGGAGTGCGCCCTAGGTTTCAATTGCTTCCCACGTGCGCGTGATGCTGAGGTGCTAGTCCATGTGCTGGAATTGAAGTGTGGTCCATGTGCTTGAGCTGAAGTGGGAGCGTGCAAGCTGTCCGTGTTTTGTGAGAACAGGCCGTCCGTGAGCTAGAGTTAATGTCCCATGTGCGCGAGTAAGGGCCATGTGCTTGGCTTGGTCCACGTGAGGTGAATGGTGAAGGTGGGCCATTGTGCGTGAATGGTGAAGGTGGGCCACATGTGATGTTGAGGCGCTTTGGTGGGCCATGTGCAAGTGACGGTGCGGAGCATGAGTGCAAGGTGGGTCGTCCATGGTGCAAGAACGTGTTGGCCCTGTGTGCATCTATGGGCTGTCCATAAGCGGGCCCAAGTGCCAAGTTGCTTTAAAGTCCAAAGTATTTCCCTCATTTAGCTTGATTTGGATCCAATTTGGCAGGCTTGCTCTCTTTTATTCCAAATAAGGCAGTTTTAGGGGGATTTTCTCCAAATTGTCCTTTTACACCATTTTCTGCAAAATAATATCAAAAGCACTAAATTAAGCAGAAATCATGTAAATATTTATCAATAATATTAATATAAATTGGACTAAATTATGCTCTATCATTGGATTATTCTCACATAAGAACACTTGGTGTAAAAGCCAAGCAAGTTGCATGATCTAGCGTTATCTCCATACGTTTGGGTAGCTAGGATTGGATCTCTCTATTTCTTAATGCAATTGACAGTTGTTTGTTGCCTGAGGCCCAAGGACGTTCCTTGGTAACTTGTTGATTAGTAATTAATTAGTGGACGTTCCCTAATTAATTTAATAATAAGAAGAGGCAATGGTGGTGAGAAGCGTCTTCCATCTCCATTGACCAACCTGTTGATTCAACCTAAAGGATTTAAGTGTCTGTGATCAATCCCAATAACTAAAGTGGATCCAATACTTCAACTAGAACTTTCTCATTATTAATTTCTCTTTATTTTATTATTTGCTTTCCATTATTGTTCTCATTATTAGTTTACTATAACCAATCTCAAAACCCCCTGCTATTTTGCTTACAGTTTTATCCCACTTTCAGTTTATCTCATTTTTTATTTATTCCGCTTTCAGTTTATCTCGTTTCTAGTTTATTTGGCTTTCAGTTTTATTTTGTTTCAGTTTTATCTCGTTTCAGTTTTATCTCGTTTCAGTTTTATCTGGTCTCAGTTTTATCTCGTTTCAGTTTATCTCGTTTTCAGTTTTCTTCTTTTTCAATTTATTTTTATTTCAGTTTATTTTATTGGTCTTGATAAGGAAAATATGTAAGTTCTCAATTCCCTGTGGATTCAATCCTTTCACTACTATCTGCAGTTGTAAATTGTTGATAACCAGAAAGGTTATTTTTGACCGACTTCAAGATTGTTTGATTAACAAACTACCGAAAGCAACTAAATCACTACTGAGAGCAATTAAACCGGAAACTAATTAAAATAAAAGAGAATTCAATATGAGAAAAGTCTAGTTGAAGATATGGATCCACCTTGGTTGTTCGGATTGATCATTGAAACTTAGTTTATCTTGATTGATCCAATAGATTAGTTATGGGGGTGGAAAACGCTTCTCACCGCCATGTCTCTCCTTATGAATAAATCAATTAGGGAACATCCTCTAATCAATTACTAATCAACAAATTGCCAAGGAACGTCCTTGGGCCATGGGCATCAAACCAATTGTCAATTGCATGAAGAAAGAGAGAGATCCAATCTTAGCTACTCCAAACGCATGAAGATGATGCTAGATCATGCAATTCCTCGGTTTTTACACCGAGTGTTCTTAGGTCAGAATATTTCCAGCAATTACGGACTAAAAATAATTCCAACTAACAATCAATTACCTTGCAATCAAGAATTAAGTGGCCAATTTGATCAAAACAACAAAGTAATCATGGAATTAAAGCATCAATCGCATGAATATTGAACAAAATCAAAGACAATAGTTTATGATCAGATATCACAATCCATTAAACAACCTTAGTTTCAACCAATCCTCAACTAGAATAGGGGAATTCAGCCACTCATGACTGAATTAAAACAGAAATTAAAAGGAAAAAGAAAGGAACCGATGGACCGAAGATGTGCAGATTGTATTCTGCCCTTGCGTTGAACTTGACGGAATTGCCGAATTGATGGTTCCTTTGGTCGGCCACTTAAGGCTCTTTAAATAGGTCCAGAGGAGTGCGCTCTAAATTCAAATTGTTGGCCACGTGTGCTAGAGTTGCTGCCCATGTGTCGTTGTTCCCCGTGCCGCATGTGAACGTGTGAAGTGGAGCATGCGTTTGGTCTTCAATTGTGAGGAATGGGGCTGCCGTTCACTTAGAGGCTAGTCAAGTGTCCCTTGGCTGCCCATCTCTCTTCATGAAGCTGCCCAAGTGCTTCCAAAGGACTGTCCAAGTATCAAGTTGCTGCCCATGCACAAATAAGGAAGGTGGAGACTTTCCTTGTACATGTGAATCTTGAATGTGCAAAGTATGAGTTGGCAAGCATGTGATCTTCAAGATTTGGCTTCCTTAGGAAGCTGGATTTTGAAATTCAAGATTTGAATATGAATCTTGAAGATTTGAATTCCAAAATACTTTCCTTGTTTGGCTCTCCATTTATGGCATCTTGAATTCAACTTGGCAGGCTTGCACTCATTTGCTCCAAATAAGGCAGTTTTAGGGGTATTTTCTCCAAAGTGTCCTTTTACACCATTTTCTGCAAAACAATGCCAAGAGCACTAAATTAAGCAGAAATCATGTAAATAATAATCAATAATATCAAGATAAAATGGACTAAAATATATTCTATCAGTTACATAAGAAATTTGTGAAGCTAAGGAAGAAGTACTTACCTAGTTTACTCTCTTTGGTAGTTGTCTTTGATCTACATGTTGCTTTGAGGCCGCTGCCATTGTGGAAATCAGGTCTCTTATGGCTTGAGATGTTTTTTCTTCAATCGATCCTTCACACGCTGCATCAACAAATTTCCTTCCTAAAGGTAACAAATCTCTGTAGAAGTATTCAATTAGTGACTTGTCTGAGATATCATATTAAAGGCAACTTGTGCATAATCGTTTAAATCTCTCCCAATATTCATATAGTTCTTCAAAGTCCCTTTGCTTGATGCCACTAATTTCCCTCTGAATGCCAATGGCTTTTAAGGTGGAAAAGTATTTGCTCAAGAAGGCTCTTACCATTTCAGCCCATGAGGTGATGAATCCGAGTGGTAAATAGAAAAGCCAATCCTTAGCAAAATCATAAAGGGAGAAGGGAAAATCTTTGAGTTTAACATGTTCTTCTGAAATACCTTGAGGTCTCATTGTTGAGCACACTATGTGAAATTCATTTAGGTGCTTATGTGGGTCCTCATTTTCCGTACCTCTGAACTGTGGAAGTAGATGAATTAATCATGTTTTCATTTCAAAAGGGGTTGTCAAAGGTGGATAGGTGATGCACAAGGGTTCTTGATCACCCATGGGTGTTGCTAGTTCGCGAAGAGTCCTTTCTTGTGCCATTGGAGCTCTCACCCTGGCATTTTCATCTTCAATTTCAGTGAAGAAAGCAAGTGGTTCAACTTTTGCAGTAGCTTGCATACCAGCTATGTTGGTTCTATCACATGTACAATGAGTTGTGTAGCAAGTTGTAACAGCCCGGAAACCGAACTGCCACCGGCACTAGGATCCAGATCGACTTAAGGTCGCCGGGACCCGTAGTAAGCCTGCTATCCTGTCTGTCTACCTGTAAAATCCCATACATGATCATACATTTGCTGTAAAAACATAAAACTTTTCTTCATGCCAAGGCTTAACCTGTGCATGCACTCTCTCTGTGCTCTACTAATCCCTACTAGAGCTCCTCATGGCTCTAGGCGGATCAATCTCATAATGTTAAGCCTGGTTTGCTCATAAACATACAACAATAAAGAAACATACATAAACTGATCATGTGACTCCAAGGGATTACAAGTCTTATAAATCAAGCACCATTCTATACACTATACATATACATTATCCATACTAGCTATTACAAGACTCTGAACTCTTCCTGTACCCTGCTGAGTTCTCTCTGACCTCTGAACCTGCACAACTGAAGTTAGGGGAGAGGGATGAGCTACGATAGCCCAGTGAGTAGAATAGGCAAATACAGGTGATAAAACATGCTCTTATGGAATGCAACACATAATCACATAACCTCAGCCGGACGGATCAAAACTCCCTCTATCTCATCTGGGGTACCCAAGTACCATGTGCCTGGTCCCCGTAGGGCTGTTCCAGGTCTTTATGCCTGGTCCTCGTAAGGCTGTTCCAGGTCTTTCCTCTGAGGGCTAATGAATCCTCACGAAGTCCGTGCCGTCTCACATAAGCAATGTACAAGGAGCAATGCCAAGTACAAGGATAAATGCAATGCATCATCTTCGTGTACACTAATGCACTCACCCTATAGCATATTCATGATGCATGAAGCATGATAAAATATTCAGTTCTCATATTAAATCATTAAGTTAAATTCCACTCACCTGTAGTTCTCTCTGAACTGACTCTGCAGGTTCTGACTCTGGACTCACTGCTGATGTCCCTGATTCCTCTGGTCCGTACCTACACAGGTGGACTCAAATGAGGGACTAAACTCACTCAAGAACATCTCTAAGAAACTCCCCAAAACCCCTCTAAACAATCCTCAAACCATCACATAAAACATGCAAAAGGAAGCTGGACAGGGTACTTTCGGCGGCAGGTTCGGCGGCCGAAACCCCACTCCAGAGACGAAACTCATGCATGTTCGGCGGCACCTTCGGCGGCCGAAGGTCTCGTCCAGAGACGAAACTCACACACTTTCGGCGGCCGAACTCCCTCTTTCGGCGGCCGAAAGTCCCTTTCTAAACCGAAAGCCTAGCTTTCGGGGGCAACCTTTGGCAGCCGAACTGCCTCCACAAAGGGTTCGGCGGCCGAACCTTCCTTCGGCGGCCGAACCTGGTTTTGCCCGAAGGGCAGAACCCTGCTCTGTTTCATGCAAACTTTGCCCAAAAACCTACAAACATGCATAGCAACTACTCCCAACTAGCATATACACATATATATGCACAAAGGGGTCTAAAACTACCCTAAAACCCCAAACAAACATAATACACAACACTTAATCATGCTGGAACACCACAAATCACCAAAAACCTCACCTAAACCTAAACATGCATACTACCCATACAAACTTCATAAAACCTTTCAAAAGCATCAAAGAAGCTCAGGATCTTCACTTACCTCTTAAAAAACTTGAGGATGAAGGATCCCAATGTGGAGATATGAAGAAAAACTCTTCCAAAGCTCCAAGCTTCAAAACTTGGTTCTTTTGCTCAAAACCTTCATAAATCACCAAAACTCTTAAAACTCTTGAAAGATTTGATGAAAATCATGGAAAACATGAAAGTCAACGTAGGAGAGGCTGAAACTCACCTCTGGCTGCAAGTGGAGGAGAAATAACCTCCTTCCACCGACCCTTGGCCCTTTTATAGGTGGCTGGCCAGACCACCTTCGGCAGCCGAACGTGAAGCCGCAACCATGCAATGTTCGGCGGCCGAAAGTGACCTTCGGCGGCCGAACCTTTGCATTTCTCCCTTGTTGCTTTTCTTTCAAAACTCAAGTCTTTTAACCCTTCAAACCATGAAAACCAGTGAAAATACCTTAAAAAACATATGTATGACCCTTCTCGAGAGTTCCGACACCCGAGATTCCACCGGACTACAGGAATTCCGATGCCGGACTCGAGCCGGGTATTACATTCTCCCTCCCTTAAGAACATTCGTCCCCGAATGTTCCTAACACAACAGAAACACATAGAAAAGGGAAAAACTAACCTTAAAACAGATACGGGTATTGCTGGAGCATGGACTCCCGAGTCTCCCACGTGCACTCTTCTAGGTTGTGGTGGTTCCATAAAACTTTCACCATTGGTATCTCCTTGTTTCTCAGCTTTCTGATCTGGGTGTCAAGGATCCGCACTGGCTGCTCTACATAGGTGAGATCACTTAAGATTTCCACCTCAGGTTCACTAAGAACCTTCTCTGGATCTGACACAAATTTTCTCAACATAGAAACATGGAATACCGGGTGAATTCGTTCCATAGAAGCCGGTAAATCTAGCTTATACGATACAGGCCCGATCTTCTGCAAGATCTCAAAGGGACCAATGTACCGTGGGGCCAGTTTACCCTTCTTTCCAAACCGAACCACTCCCTTCATCGGAGACACCTTAAGCAATACCATATCCCCCTCCTGGAACTCTATCTGCTTCCTACGGATGTCTGCATAACTTTTCTGTCTGCTTACAGCTGTTCTGATCCTCTCTCTGATGATAGGCACTAACTTGCTGGTTATCTCAACTAACTCTGGCCCTGCAAGAGTTTTCTCTCCTACCTCTTCCCAGCAAACAGGTGTTCGGCACTTCCTTCCATACAAAGCTTCATAAGGAGCCATCCCTATGCTAGCATGATGGCTGTTGTTGTAGGCAAACTCCACCAGAGGTAGATGCTGCCTCCAAGAACCGCCAAAGTCTAACACACACATTCTCAACATATCTTCAATGGTCTGGATGGTCCTCTCTGACTGACCGTCTGTCTGTGGATGGAAGGCAGTGCTGAAATCCAACCTTGTGCCCATTTCATTTTGCAGACTCCGCCAAAACCTGGAGGTGAACTGAGGTCCTCGATCTGATACTATCGACACTGGAACTCCATGCAACCTTACTATCTCGTCTACATACACCTGCGCCAACTTGTCCACAGAGTAGTTACTCCTGACTGGAATGAAGTGAGCAGATTTAGTGAGTCTATCCACAATCACCCAGATGGAGTCTAGTCTGTTAGACGTCGCCGGTAAGCCCACTACAAAATCCATAGCTATGTTCTCCCATTTCCATTCTGGAATCGGCAGTGGGTTAAGCATTCCAGCCGGCTTCTGGTGCTCTAGCTTCACCCTTTGACATGTCTCGCAGGCTGACACGAACTGTGCCACTTCTCTCTTCATTGCTGGCCACCAATACACCCTTCTCAGATCTTGATACATTTTGGTGGCTCCCGGGTGAATGCTATACCTCGCATTATGAGCTTCCCTCATAATGTCTTCCTTTAAACTGCTATCATCTGGTACACATAACCTCGTACCGTGCCGAAGAATCCCCTCACTATCAAATCTGAACTCTGCACTGTTGCCCGACTGAACAGTCCTGGCAATCTTCACTAGCTCGGGGTCTTCGTGCTGTTTCAGAGCCACTTGCTCTAGAAACACTGGTGTCACTTTCATCTGTGCAATCAAAGCACCTGTACCAGATAACTGCAACTGTAACCCGTCTTCCACGAGCTTGTAGAAAGCCTTCACCACCGGTCTTCTCTCTACTGCAATGTGGGATAAACTGCCAAGTGACTTTCGGCTTAAGGCATCAGCTACAACATTCGCCTTGCCTGGATGATACTGGATCTTGCAATCATAATCACTGAGCAATTCTACCCACCGTCTCTGCCTCAAGTTTAACTCTCTCTGACTTAAGATGTGCTGCAGGCTCTTATGATCCGTATAGATCTCACATTTTACCCCATAGAGGTAATGCCTCCACATCTTAAGTGCAAAGATAACAGCTGCCATCTCCAGATCGTGTGTCGGGTAATTCAGCTCGTGCTTCTTCAGCTGTCTAGAAGCATAAGCTATCACTTTGTCCTTCTGCATCAACACACAACCTAATCCCACTCGGGATGCATCACAGAACACTGTGAAATCTTCATCACTGATCGGCAGAGCTAACACCGGTGCTGAAGTTAATCGTCTCTTCAACTCTGCAAAACTCTCCTCACATTCCTCTGACCACACAAACTTCTGATTCTTTCTGGTCAGTCTGGTCATAGGAGCAGCTATCTTCGAGAAGTCCTGAACAAACCTCCGATAGTAGCCTGCCAAACCCAGAAAACTCTTGATTTCTGTCACTGTAGTGGGTGTAGGCCAGTTGGCTACTGCCTCTACCTTTTTGGGATCTACTGCTATACCGTCCTCTGATACAACATGTCCCAAAAAGGAAATGCTCCTTAACCAGAACTCACACTTGGAGAACTTGGCATACAAGCCATGCTCTCTCAAGGTTTGCAGCACTATCCGAAGATGCTGGGCATGGTCCTCTGCATTCCTGGAGTACACCAAGATATCATCAATAAAGACGATCACAAAACGATCCAAGTACTCCCTGAAAACCCTGTTCATGAGATCCATGAATGCTGCAGGGGCGTTAGTCAACCCGAACGGCATCACAAGGAACTCATAATGCCCATATCTGGTTCTAAAAGCAGTCTTGGATACATCTCCTTCCCTGATCTTCAACTGGTGGTATCCGGATCTCAGATCTATTTTAGAAAAACAACCTGCTCCTGCCAGCTGGTCGAATAGATCATCGATCCTGGGTAAAGGATACTTGTTTTTGATCGTGACTTTGTTCAACTGTCTATAGTCGACACAAAGTCTAAGAGGTCCATCCTTCTTTCTGACAAATAATACTGGAGCACCCCAGGGTGAGGTACTCGGGCGGATGAAACCCTTAGCTACCAAATCCTGTAACTGCTCTTTCAACTCTCGCAACTCTGCTGGTGTCATCCTGTAGGGAGGAATAGAGATCGGTCTAGCATTGGGCATCAACTCAATCTCGAACTCTATTTCCCTATCCGGTGGTAGTCCTGGAAGCTCTTCAGGAAACAAATCTGGGAAGTCTCTGACAACTGGTACTGAGGCTGGTTCCCTAACCTGACTGTCTAGCTCTCTCACATAAGCTAGGAACCCCTGACACCCCTTCCTTAACATTCTACGAGCCTGGAGGGCTGATATCAAACCCCTAGGTGTCCCTCTCCTGTCTCCTCTGAAGACACACTCTGACCCATCCTGGTCTCTGACACTGACTACCTTGTCTCTACAGTTCAGGGTAGCATCATACGTAGATAACCAGTCCATCCCTAGAATGACATCAAAATCTGTCAACTCTAGAACCACCAGGTCAGCTGGAAGGTATCTACTCTCTATGCACACTGGACTGAACCGACAGACTGACTCTGCCAAAGATGGATCACATTTGGGTCCACTGACCCATAGAGGACACTCTAACTCAGACACTATCAGACCCAACCTCTCTGCAGTTCTAGAAGAAATGAAAGAGTGAGAAGCACCGGGGTCCATTAAAGCATACACCTCTGAACACCCAATGATGAGATTACCTGACACCACCGTGTTCGACGTGTCTGCCTCCTGCTGAGTCAGGGTGAAAATCCGTGCTGGGGCTGACGGACCTGCACCTCGGGAACCCATCCCTGATGAAGAGGCTACCCCTCTTCCTCTTCCTCTGCCACTGCTTGGTGGAATGGCTGAAGCTACTGGCTGTACTACACTGCCCGTACTCATCTGCTGGGATGGTGCAACCAAAGTCGCCTGAGGACATTCCCGTGCATAATGTCCCTCCTGCCCACACCTATAGCAGGCTGTGGATCCCAACTGACAAGCTCCTCTATGCTGTTTGCCACACCTCTTGCACACTGGAAAATCTACGCCAGAACTGAAGCCACTACTCATTCCTAGACCTGACTTAAGCCTGTTCCAGAACTTGCCTCTCTTTCCTCTGAATTTCTCCCATCTCCTCTTACTTGCACTTACTGTACCCTGTGAGGAGGAACCTGGTTTAGCACCAGAAGACTGTGCCTTAATTACACCTTGACTTATAGCACTGGCCTCCATCTTTCTAGCAGCATCCACAATAGAGTGGAAACTTTCCTTCTCCGCATGAAGAATCAAAGAGAAATACCTGGGATGAAGCCTTGTGGCATATCTCTTTGCCTTCTTCTGATCTGTATCATATGCTTGACCGACATATGGCAACAATTCCAGGAACTTGTCTGTATACTCATCAACGCTCATCTCCTCCGTCTGTCGCAACTGCTCAAACTCCACAACCTTTAGTTCCCTGGAACTGTCAGGAAAAGCCCATCCAGCAAATTCGTTGGCGAACTCTTCCCACGTCATACTCTCAAGTCTCGGGTCCACATAGTTCTTGAACCATTCTCTAACCATTCTCTAGCTTTCTTACACTTTAACGTGAACCCTGCCATCTCAATGGCTCTACCATCATCTGCTCCCAACTCACTTGTTATCATTCTGACTGCACTGAGATACTCAAAGGGATCATCTCCTGTCTTGAATTTAGGAGCATCCAACTTTAAGTACTCGGTCATCTTCACCTTACTTCCCCCTGAAGAACTGGGTTGCTGTGCTTCCACAACAGGGGCTACTGGTTCAGGAGGTGGTGGTGGAGGAACTGGTTCCCTCACTTCAGGCTGTACTGGACTTGGATGAACAGGTGGGGGTGGATACATGTGATATGGTGGATAAAAGGAAGGATAGGGCATATAGGGCATGTAGGGTGGATATGGGGCAAAACTGGAGTAATCCGACGTGCCTCCCATCGGATACTCTGGGCCCTGTGGAAAGGGTGAATAGCCAAACCCCGAGGCCTGAACGCCTCCCTGGGACTCCCCCATACCTTCTTCTGACCTTCCTACACCCATGCTTGCATCTCTACTCTGATCCTCTTCCCTCACACCTCTTTCTTCTACTGACCTTCCCCCTCTGCTTACTCCTCTCCTGCTCTCGTCAGAAGACCTTCTAGGGTCTCGTGACGTTCCTTCCCTGCTTGACCTGTAAGATCTTGCCCTTGGCAAGGCAGGTGGACGAGCAGCTGTACCCTCACTTACGGGTGGGACTCCAGTCAATCTCGCGGATCGACGAGTTCCTCGCATCTTCACTCTCTGGGCAACACATAAAACATAAGCAACACATCAAAAACATGCACATGCATAACTCAGGGCATAGCACAGCAGCATATAGACAGGACTGACATCCTATCCTAGTGGACATGTTTTCCTATGGTGCTTGACCTGCTAAACCTCTCTATGAGCCCAACTCTCTCTCTATAGGTCCGACCATATGAACCTAGGGCTCTGATACCAATCTGTAACAGCCCGGAAACCGAACTGCCACCGGCACTAGGATCCAGATCGACTTAAGGTCGCCGGGACCCGTAGTAAGCCTGCTATCCTGTCTGTCTACCTGTAAAATCCCATACATGATCATACATTTGCTGTAAAAACATAAAACTTTTCTTCATGCCAAGGCTTAACCTGTGCATGCACTCTCTCTGTGCTCTACTAATCCCTACTAGAGCTCCTCATGGCTCTAGGCGGATCAATCTCATAATGTTAAGCCTGGTTTGCTCATAAACATACAACAATAAAGAAACATACATAAACTGATCATGTGACTCCAAGGGATTACAAGTCTTATAAATCAAGCACCATTCTATACACTATACATATACATTATCCATACTAGCTATTACAAGACTCTGAACTCTTCCTGTACCCTGCTGAGTTCTCTCTGACCTCTGAACCTGCACAACTGAAGTTAGGGGAGAGGGATGAGCTACGATAGCCCAGTGAGTAGAATAGGCAAATACAGGTGATAAAACATGCTCTTATGGAATGCAACACATAATCACATAACCTCGGCCGGACGGATCAAAACTCCCTCTATCTCATCTGGGGTACCCAAGTACCATGTGCCTGGTCCCCGTAGGGCTGTTCCAGGTCTTTATGCCTGGTCCTCGTAAGGCTGTTCCAGGTCTTTCCTCTGAGGGCTAATGAATCCTCACGAAGTCCGTGCCGTCTCACATAAGCAATGTACAAGGAGCAATGCCAAGTACAAGGATAAATGCAATGCATCATCTTCGTGTACACTAATGCACTCACCCTATAGCATATTCATGATGCATGAAGCATGATAAAATATTCAGTTCTCATATTAAATCATTAAGTTAAATTCCACTCACCTGTAGTTCTCTCTGAACTGACTCTGCAGGTTCTGACTCTGGACTCACTGCTGATGTCCCTGATTCCTCTGGTCCGTACCTACACAGGTGGACTCAAATGAGGGACTAAACTCACTCAAGAACATCTCTAAGAAACTCCCCAAAACCCCTCTAAACAATCCTCAAACCATCACATAAAACATGCAAAAGGAAGCTGGACAGGGCACTTTCGGCGGCAGGTTCGGCGGCCGAAACCCCACTCCAGAGACGAAACTCATGCATGTTCGGCGGCACCTTCGGCGGCCGAAGGTCTCGTCCAGAGACGAAACTCACACACTTTCGGCGGCCGAACTCCCTCTTTCGGCGGCCGAAAGTCCCTTTCTAAACCGAAAGCCTAGCTTTCGGGGGCAACCTTTGGCAGCCGAACTGCCTCCACAAAGGGTTCGGCGGCCGAACCTTCCTTCGGCGGCCGAACCTGGTTTTGCCCGAAGGGCAGAACCCTGCTCTGTTTCATGCAAACTTTGCCCAAAAACCTACAAACATGCATAGCAACTACTCCCAACTAGCATATACACATATATATGCACAAAGGGGTCTAAAACTACCCTAAAACCCCAAACAAACATAATACACAACACTTAATCATGCTGGAACACCACAAATCACCAAAAACCTCACCTAAACCTAAACATGCATACTACCCATACAAACTTCATAAAACCTTTCAAAAGCATCAAAGAAGCTCAGGATCTTCACTTACCTCTTAAAAAACTTGAGGATGAAGGATCCCAACGTGGAGATATGAAGAAAAACTCTTCCAAAGCTCCAAGCTTCAAAACTTGGTTCTTTTGCTCAAAACCTTCATAAATCACCAAAACTCTTAAAACTCTTGAAAGATTTGATGAAAATCATGGAAAACATGAAAGTCAACGTAGGAGAGGCTGAAACTCACCTCTGGCTGCAAGTGGAGGAGAAATAACCTCCTTCCACCGACCCTTGGCCCTTTTATAGGTGGCTGGCCAGACCACCTTCGGCAGCCGAACGTGAAGCCGCAACCATGCAATGTTCGGCGGCCGAAAGTGACCTTCGGCGGCCGAACCTTTGCATTTCTCCCTTGTTGCTTTTCTTTCAAAACTCAAGTCTTTTAACCCTTCAAACCATGAAAACCAGTGAAAATACCTTAAAAAACATATGTATGACCCTTCTCGAGAGTTCCGACACCCGAGATTCCACCGGACTACAGGAATTCCGATGCCGGACTCGAGCCGGGTATTACACAAGTTGTGCGGCACATTATGCAGCAAATTCCAGGTTTGTTGTTGTCTCTTCACTTATTGTAGATGAAGACGGTTTTGAGGCTTAATTCCTCATGTTTACTCATCTTCTCAAGTTCTTTGCAGGACGTTCAATTTCTGGATTGTAAAGTAGATTCTCTTTACGTCCAGCCCTGGTCATGAAAGGAAAATACGTTAGTTTAAATTAATTTCTCAACAATGCTGCCACTTTTTGGTGGGTTTTTTGATGGGTGTCGAACCCACAAAAAATAACCTATTAAAATATCAACAATTAGAAATTATATATAGTGGTAATAGAATCAAATCCACAAAAAATTGACACTATGACTTTCCAAACAATGACTTAGGCAAATAAGCAATAGTAATAAAATAAGGGGGAAATTTTAATGTTGAACTAAAATAAAGATTAAAACAATGTAAGAAAGCGATAATTAAAAGAAGAACAAGTCAATAAGAACAAGCTCTAGTTGAAGTATAGGATTAATTTCAGTTTGGAAATTGATCATTGATACAAAAATACCTTTATGAACTTCAATAAATCAGTTATAGTTATGGAAAACGCTCCACATAACCAACCTCTTCTTAGGTTTTAAATTAATTAGGAAACGTTCGCTAATTAATTTCTAGCCAATAAATCGCTCAAAGAACATCTTTGGGATTTTAATCTATCAACTGCCTTAAGTATTAGAGAGACCCAATTCTAACATACTAGCTGTGTGGTAAGTTTGAATTAGATTATGCAACTTCTTAGTTGTTACACTAATTATTACTTGCGTTTGAATAATCTAAACAATTACGGACTTAAAGTATTCAAACTAATAATAAACTGCTTTGAAATCAAGAACAACGGGCCCTATTGATCCAATGACAAAGTAATAATAAGATGAAGAATAGAATTTGCATAAATATTGAAGAATAAAATATTAACAATGTAGTTTAGATCTTCAATTCATATAGAAACTGAAATTTCTTCTTAACTTCAACTAGAGATAGATTCTTAAGCCACTCATGGATTACAAAGAAGAAACAAAAGAGAAAAGAGATGAAAAGGCTTATTCGGTGCTGTACAGAATCGGGTGTATGATGCCCCCCTGGCTGCCCTCAATGTTGTGTTTAAATAGGCGTTAAAACCCTAGTAGCAATCCATTTTGAATTGTAATTCTTCTTTGATTTGATTTTGGATTCCTTCCTTAAATGTGTTTCTTCATGAATAGAAGTTCTTGATTTAAGAAAGTCTTTGTGCCGCATGTTTGAGGAGATTCTGGTGTGGGTCCTGCATTTTTAATGTGATGACCAGGTCTCTAAATTTTTAAATCTAGAATTTTTTTCGCCTGCTGCTGATTCTGTGCATATTGTCGATTTGCCCAGTTGATTTGGGCAAATCGCTCTGGGCAAATCACTGTCTGAGAACTGTTTATGCGAATTTGGGCAATTTCGGGTTTCTGTGCAATCTTCTGGCCAACCTGTTGATTTGCCTAGTTTGATTTAGGCAAATCGTTTTGGGTAAACCACTATCTATAGATTTTGATCAGTTTCAAATTTCTGTGCAATCTTTTGGTCAATCTGTGAAGTACACTGGATGGTTTGCGCAAATCTTCCGATCAAGTCAGTTTCCATGCTTTTAGGTCATTTTTCATCAAATCTTCTTTTTTTATGTTTTTCTGCAAAATATGATAAAAATCACAAAATTAGCTAAAAAGTATTTAATTTAGTACTAACAATAGTAGGAAAAATCTGCCTAAATTATGTTTGATCAAATTTCCAAATTGAAATGGATCCTACACTTTAACTAGAACTTATTTATATTGATTTATTTCTCTTTTAATTATCATTTTCTTTAATTATTTTGATTTTTATTTTTACTAATTATCAAAAAAACCCTTTTTATTTTTAATGTTTATTTTTTCTAGTCACTGTTTGGAAAATTTTAATGTCAATTCCCGTGAATTCGATCATATTATTACTAATATTATTACTATACGCAATTCATATTTGTTGTTATTTAATAGGTTATTTTTTGTGGTTTCATCAGGTTTGATCAAATATAATTTAGGCACATTTTCCCTACTATTATTAGTACTAAATTAAATATTTTCTAACTAATTTTGTGATTTTTATCATATTTTGTAGAAAAGCATAAAAAAAGAAGATTTTATAAAAAAATGGCCTAAAAGCATGGAAACTGACTTGACCAGACGATTTAGACAAACCATCCAGTGTACTACACAGATTGGCCAAAAGACTGTATAGAAATCTAGAGCTGATTAAAACCTGTAGACAGTAATTTGCCCTTAATGATTTGCCCAAATCAAACTAAGCAAACCGATAGATTGGCTAGAGGATTACATAGAAACCCCAAACTGCCTAGACTTGCATAAATCATTCTCAGACAGTGATTTGCTCAGAACGATTTACCCAAATCAATCTGGATAAATCAACAAACTACACAGAATCAGTGGCAGGCGAAAAACTTAGATTTGAAAATTTGAAAGACCTGGTCATCACATTAAAAATGCGGGACCCACACCAGAATCTCCTCATACATGCGGCACAAAAACTTCCTTTAATCAAGGACTTCTATTCATGAAGAAATACATTTAATGAAGGAATCCAAAATCAAATCAAAGAAAAATTACAATCCAAAAAGAATTGCTGCTAGGGTTTTAACGCCATTTAAACACAGCATTGAGGGCAGCCGGGGAGCATCACACACTCGATTCTGGACAGCACCGAATCAGCCTTTTTGTCTCTTTTCTCTTTTGTTTCTTCTTTGTAAGTCATGAGTGGCTAAAACTCCATCTCTAGTTAAAGTTAGGTAGAAATTTCAATTTCTATATGAATTGGGAGATCTAAACTCCATTGTTAATCTTTTATTTGTCAATAATTATGTATATTCTGTTCTTCATCTTATTATTGCTTTATCATTGGATCAATAGGGCTCATTGTTCTTGATTTCAAAGTAGTGTATTATTAGTTTGAATGGCTAAAGTTCATAATTACTTAGGTTATTCAAATGCAAGTAACAATTAGTGTAATAATAAGTTTGAATTGGGTCTCTCTAATACTTAACGCAGTTGATAAATTAAAATCCCAAAGACATTCTTTAGGCAATTTGTTGGCTAGGAATTAATTAGCAAATATTTTCTAATTAATTTAAAATATAAGGAGAGATTGGTTATGTGGAGCGTCTTCCATAACTATAACTAATTTATTAAAGTTCATAAAAGTATTTTAGTATCGATGATCAATTCCCAAAATAAAATGGATCCTATACTTCAACTAGAGCTTGTTCTTATTGATTTGTTCTTCTTTTAATTATCGCTTTCTTACATTGATTGAATCTTTATTTTAGTTCAACTTCAAAACTCCCCCCTTATTTTATTACTATTGCTTATTTGCCCAAGTTATTGTTTGGAAAGTTATAGTGTCAATTCCATGTGGATTCGATCCTATGACTACTATATACAATTCCTAATTGTTGATATTTTAATATGTTATTTTTTGTGATTTCGACACCCATCAAAAAATTGGCACCATTGTCAGGGAATTGATTTAAATTAACGTACTTTCCTTTCATGATCAGGGCTAGATGTAAAGAGAATATGCTTTACAATCCAAAAATTGAATGTACTGCAAAGAACTTGAGAAGACAAGTGTAATACCCGGCTAGAATCCGGCACCGGAATTCCTTTTGTCTGATGGAATCCGGGGTGTTGGGATTCTATATAAGGGTAGGAGTTATGGTTTTCTCAGTATTATGAGGTGTTTTCTGGTTTTACAGTTCTTTAGTTTTGAGTTTTGAGTTGAAATGAACCAAGGCAGAGGAGCCAAGTTCGGCCGCCGAAGATAAGTTCGGCCGCCGAAAGTGCCCAATGTTCGGCTTCCGAAGGTAAAGTTCGGCCCCCGAACGATTGCATGGTCTTGCATGTGATTGGGCAGCCGACGATGAGTTGGCCAGCTAGCTGAGTCATGGCTTGTGACAGATGTTGGCCTCAGATTTTTGCCATGAATTAGCCACGTCTTTTATGACTCATCTGCAAGTGTTTTCAGCAGCTCATACAGAATGTCTGTTGGTTTGCTTAGTGTTTGAAGGTTTTGTGCATAAAAGTTAAGAGTTAAGAGTTACGGTGTGTGAAGGAGAGTTTGTCCAAAACTTCACGTGAGGATTGGTCATCTTCTTGTTATACAGGAGGTAAGTGAAGCTTTGGAACTTGTTTAGATGTTTTCTGAAGGTTTTAGGAGGATTTGTGGAAGGAGATGCATGCTTAGGTTATTCATGGTAGTTTTTGATGATTTATGTATGTATACATGTTTATGTGTTATGTTTGATTTGTTGTTTGGGGTTATTAGATAGTTTTGGACCCCTGTGATCATATACTTATGTATATGTGTGTTGAGGAATTGGTATATGCATGTTTGGAGTTATTGAAGGGAAGGAGGAGATGGTTTGCCGTTGAAGCTGAGTTCTGGATGAACTCAGGTTCGGCAGCCGAAGGTTCATTCGGCCGCCGAACCTCTTGCATGGTGGCTTAGGCTGCCATAGCTTGCCCCCGCGAGTTGTGCATGTTCGGCTCTGTTTGGGGGATTCGGCCGCCGAAGGTGCCGCCGAAGGTTAGAGACTTTCGTCTCTGGAGTGCCTTGTGGCCTCCGAAACTTGCCCCCGAAAGGGTTCGGCCGCCGAACATAGAGATTCGGCCGCCGAAGGTGCTTGAGTTTCGTCTCTGGAAAGGACTTTCGGCCGCCGAACCTGCCGCCGAAAGTGTCCTGTCCAGCTTTCTTTTGCATGCTTTGCATGGATAGTTGAGTGAGTTTAAGGGGATTCTTGGGGAGTTTAATAGAGGTATTGATACATTAGTTTGGTCCCTCATATGAGTCCATCTGTATAGGTACAGACCAGAGGAACCAGAGAGAGCAGCAGTGAGTACTGCTCCAGAGGTTCAGAGCCTGCAGAGTCAGTCAGTCCAGTTAGCCAGAGGTGAGTGGAACTAAACTTATGACTTTTAATTGAACTACAAACTGCTTTTAGCATATCTCATGCATCATGTTTATGCCATAGGTTGATTGCATTAGTATCACGAATATGTTGCATTGCATTGTTATTTGGTGATGTGAGTGAATGCTGAATGATCCAATAGTCTCAGACAGGAAGTCCAGGAGCCTTTGACTACGCCCTGGCAGGTATAGTGAAGTCCAGGAGCCTTTGACTACGCCCTGGCAGGTATATAGTAAAGTCCAGGAGCCTTTGACTACGCCCTGGCAATGGTAAGTACAATGGTGTTATATACACATATACATATATGACAGGAAGTCCAGGAGCCTTTGACTACGCCCTGGCACAGAGTTACTGGGACTATGTGGTGACAGGTTTACTCTTGATGTGGCTTGTCTGTGATATGGTGCATTCCATGAGATCATATTTTACTGAGATGTTTTACTGTTCTACTCACTGGGCTATAGAGCTCATCCCACTCCCTTAACCCCAGTTTTGCAGGTTCAGTGTACAGTGTACAGGGACAGTCCAGCAGAGTACAGGAAGAGTAAAGAGATCTGTAATAGCTTAGAGTGGACATGTAATATTAAAGAGATGTAATAGTTGTTGCTTGACCTAGTGATGTATGTTTTGTACATGATCTGTATATGTATATATGTTTTCCTGTATGTGAAAACCAGGCTTAACAGGTATGAGATAACCCATCTAGAGCAAGCTCTAGTCAGGGATACAGAGTACAGAGTACATGAGTACAGAGTACAGAGATAGTGCATGCACAGGTTAAGCCTTGGTTCAGAAAAGAGTTTTATTTTCACATAAAATGTATGATCATGTATGAGGTTTACAGGTACACAGAGAGTATAGCAGGCTTGCTACGGGTTCTGGCGGCCTTAAGCCGACCTGAATCCTAGCGCCGGTGACGGTCCTTTTTGGGGTCGTTACAGATTGGTATCAGAGCCCTAGGTTCACATGATCGGACCTATAGAGACAGTGTTGGGCTCAGACAGGTTAGAAGTGGTCAAGCACAATAGGAAATCATGTCCACTAGGATAGGGTCTTGAGTCCTATCTGCTATGATATGCCATGAGTGTTGTATGTGTATGATTGATATGTGATGTTTATGTGCTAAAGTGGTATGTTATATGTTGTGTTTCCAGAGTAAAGATGCGAGGAACTCGTCGATCAGCTCGATTGACTGGAGTCCCACCAGAGAATGAGAGACCAGCTGCTCGTCCTCCTGCATTGCCAAGGGCAAGGTCTCAGACGATCTAGCAGGGAAGGTACGTCAATAGACCCTAGAAGGTCTGTCGACGAGAGCAGAAGAGGAACAGTTAGGGGAGGAAGATCAGAGGAAAGGAGGGAAGCTATGGAGATTGATCAGTCTAGAGATGATAGCATGGGTATAGGCAGTTTTGAGGAAGGTATGGGAGAGTCGCAGGGAGGTGCTCAGACCTCAGGTTTTGGCTATCCAGAGTATCCGATGGGAGGTATGTCGGAGTACTCGAGTTTTGTGCCATATCCTCCTTATATGCCTTATATGCCTTATCCTTATTACCCACCATATCCGATGTATCCATCTTCCCCTACCCATCCAAGTGCAGCACACCTAGAGCCAAATGAACCAGTACTACCACCAGAACCAGTAGCCCCTGTTGTTGACAGACATGAACCTAGCTCATCTGGAGGTAAAGTCCAAATGACGGAGTACTTGAAATTGGATGCTCCTAAATACAACACGGGAGATGATCCATTTGATTACCTCAGAGCAGTTAGGATGATCACCAGTGAATTGGGAGCAGATGATAGGAGAGCCATTGAGATGGCAGGTTTCACATTAAAATGCAAGAAAGCCAGAGAATGGTTTAAGAATTATGTGGAGCCTAGAATGGACAGCATGTCATGGGGAGAGTTCGCCAATGAGTTTGCAGGGTGGGCTTTTCCTGACAGTTCGAGGGAGATGAAAGTAATTGAATTTGAACAGTTGAGACAGACAGATGAGATGAGTGTTGATGAATTCACAGATAAGTTCCTGGATTTGCTTCAGTACGTGGGTCAAGCCTATGATACTGATCAGAAGAAAGCAAGGAGATATACTATGAGACTGCATCCCAGGTATGCTTCCTTGATTCTTCCAGCAGAAAAGGAGAGTTTCCATACGATAGTAGACGCAGCCAGGAAAATGGAAGCTAGTGCCAATATTCAGAAACAGTCACAGGCACAGGCTTCGGGTGCTAAGGCCCCCAGTTCAGGTTCAACAGGCAGTAAGAGATGGGATAGAGCAAGAGGAACAAAGAGTAAGTTCTGGAATAAAGTCAAGTCAGGTCTGGGAATAGGTAGTGGCTCAAGCTCTGGCACAGCTCCAGTCTGCAGACGATGCGGAAAACCACATGGAGGAGTTTGTCGGTTGGGATCTACAGCTTGTTTTCGATGTGGACAGGAAGGGCATATTGCTCGGGATTGTCCGCAGATGACTTTTGCACCATCCCAGCAGATGAGTTCAGGCAGTGTGGTACAGCCAGTTGTACGGCCAGCAGCTCCAGTCATGCCTCAGACTAGTGGCAGAGGTAGAGGGAGAGGGGTAGCCTCTACTTCAGCAGCAGGTTCCCGAGGTGGAAATCCGGTAGCCCCAGCACGGATTTTCACAGTGACACAGGAGGAGGCTAACACGTCGAACACAGTGGTGTCAGGTAATCTCATCATTGGGTGTTCAGATGTGTATGCTTTGATGGACCCCGGTGCTTCTCATTCCTTTATTGCTTCGAGAGCCATAGAGAGGTTGGGTTTGATCAGTTCTGAGTTAGAGTATCCTCTCTGGGTCAGTGGACCTAGATGTGACCCATCAGTGGCAGTGTCAGTCTGTCGTTTCAGTCCAGTGTTTATAGAGGGTAGATGCCTTCCAGCTGACCTTGTGGTTCTAGACTTGACAGATTTTGATGTCATTCTAGGGATGGATTGGTTATCTGCATATAGTGCTACGTTGGACTGTCGAGAGAAGTTAGTGAGTCTCAGAGACCAGGATGGGTCAGAGTGTGTCTTCAGAGGAGACAGGAGAGGTACACCCAGAGGTATGATTTCAGCCCTTCAGGCTCGTCGTTTGCTTAGGAGGGGTTGTCAGGGGTTTCTAGCTCATGTGAGAGAGCTAGATAGTCAGGTTAGGGAACCAGCCACAGTACCAGTAGTCCGAGAGTTTCTCGATGTGTTCCCAGACGATTTGCCAGGACTACCACCTGATAGGGAGATAGGGTTTGACATTGAATTATTGCCAGGTACCAGACCTATCTCTATACCTCCCTACAGGATGGCGCCAGCTGAGTTAATAGAGTTGAAAGAACAGTTGCAGGACTTGGTAGATAAGGGTTTCATCCGCCCTAGTACCTCACCTTGGGGTGCTCCAGTACTCTTTGTCAGAAAGAAGGATGGATCCCTCAGACTTTGTATCGACTACAGACAGTTGAACAAGGTCACTATCAAGAATAGGTATCCCTTACCTCGGATTGATGATCTATTTGACCAGCTAGCTGGAGCAGGTTGTTTCTCGAAAATAGATCTGAGATCCGGGTATCATCAGTTGAGAGTCAGAGAGGCAGATGTGCCTAAGACAGCTTTTCGGACCAGATATGGGCATTATGAGTTCTTAGTGATGCCGTTCGGGTTGACTAACGCCCCTGCAGCATTTATGGATCTCATGAACAGGGTATTCAGTGAGTTTCTGGATCACTTTGTCATTGTGTTTATCGATGATATCTTAGTGTATTCCAGAGATGCAGAGGAGCATGCCCAGCATCTGAGGATCGTTTTGCAGACACTGAGAGAGCATGGTTTATATGCCAAGTTCTCGAAGTGTGAGTTTTGGTTACGGAGCATTGCCTTCTTAGGACATGTGGTATCAGCAGAGGGTATTGAGGTAGACCCCAAGAAGATAGAGGCTGTAGCTAACTGGCCCAGACCCACGACAGTGACTGAGATTAAAAGCTTTCTGGGACTGGCAGGTTACTACAGGAGGTTCGTTCAGAACTTCTCAAAGATAGCAGCTCCTATGACCAAATTGACTCAGAAGAACCAGAAGTTTATCTGGTCAGACCAGTGTGAAGAGAGCTTTGAGGAGCTCAAGAGGAGATTGACAACAGCACCAGTGTTAGCTCTGCCTGTCAGTAATGAAGAGTTCACAGTGTTCTGTGATGCATCTCGAGTGGGATTGGGTTGTGTATTGATGCAGAGTGATAGAGTAATAGCTTATGCTTCTAGACAGTTGAAGAAGCACGAGTTGAATTACCCTACCCATGACCTAGAGATGGCAGCAGTTATCTTTGCACTTAAGATGTGGCGGCATTACCTCTACGGGGTTAAATGCGAGATCTTCACTGATCACAAGAGTTTACAGTACATCTTAAGTCAGAGAGAGCTGAATTTGCGGCAAAGAAGATGGGTCGAATTGCTCAGTGATTATGATTGTAAAATCCAGTATCATCCGGGTAAGGCGAATGTTGTCGCAGACGCCCTAAGCCGGAAGTCACTAGGCAGTTTATCCCATATAGCAGCAGAGCGGAGACCAGTTGTGATGGAGCTTTATAAGCTCTTTGACGAGGGATTACAGTTAGAGTTGTCTGGTACAGGTGCGTTGATAGCACAGATGAGAGTGACACCTGTGTTTCTGGAGCAGATAGCTCAGAGACAGCACGAGGACCCTGAGTTGATGAAAATTGCCAGGACTGTTCAGTCAGGCAATAGTGCAGAGTTCAGATTTGACAGCAAAGGGATCCTTCGCTATGGGAGTCGACTTTGTGTACCAGATAGGGGCAGTGTGAAGGAAGACATTATGAGGGAAGCTCATAATGCGAGGTATAGTGTTCACCCAGGAGCCACCAAGATGTATCAGGATCTGAAAAGGGTCTATTGGTGGCCAGCCATGAAGAAAGAAGTGGCGCAATTCGTGACAGCCTGTGAGGTTTGTCAGAGGGTGAAATTAGAGCATCAGAAACCAGCCGGAATGCTTAACCCATTACCGATTCCAGAGTGGAAATGGGAGAACATAGCCATGGATTTTGTAGTGGGTTTACCAGTAGCGTCCAACAGGATAGACTCGATATGGGTGATTGTGGACAGACTCACGAAATCTGCTCATTTTCTTCCAGTACGGAGTAACTATTCTGTGGATAAGTTGGCACAGGTCTATCTGGATGAGATAGTGAGATTACATGGAGTTCCAGTGTCTATAGTTTCAGACAGAGGACCTCAGTTTACCTCCCGCTTTTGGCGGAGTCTGCAAAGTGCAATGGGCACGAGATTGGATTTTAGTACTGCTTTCCACCCACAGACTGATGGACAGTCAGAAAGGACCATCCAGACCATAGAGGATATGCTTCGCCTATGTGTGTTAGACTTTGGCGGTTCTTGGAGGCAGCATCTACCTTTGGTGGAGTTTGCCTACAATAACAGTCATCATGCTAGCATTGGGATGGCTCCTTATGAAGCTTTGTATGGGAGGAAGTGCAGATCCCCTGTTTGCTGGGAAGAGGTAGGAGAGAAGGCTCTTGCAGGGCCAGAGTTAGTAGACATTACTAGTAGAATGGTGCCCATGATCAGAGAGAGAATCAGAACAGCTCAGAGTAGACAGAAAAGTTATGCAGACGTTCGCAGAAAGCAGTTAGAGTTTCAGGAGGGTAATTGGGTATTGCTGAAAGTGTCTCCAATGAAAGGAGTGGTTCGGTTTGGAAAGAAAGGTAAATTGGCTCCACGGTACATTGGACCCTTTGAGGTGTTGCAGAGGATCGGAAATGTGTCGTATAAGCTGAATTTACCTGCTTCTATGGAGAGGATTCACCCGGTATTTCATGTTTCTATGCTACGACAGTTTGTGTCAGATCCGAATCAGGTTCTGAGTGAGCCTGAGGTGGAGATTCACACAGATCTCACCTATATAGAGCAGCCAGTGCGGATTCTGGACACGCAGATCAGACAGCTAAGGAACAAGGAGATTCCGATGGTGAAAGTTCTATGGAACCACCATAACCTAGAAGAGTGCACATGGGAGACGCGGGAGTCTATGCTCCAGCAGTATCCACATCTGTTTTGAGGTTAGTTTCCTCCTTGTATTTTGTTTTTGTATGTTTTAGGAACATCCGAGGACGAATGTTCTTAAGGAGGGGAGAATGTAATACCCGGCTAGAATCCGGCACCGGAATTCCTTTTATCTGATGGAATCCGGGGTGTTGGGAATCTATATAAGGGTAGGAGTTATGGTTTTCTCAGTATTATGAGGTGTTTTCTGGTTTTACAGTTCTTTAGTTTTGAGTTTTGAGTTGAAATGAACCAAGGCAGAGGAGCCAAGTTCGGCCGCCGAAGATAAGTTCGGCCGCCGAAAGTGCCCAATGTTCGGCTTCCGAAGGTAAAGTTCGGCCCCCGAACGATTGCATGGTCTTGCATGTGATTGGGCAGCCGACGATGAGTTGGCCAGCTAGCTGAGTCATGGCTTGTGACAGATGTTGGCCTCAGATTTTTGCCATGAATTAGCCACGTCTTTTATGACTCATCTGCAAGTGTTTTCAGCAGCTCATACAGAATGTCTGTTGGTTTGCTTAGTGTTTGAAGGTTTTGTGCATAAAAGTTAAGAGTTAAGAGTTACGGTGTGTGAAGGAGAGTTTGTCCAAAACTTCACGTGAGGATTGGTCATCTTCTTGTTATACAGGAGGTAAGTGAAGCTTTGGAACTTGTTTAGATGTTTTCTGAAGGTTTTAGGAGGATTTGTGGAAGGAGATGCATGCTTAGGTTATTCATGGTAGTTTTTGATGATTTATGTATGTATACATGTTTATGTGTTATGTTTGATTTGTTGTTTGGGGTTATTAGATAGTTTTGGACCCCTGTGATCATATACTTATGTATATGTGTGTTGAGGAATTGGTATATGCATGTTTGGAGTTATTGAAAGGAAGAAGGAGATGGTTTGCCGTTGAAGCTGAGTTCTGGATGAACTCAGGTTCGGCAGCCGAAGGTTCATTCGGCCGCCGAACCTCTTGCATGGTGGCTTAGGCTGCCATAGCTTGCCCCCGCGAGTTGTGCATGTTCGGCTCTGTTTGGGGGATTCGGCCGCCGAAGGTGCCGCCAAAGGTTAGAGACTTTCGTCTCTGGAGTGCCTTGTGGCCTCCGAAACTTGCCCCCGAAAGGGTTCGGCCGCCGAACATAGAGATGCGGCCGCCGAAGGTGCTTGAGTTTCGTCTCTGGAAAGGACTTTCGGCCGCCGAACCTGCCGCCGAAGGTGTCCTGTCCAGCTTTCTTTTGCATGCTTTGCATGGATAGTTGAGTGAGTTTTAGGGGATTCTTGGGGAGTTAAAATAGAGTTAGTCATAAGCTAGTTTGGTCCCTCATGTGCGTTTATCTGGATAGGTACAGACCAGAGGAACCAGAGAGAGCAGCAGTGAGTACTGCTCCAGAGATTCAGAGCCTGCAGAGTCAGTCAGTCCAGTTAGCCCAAGGTGAGTGGAACTAAACTTATGACTTTTAATTGAACTACAAACTGCTTTTAGCATATCTCATGCATCATGTTTATGCCATAGGTTGATTGCATTAGTCACGAATATGTTGCATTGCATTGTTATTTGGTGATGTGAGTGAATGCTGAATGATCCAATAGTCTCAGACAGGAAGTCCAGGAGCCTTTTACTACGCCCTGGCAGGTATAGTGAAGTCCAGGAGCCTTTGACTACGCCCTGGCAGGTATATAGTAAAGTCCAGGAGCCTTTGACTACGCCCTGGCAATGGTAAGTACAATGGTGTTATATACACATATACATATATGACAGGAAGTCCAGGAGCCTTTGACTACGCCCTGGCACAGAGTTACTGGGACTATGTGGTGACAGGTTTACTCTTGATGTGGCTTGTCTGTGATATGGTGCATTCCATGAGATCATATTTTACTGAGATGTTTTACTGTTCTACTCACTGGGCTATAGAGCTCATCCCACTCCCTTAACCCCAGTTTTGCAGGTTCAGTGTACAGTGTACAGGGACAGTCCAGCAGAGTACAGGAAAAGTGAAGAGATCTGTAATAGCTTAGAGTGGACATGTAATATTAAAGAGATGTAATAGTTGTTGCTTGACCTAGACCTAGTGATGTATGTTTTGTACATGATCTGTATATGTATATATGTTTTCCTGTATGTGAAAACCAGGCTTAACAGGTATGAGTTAACCCATCTAGAGCAAGCTCTAGTCAGGGATACAGAGTACAGAGTACATGAGTACAGAGTACAGAGATAGTGCATGCACAGGTTGAGCCTTGGATCAGAAAAGAGTTTTATTTTTCACATAAAATGTATGATCATGTATGAGGTTTACAGGTACACAGAGAGTATAGCAGGCTTGCTACGGGTTCTGGCGGCCTTAAGCCGACCTGAATCCTAGCGCCAGTGACGGTCCTTTTTGGGGTCGTTACAACAAGCAAACCTGAGGAACCAATGCTCAAAACCATCTTTATCTGCAACAAGTGAAGAGACAGCAAGAGACCTGGAAATTGCTACACAATCTGCTGCACAAGTGATAGAAACAATAGCAGCTGGTATGCAAGCTGCTGCACCAGAAACACCCCACCGAGCACCTACAGAAGTTGAAACACCTACTGTCTTTGCTAAAATTGAAGCTGAAAATGGCAGGGTGAGAGCTCTAATGGCACAAGAAAGGACTCTTCGCGAACTAGTCACACTCGTAGGTGGTCAAGCACCCTTGTGCATCACCTATCCACCTTTGACAGTCCCTTTTGAACTAAAAACAGGATTAATTCATCTTCTTCTAAAGTTTAGAGGTCTGGAAAATGAGGACCCACATAAGCATCTCAAAGAATTTCACATTGAGTGCTCAACAATGAGACCTCAAGGTGTTTCTGAAGAACATGTTAAACTCAATCTTTTCCCTTCTCCCTTGATGATTTTGCTAAGGATTGGCTGCTCTATTTACCACCCGGATCCATCACTTATGGGCTGGAATAGTAAGAGCCTTCTTGAGGAAATACTTTTCCACCTCAAAAGCCATTAGCATCTGGAGGGAAATTATTGGTATCAAGCAAAGGGGTTCTGAAGAACTATATGAATATTAGGAGAGATTTAATCGATTATGCACAAGTTGTTAGTGTATTTTCCTTAGCCATTATCTTGGACCTTTTATATGTCATTTTGTTTATTAATAAAAGAGATTTTATTATCATTATTATTTGTTTGCATGTTATATAATAATGATAAACATTCATGTTTACTTATTATTATAATGATAATAATAAAATATGACTAGTATGATTATTGATTGATAATCATGAGATGATTATGTATATGTTGATATAAATTAATTATTATAAATACTTGTTAGAGAACAAAGTATTGGATAGACCCACACTAAGATCACTACATGGGTTATTGTCATAAGTGAATCTCAAGATAGTTATGTTTTAATCCTTTGACATAAGATTGTCATAGTTTCCAACATAAGGACTGTTATGTTTTGACACAACCAAACATTATTTTTAATTAGATAATCATAAAGGTTATGATTGAGCATAATAGAAATTATGTAGAGGATATTGAACAATCAAGATAGAATTTGTCCCTCTCTTTGAGAGAGATATCTTCTAGGCCCCTCGATAAGTGAGACTGAGAAATGCATGGTCGTGCTCAAATGAATTGATAATGTGATCAATATCATTTAATTTTATCAGTATACTTAGAGATTGAGAAATCATAAGTTTGAACATTATAAGTTTGACATTGATCATCACTTATGTTCGAACTAGATATTGTGTGACAAAGAGATTAATACATGTTATGTTTATTAGACTTTATCGAAATATTGATCCTCATATTAATTGGGTAGTCATAACGTCTTGTTAGAGGCTGCTTATGATTTCTGACTCTTGTTGGACTGGGCCTATTGCTAATTAATGAGAGCCTATTGGGTCACACACAATAGAACATCATCGATGTTCTATGTCATAT
This sequence comes from Manihot esculenta, assembly GCF_001659605.2. Classification (NCBI taxonomy): domain Eukaryota; kingdom Viridiplantae; phylum Streptophyta; class Magnoliopsida; order Malpighiales; family Euphorbiaceae; genus Manihot; species Manihot esculenta. The sequence continues at coordinate 23,046,112 of NC_035169.2, read as the reverse complement.
TAATGGGCTAAGAGCCCATTAGTATAATTAATAATAATATTAATAAAGATGTCATTATTATTAATATTAATTATTTATAATTATTATAAGATAATAATATCTGCAGCTATCTGTAACGGTTACAGATAAAAGGTCTTTTCATTTTATTTTGAAAAGGACTTATCGCATAGATATATTGGTATTTACGATTGTGTGCCTGTTACAATTACCACAACTCCTTTATGAAAAGAAAAGTGTGAAAACAAAAAGTTTTTTGAGAAAAAATGAGTGAACAGAAAATACCTTTTTTGAGAGCTTTACAGAAAGCGTGAGGGTTTTTGTGATCGTTTTTGTGTGACAGATTTGGAGCACATAACTAATCCATCCGTTTAGAGAGCTAGCACTCCAAAGGGAAACGTTCGTGTGGATACCATTGAGGGTGTTCGTTTCAGAAGCAGCACCATCAATCTTAATAGGATTTTCAAAATCTAAAAGGTTAGTTTCTTTATCCTTTTTTTCAAATTAAATGAAGCATTCGGATCCTGAAAGAGGAAATAGAGATCTTTTATTTTTTTCGCTACGTATATTTAGGTTGTAGTGATCTATGGGCTTCCTTACACAAGTTTCCCTCAACATGATATCTCAGACAAATCCCTTATTGAATATTTCTATGGAGGTTTGTTACCTTCAGAAAGGAAATTTATTGATGCAGCATGTGGAGGATCGATTGAAAATAAAACACCTCAAGCCATAAGAGACCTAATTTCCATAATGGCAGCAGCCTCAAAGCAATATGGAGATCAAAGACAACTACCAAAGAGAGTAAACGAGGTAAGTACTTCTTTCTTAGCTGCATAAATTTCTGATCTAACCTCTGTTGTTTGTAGCCTTGTTGTAAGGCAGGCCCAGCAAGCTCAACAAAATCAGCAATTAAGGCCATGTGGAATCTGTGTCACCGTTGGACATCTAATTGACCTATGTCCTTTCCTTTAAAAAGAGGACTAGCAAGTCAATGCAGTTGGAGGGTTTAAAGGCCAACGAATATATGGTCCCTACTCTAACACCTACAATCCAGTTTGGAGGGAGCACCCGAACTTTAGTTACACTAGGGCAAATCAATATTAAAATTATCAACAAAGAAATTCAACCTAAACAGCACCTCAAAAATCTAGCTTACCACTTGAAGAGATTGTAAAGTCTTAAGCAAACATGGTACAGAACCTAGAACAGCAAATAAGCCAAGTTGCTACCTCCGTGAGTAAGCTAGAATCACAAGGGAAATTACCTTCCCAAACGAAGATCAATCCAAAACAGAATGCTAGTGCCACAACCTTAAGAAGTGGGAAGGAGTTGTAAAGTGACAGAATGGAGCCTTGATTTGCCCAAACTTCTGGGCAGACTTTGGAAAAAGTACTACAGAGAAATGACTTAGAACCACACAAGATCAAGAAATAGCTTCAGTCTTGACCTTCTGCCATTCATACGGTTATGGGGGACAGTTTGGTCCACACAAAATAGCCCAGAAGATCCTTGAGTGTGGTTGATTTTGGACTAACATATTTCATGATGCTTATTCATTTTACTGGTCATCTACAAGGTGCCAACAATCCGGAAATCTAAACAGCCGTAATCAAATGCCACAAACGCCTATTAAGGTTTGTGAGATCTTTGACATCTGGGGGATAGACTTTATAGGACCATTCCCACTATCTTTTGGATACACTTACATAATTCTCGCTGTAGATTATGTGTCCAAATGGATAGAAGCTAAAGCAACCAGGACAGATGATGCAAAACTAGTGGTGGACTTTATAAAGACCTAAATCTTTTCCAAGTGTTGGTCTGCCCAAATGATAGCGGTTGTCGAAACCGTAAAAAATAAACCTATTATCAACCAATAAAATAATTTGCAAATAGTGGCAATAGGGTCGAACCACAAGGATTTGACACTATGAATTTTCCTAATAATGACTTAGACAAGTAAATAACAAAAATGGGGGGTTTGTTTTGATGATGATGAATTAAAGGTAAATAATAAGAAAAAAACAATATTTAAAAGGAATGAGTATATCAATGGGGAAAGGATTCTAGTTGAAGTGTGGAACACTTTCAGCTTGTTTAGAATTGATCATTGACTATTTGATTCTCCTATTTATTTCAATAAGTTAGTTTAGGATGCGAAAGACGCTTCTCACAATCTAAATTCCTCCTTAGTTTTAGTTTGATTAGGAAACGTTCACTAATTAAGCTCTAGTTAACAAGTTACCAAGGAACGTCCTTGGGGTTTTTTACTTTTCAACTGCTAACTGCATTAAGACTTAGAGAAACCCAACTCTAACCTTGCCAACCGCGTGGTCAATGTTAGATTATGCAATCGATTATACTTGTGTTTAAACAACCTAAGCAATTACGGACCTAAATTATTCAAACAATTTATCACTCATGCAATTAAAAGCAACATGCCTTAATTGATTTTAAAAGCAAAGTAATAATAATAGAAAGATCAAGTTGCATAAATATTGAAAATAAACAAGAATTTAATAATGGAGTGTTAAATCTTCCAATTCATCACAAATCTGAAAATTCCCAACTTCAACTAGAAAAGAATTGTTTAGCCACTCATGGTGGACAAAAATCACAAAAGAAAAGAAGAAAGGAAGATGGAGAGTGGCTGCCGAATTTCTGCAATGATTCCGAAGGTGGAGAGATTCTTTTTGCTGGTTTTGGTGTTGTCCTCTTTATAGGTGGAGTATCCCCAATTCAATTAGGGTTTTGAAATCCTAATTTGACTTGGTCTTTGTAGTCCTTGATTTCCCTTTTGTCTTTGAATTTTGTTGTGAATGTAATTTCTAGGGTGAAAGACTCTCTTGTGGCTCTTAGAATTGAGTTGGAACTGGTCTTGAAGAGTTTGAAGTATGGTAGGAATTTACTGCTTTTGAATCTGGAATTTTCCTTTCTTCCCGCGCTTCTGTATTTTCTGGTGTCAGTATGATTTGGGCGGGTGATTTGGGCAAATCGCTTGCCCATTTCGTTTCTGTTTGTTGCCTCCAGATTCTGCCTTAGCTTTGTGCTTCTGATTTCTGCAGGTGATTTGGCCAAATCACTTTAACCCAATCACTTTTCTAGCTTTTTCTGCACTTTTTCTCTAACTTTCCATTTTCTTCCTTTTCTGTAAAAACATGACAAAATCCATAAATTAAGCTGGAAAATGTGTAATTAAGCAGTAATAAAGATAATAAAAATGTGGCTAAATTATGTTTGATCAAATATCCCCACACCTAGCATTTTGCTTGTCCTCAAGCAACAAATAACTTAGTCAATCAAGCCCTCTTTTCTTTTGAGCCTAAGTACCACTTAATCAGCCCCTCCTAGACTCCCAAATTGAAACACTACAGTGTAGGATGCATGCACTAAGGTTGTCCCCTTTTTCCTTGTTTCCCATCACCTACCATGGCCAAGGGAAAGTTTTTGACTTGATCATGCTTATTCTTTTATATTAGGCTTAATGCAACCCCTAAGAGTGACCTGCCCATTTTAAGCATTTTTATTTAGCAGCACTTTTTATCCTTGCCTGAAAAAGTCACCAACCTTTTTACGCGAGGGTGCATATGGGTTATACACCCCCGGTTACTCAGTTAGTCACTTATTCAAGTGGCTACTAGCTCTATTCATAATCTTAGACCATCGAAACTTATTTTTGCTTGAAAAAGTCACCAACCTTTTTACGCAAAGGTGCATATGGGTGATACACCCCCGGTCACTCAGTTGGTCACTTGTCCAAGTGACTATTAGCTCAGTTCATAGTCTTAGACCATCGAAACAGGTTGTGTTTTGTGCTTTGCTGATTTTTTCTTTTTCTATTTCCTTTTCATAACGATTTGGGCAAATCAGCTCATAGAGAGTTACGCTAACTTTTTATCGCATGTATTTTTAATTTTTCCCTTAACCTTAGCAGATTTCAAGATTCAATTTAAGAGAATGAACTTCTGAAATGGTTCAATTTAGGTTTAAAGGCAACACACTGTAAATGGTTCAATTTAGGTTTAAAGGGTTAGAAAATTTAATGGGGTCATGAGATAAAAGACTTTCTTAACTTTGTTATCTATGCTGAGTAGAGCAAAGGCTAAAACAAAATATGTGTGTGTGTGCATATGTGTAGAAAAAAAATTTTGGTGTGTGAAAAAAAAGGGTAAAACTAATGCAAAAAGAAGCAAAAAGAATGCAAAAAGAAAACAAAGAATGGTGCAAACAGTGTGCAAAATATTCCCCTAGTACTCCCACACCTAGTCTAGACATTGTCCTCAATGTAAAACATATAAAGAAAAAGGTGAAAGAGAAAGGGACTTCCTGGCCTAGGGTGATTTGGTCAGTGATTTGGGCAGATCACTCGGCCAAATCACTGTCTGTCATGGTCTGCGGGCAGAAAGTTGTCCAGCAGCTGCAGCATGCTTTCCATGTGTATGATTCGGGCCTCCATTCTGTCAAGGCGAGATTCTGCAGATTTATCAGCTGTTTGAGGTTCTGCTGATTTGGACAGTGATTTGGGCAAATCATTTGGCCAAATCACCTCTGCTTTAGTTAAGTTCTGCTGATTTTCCCATCGATTTGCGAAAATTGCCTCTGCTGGGTTGCCTCCCAGTAGCGCCCTGGTTTAAAGTCGCAGGCTGGACTTTTTCGACTTGATCAAGGCTCAAGTAATTGGGGGAGGGAAAAGAGTCCCAATAGAATTAAGTAAGAAGTGCAGCACACCTTTCGTTTTGGTTATAACCCATTTTATTTCTTTCATGTACTCATGAAGTAACATGATTAGTTTCTCCTCTTTCAAGTGAGGTGTGCCTCTAGCCTCTATGTTTGAATTTTTGAGGTGATTGGGCAGCACTTTGAACTCCAATTCATATTTCTCCATAAAAGGTGGCTGCAATCTGGTACTGATCTTGGGCAAATCGAATTCTGCTTGCACTGATGATTTGGGCAAATCAAAATCTGTCTGCATTGTTGATTTGATTTATGTCGATTCAAGTGATCTAGGCAAATCAGATTCTGCATGTACAAGTGATTTGGGCAAATCACCTCTGGACCAGTCTGTGCAGCATGTTGTCTCTTCCGTTTCTATTTCTTTCAAATTTTTCCTATTCTCCTCATCCTCCTGGCCGGTATCCCTTGGTATTTATTTGACAACATCAAGCAAAGGTATATTGATCTCCACTTTGCGAAAGGTTGTAAGTATTTCTTTCTCTTCTTTTTCTTTTTGTGATCTTGCAAATCTTTTTGGGAAGGGAGGAGGTACCTTAAATTTTCCTTCTAGTTGTTGATCTGCCTTGGTCTGTTTGGAGCTGGATTCTGCCTGAGGCGTTGATTTGGGTAAATCTGCTTCTGCCTTCTTTGGAGATTTGGTCAGATTGTCTCTGCTGGGCAGTTCAGTCTGCCTATTGATTGGGTCTGCGATTTGGGCAGATCGACGCCCCTGATCATTTTCTAGCAGATTCTCCTCAGTGACCTGTTTCTGCATTTGCTCAGCCCTGCTGTCTTGTAGCTCTTTCCCACTCCTCAATGTGATAGCACTAGCATTTTGCCTTGGATTTATCTCAAGTTGGGAGGGTAGCTTTCCTTGTGATTCAATTTTACTCATTGAAGTGGCCATTTGACTCATTTGCTGCTTAAGATTTTGCACAGAGTTTGCTAAAGACTTCACAATCTCTTCAAGAGGTGTATTGGACTTTTGAGGTCCAGTTTGGGCTTGATTTCTTTGCTGGTAGCTTGGATATTGATTGGCCCTTGCATAGCTGAAAATTGGGTGGTCCCTCCAACCTGGATTATAGGTGTTAGAATAGGGATCATACCTTGTTTGCCCATTAAAAACTCCAACTGCATTGACTTGTTGGTCCTCTTCTTGAAGGGAAGGACATAGATCAGTTGGGTGGTTAATATTTGCACATATTCCACATGGCTTGGGTTGCAGAATCTGCTGGGCTTGACCCACAACAAGGCTACGGACAGCATTGCTGAGATCAGAAATTTGGGATGCTAAAGTGGATGTACTCACCTCATTTACCCTTCTTGGTGGCTGTTCTTGGTCTTCAAACTATTGTGAAGCTGCTGCCATAGTAGAAATTAAGTCCCTTATGGCTTGAGGTGTTTTGTCTACAATTGATCCTCCACACGCTGCATCAATAAACCTCCTTTCTAAAGGTAACAAACCTCCATAAAAGTATTCAATTAGGGACTTATCGGAGATGTCATGTTGAGGGCAGCTTGTGCACAATCGATTGAATTTTTCCCAATATTCATATAGCTCTTCACAATCCTTTTGCTTGATGTAACTGATCTCTCTTCTGATGCCAATAATTTTTGAGGTTGGAAAGTATTCGCTCAAGAAGGCTCTCACCATCCCAGCCCATGAAGTAATAGATCCGGGTGGTAAATAGAACAACCAATCTTTGGCAAAATCATCAAGAGAAAAGGGAAAAGCTCTTAATTTAACATGCTCTTCAGAAATACCTTGAGGCCTCATTGCTGAGCATACAATGTGAAATTCTTTAAGGTGCTTGTGTGGATATTCATTTTTCAGACCTCTGAATTTTGGAAGGAGATGAATTAATCCGGTTTTGAGCTCAAAAGGGGCTGCCAAAGGTGGATAAGTGATGCACCATAGTGCTTGATCATCCAAGGGTGTTGCTAGTTCGTGAAGAGTTTTTTCTTGTGCCATTAGAGCTCTTGCCTCAACGTTTTTAGCTTCAAATTCAGCAAGGACAGTAGCTGGTTCAAGAGCAGTAGCTGCTGCATTTTCTGAACTTTAGGTGCTATTGTGACTGTCTTTATAGCAGCTGGTTCAGCTACTGTTTTAAGGGCTGGTTCTGAGATTTTTTTAGCAAAAATTTCTAATTTTTGGGCTGGTTCTGGTGCAGTTTTAAGGGCTGATTTTGAGTGTAGCAACTTGTGCAGCAATAGATTCAACAAGTGCAGCATGTACAACAGTTTCAGCAATTAGTTCAGCAACTTATTCAGCAGGTACAGCAGCGATTTATGCAGCAAATACAGCAGCAAGTTCAGCAAATTCTGCAGCAGGTGCAGCAGATTGTATGGCAGATACCAGATTTGTTGTTGTTACTGATGAAGATGGTTTTGAGGCTTGGTTCCTCAAGTTTGCTTGCTTCTTCAAGCTCTTGGCAGTACGTTCAATTTCTGGATCGTAAAGAATAGCTTCTTTACAATCAGCCCTGGTCATAAAAAGGAAAATACGTTAGTTAGATCAAATCCCCAGCAATGGCACCAATTTTTGATAGCGGTTGTCGAAGCCATCAAAAATAAACCTATTATCAACCAACAAAATAATTTGCAGATAGTGGCAATAGGGTCGAACCACAGAGATTTGACACTACAAATTTTCCTAATAATGACTTAGACAAGTAAATAACAAAAATGGGGGGTTTGTTTTGATGATGATGAATTAAAACTAAATAATAAGAAAAAGCAATATTTAAAAGGAATGAGTATATCAATGGGGAAATGATTCTAGTTGAAGTGTGGAACTCTTTCAGCTTGTTTAGAATTGATCATTGACTGTTTGATTCTCCTATTTATTTCAATAAGTTAGTTTAGAATGTGGAAGACGCTTCTCACAATCCAAATTCTTCCTTAGTTTTAGTTTGATTAGAAAACGTTCGCTAATCAAGCTCTAGTTAACAAGTTGTCAAGGAACGTCCTTGGGGTTTTTTACTTTTCAACTGCTAACTGCATTAAGACTTAGAGAAACCCAACTCTAACCTTGCCAACCGCGTGGTCTATGTTAGATTATGCAACCGATTATACTTGTGTTTAAACAATCTAACCAATTACGGACCTAAATTATTCAAACAATTTATCACTTATGCAATTAAAAGCAACATGCCTTAATTGATTTTAAAAGCAAAGTAATAATAATAGAAAGATCAAGTTGTATAAATATTGAAAATAAACAAGAATTTAATAATGGAGTGTTAAATCTCCCAATTCATCACAAATCTGAAAATTCCCAACTTCAACTAGAAAAGAATTGTTTAGCCACTCATGGTGGACAAAAATCACAAAAGAAAAGAAGAAAGGAAGATGGAGAGTGGCTGCCGAATTTCTGCAGTGATTCCGGTGGAGAGATTCTTTTTGCTGGTTTTGGTGTTGTCCTCTTTATAGGTGGAGTATCCCCAATTCAATTAGGGTTTTGAAATCCTAATTTGACTTGGTCTTTGTAGTCTTTGATTCCCCTTTTGTCTTTGAATTTTGTTGTGAATGGAATTTCTTGGGTGAAAAACTCTCTTGTGGCTCTTAGAATTGAGTTGGAACTGGTCTTGAAGAGTTTGAAGTATGGTAGGAATTTACTGCTTTTGAATCTGGAATTTTCCTTTCTTCCCGCGCTTCTATATTTTCTGGAGTCAGTGTGATTTGGGCGGGTGATTTGGGCAAATCACTTGCCCTAATCGTTTCTGTGTGTTGCCTCCAGATTTCTGCCTTAGCTTTCTGCTTCTGATTTCTGCAGGTGATTTGGCCAAATCACTTTGACCCAATCACTTTTCCAGCTTTTTTTGTACTTTTTCTCCAACTTTCCATTTTCTTCCTTTTCTGTAAAAACATGACAAAATCCATAAATTAAGCTAGAAAATGTGTAATTAAGCAGTAATAAAGATAATAAAAATGTGACTAAATTATGTTTGATAACCAAAGCAATTATTAGTGATCGAGAAACACACTTTTATAATAAATTAGTGAAAACCTTTCTTAAAAAATATCATGTTACCATCCTCAAACCAACGGGCAAGCCGAGGTGTCAAATAGAGAGATCAAGGCCATTCTAGAGAAATCGGTTTGCCCAAATTGCAAAGTCTAAAGTGTACGCCTTGACGATGCCATCTACCTGTTGGTCTATGGAAAGGCATGCCATCTACCTGTTGAACTAGAACACAGAGCATATTGGGCTGTTAAAAGTTGCAATCTTAATATTGATGAGGCTGGTTCAAACAGAAAGTTACAACTTCAGGAGTTAGAAGAGATAAGACACGATGCATATGAAACTTCCTGGAATTACAAAGCCAAATCTAAAACCTTCCATGACAACCATATTTCCAGAAAGCAGTTTAAGGTTGGTGATAAAGTTTTACTTTTTGACTCTCATTTAAAATTGTTTCTAGAAAAGTTGTGGTCTCGTTGGATTGGACCCTTTATAGTGGAACACATTTTACCCCATGGTGCTGTGGATGTTCGCAGTTTAGAAACAGGGAAGGTCTTTAAAGTCAACGAACATCACCTAAAGTCATATTAGGAGGGATTTGCTATTCAAGTTATGGAAGAAATTCCCTTGAATAATGTAACGACCCCAAAATGGACCGTCACCGGCGCTAGGATTCAGGTCGGCTTAAGGCCGCCAGAACCCGTAGCCAGCCTGCTATACTCTCTGTGTACCTGTAAAACTCATACATGATCATACATTTTATGTGAAAATAAAAACTCTTTCTGAACCAAGGCTTAACCTGTGCATGCACTATCTCTGTACTCTGTACTCTGTACTCTGTACTCTGTACTCTGTACTCTGTACTCTGTACTCTGGACCCCTGACTAGAGCTTGCTCTAGATGGGTTAACTCATACCTGTTAAGCCTGGTTTTGCACATACAGTAAAACATATATACATATACAGATCATGTACATACCATCACTAAGTCAAGCACAAATCTAACTTTATACAAAATGATTACATCTCTTTCATAGTACATGTCCACTCTACACTAGTACAATTCTCTTTACTCTTTACTCTTTTGGCACTCTGCTGATCTCCTCTCTACACTGTACACTGAACCTGCAAAACTGGGGTTAAAGGAGTGGGATGAGCTCTATAGCCCAGTGAGTAGAACAGTAAAATATCTCATTAAAATATGATCTCATGGAATGCGGCATAACACAGACAAACCACATCAAGAGTAAACCTGTCACCACATAGTCCCAGTAACTTTGTGCCAGGGCGTAGAATCGAGCACCTGGTCTTCCTGTCATATATGTATATGTGTATATAACACCTCTGTACTTACCATTGCTAGGGCATAGTCAAAGGCTCCTGGTCTTTACTATAACTGCCAGGGCGTAGTCAAAGGCTCCTGGTCTTTACTATACCTGCCAAGGCGTAGTCAAAGGCTCCTGGACTTCCTGTCTGAGACTATTGGATCATTCAGCATTCACCCACATCAACAAATACCTATGCAATGCAACATATTCGTGGATACTAATGCAATCACCCTATGGCATAATCATGATGCATGAAATATGCTAAAACATTCCATTGTGCAATTAAAAGAGTTAAGGTTAGTTCCACTCACCTCTGGCTATCTGGACTAACTCTGCAGGCTCTGAAAACTCTGGAGCAGTACTCACTGCTGCTCTCTCTGGTTCCTCTGGTCTGTATAGGTACAGATAAACTCAAATGAGGGACCAAACTAGCTTATGAACAACTCTATTTAATTCCCCACAAATCCCCTTAAACTCACTCTAAAACTCATGCAAAGCATGCAAAAGAAAAGCTGGACAGAACACTTTCGGCGGCAGATTCGGCGGCCGAAAGGCTTCTCCAGAGACGAAACTCAAGCACCTTCGGCGGCCGAACTTCCACTTTCGGCTGCCGAACCCTTTTGGGGGCAAGTTTCGGAGGCTGAAAGGCACTCCAGAGACGAAAGTCTCTAACCTTCGGCGGCACCTTCGGCGGCCGAACTTCCCTCCAGAGCCGAAAGTCCAAAAGCTCGGGGGCAAGCTTGGGCAGCCGAAGCCACCTCCTCTCTTCTCCTCAGGGGTTCGGCGGCCGAATGTACCTTCGGCTGCCGAACCTGAGTTCATCAGCAGGGCAGAAACTTGCCCTGCCTCTCGCCAAAAGCCCAAAACTCCTCCAAACTCACCTACTTCACTTCCTCAACGTGCATACACTCATGTATATGCTCAAAGGGGTCAAAACTACCTTAACACCCCAAACACACAACACAAACAACACAGAAACAAGCTCTATGCGCAAAATCATCAAAACCTCACAAAGAACCCTATTCATGCAACTCTCCCCCAAATCCACATAAAACCTTCAGAAAACATAAAAACAAGCTCAGGATCTTCACTTACCTCTTGAAACCAAGAAGATGAACGATCCTAACGTGGTGTTTTGGAGCAACTTTCCTTCCAACTCTCCAAACTTCAAAACTTTGAGTTTTTAGCTTAAAACCTTCAAATAATCATGAAAACTAATCAAATCTGTGCATGAGTTAATGAAAACATGAAGAAATACTCACAAAGGATAGGGTCTCACCTCAGAAGACAAAAGAAACGGTGCTCTTACCGCTTCAACCGACTGAGGGCCATTTATAGGTGGCTGGCCAGACCACCTTCGGCGGCCACACGTGAAACCGAAAGCCATGCATGTTCGGCGGCCGAACCTCAACTTCGGCGGCCGAACCTGGCTTTTCTGCCTTGGTTCATTTCACTCAAAAACTCATTTCCTTATGCTTGAAAACTATGAACATTATCAAAACATGTTAGAAAAAACATCACTCTAACCCTTCTAGAGACTTCCGACATCCTGGACTCCACCGGAAAGTAGAATTCCGATGCCGGACTCTAGCCGGGTATTACATTCTCCCCCCTTAAGAACATTCGTCCTCGAATGGTCCGAAACAAACAATAAACACATAAAAAAGGAGGAAACTAACCTCAAAACAAATATGGATACTGCTGGAGCATAGACTCCCGCATCTCCCACGTGCATTCTTCTAGATTATGGTGGTTCCACAGCACTTTCACCATCGGAATCCCCTTGTTCCTTAGCTGTCTGATCTGTGTGTCCAGAATCCGCACTGGCTGCTCTATATAGGTGAGATCTGTAAGAATCTCCACCTCAGGCTCACTCAGAACCTGATTCGGATCTGACACAAACTGCCGTAGCATAGAAACATGAAATACCGGGTGAATTCTCTCCATAGAAGCAGGTAAATCCAGCTTATACGACACATTCCCGATCCTTTGCAAAATCTCAAAGGGTCCAATGTATCGTGGAGCTAACTTACCCTTCTTCCCAAAACGAACCACTCCTTTCATTGGAGACACTTTCAGCAATACCCAATTCCCCTCCTGGAACTCTAACTGTTTCCTGCGAACATCTGCATAACTTTTCTGTCTGCTCTGCGCTGTTCTGATTTTCTCTCTGATCATGGGCACCACTCTACTGGTAATCTCCACTAACTCTAGCCCTGCAAGAGCTTTCTCTCCTATCTCTTCCCAGCAAACAGGGGATCTACACTTCCTCCCATACAAAGCTTCATAAGGAGCCATCCCTATGCTAGCATGATGGCTGTTATTGTAGGCAAACTCCACCAACGGTAGATGCTGCCTCCAAGAACCGCCAAAGTCTAACACACACAGTCGAAGCATATCTTCTATGGTCTGGATGGTCCTCTCTGACTGTCCATCAGTCTGTGGGTGGAAAGCAGTGCTAAAATCCAATCTCGTGCCCATCGCACTCTGCAGACTTCGCCAAAATCTGGAGGTAACTGAGGTCCTCTGTCTGAAACTATAGACACTGGAACTCCATGTAATCTCATTATCTCATCCAGATAGACCTGTGCCAACTTATCCACAGAATAGTTACTCCGAACTGGAAGAAAATGAGCAGATTTTGTGAGTCTGTCCACAATCACCCATATAGAGTCTATCCTGTTGGACGTTGCTGGTAAACCCACTACAAAATCCATAGCTATGTTCTCCCATTTCTACTCTGGAATCGGTAATGGGTTAAGCATTCCGGCTGGTTTCTGATGCTCTAGTTTCACCCGCTGGCAAATCTCACAGGCTGTCACAAACTGCGCCACTTCTTTCTTCATGGCTGGCCACCAATAGACCCTTTTCAGATCCTGATACATCTTGGTGGCTCCTGGGTGAACACTATACCTCGCATTATGAGCTTCCCTCATAATGTCTTCCTTCACACTGCTCCTATCTGGTACACAAAGTCGACTTCCATAATGAAGGATTCCCTTGCTGTCAAATCTGAACTTTGCAGTAGTGTCTGAGAGAACAGTCCTGGCAATTTTCATCAACTTTGGGTCCTCGTGCTGTTTCTGAGCTATTTGCTCCAGAAACACAGGTGTCACTCTCATCTGTGCTATCAACGCACCTGTACCAGACAACTCTAGCTGTAACCCCTCTTCTAAGAGCTTGTAAAGCTCCATCACGACTGGTCTCCGCTCTGCTGCTATATGGGATAAACTGCCTAGTGACTTCTGGCTTAGGGCGTCTGCCACAACATTCGCCTTATCCAGATGATACTGGATCTTACAATCATAATCACTGAGCAATTCGACCCATCTTTTCTGCCTCAAATTCAGTTCTCCCTGACTCAAGATGTACTATAAACTCTTGTAATCGGTGAAGATCTCGCATTTAACCCCGTAGAGGTAATGCCGCCACATCTTAAGTGCAAAGATAACGGCTGCCATCTCAAGGTCATGGGTAGGGTAATTCAACTCGTGCTTCTTCAACTGTCTAGAAGCATAAGCTGTCACCCTATCACTCTACATCAAAACACAGCCCAATCCCACTCGAGATGCATCACAGAACACTGTGAAATCCTCATTACTGACAGGCAGAGCTAACACTGGTGTTGTTGTCAATCTCCTCTTGAGCTCATCAAAGCTCTCTTCACACTGGTCTGACCAGACAAACTTCTGGTTCTTCTGAGTCAGTTTGGTCATAGGAGCTGCTATCTTTGAGAAGTCCTGAACGAACCTCCTGTAGTAACCTGCCAGTCCCAGAAAGCTTTTAATCTCGATTACTGTCGTGGGTCTGGGCCAGTTAGCTACAGCCTCTATCTTCTTGGGGTCTACCTCAATACCCTCTGCTGATACCACATGTCCCAAGAAGGCAATGCTCCTCAACCAAAACTCACACTTCGAGAACTTGGCATACAAACCATGCTCTCTCAGTGTCTGCAGAACTATCCTCAGATGCTGGGCATGCTCCTCTGCATCTCTGGAATACACTAAAATATCATCGATGAAAACAATGACAAAGTGATCCGAAAACTCACTGAACACTCTGTTCATGAGATCCATGAAGGTTGCGCCACTGACTGCTTAACTTTTGTAATACCCGGCTAGAGTCCGGCGTCGACATTCCTGTTTACCGGTGGAATCCAGGATGTCGAAGTGTGTTATATGTTCTTAAGTGCTATTATGTGTTTTATGTGTGTTGTTGTTAGGTGAATTGAGTTGAGTTGGGTTAAGATTGGAAGAGAAAAGTCTATGGAGATGTTTGCCAAGTTCGGCCGCCGAAGATAAGTTCGGCCGCCGAAAGTGCCCAATGTTCGGCTTCCGAAGGTAAAGTTCGGCCCCCGAACGATTGCATGGTCTTGCATGTGATTGGGCAGCCGACGATGAGTTGGCCAGCTAGCTGAGTCATGGCTTGTGACAGATGTTGGCCTTAGATTTTTGCCATGAATTAGCCACGTCTTTTATGACTCATCTGCAAGTGTTTTCAGCAGCTCATACAGAATGTCTGTTGGTTTGCTTAGTGTTTGAAGGTTTTGTGCATAAAAGTTAAGAGTTAAGAGTTACGGTGTGTGAAGGAGAGTTTGTCCAAAACTTCACGTGAGGATTGGTCATCTTCTTGTTATACAGGAGGTAAGTGAAGCTTTGGAACTTGTTTAGATGTTTTCTGAAGGTTTTAGGGGGATTTGTGGAAGGAGATGCATGCTTAGGTTATTCATGGTAGTTTTTGATGATTTATGTATGTATACATGTTTATGTGTTATGTTTGATTTGTTGTTTGGGGTTATTAGAGAGTTTTGGACCCCTGTGATCATATACTTATGTATATGTGTGTTGAGGAATTGGTATATGCATGTTTGGAGTTATTGAAGGGAAGAAGGAGATGGTTTGCCGTTGAAGCTGAGTTCTGGATGAACTCAGGTTCGGCAGCCGAAGGTTCATTCGGCCGCCGAACCTCTTGCATGGTAGCTTAGGCTGCCACAGCTTGCCCCCGCGAGTTGTGCATGTTCGGCTCTGTTTAGGGGGATTCGGCCGCCGAAGGTGCCGCCGAAGGTGCTTGAGTTTCGTCTCTGGAGAGGACATTCGGCCGCCGAACCTGCCGCCGAAAGTGTTCTGTCCAGCTTTCCTTTGCTTGCTTTGCATGACTATTAGAGAGAGTTTTAGGGGATTCTTGGGAAGTTTACATAAGAGTTAGTCATAAGCTAGTTTGGTCCCTCATGTGCGTTTATCTGGATAGGTACAGACCAGAGGAACCAGAGAGAGCAGCAGTGAGTACTGCTCCAGAGGTTCAGAACCTGCAGAGTCAGTCAGTCCAGTTAGCCAGAGGTGAGTGGAACTAAACTTATGACTTTTAATTGAACTACAAACTGCTTTTAGCATATCTCATGCATCATGTTTATGCCGTAGGTTGATTGCATTAGTCACGAATATGTTGCATTGCATTGTTATTTGGTGATGTGAGTGAATGCTGAATGATCCAATAGTCTCAGACAGGAAGTCCAGGAGCCTTTGACTACGCCCTGACAGATATAGTGAAGTCCAGGAGCCTTTGACTACGCCCTGGCAGGTATATAGTAAAGTCCAGGAGCCTTTGACTACGCCCTGGCAATGGTAAGTACACTGGTGTTATATACACATATACATATACGACAGGAAGTCCAGGAGCCTTTGACTACGCCCTGGCATAGAGTTACTGGGACTATGTGGTGACAGGTTTACTCTTGATGTGGCTTGTTTGTGATATGGTGCATTCCATGAGATCATATTTTACTGAGATGTTTTACTATTCTACTCACTGGGCTATAGAGCTCATCCCATTCCCTTAACCCCAGTTTTGCAGGTTCAGTGTACAGTGTACAGGGACAGTCCAGCAGAGTACAGGAAAAGTAAAGAGATCTGTAATAGCTTAGAGTGGACATGTAATATTAAAGAGATGTAATAGTTGTTGCTTGTTCCTAGACCTAGTAATGTATGTATTGTACATGATCTGTATATGTATATATGTTTTCCTGTATGTGAAAACCAGGCTTAACAGGTATGAGTTAACCCATCTAGAGCAAGCTCTAGTCAGGGATACAGAGTACAGAGTACATGAGTACAGAGTACAGAGATAGTGCATGCACAGGTTGAGCCTTGGTTCAGAAAAGAGTTTTATTTTCACATAAAATGTATGATCATGTATGAGGTTTACAGGTACACAGAGAGTATAGCAGGCTTGCTACGGGTTCTGGCGGCCTTAAGCCGACCTGAATCCTAGCGCCGGTGACGGTCCTTTTTGGGGTCGTTACAACTTTTCCCTCGATTATAGCACTAGCCTCCATTCTCCAGGCCATATCCACTATGGCATGGAAACTCTCCCTCTCTGCTGACTGAATCAAGGAGAAATACCTGGAATGGAGTCTTATGATATACCTCCTTAACTTCTTCTGGTCTGTGTCAAGGTTTTGCCCAGCAAACGGCAACGGCTCCAAAAACCTATCTGTGTACTCATCCACACTCATCTCTTCTGTCTGCCTCAACTGCTCAAATTCTATCATCTTCAACTCCCTGGAGCTTTCAGGGAAAGCCCATCCTGCAAACTCATGTGCAAACTCTTCCCAAGACATACTATCCACCCTCGGGTTCACATAGTTCTTAAACCACTCATGGGCCTTCTTGCACTTCATTATGAACCCAGCCATCTGAATGGCTCTACTATCATCAGCTCCTATCTCATCTGTAATCATCTTGACCCTCCCAAGGTACTCAAAAGGGTCATCATCTGTTTCATACTGGGGAGCACCCAGCTTCATGTAATCGGTCATCTTGACCTTGCTCCCTCCAGATGAGGTAGGTTTACGTACTTGGGTTTCTAGGACTATAGGTTCTGTTGGTAGTGGAGGAGGTGCAACATTTCCTGGGTTAGGGTTTGCTGTACCTAGATAGTAAGATGGGGGTGGGTACATAGGCTACTGCGGGTATGGTGGGTAGAAAGGTGGGTATGGCATGTGAGAAGGATAAGGGGTAAAACTGGGGTAATCCGATGTACCTCCCATCGAATACCCGGGATTCTGTGAAAATGGTGGGTATTGGGGTGGCTGGGCAAACCCCGAGGCCTGAGTGCCTCCCTGTGACTCTCCCATGCCCTCTTCTGACATACTCATTCCCAGACTGCCATCCCTCCTCTGATCCACATCCATATCTTCCCCCACATCTACTGACATTCATCCCTGAACTGTTCCCCTCACTGATCTGCTTCTACCTAGATCCAAAGACCTTCTAAGGTCTCTTACTGCTCTTTCTCTGCTGGACCTACTTAACATTGCCCTAGGCAATGCAGAAGGACGGGCATTTGTGCCCTCGTCCTGAGGTGGTACTCTAATCAATCGTGCAGATCGACGAGTTCCTCGCATCCTATCTTCTGAAAAAACAGCATACAACACTTAAAGCATTAGCATCATATGGTTCATGTGGAAACACATGAACCTGCATTACATACCATAGCATTAGTGCACATGCATATTGTCATGGCATTTCACATCATCATTCAAGACAGGACTCTACATCCTATCCTAGTGGACATGATTTTCCTATTGTGCTTGACCTTCTAGAACATCTATGAGCCTGACACTCTAGGTCCGACTATATGAACCTAGGGTTCTGATACCACTCTATAACGATCCGAAAATCGGACCGCTATCGGCGCTAGGATCCAGATCGGCATAAGGCCACCGGGACCCATAGCAAGCCTAACATACATCCTGTATACCTGTTTAATCCCATACATGATCATATATAAACTCATAATCATAAAAAAAAAAATTTATACATGATCATACATAAACTCATAATCATAAAAAAAAAAATTTCTTTCCTTTACCAAGCTTAACCTGTGCATGCACAAAACTATAAACATAAACCTCACACTGGAGCCCTCATCAAATGCTCTAATGGGGTATCATGACATAAAATAAGCTTGGTTTACATAACATCATTAAAACATAGATCATGTATACAAAAGGGGATTAACTATACATACTGGGGTCAAGCACAATACTAATCCTCAATAACATATCATTACATCATTTTACAATTCATCATGTCCACATCTAACTATTACATAACATAAGACTTTACTCTTCTTGACTTTCTGATCTAGCCCGTACCTGCAAACCTGGGGGTTAAGGGAGAGGGGTGAGCTACTAGAGCCCAGTGAGCAGAATAGTAAAAACATTACATTAAATTTCATGCTTTCATGAAATGCATCACAACACAAACATATCACATCAAGGATGAACTTGTCACCAATAGCCCTTAACATATCCAATAGTGCCAGGGACGTAGAATGGGTCTTCCTGGACTTTCTCTTATATAACATATCATAACATTCCAATATGCCAGGGACGTAGAATGGGTCTTCCTGGACTTCCATACCATATCATCATACCATAACATACCATACAAGGGCTAATGGATCATCCAACATTCATCCACATCAACAACATAATATGCAATGCAACATATTCGTGAATTCTAATGTAAAAAACCTAGTATATCTCATGGTATTTATGATGCGTGAATCATGCTAAAACTTTCATTATTGGCTTTAAAAAATAAAGAGTTATTCCACTCACCTCAGGCTAGCTCTGATAAGACACTGAAGCAGCTATCTCACTGCTGGGGTCCTCGGTTCCTCGGGTCCGAACCTACACAGGTGGACTCAAATGAGGGACCAAACATACATGAACATGACTCTAAAATACTCCCCAAAAACCCCCTAAAACACCTTGAAACAATCATGAAAATCATGCAAAGGAAGGCTGAACAAGGCACTTTCGGCGGCAGGTTCGGCGGCCGAAAGTCCCTCCAGAGCCGAAACTCAGTGGCTTTCGGCAACACCTTCAGCGGCTGAAAGTCCTCTCCAGAGACAAAACTTATGCATGTTCGGCGGCACCTTCGGCAGCCGACAGTCCCTTCCTGATAGAGCATATTTTAGCCCAATTTATCCTTATGTTCTTGATGTTTATTTACACCTTTTCTATCTAATTTTGTGGTTTTAATCATGTTTTGAAGATATTAGGTGTGAAGAAACAATTTGGAGAAAATGCTCTTCAAAGTGCCAAAGAATGCCAAAAAAACAGCCTCTTTCGGATGCACTTTCGGAAGCTGAAACTCAACCACCTTCGGAAGCACTTTCGAAAGCACTTTCGGAAGCCGAAAGTCACCCACTTTTGGGGACACTTTCGGCGGCCTAAAGTCAAGTCCAGAGGCGAAACTCACCCACCTTCGGGGGCACCTTCGGCCGCCGAACCTTGCGTCCAGAGCCGAAAGTCCAGCCTCCGAAACTCATTTTAGGCAGCCGAAAATCACTCTTAACACTCTCTTTCCTCATTCAAGAAGCCATATCCCAAGTTGTCATATTTGAGGAGCCAAACAAGGGAAGTATTTTGAGATCCAAATCTTCAAGATTCACATTCAAATATTGGATTTCAAGATCAAGCTATTTATGGAAGTCAAATCCAAAGATCACATGTTTCCCACTTAGTATCATGCACATTCAAAATTCAAAAGGAGGCTCCACCTTCCTTATTAATGCATGGGCAGCCTCTTAACTCTTTAGGCAACATCTTGAAGACCTTGGGCAGCAATTAAAAAGACCAAAGAGCCCCCACTTGCCTCCCAACACATGCATCTCATTTTTGCCTTCACCCATGCACAAAGAAGGCACATATGGGACCAAGGGCACATTGGACAGCCTCTAAAAGACTCATGGACTACCACCAAACCCTAAGGAGCCTCTCAAGATCTATTTAAAGGCTTCAAGAAGACAAGAAAGGCAGATTTTATCTCCACCTCTCTTCCAAGAATCGGCAAGGCCTCTCCAAGGCTCTCTCCACCTTAGTTCTTCATCTTCTTTCTTCTTTTCTTTTATTTTCTGTTTTGGTTCAGCCATGAGTGGCTGAAACCCTTATTTCTAGTTGAAGTTTGGTTGAAACTAAGGTTGTTTAAAGGGTTGTGAGATCTGAACATAAAGTGTTTGCTTTTGATTTATTCAATATTCATGCAATTATGCTTAATTCCAAAGATTGCTTTGTTGTTTTGATCAAATTGGCCACTTGATTCTTAATTGCAAAGTTAATTGATTGTTGGATTGGATATTTGTTAGTCCGTAATTGCTGGAAATATTCTGTCCATAGAACACTTGGTGTAAAAACCCAAGAAATTATATGATCTAGCAACATCTCATGCGTTTGAGTAGCTAGGGTTTGGATCTTTCTTATTCTTCATGCAATTGGCAATTGTTTTGATGCCTATGGCCCAAGGACATTCCTTGGCAATTTGTTGATTAGTAATTGATTAGAGGACGTTCCCTAATCAGTTTGTTCATAAGGAAAGACATGGTGGTGAGAAGCGTCTTCCACCCCCATAACCAACCTATTGATTCAATCAAGATAACCATGTTTTAATGATCAACCCAAACAACCAAAGTGGATCCATATCTTCAACTAGACTTTTCTCATATTGATTTCTCTCTTATTTAATTACTTGCTGTTTCAATTACTTTCAATAGTTGTTAGTTAAATCAAATCTCAAAACCCCCCCCCCTTTTACTTTTATTGCACTTTACTTTCATTGAGCTTTTAATTACTTGCTTTCAATTGTGTTTTCAATTAGTTCTCTTAGTCTTGATTGAGAAAAATAAATAGGTCATCAATTCTCTGTGGATTCGATCCTTCACCACTATCTACAGTTGTAAATTGTTGATAACCAAGAAGGTGATTTTTGACCGGCTTCGACAACCGCACTGTCACTTCCAAAGACGAAAGTCCTCTTTCAAGGGCAGGGTTCGGCAGCCGAAAGCTTTCCTCCACAGGCAGGTTTGGCGGCCGAAAGTCCCTTCAGCTGCTGAACCTGACTTCTCCCAAAGTGGCAGAAACTCAGCTCCAACATTCACAAAAGCCTCCCAAACCTTCCAATCAAGCATTTAACTCTCCCAAAGCATGCATACACATATACATCAGCTCATAGGGGCCTCAAACTATCCTAAACCCCAACCAAAACACATCAAACATGCATATACAACACACATTGCCCATAAACTCACATAACCCTATCAACATGCATAAACTCTAACACATGCATTTCTACCCCATGAATCATCTTAAAACTTGCTTAAAACATACAAGAAGGGTAGGATCTAAGCTTACCTCTTGAAAATCGAGAGGAGAGGCGATCCTAACTCGGAGACGGGGAGAAATCAGCTCGTTGGTCTTCAAGTTCCCAAAACTCGTTCTTTGCTCAAAAATCTTCAAAACCAAGTTAATCTTGTTTAAAACTTAAAAGATTTGAAGAAAAACAACAAAACCAACCATGGGAGAGCATGGACTCACCGTTGGCCAAAAATAGGGGAGAAAACTCGCCCATTTCGGCCAAGGAGCTCTTATATAGAGGCTGGCCAGACCACCTTCGGAAGCCTAAAGTGCCTCCAAAACTCATGCAAGTTCGATGGCCGAACATGGGGTTCGGCGGCCGAACATGGGGTTCGGCGGCCGAACCTGAGCCAACTTTCGGGAGCCTAACTTGCCCCCCTAAACTACCCAATGTTCGACGGCCGAACCTGAAAATGCCTCCATGGTCTTTTTCATTCAAAACTTAATTTCTTTCTTACTTAAAACCATAAAATACATTAAAACATTTTATGAAAACATGATTTTACCCTTCTAGAGGTTTCCAACATCCGAGATTCTACCGGACGGTAGGAATTCTGGTACTGGAGTCTAGCCGGGTATTACACTTTTTCTGCAGAAAATGGTGTAAAGAGACAATTTGGAGAAAATGCCCCTAAAATTACCTTAAATGGAGCAAAGGAGAGCAAGCATGCCAATTGCAACTTGAAAGGAGCCAAATAAGGAGAGTAATTTGAAATTCAAATTTCTAATCCTTAAGAGAATCCAAAATTCAAAATCAAGATTCAACTCATTAAGGAAAGTGCTAAATAAGGAAAGTGGCAAATAAGGAAAGTGCAGTCAATAGAGCAGTTTGAAATTCAAGATCTTCAAAAATCCTTTTCCTTATTAAAGAAGCCAAATCTTCAAGATGCACATTCAGACTTTGAAATTCAAAAATAAGCTTGTTAAGGAAGCCAAATCTCAAGATACTTGCCACTCAAATCTTGCATATTCAAAATTCAAAATTCAAAAGGAGGCTCCACCTTATTAACGTGCAAGATATGGGCGGCATGGGCAGCACTTGGGCAGCCAAGAATTCAACTTGGGCAGCAAGGAAGGCTAGGGTAGCACCTTAACTCTATTTAAACAGCCCTTAACCAACCACATCACCTTCTTCCACACATCCTCTCCCATTCGGCCAAGGAAGGGCAGCCGGCACTCCTTCTCTCCTTCAAGCAATTCGGTTCTTCATCTATTCTTCTTTTCTTTAATTTTTTGTTTTGGTTCAGCCATGAGTGGCTGAAACCTTTTTATTCTAGTTGAAGATTGGTTGAAACTTAAGTTGTTTTATGGATTGTGATTGATTCCATTATTGCTTTGTTATTTTGATCAATGTAGCCACTTGATTCTTGATTGCAAGGTAATATATTATTAGTTTGAATAGTTTTAAGTCCATAATTGCTTGGATTGTTCAAACATAAGAACACTTGGTGTAAGAACCAAGGAAATTATATGATCTAGCAACATCTCCATGCGTTTGGGTAGCTAGGATTAGATCTCTCTATTTCTTAATGCAATTGACAGTTGTTTTGATGCTTAAGGCCCAAGGACATTCCTTGGCAACTTGTTGATTAGTGATTAATTAGAGGACGTTTCCTAATTGGTTTATGATTAAGGAGAGACATGGTGGTGAGAAACGTTTTCCATCTCCATAACTAATTTATTGAATCAATCAAAATCATATAAGTTTCAATGATCAATCCCAACAACTGAAGTTGATCCAATTCTTCAACTAGTGCTTTCTCATTATTGATTTCCCTTTATTTTTATTATTCACTTTACTTTTACTGCTTTCAGTTTTAGATTAATTGAATCAATCTCAAACCCCCCCCCCCTTTTACTTTTATTGTCAGTTTATTTCTCTTTTAGTTTATTCTGCTTTCAGTTTATTTCTCTTTCAGTTTATTTTTGTTTCAGTTTATTTTCTTGGTCTTGATAAGGAAGATAGGTAAGTTTTCAATTCCCTGTGGATTCAATCCTTTCACCACTATCTACAGTTGTAAGATTGTTGATAACCAGAAAGGTTATTTTTGACCGGCTTTAACAACCGCGAGTCAAAAATTGGCGCCATTGCCGGGGACTTGATTTAACTAATCTGCTTTTCTTTCATGACCAGATCTGGACTCAAAGCACCACCAAACCTCCACAAAGGAGCATGCCATCGCATAACTGACTCGTGGATGAGGTAAGTACATCTATTCTCTATTCTCAACTTTCTAAACTAACCTCTGTTGTGAAAAGTTATGTCATAGGTCGAGCTCAACAAGCTCAACAGCTTCAGCGAATCAAAACATGTTGGATTTGCGCACATGTAGGACATCCAACTGATCAATGTTCTACACACATATTTAGCCACAGTTTTTTTTATTTTTTGTCTTGATTTGCTTTACTCAAACTTATAGACTGTGTTGAATGAGCTTTCTTTCCATGACCCCATTGATGTGATGACTCTTTAAACCTATGTTGAATCAATTGCAATGAGTTGTATTTATTTTTGGAAATTTCCTTTTGAATTGAATCTTTGAGCTTGCCATGGTGAAAAATATATTGATGACACTCATTAGAGAGAATAAATTGAAAGTTGTGTGAATGAACTTAACATGACTTATTTTAGCAATTGGTGTTGATTTGCCCCATTCTTTGAGATAAAGAAATTCAGCAAAGGCATAGACTTCAAATGCACAAATTGAAAACTGTTCCAATGGTCAAAAGACTATGAACAGAGCTAGTAGCCACTTGGACAGGTGACCAACTGAGTAACTGGGGGTGGGTATCACAAATATGTACCTTCAAGTCAAAAGGTTGGTGACTTTTTCAAGCAAGATTAATGTGCAAAAGGCTGAATAAAGTGCTTCAAGGTAAGGGCAACTCACCCTGAAAGCTAGAAAAAGTCTTAATTGAACAAAAAGATGTGCATGTGTAATCTCTCTCTTGAGGAAAACAAATCATGGCCATGGTAAGTAAAGGGAGACGAGGAAAGAAGGTGAGTAACCTTGATGCATACACTCTTCACTGCAATGCTTCAAAATAGGGGTCTAGAGTAAGAGCTTAAGTGGAAATAAGGATCAAGTGGCAAAGAGAGCTTGTTTGACTAAGTTTATTTGCTTGAGGACAAGCAAAAGGCTAGGTGTGGGGTATTTGATAGAGCATAATTTAGTCCAATTTATCATGACATTATTGATGTTCATTTACACTTTTTCTGCCTAATTCTGTAATTTTAATCTTATTCTACAGAAAATGGTGTAAAGAGACAATTTGGAGAAAATGCCCCTAAAACTGCCTTAAATAGAGCAAAGGAGAGCAAGCATGCCAAGTGCAACTTGAAAGGAGCCAAATAAGGAAAGTAATTTGAAATTCAAATTTCTAATCCTTAAGAGAATCCAAAATTCAAAATCAAGATTCAGCTCATTAAGGAAAGTGCTAAATAAGGAAAGTGGCAAATAAGGAAAGTGCAGTCAACAGAGCAGTTTGAAATTCAAGACCTTCAAGAATATTTTTCCTTATTAAAGAAGCCAAATCTTCAAGATGCACATTCAGATTTTGAAATTCAAAAATAAGCTTGTTAAGGAAGCCAAATCTCAAGATACTTGCCTCTCAAATCTTGCACATTCAAAATTCAAAATTCAAAAGGAGGCTCCACCTCATTAATGTGCAAGATATGGGCGGCATGGGCAGCACTTGGGCAGCCAAGAATTCAACTTGGGCAGCAAGGAAGGCTAGGGCAGCACCTTAACTCTATTTAAACAGCTCTTAACCAGCCGCATCATCTTTTTCTGCACATCCTCTCCCATTCGGCTAAGAAAGGGCAGCTGACACTCCTTCTCTCCTTCAAGCAATTCAGTTCTTCATCTTTTCTTCTTTTCTTTAATTTTCTATTTTGGTTCAACCATGAGTGGCTGAAACCTTTTTATTCTAGTTGAAGATTGGTTGAAACTTAAGTTGTTTTATGGATTGTGAGATCTGAACATACATTGTTTGTCTTTGGTTTATTCAATATTTATGCAATTTCATGATTGATTCCATTATTGCTTTGTTATTTTGATCAATGTGGCCACTTGATTCTTGATTGCAAGGTAATATATTGTTAGTTTGAATAGTTTTAAGTTCGTAATTGCTTGGATTGTTCAAACATAAGAACACTTGGTGTAAGAACCAAGGAAATTGTATGATCTAGCAACATTTCCATACGTTTGGATAGCTAGGATTAGATCTCTCTATTTCTTAATGCAATTGACAGTTGTTTTAATGCCTAAGGCCCAAGGACGTTCCTTGGCAACTTGTTGATTAGTGATTAATTAGAGGACATTCCCTAATTGGTTTATGATTAAGGAGAGACATGATGGTGATAAGCGTTTTCCATCTCCATAACTAATCTATTGAATCAATCAAAAGAATATAAGTTTCAATGATCAATCCCAACAACTGAAATGGATCCAATTCTTCAACTAGAGCTTTCTCATTATTGATTTCCCTTTATTTTTATTATTCACTTTACTTTTACCGCTTTCAGTTTTAGATTAATTGAATCAATCTCAAACCCCCTTTTACTTTTATTGTCAGTTTATTTCTCTTTCAGTTTATTTTGCTTTCAGTTTATTTCTCTTTCAGTTTATTTTTGTTTCAGTTTATTTTCTTGGTCTTGATAAGGAAGATAGGTAAGTTTTTAATTCCCTATGGATTCGATCCTTTCACCACTATCTACAGTTGTAAGATTGTTGATAACCAGAAAGGTTATTTTTGACCGGCTTCGACAACCGCGAGTCATAGGGTGAACACTGTACCTGGCATTATGAGCTTCCCTCATAATGTCTCCTTTCAAGCTTACGTCATCTGGAACACACAATCTGTTTCTATAACAGAGGATCCCTTTGTTGTCGAATCTAAACTCACCATTCTTGCATGTCTAAACAGTTCTCGCTATTTTCACCAACTCGGGGTCCTCATGCTGTTTCTGTGCCACTTGTTCCAGAAACACAAGTGTCACTCTCATCTGAGCTACTAGTGCACCCGTACCAGACAACTCTAGCTGTAAGCCCTTATTAATGAGTCTGTAAAATTCCCTCACCACCAGTCTTCTCTCTGTTGTAATATGAGATAAACTGCCAAGTGATTTTCGGCTGAGAACATCTGCCACTACATTTTCCTTACCTGGAAGATACTGGATCTTGCAATCATAATCATTAAGCAGTTCTATCCATCTTCTCTGCCTCAGGTTCAACTATTTCTGACTCAAGATGTATTGCAAACTTTTATGATCTGTAAAGATCTCACATTTTACCCCATACAGGTAATGCCTCCACATCTTGAGTGCAAATATCACAGCTGCCATCTCTAGATCGTGTGTACGGTAATTCAACTCGTGCTTCTTCAGCTGCCTAGAAGCATAAAAAATTACCCTCTCATTCTGCATCAACACACAACCTAGTCCCACTCGGGATGCATCACAAAACACTGTGAAATCCTCATTACTGGTAGGCAGAGCTAACACCGGTGCTGACGTCAGTCTTCTCTTCAGCTCTTCAAAACTTTCCTCACACTATTCTGACCAAACAAACCTCTGATTCTTTTTTGTCAATCTGGTCATAGAAGCAGCAATTTTGGAGAAGTTCTGGACAAATCTCCTATAGTAACATGCCAAACCCAAAAAGCTTTTGATCTCTGTCACTGTAGTGGGTCTGGACCAGTTAGCTACAGCTTCTACTTACTTAGGGTCCACCTCTATTAACTTTTCTGACACCACATGCCCCAAAAAAGAGATACTCCTCAACCAGAACTCGCATTTTGAGAACTTGGCATACAAGTCGTGTTCTCTCAGGGTCTGCAACACAATCCTCAGATGATGGACATGCTCCTCTGTGTTTTTTGAATACACCAATATATCGTTAATGAAAACAATAATAAAGTGATCTAGAAACTGGCTAAAAACTCTGTTCATGAATACTGCAGGGACATTGGTCAGCTCGAACGGCATTACTAGGAACTCATAATGCCCATATCTGGTTCTGAAAGCTGTCTTGGGTACATCTTCTTCTCTGACCCTCAACTGGTGATACCTGGATCTCATATCTATCTTAGAAAAACAACCGACTCCTACTAGCTGGTCAAACAGATCATAGATCCTGGGTAACGAATACTTGTTCTTGGTAGTGACTTTGTTCAACTGTCTGTAGTCAATACATAGCCTTAGGGATCCATCCTTCTTCTTCACAAACAAAACTGGAGCACCCCAAGATGTGGTACTAGGTCGGATGAAACCTTTATCTACCAGCTCTTGCAACTATTACTTCAACTCTTTTAACTCGACAGGTGCCATCCTGTAGGGAGGAATAGAGATGGGTCTGGTTCCTGGCATAACTTTAATTTCAAACTCAATCTCCCTAGCAGGTGGTAAACCTGGTAGCTCGTCTAGGAAAACATCAAGGAACTCTCTGACTACGGGCACTGAAATCGGTTCCCTAACCTGACCATTCAACTCTCTGAATGAGCAAGAAACCCCTGACAACCCCTCCTAAGCAACCTACGAGCCTGAAAGGCCGATATCAAACCTCTAGGCATACCTGCTTTGTCTCTTCTGAAGACGACCTCTGATCCATCTTGTCCTCTGAACCTGACTACCTTGTCTCTGCAGTCCAAGGTAGCACTATGAGTTGAGAGCCAATCCATCCCTAGAATGACGTCAAAATCAGTCAAATCTAGAACCACAAGGTTAGTTGAAAGGCATCTACCCTCAACAAAAACTGGACTGAACCGGCAGATTGACTCTGCCACAGACGGATCACACTTGGGCCCACTGACCCAAAGAGAACACTCTAGCCCAGAAGCTATCAAACCCAGACTGCCTACGG
Organism: Manihot esculenta; assembly: GCF_001659605.2. NCBI lineage: Eukaryota > Viridiplantae > Streptophyta > Magnoliopsida > Malpighiales > Euphorbiaceae > Manihot > Manihot esculenta. The sequence goes on along the minus strand of NC_035169.2, from coordinate 23,018,045 downwards.
CTCTCGGAGAAATAAAAGAATGAGAGGCACCAGGGTCTACAAGAGCATACACATCAGAACACCCAATAGTGAGTTTACTTGACACCACCGTGTTTGACGTGTTAGCCTCTTGCTGTGTCATAGTGAAGATCTGTGCCGGAGCTGAAGGACCTTCCCCTTGGGAACCTGCTGAAGAAGAGGTTGTCCCTCTCCCTCTACCTCGCCCTCTGCCCTGAGATGTGGCCAAAGCTACTGGCTGAGCCACGCTGCCAGAAGCTATCTGCTGGGACTGTGCCATCAAAGTTGCATTGGGACACTCACGTGCCATATGCCTCTCCTGTCCACATCTGAAACAAGCTGTAGTCCCAAACCGATAAAGCCCTTTGTGCGGCTTTGTAACATCCTCAAACCCATAACTAGAGTAGTGACATCACTAGGTATGGGTCAGGCTATTTCACTACTATAGCAAGTGGCATACCCTGAGCTACTTAGGGGAGGTGCTAGCATAACTCTAAGCTGCAAATAACTGAATCATAGAAAACTCAAATAAAGAAATGAACATATCCAGAAATAAAGTAGACAGTGTGATTAGCGAGTCGGGAATGAGTCACTTTCGGGAGGTACTTAGGGTTTCCCGACGTGCTTGCTTGAGGTGCTTGTTTAAATCCATCATATTTACTTAAGTAAAAAGGACTTCTAAAGGCTAAATGTACAATTTAGTAGGTCAATATATGATTATTGAAAGTTTAAAAACTAAATTGAAACATGGTAAAGAGTTTAGTAGGTTAAAGTGTGAATATGGAAAGTTTAAAGACAAAATTCAGTTTAGTCCTTCATATTTTCCACCTATTCACATATACCCTCCATGTGTCACCTAAATAAGCAAAGAAGAAATGACAAAGCAAAGTGAAAAAGGTGGGTTGTCTTCTTCTTTCATTCATGTTGCTGTAGCTCACACCATTGAAGAACCAAGAATTTGTTTTGTCTTTATCCCACCAAAGCCAAGCCAAAATCTCATCAAATCAACTTCTTCCATTAACCAAAATTCACCCTAAGATCAAGAGCTAAAGGAAGAGCCATATATTGAACGAATTGAAGAAGAAAAGTTTAGGGTTCCATATACATCAAGCTTGAAAATCAAAGGTGAGCTTAGAAATGTGTAGGAAATAGCATCTTCTCATTTCTTCAAGCATGAATTTAAATTATAAAGCTTTAATTTATAATTTATTCAATCCTTCCCTAAGATATAAATTGACCTAGGTGAAGGAACATCAAAGGCAAAGGAGATAGCTAGAGAGTAGAAGTGGAAAAGGAAGAGAAAATCAAGAAAGGTTTGGTGTTTGTATGATTTTCTGTTTTCCTTTGATTCTGTCATGAATAAGTGAAATTAGGGATTGATTTTACTTGCTGGAAATGTTGCTTTGATTGTATAAATATGTTATATAAATGTTAAAATGGTGTTTGAAAGGTTTAGAGTAAAGAAATTTAACATGAGAGCTAAAAGTGCAAATCTAGCAGAATAGGTTGTAACAGGGCAGTTTATATTAACAACTTTATAACTTATTTTTTATTTATTGAAATTAGGCCTAAGATATACCAAATTAAATCTGAGACAAATAGCTAAAACTTTCATGAATTGACCAAATTCTGAATCTGTAGGTAAGATGATGCAAATTGCAAGTGAACATAAACTGGACACAGTGATAGTGCATCCGAAACAGAGTGTATTGATTATACCATAACTAATTATTTAATCAGTGAAATTTGCTAAGACCAGTGCCAAATGAATTCTAAGAAGTATACCTAAAACTTTGTAGAAGACACTTAATCTTGAATGTGTATGAAAATGCATGAATCTGATATATTTTATGATTCTATAAACAAGTACCAATACTGGACTGATTAAGACCTTGTTGAGCAGCTTGTAAATAAAAATTCATAACTTAAGTTAGGGTGATCAGATTTATATGAATTATACCTTGTTGGAAAGATAAGACATAAATGTATATTTATTATGAAGAAACTAAAGTCAAATTATAATTCTAAACTGCTTGAAAAGTGTATGCAATATATGGCAGAATACATTTTACACAATATTAGAATGCTAAGTCAATAAAGTTTTGTACTATTTGCCATGAGTTTCTCATATTGTAAACCTTGGCATATGATATATGTACTTTGGAAATGAATTCAAATAGCATCAAATGACATGTATTTACATTGAACGATTGATACATTGAATTAATGATACTTGACCCTGATAAACTTAATAGGAGTCGAGGTTAGCTTAAGGGTATGGCATGCCATATGAACATACAGAGTTCGCAGTATTGCTACCGATACATGATTTATATTTGAGATTACATATTATGTACCTTATAAGCACGGCCACAAAGCCTTGCTATTATAGTTTCGGCTTCTGAGCCTACCGTTCGGCGCCTTGTGCCTACCGTTATAACTCCTTAACTACCTAGTCGACCCTACTATGTGTTTATAAGGGCTGAGAACTTAATTAAGATTCATACTCGATTTTGAGAACTTATCAGTGAATGTTAACATGTCTGCATCTATTTCATGCACTAAGCTATAGTGATTTTCTATAAATAGAAAATGTGCAATAAAGACAAAAGAATATATTTTTATTGAATATGAAGGAAGTTCTTGTCGTGCACAAGGATACATATGACACTCATATTTTATACTAAGAAGTTGACAAGTATGCTTTGTATCATGTTAACAACATTTGACTAGTTTGTAATTGTTTACTTGATTATCTATATACGTGAACTTGTTTACTCTATTTTATTATTTGTTTGCAATCACTCACTAAGCATTAGCTCAGCGTGTTGGTTTTTACCTTACGCAGGTTGTAGATAAAGTAGGCATGCGGAATTCATCAGAAGTCTACATCAGATATCAAGGCCATTATCATAGCTGGTTGTTTTGAGTCTCTGAGTCATAGTACAGTTATATTTTGACATGTACATATTAAATAGAGTGAGTTATGAAGGTTATGTAAATCAAAGAATAGTAAGATGTTAAATAACAGTTGATAATTTTACATGTGTCTTTTTTTATATGTGCTACAGGTTGAAATGTTGATGAAACAGAGGAGATTCTGCTAAAATTTTGGTTTAAAATCTCACATTTACTTTAATCACCTTATAAAATTTACTTGGACTACCTAAAAACTTGGTATTTACAGATAAAGAAAATTGTTTAGTCTTGATATGTCTAAAAAAAAGTATAGTTTGTGACAGTCCTTGCTCTATCTACACTTTGATAGGGTAAGGAGTGTTACAGGCTTTCCGCACCTCATACATCCAGAGCTATCTGAACCAGAGCTCGAGCCACCACCCATTCCTAGACTAGACTTCAATATGTTCCAGAACTTGTTCTTCTTCGGCTTCCTAGTGGATTTACTCCACTTTTTACTTCTTGTGGTGGCTGCACTCAGAGAGGAGAGATCAAAATTCCCTGTACTCGGGGTTTTGGAACCCGAGGACTGTGCCACCTGTTGCTTTACTGTCCCCTGTATGATGGCACTAGCCTTCATCTTCCGTGCTGCATCCACAATAGTGTGAAAACTCTCCCTCTCTGCTGCTAATGATTAAGGAGGAATACCTAGAATAGAGTCTCATGGTATACCTCCTGGCCTTCTTCTAGTCAGTGTCATATGCCTGACCCACAAACTGAAGCAACTCTAGGAACTTGTCTGTGTACTCATCCACGCTCATATCTTCTGTTTGCCTCAACTGCTCAAATTCTATTACCTTCAACTCCCTTGAGCTGTCTGGAAAAGCTCATCCTGCAAACTCATTTGCAAACTGTTCCCAAGATAGGCTATCCAGTCTCGGGTCCATATAATTTTTAAACCATTCCTTTGCTTTCTTGCATTTGAGAGTGAACCCTGCCATCTGAATGGCTCTACTGTCACTAGCCCCTAACTCATCAGTTATCATTTTCACCGTCTTGAGGTACTCAAACGGGTCATCACCTGTTTTATACTTAGGAGCATCCAACTTCAGATAGTCCGTCATTTTCACCTTGCTCCCCACTGATGGGTTAGGTTTGGGGGGTTGGGTATCAGAAATTTCTGGTTCAGCTGGGGGAGGAGGTGGTGCAGCATTCTCTGGGTTAAGGTTTGCAGGATTCTGGTAATAGAAAGGTGGAGGTGAAAACATGGGGTAGGGTGGATGTGGTGGGTAATAGGGAGGATAGGGCATGTGTGAAGGGTATGGGTGATAGCTAGAGAAATCTGAAGGGCCTCCCATCGGATACCCGGGTCCCTGTGGGTAGGGTTGGTATTGAGGTGGGTAGGCAAAACCCGAGGCCTGAGCGCCTCCTTTAGATTCTCCCACACCCTCTCCTGAAAAACTCACACCCAGACTGCCGTCTCTTCTTTGATCATCCTCCACTGTTTTCCTAACATCTGCCAACATCATTCTCGGATCTATTCTCCTTCTATTTACATCAAAAGACCTTCTAGGGTCCCTTGAAGTTTCACCTCTATTTGTCCTACTTGACCGTGCTCTTGACGGAGCAGTAGGAGGTAGGGCATTTATGCCCTCATTCTCGGGTGGAACTCCAGTTAATCGTGCAGATCAACGTGAGCCTCGCATTCTGACTTCTGAAAAATAACATACATCACATAAATATTAGCATCATATGGTTCATGTGGACACACATGAACCCATATTATGTACATAACATATCATCAATGCACATGTATACTATCATGGCATTACACATCATCATATATTTCATCAAGATAGGACTCTATATCCTATCCTAGTGGACATGATATTTCCTATTGTGCTTGCCCTTCTACAACATCTATGAGCCCGACACTCTAGGTTCGACCATATGAACCAGGCTCTAATACCACTCAGTAACGATCCAGAAACCGGACCGCTACCAGCGCTAGGATTCAGATCGACTTAAGGTCGCCGGAACCCATAGCAAGCCTATTATACATCCTGTGTACCTGATAAAATCTCATACATGATCATACATAATAACAAAAACTTAAACATTTCATGGAACCAAGCTCAACCTGTACATGTATCATATTGAAAACATAAAACCCATGCTAGAGCCCTCATCAAATGCTCTAGTATGGTTAACATCACATGCCTCAGGCTTGGTTTAAACATAACTCATAATTAAAACTTTTACATAAAGATCATCATGTTAACCGGGATTACAAAGGTAAAGAAAATTAGGGTCAAGCACAATACTAATCCATTAAAACTTGCATGTCCACAACTATACTATTACATAAGCTATACCAGCTACTATGTCGACTTCCTGATGCTATCTTTGACCCTGCAAACCTGGGGTTAGGGGAAAGGGATAAGCTACAAAAGTCTAGTGAGTAGAACATAAAAATAGTTTAATAAACATATGCTCATATGAAATGCATCACAACACAAACAATCCATATCAAGATGGACTTGTCACCAACGGAGCTCCTCAGGACTTTCACTTAAACATAACATAACATATCCATAATGCCAGGGGCGTAGAATGGGTCTCACCTGGACTTCCGTATCGTATCATATCATATCATCTCGAGGGCTAGTGGGTCATCCAATATCCATCCACATCAACAGTAAATTATGCAATGCATCATATTCGTGAATTCTAATGCAAGCATCCTAATATATATAAACATGGCATTCGTGACACATGAACATGCTTAAAAGTTTAGTTACTTTAAAAAGATGGTTCAGTTCTACTCACCTATGGCTGACGCTCGCCTAAACTATTGCAGCTAACTCACTGTAGGTCTCTACGATCTCCCTGGTCCGATTCTACACAGATGGACTCAAATAAAGGACCAAACATCACTATTATATGACTCTAAACAACTTTCCAAAAACCCCTAAAACATAGCAAAACATGCATATAAAACAAGTAGAGGAAAGTTAGGCAGGGGACTTTCAGCGGCCGAAGGTCCCTCATAGATTTGAAAGTCAGGGTCTTTGGGGGGCAGGTTCGGCGGCCTAAACCCTCCACAGATCCAAAAGTCAGCAACCTTCGGGGGTAGGTTCGGCGGCCTAAACCCCTTCATAGATCCGAAAGTCCATGCTTTCGGGGGCAGGTTGGGCGGCCAAAAGGCTGCCTCCACAAGCAGGTTCGACGGCCGAACCTGAGTTCTCCAGCAAAGCAGACCCCGATTCTGCCCTATGCACTCAGCCACCAAAACTCTCAAATCCTCCCACCCAACTCCTCAAAAGCATGCATACTCACTCAAACATTCATAAGGGACATAGAAACTAGTCTATTTCCCAACAAGCAACAACAAAAACACATAAGAGCAAACATTCATTAATAACCCAACTCAAATCCTAAAACTTTAGATCTGCTCATTTCATGCATAATTAACCCTTAACTCTTTCTTAAAACTTGATTAAAATATAAGGAAAGCAAAGATCTAGGCTTACCTCTTGGAGATCTAAAGATGACAACAACCCCAACGTGGAGATGAGGTAAAACGGTCTCCGGAGGTTTCTAAAGTTTAAAGCTTTAGATTTGAACTCAAATATTCAAAAACAAGAGAAAACTTATGAATTTTTAAAAGATCTGAAGGAAAAACTGCAAAAGCTTCAAAGGATAGCAATGACTCACCTCTGCCCGGAAATGGAGAGAAAAACTCTCCTTTTCGGGCTGAAGGCCTCTTATAGGTGGCTGGATAAGCTACCTTCGGGGACCGAAAGGGAAGGTCCCACGGCAGCATCACCTTCGGCGGTCGAACCTGGAGTTTTCCTTCAAAACTCTTTTCTTTCTTTTTAACTCAAAACCTTTAAAATTTTCAAATTCATTTTATGTAAAAATCTTATTTTACCCTTCTAAGAGATTTCAGCCTCGAGATTCTGGATTCCAACGGAGATTTCGTCAGAAGGTTGGGATTCCAACGCCGGAGCTTTACCCGAGTATTACATGTATTCTTTTAATTAGTAGATAAGATCTTTAATCTTTTAATTAGTCTCCCACTATTTTATTCAAATTAATAGCCCTATCTATTAATTCAAAAAATCTAACGGTAGATCTCCTAGTAAGCTAGGATCCCATTTAATTTAAATAATCTTGGGTTTATGCAATAAATTATTATAAATTAAATTAGGTGGATAATATAATTTATCAATCATATCTCAATGCGACTCCGAGATCAGTTAGGTGACAACTTTTTGTCTTTATTATATCTTATATATTATACCTAACTTTTACTCTAAACTTACATGATTATGAGTTTACCCATTCAAATCAACTAATTTAGTTAAGTGAAACCATTGTTCAAAAATATCAAATATTTCATAGTACTAAATATATTTGGGTGAAATTAACCTTGGATTTGCCCAACAAGTTAAAAAAATCAAACTCTAATTTTATGTTATAGCAATGGGTGATAAGCTATCATGTCCTTAACATATACTTAGAGATTTTAATCCTAAGATTTCTATTAACATAACATGTATAGACATTATTGTTGTAAAGCATATATATCACATATATAAACATACACCCCTAACATGTTATTCTAATTGGATGAGTATGGACATTTAAAAATAATTCCCTGTAGTCAAAAAGGGATCCTGATGGTTTAAAAATATAGGTGGCAGTTTCTTTGATATTCAAAAATTAAAAAACTCCTCTATTACACCATGTCCAATGCTCCATATAATTTTTAACGTCTCATTTTCTTCTTAAGTTTACAAAAATAATCTTATTTACATATTTTAATTATATAATAATTACATAACTAATAAATCTTGATTTACATTCAAAGAGAAGTAGATGAAAAGAAAATTTGACAACCCATAATAATAAAAAAAAGACAAGAAACCATAATAATAAGAAAAGGCAGAAAACACAGGCACTATTTAAAAATTACTAAAAATGAATTAATCATTCATCCAAACACTTTGGGCTTTTCATTTATCCAAACACATTGAGCTTTTCAAAATTTATCTATAATCATTCATCATGCAAATAAATCATATTAAATTTATATAAATTATCCATTAATTTATTTTATATTTATTATTGATTTTATATATTAAAATTAAAAATTAAATAATTCAATATTTTAGTGTTGATATCAATAAAAAATAATTTATAAATAAAATAATTTTATTCAAATCTCTGATCATATTAGAAAATTGAATTTAACAGTAAATTATAAAATTAAATTTAATATTATTAAAAATTTTCAAAGATTAATTTAATGAATAAACAATTTTACTCGTGTTTCTAATTAAATTAGAAAATATAATTACTGTCAAAATATTTAAATAGCCCAAAATAATAAAACCTGCTTTAAATGAAATAGCCATTTAATTTATAGACTGAAAATAATTTTAAATTAATTATTCAGCCTAAAAGGACTTCTTTAAAAAATTTCAAAATTTGCAGGAACCAAATTGTAATTTGACTAGAGTCATCTTCTTGTCTAGGAAAAAGCCCTAGCCGCCGCACGCCTCTCCCAATGCACAACCGTCGACCAGTCCAGCCATCATTACCACCAGCACGAGAAGCCGACTACACAACTCTTGCGCTTCCACCGGCCAGCCTGTAGCGACGAGATCGCCGGCGTCGAGGTGCCCTTTCCCGCAACAGATTCGCGAGATGAAGGAAAAACGCGAGAGGATCTCGAACCGAGATTTTCTCGGCCTTCTCCACAGTGTGACAACCTCCAGCTCTTGCCGCCGCTCGTCAATGCGCAAATCGCGCAACGGTTGCGCGTCCACAGCCAAAGAAGCAACGCGAGAGACTCCTTCGTCTTCTTCGTTGGTGAGAATCGAGAAGGGGAACGACTTTTCCTCTCGGTTCCACCGGCGACGAGAATGACCAACGCCACGGTTCTAGTCTTCCCGCGATATCGAGGAGGCTCAGTCCCTCACACGGCCATTTAGCGCGGCGTTCACGTATCCCCAGCGACCTTCGGTTGTCGTCGAGCATCCTCGAGGCTTGTAGATGATTTGCCGAAAAATTGGTTCACGATGACTGTTCATCGTGAATCCATTTTGCAAATTTTTTTCTAAAATTATTTTAACAATTAAAACATAAAACAACAAATCAAAACAATTTTGATAAAATTTTCAAGAACACCAACTTTAGCATACGAAAGTTAATTAGATTAATCTAATAATAAATAAAATCAATAGTACCACTCCTCAATTTCAATAAAATTTAACGCAGTAAAAAAATTAAAAAAATAAAATTTTTCGATAACATGGATTACATTCACATTATATTTTTTATTTTTATTATAGTAAAATATGAAAGGGTTCATTTTGGTTAGATTACTGTAAACTATAAACTCTTTAATTATTTCATTTCTAATGATATTTAGATACGATCACAATTGAAAAATTTTAAAATAGTTCGAAGGATTCATCTCTATATTTTTTATAAATTCTAGAGACTCCAAAAAAGATTTATGTCGAAGCGGACACATATTCTTATAATATTTTCTTTTATATTAAAACTCTAGAATTTTAGTATAATATTATTTATTTATTTATTTAACTAATTAACTAAATAAATTATAATTATAATACAGAATTTTAATAAATAAACTATTTAAATCTTATATAATTTTAATTAAGTCCCTACTTAATTAATTAGATTAAAATCGTAATTCTTTTAAATTATAATTTAATCTCAATGTCAATTTATATGCAATTAAAATCCCACTTAATTTAATTTTTAGTTTTATTTTTTTTTTGCAATTTTTTTATGTGTGTGTGACCTATTAAATTTTAAATATATTGATAACAAATATAATTAACTAATTAATTATTTTAAAGATTAAGAACATTATTTAGCAATATATTAAGATTATTTAAATATTTGAAATGTCACCGATATGTTAAGATTATCTAAATATTCGAAATGTCAAAGGTGGTTTGACTTTACCTTTCAGTAGATGTTAGTGTAATTAATATTTCTTTATCACAAATGTCTCGATTTAATATTTGATGTATGAAAAATATTTGAAATATTAAATTATATTTTTTTGTTCTATTTTATGTTTTCATTTGAAAGGTAGAGAATAAAATAAACTCATGTTTTCACCCTCTATTCTGTGTTTCCGTACTAAATGAATGATCTAACCCATATTTAACAAGAAAACTTAGTTTTCCAAGTTTACCTCTAGGGCTGTGAAATAGGAGTTTTAGTGGAATATAAATGCTTTATATTTAAGAGGTTGGAGGATTCTTTTACCAACTTTTGGAGACCTTTACGCCACAAAAATCATGAGAAAGTCAAAGAGAAAGATTTAAGATATCTAAAAGGAGGAATTCAAATATCTAGCATTTTTATTTCTTCCTTTATTCTTTTGATTTATTTTTTTTAAATTATTTTAAAATAATTTTAGATAATTTCTAAATTTTATTCTTAAATTCTTTATTATGAGCAACTAAATTCATTTATTAGAGCCATATAACTTGGATTGTGGATTCTTTTTAATTTATCTAAATTGATTTTCCTTACTTAAACTATTATTTAGTTCTTGAGATTAATGCTTTTGAGTTTTTTTTATGGATATTTGAATGATTTAATCTTGAAATTAATATTGAGAGGGAATATGTAAATCGAATAGAAAATTGAATTGAATATCACATGAATATTAATTAGATTAAAATTAAATTTGATATGTGGAGTCTTAAAAACAAAATATAATTATAATGTTTGAAAAATTAATTTAAGTATTATCATATTATTGGGAGATAAAGTGACAATTTTTAGTTGAATAATATGGTTTTACTCGGGAGAGATGATCAATTATCTTAAAATTATTTGCTCTAGTTTAAAATTAAATTATTAACTGGATAAATTAATTAAATCAGGTCCGAGTAAAATCAAGATGTATTTAATATTAATTGTTTTTATGAATTCTGCCTTATTAAGTTATTTAATTCTATTATCTTATTTTATTTCAATCTTATAATATCTTTGCAATTTCTAGTCTAAATAATAATTAAATTTATACACATTTTAATACTTAATTTTCAGTTCTATAGATACAATTACTCTACACATCATTTTATTATTTAAAATAATTCATACACTCATGAATATCAATTAATATACTTATCGCCCTAGCACATGTCATTAATAGTAATTTGGAGAATCTTCTCTCTTTTAACTAGTTTTTAGATGACAATACTACAAAAATAAATTTAAGATAACGGTTGTAAATTGTTATTTTATATATTTTAACCATAGCAAAAAATAGATTTAAGACAGCAGCCACTTATGTACTTGAATTATATTTATAAATCAATAATAATGGTTTGAAATTCGCTATATCTACATTTACGGTTGAGTATGAGATAGTAGTTTATTTATTTTTTGATAATAAATAAAAGTGTGGCTAAAAAATTCTTATTTTACTAAATATAAATAAACTTTTATTAAAGTATATTATTATATATAATGAAAAAATTAATTTTTTATAACAATTTTAAATTGCTACTAAATTATTAGCTTAGTAATAATAAGGCAATAGTTTTATAGTCGCTGTTAAGGTATTGCTACCTTAACCCTAAAGCATATATTTTGAGTTTGGGATAGCTCGAAACTTTCCCTCTTTATCTTCATCTCTCATTTTCACTTATAAAAGAAAAGGGCAACTCTTGCATATGCTTTACATAAAGAGTTTTTTTTCCTCTTTATTCCATTGTCTCGGGTCTAGCCTGCTTTTTAGCCATGGCTATTAATTATTTGAATCTAGCCTCTTTTTTGCCATGGCTATCAATTATTTCCCATTTGAGTGGCTACCATCATCTTGCCTATTTAGGCCTTATAATTTTAAAATAATAACTATTTTACTTGCTAAAATTAAGAGAAAAAACTAAATAGTTAATGTTTAAAAAGATAAAAAAAACTATTTAGTATTTTTTTTAAATATAAAGAAACTAACTTGATAATTTCATTAAAATTCAATAACTTTCCTCTGACTATATATTTACAAGTTTAGAAAAATGTTTTTATATGTATACATAAGATTGACAAGTTGGTCTTTGGGACCAACTGAACAAAGCAGTTGGTACAAAATAAAAGCCATGGAGTGAATGAGAACGTTCAAGTTGATTAGGAGGGCCTCTCAGTTATGAACTAGATATTGATTGAGAGATGGGGAGTGGATACGAGTTAAAGGCCTGATCCTTTGCATTATATTTTCTATCTACTTTTCGTGCTGTTTTTAATGTTATACATGATATATAAAAAAATATATTTAATTGCAGGTTTAGTCCGATAATAAATATATCTGAATAAATCTGAAAACTCTTAATTTTTACTCTCCAATCTCTTTTTTTTTTTTAAAAAAAAAAACACACACACTTATTTATAGTATAAAGCAATGAAAATCGCGCTTAAACTATAGCTTTTTCACAAGAGTCATAAAAGTATGAAAAGGGACCAAAGACCCTTTTATATTGTGAATTAATTTGTGGATTCCAGTGGATAAGCTGAAAAAAGAATGAGTACCTTTACTACTTCATCTTTTTCTCTTTTGCTTCTCCTCTTCCTATTCTCTTCTTTGCATATTCCAACGCAGGCGGCCAAAAAGGCAAGTTCTGCTACTTAATGTTTTTTTTTTTTTTAATTTTCATTTGCATACACAAAATTAATGTGACTCAAGTTTATGTGTAATGTGTTGTTCAGTCTTATGTAGTGTACTTGCGGAGGAATTCTCATGGACCTGAAGCTTCTTTTGCGTTGGATATCAGTAGGAAGACTGAGTCCTACTATGAGTTATTGGGTTCTTGCATGGAAAGGTGACATATGCAGCTAATACATTTGATCATTGTAGATGTATCTCGTTTTCTTCTATTTGCAATATTAATGTAATGGTCTTGCTGAAACATGCAGCAAGGAGAAGGCAAAAGAAGCAATATTCTATACCTACTCCAGTTATATCAATGGCTTTGCTGCAATACTTGAAGATGAAGAAGTTGATGAAATCTCAAGTAATAAATTTATGACATTAATTATATATTTTGAATTTTGTTTTCCATGTTATATGTTCATTATATCCTTGTCAAATCAGAGCGGCCAGAAGTGGCATCAGTTTCTCCTAATGAAGCGAGTGAACTGCATACGACAAGATCATGGGAGTTTCTTGGACTAGAGAGAAATGGACAAATTCCACCTGAATCTATCTGGGTTAAGGCAAGATTTGGTGAAGATGTAATTATTGGAAATCTTGACACTGGTACTGTTCACATCTCTCCTCTTCTTCTTCTTCTTGGACCTTTTTTTTTCCCTCAACTAATCAAATGGGGGTTTTATTTTCACCTATGCAGGCGTCTGGCCGGAGTCAGAAAGCTTCAGTGATGAAGGAATGGGGCCTATTCCATCAAAGTGGAAAGGATATTGTGATACAAATGATGGAGTTAGATGTAACAGGAAGCTGATTGGTGCGAGATACTTCAACAAGGGATACCAAGCTGCTCTAGGCCATCCACTTGATTCATCCTACAACACTGCCCGAGATACTAATGGTCATGGCACCCACACTCTTGCTACGGCAGGTGGGCGCTTTGTTTCAGGAGCTAACCTCTTGGGCTCAGCTAATGGAACTGCAAAGGGAGGGTCTCCTAATGCCCGAGTTGCTTCCTACAAGGTTTGCTGGCCAAGTTGCCTTGACGCTGATATATTGGCTGCCTTCGACGCTGCAATTCAGGATGGGGTTGATATCTTGTCAGTTTCACTTGGAAGTCGTCCTCGCCATTATTTTGGTCATGGAATTTCAGTTGGGTCTTTTCATGCTGTTAAGAATGGGATTCTTGTAGTCTGCTCTGCAGGGAATAATGGGGAATCAGGTGGAGGTGTTTCTAATGTAGCTCCCTGGATTCTCACAGTTGCAGCAAGCACAATTGATCGGGATTTTCCATCCAATGTCATCCTTGGAAATAACAAGCTATTCAAGGTTCGAATCTAGTGGTTAGTCTGATTTAAATTAATAAACTTCTACTGATGTTTAACATATGAACTTAAACACAGATTTCTGTTTATCTCATCAGGGCCTGAGTTTCAATACCAATACTTTACCTACTAGAAAGTACTATCCCTTGGTTTATTCTGTTGATGCTAAAGCTGCCAACGTCTCTGCTGACAACGCGTAAGGATTGACTTAGTCTTGTATCGATGTACTCGTTGGTTATTGAATTAAACAATCTCTTTTTCTTTACTTGCCAGACGATTCTGTCCTCCTGAATCCCTTGAACCAGCAAAGGTAAAAGGGAAAATTGTGTACTGTTTAAATGGTCTAGAGTCAGATGTTGAGAAGAGCTGGGTGGTTGCGAAGGCTGGTGGCATTGGGGTGATCCTCGCTAATCGGTATCCTGATGCAAAGATCTCCCCTCAACCCCACTTTCTTCCTACTTCAGTAGTTTCTGCAGCTGATGGCCTTTCCATTTTAGCTTATATATATAGCACAAGGTAAGCTTTTCATGCTAATTAGTCCAATCTATCTGTCTGAATATATAGCAATTCAGTATTATAAACAACATTTTGAGGATTTCTCTTGTTATTCAGGTTTCCAATAGCTTATATAAGTGGTGCTACTGAAGTTGGAGATTTGGCTGCTCCTATCGTGGCTTCATTTTCATCTGCTGGACCTAATTCAATCAATCCAGAGATCCTCAAGGTAAGATGTTACCAACAGTAGTAAAATAAGATCAGTACTTTAGGCCCCGTTTGACATACTATCTGCTCTAATAGCTGTTAAGCCTAAAATTTCTTCTTTTTTTTTTTTTTTAACTGAAATTTCAGCCTGATGTCACTGCTCCTGGAGTCGATATTTTAGCTGCCTATACAGAAGCTTCAGGGCCTTCTTCTCTAGTAACTGACCAGCGCCATCTTCCATTCAATATTATATCTGGCACTTCAATGTCCTGTCCCCATGTTTCTGGCATTGCTGGTCTTCTCAAAAGCATTCATCCAGACTGGAGTCCTGCTGCAATTAAGTCTGCAATTATGACCACAGGTAGTACATTATTTTTCTCTCCCTTCCCCCTATTCTTGGAAAAATTATATAGTGAAGCGCTCATACCATATAAAATATACCTATATGGTACAATAAGTACACATCAGACGGACAACTATATAATAATAATTTTTTTTTGAGATAAAATATACCTATATGATACAATAAATCCATATTAGACAGACAACTATACAATAATATATTTTTGTTTGTGAGAAAAACATTGATAGTTAGTTACCATTATAATTTTAGAGTTGATTCGTAATTTTCCATCTCTTATTAGCTTGTTGTACCGTGTAGGCAATTTTACATAGTATGAGCGCTTCCTTGTATAATTGCTCCTATTCCAGATTTGAAATTTTAACTATTATATTTATCGGTTGAGTCACCCGTGTTCATGATCTTTCAGCAAGAACTAGAAATAATGTAAGACAACCGCTTGCCACTCCTTTTCCTGACGAGTCAAGCCCATTCATCTATGGTTCAGGACACATCTGGCCAAGCCGCGCAATGGACCCTGGCTTGGTTTACGACTTGACCACCAAAGATTATCTAAACTTTCTGTGCTCCATTGGCTATAATGCAACTCAAATGTCAGTGTTTGCCGAGGGACCATACAACTGCCCATCAAAAAACACTAGTTTGTTGGACTTAAACTATCCAGCAATCACTGTTCCTAATCTCTCAGGAAAAGTCACTGTGACTCGAACCTTAAAGAATGTGGGAACTCCAGGGTTGTATAAAGCTCGCATCGATCCACCCCAAGGAATAAAAGTTAAGGTAGAACCAATGAGATTGAAATTCAACAAGACAAATGAAGAGAGAAGTTTCAAGGTGACGCTGGAGGCTGGGAAAAATGCGAGCCATTTTGTTTATGCATTCGGCAGGCTTATGTGGTCAGATGGGGTGCACACCGTAAGGAGTCACATAGCGGTGAGGAAAGATGAAGCCACATTTTAAACTTGAAGTTTCTTTTATTTGCAGAAAATAATTTATCGTGGAAGTATTTTCTATCAAAGATGTTTCTTGATAATAATTAAGCAAATAATTTATTTTCTATTATTTGATTATATTTGGAAAAATAAAAACATTAATAAGTTTATATGTTGAAAATTTAGTAGTATTAATAAATTCTCATATTCTAAAAAATAGTATTATTTTTTAAAAGATGATGTCAGTTTTTTTTTTAAATAGTTTAATTTTTTTAATAAAAAAATTTTCAATTAATAATAAATTTAGTACTCCAAATATTAAAAAATAAAAAAATAAATTACTAAAAATATTTTTTGCTAAAGAAAAAGTCTTAAATTAATTTCACACTATAAAATATCTTCAATTTAATTAAACTTAGTCATTAAAGGTTGAGATAGATATTTACTATTTTATTTGTAAATTTATCAATGTATTTATTATGCAATATATATTATTTTTTATAAATAAAAATTATTAAATATTTGTATTAATTTTTTTAAACCAAAAATGTCAAATTTATTCAAATACACTTATTACTAGACGAATACACTTATTACTAAACTAAAACTGAGCGAGCGCAGATTTATATTTATATTCAAAACTTTACATCTTATATAATAAAAATATACTTTTTCAGTGCTTCATATTTTAGGGGCTTTTAAATGCTTAAAGGCATGGCAAAAGAAAATAAATAAGAATTTAGTGATTTCAGTTATTTAATTTTAAAAATTAACACATGTGGATTGGTATAAGGTTGCTGCATAATTTTAGGTTTAATTTAAACCTGTCGTAATGTCGTTTAATGGGATTGAAAAGTCAACACAGAAAATTTAAGAATATAAAATAAAGCATAAAAAAAAAACAATTAAAGCTAAACTGGCTAAATTTAAAAAAAAAAAAAAAAAGAAGCTAAACTGTCCAACGATTGTTTTTTCAAAAAAAAAAAAAAAAAAAAAGAGACAATCACAAAAAAAAAAAAGAAAATTGTGCATTTAAGTTTATTGCTGTTATACTTTATATTTTTTTCAATTAAATTTTAATATATATATATATATTATTATTTATATTATTAAAAATTAATAGAATTGACACATCACTTAATATATATTATTATATCAAAGTGATTAAATTTGATAATAATTTTAAAAATTTAGAATAAAATTATTAATTTTTCTAAAAAAGAAAGTTAATTAATAAAAAAATAATATAGGTGAAATTATAATAAAACTTAAAAGGATGGATTTTTTTGAAAATTATTTATTATATTAATTAAATATAAATTCAATTTATATATTATCCATTTTTGACTCACCCTGATTATTAGTATAATTTAAAAAAAAATAACTCACTAGTATTATAATTTTTTTAAAAAAACAGATTACTATTATATTTAAGAGTTAAAAAAAATAATTTAGAAAAAGCATTTTAAAAAATTTTATTTTATTATTTTAATATTTTTAAAATTAATTTATATTAAATATTATTTTAAATTAAATTTTAATATATCATAGTTAATATATTTAATAATATTATTTTCTTAATAATAGTTTTAAAAATAATACTAAATAGTAAGTGATGGAGAGATTAGATTGATGGCATGATCGGGACTAGATTGTGCTGCGATTGATTCGAGCCTACAAAGAAGAAAAAATAAGATAGTGGTGGGTGCTTACGGCAGTCACTCCGTCGCTCAAGTTAGTATCTCCTTGAGTAGAGAAAATATAATTAACTACTGAGAGCTTTAGTATTTTTCAATAGCGCACCTTTATTTATGTGATTCTTCTACTTTTATACTGTAAGAGGTAGATATAAATACAATATTTTTTTGATAATCCAGCAGTAATGTGGTTGTCTGCTTGATACGGGACATCACCAGCCAACAGGTAGAAATCCCACGATTGTAACGACCCGGAAATCGGACCGTTACCGGCGCTAGGATCCAGATCGACTTAAGGTCGCCGGGACCCGTAGCAAGCCTAACATATATCCTGTATACCTATTAAATCCCATACATGATCATACATAAACTCATAACTACAAAAATTTTCTTTCATTTACCAAGTTTAACCTGTGCATGCACAACTCATAAACATAAACCTCACACTGGAGCCCTCATCAAATGCTCCAATGGGGTATCTAACATATATTAAGTTTGGTTTATATAAAACATCATTAAAACATTTTATAGATCATGTACCAAAGGGATCAACTATACATACTAGGGTCAAGCACAATACTAATCCTCAATAACATATCATTACATTACATGACCGTTCAATACTATACATTACAACATTTTCATGTCCACAACTAACTATTACATACAAGACTTCACTTTACTCTTGCTGACCTCCTGGTCTAACCCGTACCTGCAAACCTGGGGGTTAAGGGAGAGGGGTGAGCTATTAGAGCCCAGTGAGCAAAAAAATAAAAACATTTTAACATATGACAGTATGGGATGCATCACATCACAAACAAATCACATTAAGGATGAACTTGTCACCAATAGCCCTCTGCATATCCAATAGTACCAGAACGTAGAATGGGTCCTGGTCTTTCCCTTACATAGCATAACATAACATTCCAATGTGTCAGGGACGTAGAATGGGTCTTCCTGTACTTCCATACCGTGTCATCATATCATATCATCATATCATACGAGGGCTAATGGATCATCCAATATTCATCCACATCAACATCATAATATGCAATGCAACATATTCATGAATTCTAATGCAAACAACCTATTATAACTCATGGCATTCGTGATGCATGAATCATGCTAAAACTTTCATTAATTTAAAACATAAAGGTTTATTCTACTCACCTCAGGCTGACTCTGAAGCAGCTATCTCACTGCTGGGGTCCTTAGTTCTTCGGGTCCGAACCTACACAGGAGGACTCAAGTGAGGGACCAAACATGGACTAACATGACTCTAAACAACTCCCCAAAAATCCCCTAAAACACCTCAAAACAATCATGCAAAACATGCAAAAGGAAGGCTGAACAGGGCACTTTCGGCTGCAGGTTCGACGGCCGAAAGTCCCTCCAGAGCCGAAACTCAGCCACTTTCGGCGGCAGGTTTGGCGGCCGAAAGTGGTTCCAGAGCCGAAACTCATGCATGTTCGGCGGCACCTTCGGCGGCCAAAACTCCCCTCCAGAGCCGAAAGTCCATGTAACACCCCTTACCCTATCAAAGTGTAGATAGAGCAAGGACTATCACAAACCATACCTTTTTAAACATATAAAGACTAAACAATTACCTTTATCTGTAAATACCAAGTTTTTAGGTAATACATATAAATTTCATCAAGTGATTAAAATAAATGTGAGATTTTTAAACCAAAAGTTTCGGCAGAATTTCCTCTGTTTCATTAGCACTTTAACCTGTAATACATATGAAAATCACACTTATAATTACACTAACAACTGTCATTTGATATCTTACTATTCTTTGATTACATAACCTTTACAACTCACTCTATTAAATATGTACATACCAAAATATAACTGTACTATGACTCAGAGACTCAAAACTACTAGCTATGATAATGGCCTTGATATCTGATGTAGACCTCTGATGAACTCCGCGTGCCTACTTTATCTACAACCTGCGTGAGGTAAAAACCAACACGTTGAGCTAATGCTCAGTGGGTGATAGCAAACAAATAACAGAATAAAACAAACAAGTTCACATATATAGATAATCAAGTAAACAATTACAAACTAGTAGATGCAAACATGTTAACATTCACCAATAAGTTCACAAAATCAAGTATCAATCTTAATTAAGATCTTAGTCCTTATAAACACATAGTAGGATCGACTAGGTAGATAAGGAGTTATAACGGTAGGCACATAGTGCCGAACGGTAGGCTCAGAGGCCAAAACTATGATAGCAGGGCTCTGTGGCCATGCTTATGAGGTACCAGATATGTAACCTCAAATATACATCATGTATCAGTAGCAGTACTGCAAACTCTGTATGTTCATATGGCATGCCATACCCTTAAACTAACCTCGACTCTTATTACGTTTACCAGGGCCAAGTATCATTAATTCAATATAAATGCATGTCATTTGAAACTATTTGAATTCATTTCCAAAGTACATATATCACATGCCAAGGTTTACAATATGAGAAACTCATGTCAAATAGTGCAAAACTTTATTGACTTAGCATTCCAATATGAGTAACATGCATTCTGCCATATATTGCATACACTTTTCAAGCAGTTTAGAGTTACAATTTAACTTCAGTTTCTTCATAACAAATGTACATATATGTCTTATCTTTCCAACAAGATATAAATTATGCAAATCTGATCACCCTAGCTTAGGTTATGAATTTTTCTTTACAAGCTGCTCAATTAGGCCTTAATCAGTCCAGTATTGGTACCTTTTTATAGTATCATAAAACTTATCAGATCATGTATTTCCATACAAATTCAAGCTTAAGTGTCTTGTACAAAGTTTTAGGTATACATTTTAGGATTCATTTGGCACTGGTCTTAACAAATTTTATTGAGTACATAATTAGTTATGGTATAATCAATACACACTATTCCGAATGCACTAACTCTGTATCCAGTTTAGGTTCACTTGAAATTTTCATCATCTTACCTATAGATTCAGAATTTGGTCAATTCATAAAAGTTTTAGATCTTTGTCTCAGATTTTATTTGCTATATCTTAGGCCTAATTTTAATAAACGCACAATAGTTATGAAGTTGTTAACACAAGCTGCCCTGTTACAGCCTATTCTGCCAGGTTTGCACTTTTGGCTCTCATGTTAAATTTCTTTACTCTAAACCTTTTAAACATCATTTTAATATTCATATAACATATTTATACAATCAAACCAACATTTCCAGCAAGTAAAATCAACCCTTAATTTCACTTATTCATGGCAGAATCAAAGGAAAACAGAAAATCATACAAACACCAAACCTTTCTTGAATTCCTCTTTCTTTTCCTCTTCTATTCTCTAGCTATCTCCTTTCCCTTTGATGTTCCTTCACCTAGGTCAATTTATGTCTTAGGAAAGGATTGAATAAATTGTAAATTAAAGCTTTATAATTCATATTCATGCATGAAGAAATGAGTAGATGTTATTTCCTACACATTTCTAAACTTACCTTTGATTTGCAAGCTTGGTGTACATGGAACCCTAAACTTTTATTCTTCAATTCTTTCAATATATGGCTGTTCCTTTAGCTCTTGATCTTAGGATGAATTTTAATTGAAGCAAGAAGCTGATTGGGTGAGATTTGGCTTGGCTTTGGTGGAAGGAAGACAAAACAAAGCTTTGGTTTTTCAATGGGTGAGCTACGACAAAGTGAAATGGTGGAGAAGACAATCCCTTTTTCATTTTGCTTGGTCATTTCTTCTTTCCTTAGTTAGGTGACACATGGAAGTAAACTTAATTTTATATTTTAATTTTCCATATTTACACTTTAACCTACTAAACTCTTTACCATGTTTCAATTTAGTTTTCAAACTTTCAATATTCATAGATTGATCTACTAAACTATACACTTAGCCTTTAGAAGCCCTTTTCACTTAAGCAAGCATGACGGATTTAAAGAAGCACCTCAAGCAAGCACGTCGGGAAACCCTAAGCACCTCCCGAAAGTGACTCGTTCCCGACTCGCTAATCACACTGTCTGCTTCATTTCTGGATATGTCCGTTTCTTTATTTGAGTTTTCTATGATTTAGTTATTAGCATATTAGAGTTAAGCTAGCACCTCCCCTAATGCCACGTACTCTAGTGGTGAAATAGCCTAACTCATACCTAATGATGGCACTACTCTAGCTATTGGTTTGAGGATGTTACAACTCTTCCCCTCTTAAGAAATTTCAACCTCGAAATTTTGCCTGCTGTGAATAGCTAGGGATATTGTTGCTTCATCACTTCTTCACTCTCCCATGTAGCTTCTTCTGCCTTGTGATTTCTCCACAACACTTTCACTAATGGAATCTTCTTATTTCTTAACTCTTTCATTTCTCTTGCTAAAATTTTCACTGGTTCTTCTTCATAAGTTAAATTAGGTTGTACATCAATGGTTTCTGCTGAAATCACATGTGAAGGGTCAGATCTGTATCTTCTTAACATGGATACATGGAAGACATTGTGTATTCTGTCTAACTCTGGAGGTAAAGCTAGCATGTAGGCTACTGGACCCACACGTTCAATTATTTTATATGGACCAATAAACCGAGGGCTTAGCTTACCTTTCTTACCAAATCTTAGCACTTTCTTCTACGGAGAAACTTTCAAAAACACTTTATCCCCAATAGCAAATTCTATATTTTTTCTTTTCAAATCTGCATATGATTTTTGCCTATCTGTTGCAGCTTTCAATCTTTCTTTGATAATCATCACTTTCTCCTCAGTCTGTCTTACCAACTCTGGACCTACAAGTTTAGCTTCACTAAGTTCTGTCCAGCATAATGGGGTTCTACATTTTCTGCCATACAATGCTTCATAGGGAGCCATTTTAATACTAGCCTGATAACTGTTATTGTAAGCAAATTCTACTAGTGGGAGATATCTTTCCCAGCTTCCTTCAAATTCAATTACACAACTTCTGAGCATATCTTCCAAAACTTGAATCACTCTCTCTGACTGGCCATCTGTTTGAGGATGAAAGGTTGTACTAAAATTCAATCTTGTCTCTAGAGCTTCATGTAATTTTTCCCAAAATCTTGATGTGAATCTTGGATCTCTGTCTGATATGATAGAGATAGGAACACCATGTAGTCTCACAATTTCATTAATGTACAATTCTGCATACTTTTCTAATGTATAATCCATTCTGATTGGCAAGAAATGCGCTGATTTAGTTAACTTGTCAACTATTACCCAGATGGCATCTTTCTTCCTTGGTGTGAGTGGCAATCCTGTCACAAAATCCATGGTAATTCTGTCCCATTTCCATTCTGGTATAGCGATAGGCTGCAATAACCTTGATGGAACCTGATGTTCTGCTTTTATCCTTTGACATGTCAAACATTTTGTTACAAATTCAACTATATCTCTTTTCATACCCGGCCACCAATAGTGCATCTTCAGATCTTGATACATCATAGTGCTACCTGGATGCATAACATATGGACTGTTGTGTGCCTCTGTAAGAATACTCTGTTTCAGCTCTCCAATGTTAGGTACACATACTCTGTTACCATAGTACAAGTAACCATCATCACTTATCGCATGCTTCTGCTTCTTCCCCTCTTGTACTTGTCTAGCCCATAAAGCTATCTCTGTATCTTCTTTCTGTGCTTCTTTAATTTATTGTAGTAAGCTGGGTCTAACTTTTAATTCTGCTATGATAGCTCCATCATCCGCTATAGTCAACTGCACATTCATTGCTCTTAATGCAAATAAGGATTTCCTGCTGAGTGCATCTGCTACCAAATTAGCTTTGCCTGGCTGATAATCTATAATGCAATCATAATCTTTCAGTAACTCTAGCCATCTTCTCTGTCTCAGGTTTAGCTCTTTCTGTGTGGGGAAGTATTTTAGACTTTTATGATCTGTATAGATGTAACATTTCTCACCATATAAGTAATGGCTCCATATCTTTAGTGCAAAAACTATGGCAGCCAACTCTAGATCATGGGTAGGATAGTTCTTCTCATGTGGCTTCAGTTGTCTGGAAGTATAGGCAATCACTTTATCTTCTTGCAACAAAACACATCCAAGTCCATTGTGAGAAGCATCACTATATATCACAAATTCCTTACCAGAAACAGGTTGTGTAAGTATAGGTGCTTTAGTGAGCATAGTCTTCAATCTGTCAAAGCTTGCCTGACATCTATCATCCCAAACATACTTAACATTCTTATGCAATAATTTAGTCAATGGAGCTGCTATAAGTAAAAACCCTTTCACAAACCGTCTGTAGTACCCAGCTAGACCTAAGAAACTCCTAACCTCAGCAACATTCTTTGGTGGCTTCCATTCTAAAACAGCTTTAATCTTCTGTGGATCTACCCTGATTCCCTCTGCTGATACAACATGTCCCAAAAATGTTATTTCATTAAGCCAAAAATCACATTTACTGAACTTGGCATAAAGTTGCTTTTCCCTCAGAGTCTGCAACACTATCCTCAGATGCCTGTCATGGTCTTCTCTAGTTTTAGAGTATACCAGTATATCATCAATGAATACTACTGTAATACCCGGTCAGATCAGACATCAGAATTCCTACAGTCTGGTGGAATTCGAGGATGTCAGAGGTATCTAGAAGGGTAAGAGAAATGTTTTCTTAAATATTTTAAGTGTTTGAAGGTTTTAAATGAGATAGGAATGAATTTTGAAGAGAAAAGATCAAGGAGGCAAAATGCGGGTTCGGCAGATGAAGGTAAAGTTCGGCCTCCGAAAGTACCCTAGATTCGGCCCCCGAAAGTCTGAGTTCGGCCGCCGAACGTTGCAAGGTTTTGCATGCGATTCGGCTGCCGAAGCTGAGGCGGTTGTTCATCTATAAAGGGCACCGAGTCCAGAAAAAGGAGGAGGATTCTTCTCTCTTTCTGGCCTAGGTGAGTTCTTGATCTCCTTGGACTGTTTTCATGGTCTTTCATCAAATCTTTCAAAGTTAAACAAGTTGTAAGTAAGTTTTATGTGTTTTTGAAGAGTTTGAAAGCTTGGAGGAGTTTAGAGCTTGGATCTCCATATCTTCGAGTTTGGATCACACCAGCCTTTGTTCTTCAAGAGGTAAGTGGAGATCCTTGGTTTTTATACTGTTTTCTATGAGTTTTATGAAGGAAAGGGGAGTTAATGCTTGAGTTTGCATGAGTTGTGCATATTAGGGTTTATGGACCCTTTATGCTTTATGTTTACTTGTTGAGCTTGTTTGTTGGAGTTTAAGTTGTCTTAAGCTCCTATATGCTTGTTGTTTTGAGATATGGATGAGTTAGAGAGGTTGGATGCATGTTAGGAAGGATTGGAAGGTGTGGGAGGCGTCTTTGTGCACGAAGCTGAGTTCTGGATGAACTCAGGTTCGGCAGCCGAAGGAGGATTCGGCCGACAAACATGCCCGACTTTCGTCTCTGGAGCAGACATTCAGCCGCCGAAGGTGCTGCCGAAGGTGTCCTGTCCAACCTTCCTTTGCTTGTTTTGCATGCATGTTTTGAGGTGTTCTAGAGGGATTTTGGGGAGTTGTTTATCAGTTGCATAGAGTATGTTTGGTGCCTCATTTGCGTCCTCCATTGTAGGATTGGACCCGAGGAACCGAGGAGTTTAGCAGTAGTAGCTGCTTCAGAGTTAGAGGTAGCCCAGAGTTAGCCAAACAGTGGCTACAGGTGAGTGGAACTAAACTTAATATTTTACTTGAGAGAAATGACACGGTTTTAGCATGATCCATGCATCATAAAATGCCATGTTATGTATGAGGTTGTGTTGCATTAGAATTCACGAATATGACGGATTGCATAAGATGTTGTTCATGTGGATGAATGTTGGATGATCCTTGGCCCTTGATATGAGATCAAAGATTATGAGTTGAGATATGGCATGAGATAGCCATACCAGGTCACTCCTGGATAGTCCAGGTCGCTCCTGGTACTATGAGTTAGACAGATAGCCTGTCAGTTCAGAGATAAGAGAAGTCCAGGTGATGACCTAGTCTCCTTGGCACAGTGGGACATGTTATGATATGAGACAGATAAGAGAAGTCCAGGTGATGACCTAGTCTCCTTGGCACAGCAGGACATATTATGACATGTAGTAGAGGGCTATTGGTGACAAGTTCATCCGTGAGATGATATGTTTGTGATGTGATGCATTTCATGAAAACATGTAATTAATGAATTGTTTTATTGTTCCTCCTTACTGGGCTATAGAGCTCATCCCACTCCCTTAACCCCAGTTTTGCAGGTTCCGAGATAGCTATGGGAAGTCAGAGTCAGCAAGAGTAAAGAAAGATATGCATGAATGTATGTTTATAATAATATAGTGGACATGATGTAATTAAAAGATTAGTTGTAATGTAATACATAGATATGTACTGTCATATACTGGATAGACTTGTGCTTTCCCTAGTGTCTTTGTTGTAGAGTGGTGTATGATTAATCCCTTTGTTCATGAATCCTGTTTTACGTTTCTTGATGAGAAATGTGTGTATCAGGCTTAATGTATGGCTTTGATGAGATACCAGTGGATTGTGTTACAGATTAAAAGGGTTTCAATTCTTTGACCCACTGCAGATAATAGTTACTGGTATAGGCCCTGAAGGCCATTTCAGATTTGCATATCTGAGTAGCAGTAGTTAAGCCTGGAGAGTTTTACAGGATTGTTGAGTATTTTTAATCATGTATGGGATTTATCAGGTACACAGAGAGTATAGTCGGCTTGCTACGGGTCCCGGCGGCCTTAAGCTGATTTGGATCCTAGTGCCAGTGATGGTTCGGACCGTTACAGAGGGGTACCGGTTTCCGGGCTGTTACAGATTGGTATCAGAGCATAGGGCCTCAAGAGTACGGTGTGTTGAGCATTTTTGTTCAAGGACTAGAGATATCCCACATCGAAAAGAGGTGTTGTCTTGTATAGAAGGGTAAGCACAATAGGCAAAATCATGTCCACTAGGATAGGATGTGGAGTCCTGTCTTGCATGATGATGTGAAATGCCATGACAAGATACATGTGCATTATTGATATGTGATATATATATGTTGTGGATTCATGTGTTCTAACATGGATCATTTGATGTTTTGTGTGATGTTGTGCTTTTCAGAAACAGGATGAGAGGAACTCGTCGATCTGCTAGATTGACTGGAGCTCCGCCGGAGAATGAGGACATGGATGCCCATCTCCCTGTTCTGCAAAGGGCAACATCAGATAGATTACGCAGAGACGGTACATCAAGGGACCCTAGAAGGTCTATTGATGAGAGTAGAAGGGGAGTCGTTCAGAGTGGTATGTCAGGGGATATGAGGGAAGTAGAGGAGGATGAGCAGAGCAGAGATGCTAGCTTGGGCATGAGTATGTTAGGAGCAGATATGGGTGAGTCCCAAGGAGGCACTCAGGCCTCGAGATTTGTTCCACCTCAGTATCCACCCTACCCGTGGGGGGCAGAGTACCTGATGGGTGGTATATCGGAGTTTCCTAGGTATAACCCATATCCCACCTTTATGCCTTATCCTTCCTTTTACCCGCCATATCCACCGCCACATCTACAGTATACCATGTTTCCACCCTTCTTTGGTTATCCAGGTTCAGCAAACCCTAACCCAGGGAATGTTGCACCTCCTCCACCACCAATAAAACCAGTAGCCCTAGTTGTGCAAACATCTAAGCCTAGCTCATCTGGAGAAAGTGAGGTAAAGATGACAGATTATTTGAGGTTGGATGTTCCCAAATTTGAGACTGGTAATGACCCTTTGGAGTATCTGAGAACGGTCAAGATGATAACTGATGAGTTGGGAGCCAGTGAGAGTAGAGCCATTCAGATGGCGGGGGTCACATTGAAATGTGAGAAGGCAAGGGAATGGTTCAACCAGTATGTGGACCCGAGGGTAGAAAGCTTATCCTGGGAGCAGTTTGCTACAGAGTTTGCAGGATGGGCTTTTCCAGATAGCTCAAGAGAGCGTCAGGAGAGTGAATCTGAACAGCTAAGACAGACAGAAAATATGAGTATAGATAATTACCCAGAGAATATTGATCGTTTTCCTTTGGGTGAGGCTGCTGCAAAGAGTAAAAAGAAAGTTAGAGGCCTGAAAGGGTCAAAGAAAAGAGAGTTCTGGAATAGGTTAAAGTCTAGTATGGGTTTTAGCGATGGCTCGAGTTCTGTTTGGGACAGTTCTAGATGTACGAGGTGCGGTAGGAGGCACAGAGGAGTCTGTCTAGTAGGGACAACAGCATGTTTCAGGTGCGGACAGGAGGGGCACATAGCACGTGAGTGTTCCACCGCGATTTTGATAACACAGTCCCAGCAGATAGCCTTAGACAGAGTGGCTCAGCCAGGAGTGCTAGCCAGGGTGCAGGGCAGAGGCAGAGGGAGCGAGATCACTCCTTCTTCCACAGGTTCCCCAGGTGAAGGTCCATCAGTACTAGCACGGATCTTTTCTTTGACGCAACAAGAGGCTCACACATCGGACATGGAGGTGACAGGTACTTTTCACTTCCATCCGAGCAGGTTTAATGGTCAGGTCAGGGAATCAGCCTCAATGCCTGTAGCTAGTGAGTTCTAGATGTTTTCCCAGATGAGCTGTCAGGTTTACCATCTGTCAGGGAGTCAGAGTTTGAAATAGAAGTGGTGTCTGGACGCGAAACCATTTCTTTCCTTCTACCCTACAGGATGGCACCTGCAGAGAGAGCATAGTCAGAGTAGTATAGAGAAGCTTGGTAGATAAAGGTTGTATCCGACCTAGTACCTCACCCTGGAATGTTCCAGTGTCAATGTGAGAAACGAAGGATGAAACCTTGAGATTTTGTAACAACTGTGAGCAGTTGAACAAAATCACTACCAAGGACAGGTGTTCCCATGCAGAATGGATGATCTATTGGAACAGCTAGTAAAAACTGGTTGTTTTCCATAATAGATCTCAGAATTGGGAACTATATGTCGAAAGTTAGAGAAAAGTTAGTTTAGCAGTTGAGTAAAGGTGAGATCTTTATTGATCAAAGGAGTTTATAGTGAAGAGTCTAAAACAGAGGTAAGGGGTAAAACTGCTCAGCGACTCTGAGTATACAAAACAGTATCTACTGGGTGAGGCAGATGAGATGTTAGCTGCCCTCAGTCAGAAGTCGCTTACCAGTTTATCCTATAGAACAGGTATTACTTCAGACTGATGATCGGTTGGATCAGCTGGCAGGAGCCAGTTATTTTTCAAGCTAGATCTGAAATCTGAGTGCTAGCTGTTGAGAGCTAGAGTTAGTCCAATGTAATAGGAAGGGATCAAAAGAGAAGAAGCCAGTATAATAAAGAAGAAGAAAGGCGGGCAAGGATCAGAGTGCGTAGCGGAAGATTACTGTGTTGTTTGTGATGTCTCCAGTGTGTAATGAGCCGTTGAGGGGTGAAAGATAAAAGATTAAATCCATGGAATCCTGTAAAGGATTAAAGAGATAGGATTTATCTATTTCTAAGAGGAGAACCATTTGGTTTCCTTATTTCTTTTGTTCTGGAGTGGTGTTGGATCCAATGGAGGTTCTGTATGAACCAGAGGTGGAGATCTTAGGAAATCTCACCGGTATAGCATAGTTAGAGTGAATCATACACACTCAGCTCGCAGAATAGAAGAATAGAAAGATCCCAGAAGAGAAGTCTCTTAGAATCACCCCAAGAGTGTAGTATGAATAGGAGACCCGGGAGTTCTTACTCTAGCGATATCTGTGTTTCTCTTTGGAGAACAGATTTCTGTTTCATTTGTTTATTTGTTTGTTGTTTGAACATTCGAGGACGAATGTTTTTAAAGGGGGGAAGAATGTCATTCCCGGCCAGATCAGACATCAAAATTCCTATAGTCTGGTGGAATTCGAGGATGTCAGAGGTATCTAGAAGGGTAAGAGAAATGTTTTCTTAAATATTTTAAGTGTTTGAAGGTTTTAAATGAGATAGGAATGAATTTTGAAGAGAAAAGTTTTCTTAAGCTCCTATATGCTTGTTGTTTTGAGATATGGATGAGTTAGAGAGGTTGGATGCATGTTGGGAAGGATTGGAAGGTTTGGGAGGCATCTTTGTGCATGAAGCTGAGTTCTGGATGAACTCAGGTTCGGCAGCCGAAGGAGGATTCGGCCGCCGAACATGCCCGACTTTCTTCTCTAGAGGAGACATTCGGCCGCCGAAGGTGCTGCCGAAGGTGTCCTGTCCAACCTTCCTTTACTTGTTTTGCATGCATGTTTTGAGGCGTTCTAGAGGGATTTTGGGGAGTTGTTTATCAGTTGCATAGAGTATGTTTGGTGCCTCATTTGCGTCCTCCATTGTAGGATTGGACCCGAGGAACCGAGGTGTTTAGCAGTAGTAGCTGCTTCAGAGTTAGAGGTAGCCCAGAGTTAGCCAAACAGTGGCTACAGGTGAGTGGAACTAAACTTAATATTTTACTTGAGAGAAATGACACGGTTCTAGTATGATCCATGCATCATAAAATGCCATGTTATGTATGAGGTTGTGTTGCATTAGAATTCACGAATATGACGCATTGCATAAGATGTTGTTCATGTGGATGAATGTTGGATGATCCTTAGCCCTTGATATGAGATCAGAGATTATGAGTTGAGATATGGCATGAGATAGCCATACCAGGTCGCTTCTGGATAGTCCAGGTCGCTCCTGGTACTATGAGTTAGACAGATAGCCTGTCAGTTCAGAGATAAGAGAAGTCCAGGTGATGACCTAGTCTCCTTGGCACAGTGGGACATGTTATGATATGAGACAGATAAGAGAAGTCAGGTGATGACCTAGTCTCCTTGGCACAACAGGACATATTATGACATGTAGTAGAGGGCTATTGGTGACAAGTTCATCCATGAGATGATATGTTTGTGATGTGATGCATTTCATGAAAACATGTAATTAATGAATTGTTTTATTGTTCCTCCTCACTGGGCTATAGAGCTCATCCCACTCCCTTAACCCCAGTTTTGCAGGTTCCGAGATAGCTATGGGAAGTCAGAGTCAGCAAGAGTAAAGAAAGATATGCATGAATGTATGTTTATAATAGTATAGTGGACATGATGTAATTAAAAGATTAGTTGTAATGTAATACATAGATATGTACTGTCATATCCTGGATAGACTTGTGCTTTCCCTAGTGTCTTTGTTGTAGAGTGGTGTATGATTAATCCCTTTGTTCATGAATCCTGTTTTACGTTTCTTGATGAGAAATGTGTGTATTAGGCTTAATGTATGGCTTTGATGAGATACCAGTGGATTGTGTTACAGATTAAAAGGGTTTCAATCCCTTGACCCACAGCAGATAGTAGTCACTGGTATAAGCCCTGAGGGCCATTTCAGATTTGCGTATCTGAGTAGCAGTAGTTAAGCCTGGAGAGTTTTACAGGATTGTTGAGTATTTTTAATCATGTATGGGATTTATCAGGTACACAGAGAGTATAGTCGGCTTGCTACGGGTCCCGGTGGCCTTAAGCCGATCTGGATCCTAGTGCTAGTGATAGTTCGGACCGTTACAGAGGGGTACCGGTTTCCGGGCTGTTACAACTACAACAAACTGGTCTAAATATGGATGAAAGATACGATTCATCAGATCCATGAATGTTGCAAGTGCATTTGTTAACCCGAATGGCATAACCAGAAACTCATAATGTCCATATCGTGTCCTGAATGTAGTCTTAGGCACATCTGCCCCTTTAACTCTCAACTGATGGTAGCCCGATCTCAAATCAATCTTAGAAAAAATGCTGGCCCCTTTTAACTGCTCAAACAAATCATCTATTCTGGGCAGTGGATATTTATTCTTTATAGTTACCTTATTCAACTGTCTGTAATCAATACACAATCAAAGAGATCCATCTTTCTTTTTCACAAACAACACTGGTGCACCCCATGGTGAAACACTAGGTTGAATAAAGCCCTTATCAAGTAACTCTTGTAACTGTATTTTCAACTCTTTCAATTTTGTAGGAGCCATTCTGTAAGGAGAAATTGAAATAGGTGCGGTGCCTGGCACAACTTCTATAGCAAAATCCACTTCCCTTTCTGGAGGTAACCCTGGCAACTCTTCAGGAAATACATCTGGAAAATGACATACTGTGGGTAGGTTTGACACACTAGGACCTTCCTTTTTAGTTTCAATCACACTAGCTAGATAGGTTGTATAACCTTTTCTAATCAACCTCCTAGCTGTAGTGGAAGATATGACATTGGAGAGGTAATCTGACCTCTCACCCACAACTATAACCTTAGAACCCTCTAATGTTTTGAGTGCAACTCGCTTTAACTTACAATCAACTATGACATGATGTCTAGACAACCAATCCATACCCAAAATCACATCGAACTCTCTAAAAGGTAACTCTATCAAGTCACCTAAAAAGGTATGACCTTGCACACATATAGGATAATCTTTGTAAACTCTATTCACAATCACAAGATGTCCTAAGGGATTGGTCACTGCTATGTCATGTTCTAAAGGTTCTACTTGAATTCCCTTCTCATTACTGATGGGTATGCTGATGTATGAATGTGTGGAACCAGGATCAATTAATGCATAAACATATTTGCCAAAGATAGAAAATTTACCAGCTATAACATCTAGTTTGTCCTGGTCTTCCTTTGCACGAATAGCATATACCCTGCCAGGTGCTCTAGTGTCTGGTTTGTCTATTGTCTCTGATACTCTGTGACTCTGAGCATTACTAGATTCACCTCTACCTCTACCTCTGCCTCTAGACCCTGTCGGCATAGATCTCTATGTCTGCATAGGCTGCACTGACTGGCCTCTAGGACAATCCCTTATAAAGTGGTCTGAGCTTCCACACAAGTAGCAAGTCCCAGTTAATCTCCTGCATACTCCGCCATGTCTCCTGCCACAATGCTCACATACTGGTGGCAACCCTCTACCTGGTCCTCCTATACTGGATACTGAGGTAGTCTGCTGTCCAGACCTCACTACTGAACTCTGCCCAGGTCTCTGAATCTGCCTAGGTGGCCCTCTCTGCCCTATCTGCTGAAATTCCCTCTGTCTCTTGCTAGTTGTCTGAGATGTAAAGGATTGTCCCTGATACTGGCTCTGGCTCCTCTTCTGCTGCCCTTTCTGCTTTCTACTTTGCTCTTCTTCTTTAATTCACTCTAGGCTATGGGCCGTCTCTACTAAAACTGAAAGTTCCCTTATGTGCATAGCTGTGAGGTATATCCTGATATGAGCATGCAATCCTTGCTCAAAGCGTTTACATCTCTCTTCCTCTGTAGGAACTATCTCTGTGGCATACTTACTAAGTCTAACAAATTCTCACTCATACTCAGTTACTGTAAGCCTGCCCTGTCTGAGGTATAAGAACTCCCTCCTTCTCTCCTCTATATATAAGGTCCCAACATATTTCTTCTTAAACTCTGCCAAAAAGAATTCCCAAGTCAGTCGCTCTGGTCGAACCATCTGTGTTAATGTTGTCCACCATCTATAGGCTTCATCTTTTAGCAATGATACTGCACACATTAAGCTCTCTGTTGGTGAACATTGTAGCTGCTGTAAAACCCTTTCTGTACTTTCTAACCAGAATTCTGCAGCTGAAGGATCATCTTCCTTTTTACCTCTAAAATCTGTTGCACCATACTTCCTGAGTTTTTCTATTGGAGGCCTAGGTTGTGCCTGGGCTACAACAGGTGGGGGAACTTGGACTGCTACAGGTGGTGCTGGTAGTACCTCTGGTACATTTTGTGTAACCCTCCTAAACAACTCAGCTATTTGCTGAAACAATGCATCCTGCCCTGGTCCGCCAGCAGCAGCAGGTGGAGGAGTAGCAGCAGGTGCAGCCGCGTCAGAGGGAGGATGACTCTCTACCTCTTCATCTATTGCTCTCAGTGACTCAGATGACATCTTCTATCAGACCTAAAGACATAAAGAAGATATTTACATCAGAACCATATCATAGCTGTAACTCATTTTGGCATGTACATATACTAAACATATACACATACATACTTGATAGAGCATAATTTAGTCCATTTTATATTAATATTATTGATGAATATTTACATGATTTCTGCTTAATTTATCACTTTTAATATTATTTTGCAGAAAATAGTGTAAAAGGACATTTTGGAGAAAATTCCCTAAAACTGCCTCATTGGAGCAAAAGAGGGCAAGTATGCTAAGTTGGATTCAAAACAAGCACATGGACAGCCCATTCCCACACATGGACAGCCCATGGACCAATCTTCATATGGCCCGCCACTCACGCACTGATAGAGCATATTTTAGTCCATATTTTCATGATCTTATTGATATTTATTTGCACCTATTCTACCTAATTTTGTGGTTTTAATCATGTTTTGCAAATATTAGGTGTGAAGAAACAAATTGGAGAAAATGCTCTTAAAAATGCCAAAAAGTGCCCAAATTCAGCAACCTTCGGAAGCACTTTCGGAAGCCAAAATCCAGTCACCTTCGGCGGCCGAAAGAGGACTACAGAGATGAAAGTCAACTACCTTCGGCGGCACCTTCGGCCGCTGAACCTTGCGCCCAGAGCCGAAAGTCCAGCCTCCGAAACTCATTTTAGGCGGCCGAATCTCCCTCTCAATGCACTCTTTCCTTATTCAAGAAGCCATATCCCAAGTTGCCATATTTGAGGAGCCAAACAAGGGAAGTATTTTGAGATCCAAATCTTCAAGATTCACATTCAAATATTGGATTTCAAGATCAAGCTTATTAAGGAAGCCAAATCCAAAGATCACATGTTTCCCACTTAGTATCATGCACATTCAAAATTCAAAAGGAGGCTCCACCTTCCTTATTAGTGCATGGGCAGCCTTTTAACTCTTTAGGCAACATCTTGAAGACCTTGGGCAGCAATTGAAAAGACCAAAGAGCCCCCACTTGCCTCCCAACACATGCATCTCGTTTTTGCCTTCACCCATGCACAAAGAAGGCACATATGGGACCAAGGGCACTTTGGACAGCCTCTAAAAGACTCATGGACTGCCATCAAACCGTAAGGAGCCTCTCAAGATCTATTTAAAGGCTTCAAGAAGACAAGAAGACAGATTTGGTTCAACCACCTCTCCAAGAATTCGCCCAAGGCTCTCTAAGGGGCTTCTCCCCTCAATTTCGGTTCTTCTTTCTTCTTTTCTTTAATTTTCTGTTTTGGTTCAGCCATGAGTGGCTGAAACCTTCTTTCTAGTTGAAGTTTGGTTGAAACTAAGGTTGTTTAAAAGGTTGTGAGATCTAAACATAAAGTGTTTGATTTTGGTTTATTCAATATTCATGCAATTGTGCTTAATTCTAAAGATTGCTTTGTTGTTTTGATCAAATTGGCCACTTGATTATTGATTGCAAAGTTAATTGATTGTTGGATTGGATATTTGTTAGTCCTTAATTGCTAGAAATATTCTGTCCATAGAACACTTGGTGTAAAAACCCAAGAAATTGTATGATCTAGCAACATCTCATGCTTTTGAGTAGCTAGGGTTTAGATCTTTCTTGTTCTTTATGCAATTGGCAATTGTTTTGATGCCTATGGCCCAAGGACGTTCCTTGGCAATTTGTTGATTAGTGGATCTATATCTTAAACTAGACTTTTCTCATATTGATTTCTTGTTTTATTTTGATTACTTGCTGTTTTAATTGCTTTCAATAGTTGTTAGACGAATCAATCTCAAAACCCCCTTTTACTTTTGTTGCACTTTGCTTTTATTCTACTTTCAATTACTTGCTTTCACTTGTTCTTTCAATTAGTTCTATCTGTCTTGATTGAGATAAATAAACAGGTAATCAATTCTCTATGGATACGATCCTTCACCACTATCTGCAGTTGTAAATTGTAGGTAACCAATAAGGTTATTTTTGACCGGCTTCGACAACCGCTCCTGTCAAAAATTGGCGCTGTTGCCGGGAAGTTGATTTTACTTGTTTGTTTATTTTTCTTTCATGACCAGATCTGAAAGTAGGGTCACACTGCCCTTTGATCCAGAAATTGAACGCACCCTCAGAAGGCTAGGAAAGCAAGCCTCAAACGCAGAACCTTCTGCCCAACCTTCGGCAGCCGAACCATCCCAACATTTGGCCGCCGAAAGTCCTGCACTCCAGTAACCGAGTCTTGCACCGATGGCAGAACCTCAAGCACCAGCTGCTGCCCATGATGGACATGCTGTCCAAGGCCAGATAGTCCAAGAAAATCCAGCAAATAGGCCACAAGCACAAAGAGAAAGAACCATGAGGGAGTTAGCAACCCCTATAGGTGATTATGCTCCACTTTGCATCATCTATCCACCTCTTACAGTTCCCTTTGAACTCAAGACAGGTTTGATACATATTCTTCCAAAGTTTAGAGGTAGAGAAAATGAAAATCCACATAAGCACTTAAAAGAATTTAAAATTATTTGTTCATCTATGAGACCTCAAGGGATCTCTGAAGATCATGTTAAATTGAGAGCTTTTCCCTTTTCATTAGATGACCATGCTAAAGATTGGTTATTTTATTTGCCACCTGGATCTATAACCTCTTGGGATGATATGGTCCAAGCTTTTTTGGACAAATACTTCCCACCATCTAAATCAATTGGCATAATAAGAGAAATCACTAGCATAAGGCAAAGACCAACTGAGGACTTATATGATTATTGGAAAAGGTTTGAAAGACTATGTACAGGTTGTCCACAACATGATATGTCAGACAAAGCCCTCATTCAATTCTTCTATGGAGGATTGATTCCATCAGAAAGGAAACTCATAAATGTAGCCTGTGGAGGATCTATCCTAGACAAGTCACCAAGAGAGATGAAAGAGTTGATATCTACTCTTGCAGCCTCATCTAGGCAGTATGGAGAAGAGAGGCAACTACAAAGGGCCAACGAGGTAAGTTTTCCCACCATGTCTGAACTAACATCTGTTATGAAAAATATTGTGGTAAATGTTGTGCAACAGATTCAAGCACCCCAGCATCCTAGGCTATGTGGTATCTGCTCATATGTAGGACACCTCACTGATCAATGTCCTACCCTCCAAGAAGACAATCAACAAGTCAATGCGATTGGGAGGTACAACAACCAACCTAGATATGATCCATACTCCAATACATACAATCCAGGTTGGAGAGATCACCCCAATTTCAGCTATGGAAAGGCCAACAGTGATCAGAATTACCAAAATTACCAAAGAAATCAAGCCCAACCAGCACCTTCAAATCCAAATTAGAACCTTGAAAAGATGATGCAAACAATGATGGAAACAATGGTAAACACCATGCAAGGCATGCGACAAGAGATAGCCCAACTGGCTGCATCCATCGGCAGATCTGAATCCCAAGGTAAGCTCCCTTCTCAAACTAAAACTAACCCTAGACAAAATGTTAGTGCCATCACTTTAAGAAGTGGCAAAGAGCTTCAAGATGCTAATCATGAGCAAGAGAAGGAAGTTGAACCAAAGACACCCCCTGCGCAAGAACCAAGGCCACCTGAAGCCTCTCCATCTCAATATGAACCACCTCCTGCACCCAGGACTGATCCAAAGGAGAACTTTCACATTCCACCTGCTTTTCCAAAAAGATTTGAAAGAACACAAAAAGAAAAGGAAGAAAAGGAGATCCTTGAGACTTTCAGAAAAGTGGAAATCAACATACCACTGCTAGATGCTGTCAAGCAAATTCCTAGGTATGCAAAATTTCTGAAGGAGCTTTGCACCAATAGAAGAAAGCTTGCTGAAAGAGAAAAAGTAAGTGTAGGTGAGGTAGTCACAGCTGTTATTAAAAGAGAACTCCCTACCAAATGCAAGGATAAAGGTATGTTTGCTATCTCTTGTAAAATTGGAAATGTTGGTATCAAGAAAGCCATGTGTGATCTTGGTGCATCCATTAATGTCATGCCTCTCTCCATCTATAAATCTCTCAATGCATGTGCACTTAAAGAAACAATAGTTGTGATCCAATTGGCTGATAGATCTGTGGTATACCCCATAGGTGTTCTAGAGGATGTGTTAGTCCAAGTAGATGAACTTGTCTTTCCTGCTGATTTTTATGTAATTGATACTAAGGAAGATAGTTGCAATACTAGTTCTGATATTCTTCTTGGATGTCCTTTCTTGAGTACTGCTAGAACTAAAATCGATGTGCATGATGGTACTCTTACCATGGAATTTGAAGGGGAAGTCATTAAGTACAATGTCTATGATGCCATGAAATATCCACATGATATGTCCCCAGTTTATGGACTTGATATTATTGATTGTTTGAGCCAAGATGTGTTTAATGAAAATCAAGATTCTATTTTAGATGATGATCTTTGCAGGATTGAAAACCTGAAACTGAAAGAAACAATCTGCAGCATTCAGCATATAGAAGTTGCGCAGACAGAAAACATTCGGCCGCCGAACATAGCTCGCCTTCGACCGCCGAACCCTATTGACCTTCAGACACCAGATTCTGTTGCGCCACTTTTGCAACACATTGCACAAAAAGAAGAAATGCTTCGGCCGCCGAACGCCACTGACTTGCGAAAGCTGAATCCATCGCCACAACTCATTCCGCAAACTGAGGAAATTCGGCTGCCGAACTCAGAACCTTTTCAGCCGCCGAACCTCTCCCAGCAGAATCCAACACAAGCAAGCTCTTCCATCCCAACTTCTTTGCAGTCAAGCTCAGAACATTACCTTCTTGAATCTGAAGAATGCAAGGAAGACCTCCTTGAACAAATCTTCCTTGCTCAGTCTGACGAGCCATGGTACGCTGATATGGTAAACTACTTGGCCACAGGTAACTTACCTTCTGACATGCCTAAGCACACTAAAGATAAAATAAAAAAAGATGCCAAATACTATGTTTAGGATGAACCTTATTTGTGGAAACATTGTGCTGACCAAATGATAAGGAGATGCATTCCTGATCAAGAAATAGCCTCTGTACTTACTTTTTGTCATTCATATAGCTATGGAGGACAGTTTGGTCCAAGGAAAACTGCTCATAAGATATTTGAAAGTGGCCTGTTTTGGCCCACCATGTTTCGAGATGCTTTTCTGTTTTGCAGGACATGTGCTAGGTGCCAACAGACCGGAAATCTGAGCAAAAGAAATCAAATGCCACAGAACCCCATCATGGTCTGTGAGGTATTTGATGTTTGGGGCATAGACTTCATGGGACCGTTCCCACCATCCTTTGGATACACTTATATAATCCTTGCGGTGGATTATGTGTCCAAATGGGTGGAAGCTAGAGCAACTAAGACTGATGATGCTAAGGCAGTGATAGACTTTGTGAAGACCAACATCTTTGCCAGACATGGAGTACCGAAAATAATAATTAGTGATAGAGGGACCCACTTTTGCAATAGGGTAGTAGAAAGCCTACTCAGAAAATACAATGTAATCCACAGAACATCCATAGCCTACCACCCTCAAACGAATGGACAAGCTGAAGTGTCCAACAGAGAAATCAAAGCAATCCTTGAAAAGACAGTTTCCCCAAACAGAAAGGATTGGAGTACAAGATTAGAAGATGCTCTATGGGCCTACAGAACAGCCTACAAGACTCCCATAGGCATATCCCCTTATAGATTGGTCTATGGAAAAGCTTGCCACCTTCCAGTTGAACTTGAGCACAAGGCCTATTGGGCTGTAAAGAATTGCAATATGGACCTCAAAGTAGCTGGCCACCATCGCAAGTTGCAACTGCAAGAGCTTGAGGAAATAAGACGAGATGCATATGAGAACTCTTGGAACTACAAAACAAAGACCAAAACCTCCCATGACAATTATCTTTCAAGAAAACAATTTGAGGTCGGTGATAAAGTCTTACTCTTTGACTCTCGTTTGAAATTGTTTCCAGGAAAGCTACGGTCTAGGTGGATTGGACCATTCATTGTAGAACATGCTTACCCACATGGAGCTGTAGACATTCGAAGCATAGAAACTGGAAAAATCTTCAAAGTGAACGGCCATCGTCTGAAGCCATACTTTGAAGGATTCGCAGTACAAGTGGTGGAAGAAATTCCACTGCAACACCCTTCTGCCTAGAGGATCATGCCATGCACACCACACCCCAGGGGAGTATTCAGATTCCTTTGTTCTCTTTTTCTTTCTTTTACATTGAGGACAATGCATGATTTAAGTGTGGGGGTGCATATCTCTCTTTTCTTTTTCTTTTCTTCTTCTTCTTTTCTTCTTCTTCTTCCCTTCTCTTCTGCGATTTTTTTTATGCCTTCAGATTGCAAAAATTTTTCTTTCTTCTTTTAGTTTTGCATTGCTTTCAGTTAATTAGCCACGGTTAAATTTTAATTTGTTTATGCTTTCAATAAAACACACACAACCACAACCTTCTTCTTCTTCTTTTTGTTTTGCTCTACTCAAACAGATGAACTATGTTGAATGAGTCTTTCTTTCCATGACCCCATTGATGTGATAACTCTTTAAACTTATGTTGAATCAATTGCAGTGAGTTGTATTCATGTTTGAGAATTGCCTTTTGAATTGAATCTTTGAGTTTGCCATGGTGAAAAATATATTGATGGCCCTCAATCGATTGAGAATAAATTAAAGTTGTGTGAATGAACTTAATGTGACTTGATTTAGCAATTGGTGTTGATTTGCCCAAATCATTGAGAGAAAGAAAATTCAGCAAAGACAAGGATCTCAAAAGCACAAAAAATGTTCCAATAAAAGAGCTAGTAGCCACTTGGAAAGATGATCAACTGAGTAACTGGGGGTGGGTATCACAAATATGTACCTTCACGTCAAAAGGTTGGTGACTTTTTCAAGCAAAATCTAAAGTGCAAAAGCCTGAATAAAGTACTTCAAGGTAAGGGCAAGTCAATCCAAAAGCTAGAAAAAGTCTTAACAAATTAATGTGCATGTCTCTCTTGAGGAAAATAAATCCTAGCCATGGTAAGCAAAGGGAAACAAGGAAAGGGGGTAAGTAATCTTCATGCATATATTCTTCACTGCAATGCTTCAAAATAAGTGTCTAGAGTATGAGCTTAAGTGGTAATAAGGATCTAGAGGAAGAAAACTTATTTGTTTATGTTTATTTGCTTGAGGACAAGCAAAAAGCTAAGTGTGGGGGTATTTGATAGAGCATATTTTAGTCCATATTTTCATGATCTTATTGATGTTTATTTGCACCTATTCTACCTAATTTTGTGGTTTTAATCATGTTTTGCAAATATTAGGTGTGAAGAAACAAATTGGAGAAAATGCTCTTAAAAATGCCAAAAAGTGCCCAAATTGAGCAACCTTCGGAAGCACTTTCGGAAGCCAAAATCCAGTCATCTTCGGCGGCACCTTTGGCGGCCGAAAAAGGACTCTAGAGACGAAAGTCAACTACCTTCGGCGGCACCTTCGGCTGCCGAACCTTGCGCCCAGAGCTGAAAGTCCAGCCTCCGAAACTCATTTTAGGCGGCCGAATCTCCCTCTCAATGACTCTTTCCTTATTCAATAAGCCATATCCCAAGTTGCCATATTTGAGGAGCCAAACAAGGGAAGTATTTTGAGATCCAAATCTTCAAGATTCACATTCAAATATTGGATTTCAAGATCAAGCTTATTAAGGAAGTCAAATCCAAAGATCACATGTTTTCCACTTAGTATCATGCACATTCAAAATTCAAAAGGAGACTCCACCTTCCTTATTAGTGCATGGGAAGCCTCTTAGCTCTTTAGGCAACATCTTGAAGACCTTGGGCAGCAATTGAAAAGACCAAAGAGCCCCCACTTGCCTCCCAACACATGCATCTCGTTTTTGCCTTCACCCATGCACAAAGAAGGCACATATGGGACCAAGGGCACTTTGGACAGCCTCTAAAAGACTCATGGACTGCCACCAAACCCTAAGGAGCCTCTCAAGATCTATTTAAAGGCTTCAAGAAGACAAGAAGACAGATTTGGTTCCACCACTTCTCCAAGAATTCGCCCAAGGCTCTCCAAGGGGCTTCTCCCCTCAATTTCGGTTCTTCTTTCTTCTTTTCTTTAATTTTCTATTTTGGTTCAGCCATGAGTGGCTGAAACCTTCTTTCTAGTTGAAGTTTGGTTGAAACTAAGGTTGTTTAAAAGGTTGTGAGATCTAAACATAAAGTGTTTGATTTTGGTTTATTCAATATTCATGCAATTGTGCTTAATTCTAAAGATTGCTTTGTTGTTTTGATCAAATTGGCCACTTGATTCTTGATTGCAAAGTTAATTGATTGTTGGATTGGATATTTGTTAGTCCGTAATTGCTAGAAATATTCTGTCCATAGAACACTTGGTGTAAAAATCCAAGAAATTGTATGATCTAGCAACATCTCATGCTTTTGAGTATTTAGGGTTTGGATCTTTCTTGTTCTTCATGCAATTGGCAATTGTTTTGATGCCTATGGCCCAAGGATGTTCCTTGGCAATTTGTTGATTAGTAATTGGTTAGAGGACGTTCCCTAATCAGTTTGTTCATAAGGAAAGACATGGTGGTGAGAAGCGTCTTCCACCCCCATAACCAACCTATTGAATCAATCAAGATAACCATGTTTCAATGATCAACTCAAACAACCAAAGTAGATCCATATCTTCAACTAGACTTTTCTCATATTGATTTCTTGTTTTATTTTGATTACTTGCTGTTTTAATTGCTTTCAATAGTTGTTAGACAAATCAATCTCAAAACCCCCCTTTTACTTTTGTTGCACTTTACTTTTATTCTACTTTCAATTACTTGCTTTCACTTGTGCTTTCAATTAGTTGTATTGGTCTTGATTGAGATAAATAAACAGGTAATCAATTCTCTGTGGATACGATCCTTCACCACTATCTGCAGTTATAAATTGTAGGTAACCAAGAAGGTTATTTTTGACCGGCTTCGACAACCGCTCTTGTCACGCACCGTCCACCACGCGCATGGGATCCGCACGATGCCACTGCACCACAATCAATTCACGCGGGCCAAAGCTCTCTGCACGTGGACCGCTTCATCCACTCACGAACATTCAGACACGTGGACAGCCCACTTCCCGCGGACCCGCTTATGGCCCGCTCTTTCTTTGCACATGGGCCCGCACACTCAACTCACACACACGGGCAGCAACAATCAAGGGACACACGCGTGCGTGGGCAGAAATTTCCTAATTAGGGGCACTCCTCTACACCTATTTAAAGGCTCTTTAGTGAACAATTAGAGACATTTTTCCAATTTCTCTCATTCGGCAGTTTCCGCAGGGCTCGGCGTAAAGGGGCAGTTTCTTCTTCATTCTTTCTTTTCCCTTTTTATTTTTATTTTTCTGTTTTTAATTCAGTCAATGAGTGGCTGAATTTCTTTCATCTAGTTGAATATTGGTTGAAACTTTAGTTGGTTAATGGGTTGTGAGACTTGATCAAATATTGTTTGATTTTTGGGAGTTCAATATTT
Source organism: Manihot esculenta (assembly GCF_001659605.2). Lineage (NCBI taxonomy): Eukaryota > Viridiplantae > Streptophyta > Magnoliopsida > Malpighiales > Euphorbiaceae > Manihot > Manihot esculenta. The sequence goes on along the minus strand of NC_035169.2, from coordinate 22,975,114 downwards.
ATGCAATTTCATACTTAATTTTCATATTATTTTGTTATTGAGATCTACGTTGATTTTTGATTGCAAAATAATTATTTGTTAGTTTGAATAATTTAAGTCCGTAATTGCTTGGGTTATTCTTACATGAGAACACTTGGGATAAAACCCAAGAAAATTGTATGATCTAGCGTTATCTCCATACGTTTGGGTAGCTAGGATTGGATCTCTCTATTTCTTAATGCAATTGACAATTGTTTTGATGCCTAAGACCCAAGGACGTTCCTTGGCAATTTGTTAATTAGTAATTAATTAGAGTACGTTCCCTAATTGGTTTAATCATAAGGAGAGATAATGGTGGTGAGAAGCGTCTTCCATCTCCATAACTAATCTACTGAATCAACCCAAAAGAACAAAGTGTCTGTGATCAATCCCAACAAATAAGTTAAATCAACTCCCCGGCAACGGCGCCAAATTTTTGACTCGCGGTTGTCGAAGCCGGTCAAAAATAACCTTTCTGGTTATCAACAATTTACAACTGCAGATAGTGGTGAAAGGATCGAATCCACAGGGAATTGAATACTTACCTATTTTCCTTATCAAGACCAATAAAATAAGCTAAAATAAAAATAAACTGAAACAGAAATAAAACTGAAACAGAAATAAACTGAAAGGAAATATAACTAAAAAAGGAATAAGCTGAAACGAGATAAAACTGAAAGCGAAATAAAAATAAATTGCAGTCAAAGTAAAATGGGGGGATTGAGATTGATTTGATTAACAAACTACTGAAAACAATTAAAATAAGCGAATGATAAAATAAAAGAAAAATAAATAATAAGAAAGCTCTAGTTGAAGTATTGGATCCACTTTAGTTGTTGGGATTGATCACAGATACTTTGTTCTTTTGGGTTGATTCAATAGATTAGTTATGGAGATGGAAGACGCTTCTCACCACCATTATCTCTCCTTATGATTAAACCAATTAGGGAACGTCCTCTAATTAATTACTAATTAACAAATTGCCAAGGAACGTCCTTGGGTCTTAGGCATCAAAACAATTGTCAATTGCATTAAGAAATAGAGAGATCCAATCCTAGCTACCCAAACGTATGGAGATAACGTTAGATCATACAATTTCCTTGGGTTTTATCCCAAGTGTTCTCATGTAAAAATAACCCAAGCAATTACGGACTTAAATTATTCAAACTAACAAATAATTATTTTGCAATAAAAAATCAACGTAGATCTCAATAACAAAATAATATGAAAATTAAGTATGAAATTGCATAAATATTGAACTCCCAAAAATCAAACAATATTTGATCAAGTCTCACAACCCATTAACCAACTAAAGTTTTAACCAACATTCAACTAGTTGAAAGAAATTCAGCCACTCAATTACTGAATTAAAAACAGTAAAATAAAAATAAAAAGGGAAAAGAAAGAATGAAGAAGAAACTGCCCCTTTACACCGAGCCCTGCGGAAACTGCCGAATGAGAGAAATTGGAAATGTCTCTAATTGTTCACTGAAGAGCCTTTAAATAGGTGTAGAGGAGTGCCCCTAATTAGGAAATTTCTGCCCACACACGCGTGTGTCCCTTGGTTGTTGCTACCCGTGTGTGTGAGTTGAGTGTGCGGGCCCATGTGCAAAGAAAGAGCGGGCCATAAGCGGGTTCGCGGGAAGTGGGCTGTCCGCGTGTCTGAATGTGCGTGAATGGATGAAGCGGTCCACGTGCAGAGAGCTTTGGCCCGCGTGAATTGATTGTGGTGCAGTGGCTTCGTGCGGATCCCATGCGCATGGTGGACGGTGCGTGAGTGGCGGGCCATGTGAAGATTGGTCCATGGGCTGTCCATGTGTGGGAATGGGCTGTCCATGTGCTTGTTTTGAATCCAACTTAGCAGACTTGCCCTCTTTTGCTCCAATGAGGCAGTTTTAGGGGATTTTCTCCAAAATGTCCTTTTACACTATTTTCTGCAAAATAATATTAAAAGTGATAAATTAAGCAGAATCATGTAAATATTCATCAATAATATTAATATAAAATGGACTAAATTATGCTCTATCAATACTATGACCTAGAATCGCCTAAACCTTTGCTCTGATACCACTAATTGTAACACCCCTTACCCTATCAAATTGTAGATAGAGCAAGGACTGGCACAAACCATACCTTATTAGACATATCAAGACTAAACAATTTCCTTTATCTGTAAATACCAAGTTTTTAGGTAATGCATGTAAATTTCATCAAGTGATTAAAATAAATGTGAGATTTTTAAACCAAAAGTTTCGACAGAGTTTCCTCTGTTTCATTAGCACTTTAACCTGTAATACATATGAAAATCACACTTATAATTACACTAACAACTGTCATTTGATATCTTACTATTCTTTTATTACATAACCTTTACAACTCACTCTATTAAATATGTACATGCCAAAATATAACTGTACTATGACTTAGAGACTCAAAACTACCAGCTATGATAATGGCCTTGATATCTGATGTAGACCTCTGATGAACTCCGCGTGCCTACTTTATCTACAACCTGCGTGAGGTAAAAACCAACACGCTGAGCTAATGCTCAGTGGGTGATAGCAAACAAATAACATAATAAAACAAACAAGTTCACATATATAAATAATCAAGTAAACAATTACAAACTAGTAGATGCAAACATGTTAACATTCACCAATAAGTTCACAAAATCAAGTATCAATCTTAATTAAGATCTTAGCCCTTATAAACACATAGTAGGATCGACTCGGTAGATAAGGAGTTATAACGGTAGGCACAGGGTGCCGAACGGTAGGCTCAGAGGCCAAAACTGTGATAGCAGGGCTCTGTGGCCATGCTTATGAGGTACCAGATATGTAACCTCAAATATACATCATGTATCGGTAGCAGTACTGCGAACTCTGTATGTTCATATGGCATGCCATACCCTTAAACTAACCTCGACTCCTATTACATTTACCAGGGCCAAGTATCATTAATTCAGTGTAAATGCATGTCATTTGAAACTATTTGAATTCATTTCCAAAGTACATATATCACATGCCAAGGTTTACAATATGAGAAACTCATGTCAAATAGTGCAAAACTTTATTGACTTAGCATTCCAATATGAGTAACATGCATTATGCCATATATTGCATACACTTTTCAAGCAGCTTAAAGTTACAATTTGACTTCAATTTCTCATAACAAATGTACATCTATGTCTTATCTTTCCAACAAGATATAAATCATGCAAATCTAATCAACCTAGCTTGGGTTATGAATTTTTCTTTACAAGCTGTTCAATTAGGTCCTAATCAGTCCAGTATTGGTACCTTTTTATAGTATCACAAAACTTATTAGATTCATGCACTTCCATATAAATTCAAGCTTAAGTGTCTTCTACAAAATTTTAGGTATATGTTTTAGGATTCATTTGGTACTGGTCTTAATAAATTTCACTAAGTACATAATTAGTTATGGTATAATCAATACACACTGTTTCGGATGCACTAACTCTGTGTCCAGTTTAGGTTCACTTGAAATTTTCATCATCTTACCTACAGATTCAGAATTTGGTTAATTCATAAAAGTTTTAGATCTTTGTCTCAGTTTTCATTTTCTATATCTTAGGCCTAATTTCAATAAACGCACAATAAGTTATGAAGTTGTTAACACAAGCTGCCCTGTTACAGCCTATTCTGCTAGGTTTGCACTTTTAGCTCTCATGTTAAATTTCTTTACTCTAAACCTTTTAAACATCATTTTAACATTCATATAACATATTTATACAATCAAACCAACATTTCCAGCAAGTAAAATCAACCCCTAATTTCACTTATTCATGGCAGAATCAAAGGAAAACAGAAAATCATACAAACACCAAACCTTTCTTGAATTCCTCTTTCTTTTCCTCTTCTATTCTCTAGCTATCTCCTTTTCCTTTGATGTTCCTTCACCTAGGTCAATTTATGTCTTAGGAAATGATTGAATAAATTGTAAATTAAAGATTTATAATTCAGATTCATGCATGAAGAAATGAGTAGATGTTATTTCCTACACATTTCTAAACTTACCTTTGATTTTCAAGCTTGGTGTATATGGAACCCTAAACTTTTCTTCTTCAATTCTTTCAATATATGGCTGTTCCTTTAGCTCTTGGTCTTAGGATGAATTTTAATTGAAGCAAGAAGCTGATTGGGTGAGATTTGGCTTGGCTTTGGTGGAAGGAAGACAAAACAAAGCTTTGGTTTTTCAATGGGTGAGCTACGGCAAAGTGAAATGGTGGAGAAGACAATCCCTTTTTCATTTTGCTTGCTCATTTCTTCTTTCCTTAGTTAGGTGACACATGGAAGTAAACTTAATTTTATGTTTTAATTTTTCATATTTACACTTTAACCTACTAAACTCTTTACCATGTTTCAATTTAGTTTTCAAACTTTCAATATTCATAAATTGTCCTACTAAACTATACATGTAATACCCGGCTAGAATCCGGTGCCGGAATTCCTATTATCTGGTGGAATCCGGGGTGTTGGGATTCTATATAAGGGTAGGACTTATGTTTTCTAAGTGTTATGAGGTGTTTTCTGGTTTTACAGTTCTTTAGTTTTGAGTTTTGAGTTGAAATGAACCAAGGCAGAGGAGCCAAGTTCGGCCGCCGAAAGTAAGTTCGGCCGCCGAAAGTGTTTGGCTTCCGAAGGGAAGTTCGGCCCCCGAATGTTGCATGGTGTTGCATGCGATTGGGCAGCCGAAATTGCGTTGGCCAGCCAGCTTTTGGACATCCTTAGTCAGCATTTGGGACAGGTGTTATGTCCACCTTGTTGCCAGAAGCTTGGCCACGTTTCCCACGAGTTATTTGCTGAGTTTGAGCAGATCATGTAGGAGTTTGCTAGTGTTCAAGAGATTGTGAGAGTGTGGAAGCAAAAGTTAAGATTTTGAGAGTTCGTACGGTTGAAGGAGAGTTGGTCCGTTTTCCTTAGTTCAGAGTGTTCAGCTTCTTGTTACAGGAGGTAAGGAATGCTCTTGACCATGTTTTTATGTTTTCTGACGGTTTTATGGGAGTTGTGGAGAGAGAGATGCATGTTTAGGTTTTAAATGGGAGATTTGATGATTTATGCATGTATACATGATTATGTGTTATGTTTGTTTTGTTGTTTGGGGTTATTAGATAGTTTTGGACCCCTGTGAACATATACTTGAGTATATGTGAGTTGAGTAGAGGAGGTAAGCATGGTTGGAGAGATTGAAGGGAAGGAGGAGATGTTTTGCCGTTGAAGCTGAGTTCTGGATGAACTCAGGTTCGGCAGCCGAAGGATCATTCGGCCGCCGAACCTCCTGCATGGTGGCTTAGTTGCCACAGTTTGCCCCGAGTGTTTTTGCATGTTCGGTTCTGTTTGGGAGATTCGGCCGCCGAAGGTGCCGCCGAAGGTGCTTGAGTTTCGTCTCTGGAGAGGACATTCGGCCGCCGAACCTACCGCCGAAAGTGTTCTGTCCAGCTTTTCTTTTGCATGCTTTGCATGGCTAGTTAAGTGAGTTTCAGGGGATTCTTGGGGAGTTTAATAGAGGTATTGATAAGTTAGTTTGGTCCCTCATTTGAGTCCATCTGTATAGGTACAGACCAGAGGAACCAGAGAGAGCAGCAGTGAGTACTGCTCCAGAGTTTCAGAGCCTGCAGAGTCAGTCAGTCCAGATAGCCAGAGGTGAGTGGAACTAAACTTATGACTTTTAATTGAACCATAAACTGCTTTTAGCATATCTCATGCATCATGAGTATGCCATAGGTTGATTGCATTAGTATACACGAATATGTTGCATTGCATCGTTATTTGGTGATGTGAGTAAATGCTGAATGATCCAATAGTCTCAGACAGGAAGTCCAGGAGCCTTTGACTACGCCCTGGCAGGTATAGTGAAGTCCAGGAGCCTTTGACTACGCCCTGGCAGGTATAGTGAAGTCCAGGAGCCTTTGACTATGCCCTGGCAGGTATAGCAAAGTCCAGGAGCCTTTGACTACGCCCTGGCAATGGTAAGTACAGAGGTGTTATATACACATATACATATATGACAGGAAGACCAGGTGCTCGATTCTACGCCCTGGCACAGAGTTACTGGGACTATGTGGTGACAGGTTTACTCTTGATGTGGCTTGTCTGTGATATGGTGCATTCCATGAGATCATATTTTACTGAGATGTTTTACTGTTCTACTCACTGGGCTATAGAGCTCATCCCACTCCCTTAACCCCAGTTTTGCAGGTTCAGTGTACAGTGTACAGGGACAGTCCAGCAGAGTACAGAAAAAGTAAAGAGATCTGTAATAGCTTAGAGTGGACATGTAATATTAAAGAGATGTAATAGTTGTTGCTTGATCTAGTGATGTATGTTTTGTACATGATCTGTATATGTATATATGTTTTCCTGTATGTGAAAACCAGGCTTAATAGGTATGAGTTAACCCATCTAGAGCAAGCTCTAGTCAGGGATACAGAGTACAGAGTACATGAGTACAGAGTACAGAGATAGTGCATGCACAGGTTAAGCCTTGGTTCAGAAAAGAGTTTTATTTTTACAGAAAATGTATGATCATGTATGAGTGGTACAGGTACACAGAGAGTATAGCAGGCTTGCTACGGGTTCTGGCGGCCTTAAGCCGACCTGAATCCTAGCGCCGGTGACGGTCCATTTTGGGGTCGTTACAATACACTTAGCCTTTAGAAGCCCTTTTCACTTAAGCAAGCATGACAGATTTAAAGAAGCACCTCAAGCAAGCACGTCGGGAAACCCTAAGCACCTCCCGAAAGTGACTCATTCCCGACTCGCTAATCACACTGTCTACATTTCTGGATATGTCCGTTTCTTTATTTGAGTTTTCTATGATTTAGTTATTAGCATATTATAGTTAAGCTAGGACCTCCCCTAATGCCACTTACTCTAGTGGTGAAATAGCCTAACTCATACCTAATGATGGCACTACTCTAACTATTGGTTTGAGGATGTTACAGTCCAACTTTCGAGGGCAGGGTTCGGCAGCCAAAACATGCCACCACAGGCAGGTTCGGCGGCCGAAAGTGCCTTCGGCTGCCGAACCTGAGTTCTTTCAGAAATGGCAGAACTCAGCCATTCAATGCATAAACACCTCCCAAACTTTCCAACTCAACCAAAACATGCATACACACTTCCATAAGGATATAGGAGTCTCAAACTAGCCTAAACCCCAACCAAAACACATCTAACATACATATACAACACACATTATCCATCAAAGCACATAAACCCTATTCAACAAACAACTAACCTAATCATGCATTTCTACCCCATAAACTTCATAAAACTTGTTTAAGACATACAAGAAGGGTAGGATCTAAGCTTACCTCTTGAAGATCGAGAGGAGAAACGATCCGTAACTTGGAGGTAGGAGAAATCTAGCTCCTTGGGTCTCCAAGCTCCATAACTTGATTTAAGCTCCAAAAACTTCAAAGACCAAGTTAAAACTAGTTAAAACTTGAAAGATTTGAAGAAAATTATCAAAACCAACCATGGGAGGGCATGGGCTCACCTCTGGCCGGAAATGGGGAAGAAAACTCGCCCATTTTCGGCCATGGGGCCTTTTATAGGTGGCTGGCTAGACCACCTTCGGAAGCCAAAGGTGCCTCCAAAACTCATGCAAGTTCGGCGGCCGAACATGAGGTTCGACGGCCGAACCTGGATTTCCATCTATGGTCATTTTCATTCAAAACTCAATTTCTTTCTTACTTAAAACCATAAAATACATGAAAACGTTTTATAAAAATATGATTTTACCCTTCTAGAGGTTTCCGACATCCGGGATTCCACCGGACGGTAGGAATTCCGATACCGGAGTCTAGCCGGGTATTACATTCTCCCCGCCTTAAGAACATTCGTCCCTGAATGTTCCTCAACTAGCATAACATAGCATAAAACATAAACATTCATACAAAAACACATAACACTCACCTTAGAAGAGATAAGGGTACTGCTGGAGCATAGACTCCCGTGTCTCCCAGGTACATTCCTCTATGTTGTGGTGATTCCAAAGAACTTTCACCATCGGGATTTTCTTGTTCCTCAACTTCTTGATCTGTGTGTCTAGGATTCGTACTGGCTGCTCAACATAGGTGAGATCTCCTAGGATCTCTACATCAGGCTCACTAAGAACCTTGCCCAGATTTGACACGAACTTCCGTAACATAGAAACATGGAAAACCGGATGGATTCTCTGCATAGAAGCAGGCAAGTCTAACTTGTACGATACATTCCCAATCTTCTGCAAGATCTCGAAGGGTCCGATATACTGTGGAGCTAGCTTACCTTTCTTCCCAAAACGAACCACCCCTTTCATAGGAGACACCTTGAGCAACACCATCTCTCCCTCCTGAAACTCTAACTACCTTCTGCGGACATCTGCATAGCTTTTCTGCCGACTCACAGCAGTCTTGAGTTTTTCTCTGATAATGGGCACTACCCTGCTGGTGATCTCTACAAGCTCAGGCCCTGCTAAGGACCTTTCTCCAATTTCTTCCCAACATACAGGTGACCTGCACTTCCTCCTATACAAAGCGTCATAAGGGGCTATCCCTATGCTAGCATGATAGCTGTTATTGTAGGCAAACTCCACTAAGGGTAGATGCTGCCTCCAAGAACCGCCAAAATCTAGCACACACATTTTGAGTATATCTTCTATAGTCTGGATGGTCCTCTCTAACTGTTCATCAGTTTGAGGATGGAAAGCAGTGCTGAAGTCTAGCCTAGTACCCATAGCATTCTGCAAACTCCGCCAAAACCTGGAGGTGAACTGGGGTCCTCTGTCAGACACTATAGAAACAGGAGCCCCATGCAACCTTACTACCTCTTCCACATACACTTGTGCCAATTTGTCCACAGAATAGTTGCTCCTGACAGGGATGAAGTGAGCAGATTTGGTCAGTCTGTCCACAATCACCCATATGGAGTCTAGTCTGTTGGACGTTGCCGGTAACCCGACCATGAAATCCATAGCTATATTCTCCCATTTCCACTCTGGAATCGGCAGTGGGTTAAGCATTCCAGCCGGCTTCTGATATTCCAGCTTCACCCTCTAACATACTTTGCAGGCTGACACAAACTGTGCCACTTCTCTTTTCATAGCTGGCCACCAATAGACTCTTTTCAGATCCTGGTACATTTTGGTGGCTCCAGGGTGAAAACTGTATCTGGCATTATGAGCCTCTCTCATAATGTCTCCCTTCAGGCTTACATCATCTGGTACACACAATCTATTTCCATAGCGGAGGATCCCTTTGCTGTCAAATCTGAACTCTTCATTCTTGCCCGACTAAACAGTCCTGGCAATCTTCACTAACTCTGGGTCCTCGTGCTGTTTCTGAGCCACCTGCTCCAGAAATACAGGTGTCACTCTCATCTGGGCTATCAAAGCACCTGTACCAGACAACTCTAACTGCAACCCTTCATTGATGAGCTTGTAAAACTCTCTCACCACTGGCCTCCTCTCTGCTGTTATGTGGGATAAACTGCCAAGTGATTTCTGGCTTAGGGCATTTGCTACAACATTTGCCTTACCCGGATGGTACTGGATTTTGCAATCATAGTCACTAAGCAGTTCTACCCATCTTCTTTGTCGCAAGTTCAACTCTCTCTGACTCAGGATGTACTGCAGGCTTTTATGATCTGTGAAGGTCTTACATTTAACCCCATAAAGGTAATGCCTCCACATCTTGAGTGCAAAGATTACAGCTGCCATCTCTAGGTCATGTGTAGGGTAATTCAACTCATGCTTCTTCAGCTGCCTAGAAGCATAAGCAATCACTCTCTCATTCTGCATCAACACACAACCTAGTCCCATACAGGACGCATCACAAAACACTATGAAATCCTCATCACTGTTAGGCAGAGCTAACACCGATGCTGACGTTAATCTCTTCTTTAGCTCTTCAAAACTCTCTTCACATTAGTCAGTCCATATAAACTTTTGATTCTTCTTAGTCAACCTGGTCATAGGAGCGGCAATTTTTGAGAAGTCCTGAATGAACCTCCTGTAGTAACCTGCCAAACCCAAGAAGCTCTTGATCTCTGTCACTGTAGTGGGTCTAGGCCAGTTAGCTACAGCCTCTACCTTCTTGGGGTCTACTTCAATTCCCTGTCCTGACACAACATGCCCCAAGAATGCAATGCTCCTCAACCAGAACTCACACTTGGAGAACTTGGCATACAAGTCGTGTTCCCTCAAGGTCTGCAAAACTGTCCTCAGATGATAGGCATGCTCCTCTGCATTTCTGGAATACACTAAGATATTATCTATGAAGATAATAACAAAGTGATTCAGGTACTGACTGAAAACTCTATTCATGAGATCCATGAATGCAGCAGGGGCATTGGTTAGCCCGAACGGCATTACTAGGAACTCATAGTGCCCATATCTGGTCCTGAACGCCGTCTTCGGCACATCTTCCTCTCTTATCCTCAATTGGTGATACCCGGACCTCAGATCTATTTTGGAGAAACAACCTGCTCCTGCTAGCTGGTCAAATAGATCGTCGATCCTAGGCAACAAGTACTTGTTCTTGGTAGTGACTTTGTTCAACTGCCTGTAGTCGATACAAAGTCTGAGGGATCCATCCTTCTTTTTCACAAACAGCACTGGAGCACCCTAAGGTGAGGTACTCGGTCGGATAAAGCCCTTATCTACCAACTTTTGCAACTGATCTTTCAACTCTTTCAATTCAGCTGGTGCCATCCTGTAGGGAGGGATAGAGATTGGCCTGGTTCCAGGCATCAACTCTATTTCGAACTCTATCTCTCTAGCAGGCGGTAAACTTGGCAACTCGTCTGGGAAGACATCTAAAAACTCTCTGGCCACAGGCACCGAGGCGGACTCTCTAACATGACTGTTAAGCTCTCTCACATGAGCCAAATACCCCTTACATCCCCTCCTAAGCAACCTACGAGCCTGAAGAGCTGATATCACACCTCTAGGTGTACCCCTCTTGTCTCCTCTGAAGACGACCTCTGAGCCATCCTGATCTCTGAACCTGACTACCTTGTCCCTGCAGTCCAAGGTAGCATCATGGGTAGATAGCCAATCCATCCCGAGAATGACGTCAAAATCTGTCAAGTCTAGAACCACAAGGTCGGCTGGAAGGCATCTTCCCTCAACAAAAACTAGATTGAACTGGCAGACTGACTCTGCCACTGACGGGTCACACTTGGGTCCACTGATCCAGAGGGGACACTCTAACCCAGAGACCATCAAACCCAACCGCTCAACTGCCCTCGGAGCAACAAAAGAATGAGATGCACCAGGGTCCATTAAGGCATACACATCTGAACAACCAATGATGAGATTACCTAACACCATGGTGTTTGATGCATTAGCCTCCTGCTGTGTCATAGTGAAGATCCGTGCTGGAGCTGATGGACCTTCACCCCTGAAGCCCGCTGAAGAAGAGGCTACCCCTCTCCCTCTGCCTCTACCATTGGCCTGTGTTGCGGCTGGAGCTACTGGTTGAGCCACACTACCAGAAGCTGTCTGCTGGGACTGTGCCATATAAGCTGCTCTAGGACATTCCCGAGCCATATGTCCCTCCTGTCCACACCTGAAACAGGCAGTCGTCCCAGCCCAGCAGATTCCTTTGTGTGGTTTACCACACCTCATACATATTGCACTGTCTGCACCTGAGCTCGAACCACTTCCTAATCCCAGACCTGACTTTATCTTGTCCTAGAACTTGTTCTTCTTGGACTTCTTGGTGGTATTAGCCCACCTCTTACTACCTGAAGCTGCTGCACTCAAGGAAGAAGAGTGTAACTTTCCCCCACCTAGGGTCTTAGAACCTGAAAACTGCGCCACAGACTGCTTAACTTTCCCTTCAATGATTGCACTAGCCTCCATTCTCCGGGCCATATCCACTATGGCGTGGAAACTCTCCCTCTCTGCCGATTGGATCAAGGAGGAATACCTGGAATGAAGCCTCATGATATACCTCCTAGCCTTCTTCTGATCTGTATCATAGCCTTGCCCTGCAAACGACAACAGCTCCAAGAACTTGTCAGTGTACTCATCTACACTCATATCTTCTGTCTGCCTCAACTGCTCAAACTCAATCATTTTCAACTCCCTGGAGCTTTCAGGGAAAGCCCATCCTGCAAACCCATTTGCAAATTCTTCCCAGGACATACTATCCACCCTCGAATTCATATAATTTTTAAACCACTCCCGGGCTTTCTTGCATTTCAGTGTGAACCTAGCCATCTGAATGTCTCTACTGTCATCAGCCCCTAACTCATATGTTATCATCTTGACTGTTCTGAGATACTCGAACGGGTCATCACCTGTTTCATACTTGGGAGCATCCAACTTCAGATAATCTGTCATCTTGACCTTGCTCCCCCCAGATGAGCTAGGTTTAGGTACTTGGGCTTCTGGGACTATAGGTTCTGCGGGTGGTGGTGGAGGTGCAACATCCCCTGGGTTAGGGTTTGTTGTACCTGGATAGAAAGATGGGGGTGGGTACATAGGGTACTGTGGGTATGGTGGGTAGAAAGGTGGGTATGGCATGTAGGAAGGATAAGGGTTAAAACTGGGGTGATCCGATGTACCTCCCATCGAATACCCGGGATTCTGTGAAAAGGATGGGTATTGGGGTGGTTGAACAAACCCCGAGGCCTGAGTGCCTCCCTGTGACTCTCCCATGCCCTCTTCAGACATGCTCATACCAAGACTGCCATCCCTCCTCTGATCCACATCCATATCATCTCCCACATCCATAAACATTCCACCTTGAACTGTTCCTCTTCTGCTTCCATCAAAAGACCTTCTAGGGTCCCTTGATGTCCTTTCCCTACTAGACCTGCATGACATTGCCCTAGGTAATGCAGGAGGACGGGCATCCGTGCCCTCGTCCTGAGGTGGTACTCCAGTCAATCGTGCAGATCAATGAGTTCCTCGCATCCTATTTTCTGAAAAACAGCACACATCACTTAAAACATTAGCGTCACATGGTTCATGTGGAAACACATGAACCTGCGTCACATACATAGCATACATATCATAGCATTAATGCACATACATATAATCATGGCATTTCACATCATCATACAAAACAGGACTCAACATCCTATCCTAGTGGACATGATCTTTCCTATTATGCTTGCCCTTCTATAACCTCTATGAGCCCGACACACTATAGGTCCGACCATATGAACCTAGGGCTCTGATACCAATCTGTAACGACCCAGAAACCAGACCGCTACCGGCGCTAGGATCTAGATCGACTTAAGGTCGCGGGACCCGTAGCAAGCCTAACATACATACTGTATACCTGTTAAATCCCATACATGATCATACATAAACTCATAACCATAAAAACTTTCTTTCATTTACCAAGCTTAACCTGTGCATGCACAACTCATAAACATAAACCTCACACTGGAGCCCTCATCAAATGCTCCAATGGGGTATCATAACATATATTAAGCTTGATTTATATAAAACATCATTAAAACATTTTATAGATCATGTACCAAAGGGATCAACTATACATACTAGGGTCAAGCACAATACTACATGACCGTTCAATACTATACATTACAACATTTTCATGTCCACAACTAACTATTACATACAAGACTTCACTTTACTCTTGCTGACCTCCTGGTCTAACCCGTACCTGCAAACCTGGGGGTTAAGGGAGAAAGGTGAGCTACTAGAGCCCAGTGAGCAGAAAAATAAAAACATTTAAACATATGATAGTATGGGATGCATCACATCACAAACAAATCACATCAAGGATGAACTTGTCACCAATAGCCCTCTGCATATCCAATAGTGCCAGAACGTAGAATGGGTCCTGGTCTTTCCCTTACATAGCATAGCATAACATTCCAATGTGCCAGGGACGTAGAATGGGTCTTCCTGGACTTCCATACCGTGTCATCATATCATATCATCATATCATACGAGGGCTAATGGATCATCCAATATTCATCCACATCAACATCATAATATGCAATGCAACATATTCATGAATTCTAATGCAAACAACCTATTATATCTCATGGCATTCGTGATGCATGAATCATGCTAAAACTTTCATTAATTTAAAACATAAAGGTTTATTCTACTCACCTCAGGTTGACTCTGAAGCAGCTATCTCACTGCTGGGGTCCTTGGTTCCTCGGGTCCGAACCTACACAGGAGGACTCAAGTGAGGGACCAAACATGGACTAACATGACTCTAAAAAACTCCCCAAAAACCCCATAAAAAACCTCAAAACAATCATGCAAAATATGCAAAGGAAGGCCGAACAGGGCACTTTCGGCGGCAGGTTCGGCGGCCGAAAGTGGTTCCAAAGCCAAAACTCATGCATGTTCGGCGGCACCTTCGGTGGCCGAAACTACCCTCCAGAGCCGAAAGTCCAACTTTCGGGGGCAGGGTTCGGCAGCCAAAACATGCCACCACAGGCAGGTTCGGTGGTCGAAAGTGCCTTCGGCTGCCGAACTTGAGTTCTTCCAGAAATGGCAGAACTCAGCCATTCAATGCATAAACACCTCCCAAACTTTCCAACTCAACCAAAACATGCATACACACGGCATAAGCATATAGGGGTCTCAAACTAGCCTAAACCCCAACCAAAACACATCTAACATACATATACAACACACATTATCCATCAAAGCACATAAACCCTATTCAACAAACAACTAACCTAATCATGCATTTCTACCCCATAAACTTCATAAAACTTGTTTAAGACATACAAGAAGGGTAGGATCTAAGCTTACCTCTTGAAGATCGAGAGGAGAAACGATCCGTAACTTGGAGGTAGGAGAAATCTAGCTCCTTGGGTCTCCAAGCTCCACAACTTGATTTAAGCTCCAAAAACTTCAAAGACCAAGTTAAAACTAGTTAAAACTTGAAAGATTTGAAGAAAATTATCAAAACCAACCATGGGAGGGCATGGACTCACCTCTGGCTGGAAATGGGAAAGAAAACTCGCCCATTTTCGGCCATGGGGCCTTTTATAGGTGGCTGGCCAGACCACATTCGGAAGCCAAAGGTGCCTCCAAAACTCATGCAAGTTCCGTGGCCGAACCTGGATTTCCCTCTATGGTCATTTTCATTCAAAACTCAATTTCTTTCTTACTTAAAACCATAAAATACATGAAAACGTTTTATAAAAACATGATTTTACCCTTCTAGAGGTTTTCGACATCCGGGATTCCACCGAGACGGTAGGAATTCCGATACCGGAGTCTAGCCGGGTATTACAATGATCACATGCATAATGTGTGTGATAACGGTAACTTCATGTTGAGACTCTCCTTGTTGGGGTGAAAGGAGAGTATTCTGGTGATGGTTAAGGTGTCCGGGTCTTCTTTTTCTCGCGCTGGTTTGCGTTCCTCTTTAGTAAGATACCTTCTACATGACTCCATTTTGTGTTGACAGCTTACAGCTTACTTTGGATGATTGTTGTGTAGTATCAGAGACGCATTGTCTTCTTGATTACGTGGCCCAATTTGACCTTTTGCCTTCCCTTGATCATAATGACAATCTCATTTTTTGGTCCATATTAAAGGATTTGCCGACCTTGCCATTGTATAATAACCCCCCCTTTTTCTCCTTTGTGTTTTTCTATTACCATCTTCGGGAGTCATAGACTGGGGTACTTACTTTCTTCTTTTTAAAGCTAACCAGATCTGTGTGGGAAATATCATCATGGTATATGAGGTGCAGCTAAAAATGAGTTTTTATGAGGGCGTGGATATAATGCTGAAGGTTGCATTTAGTATGCCTCTTCAGACTCGTGATTCTTGGTTATTTTTATGAAGATGCAGTCGCATTACTTGGCTCCACGAGTTGCAACCAACCCGACTATAATGCCTTTTCAACCTTATGGTGAGGCTTGTGCAAAATTGACTCCGAAGGCAAGGCCAGGAAGGTAGTTGGAGAGACAGTTCTTAGCATGGTCTTCCAACCAGTGTCATAAGATGAGATGGAGTTTTTGTTAATAGGTTTTTAATGTAATAGAGACTTTACTCCGGTTTCTTTTATCTCCTTATAATCTTTTGTAATGAAAATCCTTATTTTGCCTATCTCATTTGATAGTACATATCTATTTGTTGATTTTGAATCTCGGTTTAGCAAATATTCCTTATAAAATTTTAGTAGAATGGAATGAATACTAGAACGTAAGGGCTGGTGACTACGCGCTTTTAGCTCGCCCTATGTGTTTGATTGATAAATGGCCCTCATTCATCTTGGTTTTTGGCTTATCCTTTACGTTACCTTCTGATCTTTAAGTGGCTTCCTCTTCATCCTTTGGAAATTAGTATACCCCTTTCTAAGTCCTCTTGGAGTGGGGACCTATTTACAGGAACCAACGTCTGTTGGTTTGGGGGGGCTGCCTGGTCTGGTGAGTAACTGTCTCATGATCTTGATGCCTGGATGGTCTGGCAAAAATTGCCTTGTGACCTAACCTGGCAGAAATTGCCTTATGGCCATGATTAGTGGGACCAACACCCGAGTGGTCTGGTGAAAGCCGCCTTGTGACTTAGCCTAGTGAAAACTACCTTATGGTCATGATTAGTGAGATCGATACCTGAGTGGTCTGGCGAAAACCACCTTGTGACCTAGCTTGGTGAAAACTTCCTTGTGGCCGTGGTTAGTGGGACCAATGCTCGAGTGGTCTAGCAAAAACTGCCTTGTGACTTAGCCTAGCAAAAACTATCTTATGGTCGTGATTAGTGGGACTAACGCCCGATTAGTCTGGTGAAAACCGCCTTATGACTTAGCCTGGCGAAAACTACCTTATGGCTGTGATTAGTAGGACTAATGCCCGAGTGGTCTGGCGAAAACCACCTTGTGACCTGGCTTGGTGAAAACTACTTATGGCCTATTTTAGGTCTTTCTTTTGGGCAAGGCAATCCATCGTGTCTTGTTACTGGAGTACTCCACCTATGAAAATAACCTCATTAACACATTATTGATAAAATTTTCTCAAATTACAAATATTCCATGCATGGGGAATAACTTGACCATTTAGCTTGGCTAGCTTATAGGATGCTGGGTGAATAACCTTGGGGACCCTAAATGGTCCCTTCCAGTTTTCACCTAGCTTACCCAGTCTGGCATTGCCACATATTATGTTAGCTCTTTTGAGGACCAAGTCTCCCACATTGAAGGCTCTTCGCCTGACTTTGCTGTTGAATATTCTGGACATTTTGTTCCTGTAAATCACCATTCTAATTGCGGCATTTTCCTACAAGAATTCGTCTTGGTCCAAATTGAATTACATTTCCTTGAGATGCTTGAAATTTTAGGATGTTGTGTAACGAAGCTGCTCACTTGCATTTTTACGGGGATGACTGCTTCGGTCCCATATACAAGGAAAAAGGGTATTTCTCCAATGTCTATTTTGGGAGTAGTCCTGTATGTCCATAGCATATTAGGTAATTTTTTAGGCCAATTGCCCTTGGCTTGGTCTAGCTTTTTCTTTAGTTCCTAATAATATAGTCCCGTTTGTGACTTCTTGTTAGTGTATATGCCCTAGGCTATTACCTTGCACCTTTTTGTATGTCATTTTGGTTATTAATAAAAGAGGTTTTTATTATCATTATTATTTGTTTGCATGTTACATAATAATGATTCACATCCCTGGTTACTTATTATTATGTTGATAATAATAAAATATAACTGGTATGATTATTGATTGATAATCATGAGATGATTATATATATGTTGATATAATTCAATAATCATAAATACTTGTTAGAGAAAAAAGTATTGGATGGACCCGCATTGAGATCACTACATGGGTTATTGTCATAAGTGAATCTCAAAGTAGTTATGTCTTAATCCTTTGACTTGAGATTGTCATAGTTTCCAACATAAGGACTGTTATGTTTTGACATAACCAAACGTTGTCTTTAATCGGACAATCATAAAGGTTATGATTGAGCATAATAGAAATTATGTAGAGGAAAATGAACAATCAAGATAGGATTTGTCCCTCTCTTTGAGAGAGATATTGTAACACCCCTTACCCTATCAAAGAGTAGACAGAGCAAGGAATGTCACAAACTATACCTTTTTAGATATATCACAACTAATCAATTACCTTTATCTGTAAATACCAAGTTTTAAGGTAATGTATGTAAATTTCATCAAATAAATGTGAGATTTTAAACCAAAAAGTTAACAGAGTCTCATCTGTTTCAACTCTCCAATGTTAGGTACACATACTCTGTTACCATAGTACAAGTAACCATCATCACTTATCACATGCTTCTGCTTCTTCCCCTCTTGTACTTGTCTAGTCCATAAGGCTATCTCTGTATCTTCTTTCTGTGCTTCTTTAATTTGTTGCAGTAAGTTGGGTCTAACTTTCAATTCTGCTACGATAGCTCCATCATCTGCTATAGTCAACTGCGCATTCATTGCTCTTAATGCAAATAAGGATTTCCTGCTGAGTGCATCTGCTACCAGATTAGCTTTGCCTGGGTGATAATCTATAATGCAATCATAATCTTTCAGTAACTCCATCCATCTTCTCTGTCTCAGGTTTAGCTCCTTTTGTGTGGGCAAGTATTTCAGGCTTTTATGATCTGTATAGATGTAACATTTCTCACCATATAAGTAATGTCTCCATATCTTTAGTGCAAAAACTATGGCCGCCAACTCTAGATCATGGGTAGGATAGTTCTTCTCGTGTGGCTTCAATTGTCTGGAAGCATAGGCAATCACTTTACCTTCTTGCATCAAAACACATTCAAGTCCATTGTGAGAAGCATCACTGTATATCACAAATTCCTTGCCAGAAACAGGTTGTGTAAGTATAGGTGCTTCAGTGAGCATAGTCTTCAATTTGTCAAAGCTTGCCTGACATCTATCATCCCAAACATACTTAACATTCTTATGTAGTAATTTAGTCAATGGAGCTGCTATAAGTGAAAACCCTTTCACAAACCGTCTGTAGTACCCAGCTAGACCCAAGAAACTTCTGACCTCTGCAACATTCTTTGGTGGCTTCCATTCCAGAACAACATTTATCTTCTGAGGATCTACCCTGATTCCCTCTGCTGATACAACATGTCCCAAAAATGCTATTTCATTGAGCCAAAAATCACATTTACTGATCTTGGCATAAAGTTGCTTTTCTCTCAGAGTCTGCAATACTACCCTTAGATGTCTGTCATGGTCTTCCCTAGTTTTAGAGTATACCAGAATATCATCAATAAATACCACAACAAATTGGTCTAAATATGGATGGAAGATACGGTTCATTAGATCCATGAATGATGCAGGTGCATTTGTTAACCCAAATGGCATAACTAAAAACTCATAATGTCCATATCGTGTCCGGAATGCAGTCTTAGGCACATCTGCCCCTTTAACTCTCAACTGATGGTAACCCGATCTCAAATCTATTTTAGAGAAAATGCTGGCCCCTTTCAACTGATCAAACAAATCATCTATTCTGGGCAGTGGATATTTATTCTTTATAGTTACCTTATTCAACTGTCTGTAATCAATGCACAATCGAAGAGATGCATCTTTCTTTTTTACAAACAACACTGGTGCACCCCATGGTGAAACACTAGGTCGAATAAAACCCTTATCAAGTAACTCTTGTAACTGTATTTTCAACTCTTTCAATTCTGTAGGAGCCATTCTGTAAGGAGCAATTGAAATAGGTGCGGTGCCTGGCACAACTTTTATAGCAAAATCCACTTCCCTTTCTGGAGGTAACCCTGGCAACTCTTCAGGAAATACATCTGGAAAATGACATACTGTGGGTAGGTTTGACACATTAGGCCCTTCCTTCTTAGTTTCAGTTACACTAGCCAGATAGGCTGTACAGCCTTTTCTAATCAACCTCCTAGCTGTAGTGGCAGATATGACATTAGCGAGGTAATCTGACCTCTCGCCCACAACTATAACCTCAGAACCCTCTAATGTTTTGAGTGTAACTCGTTTTAACTTACAGTCAACTATGACATGATGTCTAGACAACCAATCCATACCCAAAATCACATCAAACTCTCTAAAAGGTAACTCTATCAAGTCACCTAAAAAGGTATGACCTTGCACACATATAGGACAATCTCTATAAACTCTATTCACAATCACAAGATGTCCTAAGGGATTGGTCACTGCTATGTCATGTTCTAAGTGTTCTACTTGAATTCCCTTCTCATTACTGATGGGTATGCTGATGTATGAATGTGTGGAACCAGGATCAATTAATGCATAAACATATTTGCCAAAGATAGAAAATTTACCAGCAATAACATCTGGTTTGTCCTGGTCTTCCTTTGCACGAATGGCATATGCTCTGGCAGGTGCTCTAGTGTCTGGTCTATCTACTGTCTCTGATACTCTGTGACTCTGAGCACTGCTAGTTTCACCTCTACCTCTACCTCTGCCTCTAGACCCTGTCGGCAAAGATCTCTCTGTCTGTATAGGCTGCACTGACTGGCCTCTAGGACAATCCCTCATAAAGTGGTCTGAGCTTCCACATAAGTAGCAAGCCCCAGTCAATCTCCTACATACTCCACCATGTCTCCTGCCACAATGCTCACATATTGGTGGCAACCCTCTGCCTGGTCCTCCTGTACTGGATACTGAGGTAGTCTGCTGTCCAGACCGTACTACTGAACTCTGCCCAGGTCTCTGAATCTGCCTAGGTGGTCCTCTCTGCCCTGTCTGCTGAAATTCCCTCTGTCTTTTACTACTTGTCTGAGATGCAGAGGATTGTCCCTGATACTGGCTCTGACTCCTCTTCTGCTGCCCTTTCTGCCTTCTACTTTGCTCTTCTTCTTTAATTCGCTCCAGGCTGTGGGCCGTCTCTACTAAAATTGAAAGTTCCCTGATATGCATAGCTGTGAGGTACATCCTGATATCAGCATGTAATCCCTGCTCAAAGCGTTTACATCTTTCTTCCTCTGTAGGAACGATCTCTGTGGCATACTTACTAAGTCTGACAAATTCTCGCTCGTACTCAGTTACTGTAAGCCTGCCCTGTCTGAGGTATAAGAACTCCCTCCTTCTCTCCTCTATATATAAAGCCCCAACATACTTCTTCTTAAACTCTGACAAAAAAAATTCCCAAGTCTGGCGCTCTGGTCGAACCATCTGTGTTAAAGTTGTCCACCATCGATACGCTTCATCTTTTAGCAATGAGACTGCACACATCAAGCTATCTACTGGTGAACACTGTAGCTGCTGTAAAACCCTTTCTGTACTTTCTAACCAGAATTCTGCAGCTGAAGGATCATCTTCCTTTTTACCTCTAAAATCTGTTGCACCATACTTTCTGAGTTTTTCTATTGGAGGCCTAGCTACCACAGGTGGGGGAACCTGGACTGCTACAGGTGGTGGTGGTGGTACCTCTGGTACATTTTGTGTAACCCTCCTAAGCAACTCAGCTATTTGCTGAAATAATGCATCCTGCCCTAGTCCGCCAGCAGCAGCAGGTGGAGGTGTAGCAGCAGGTGCAGCTGCCTCAGAGGGAGCATGACTCTCTACCTCCTCATCTATTGCTCTCTGTGAGTCAGATGACATCTTATATATGACCTAAACACAAAAAGAAGAGATTTACATCAGAACCATATCATAGCTGTAACTCATTTTGGCATGTACATATACTATGCATATACACATACATACTATGACCTAGAACCGCCTAAACCTATGCTCTGATACCACTAATTGTAACACCCCTTACCCTATCAAAGAGTAGACAGAGCAAGGAATGTCACAAACTATACCTTTTTAGATATATCACAACTAATCAATTACCTTTATCTGTAAATACCAAGTTTTAAGGTAATGCATGTAAATTTCATCAAATAAATGTGAGATTTTAAACCAAAAAGTTAACAGAGTCTCATCTGTTTCATTAATATTTCAAACTGTAGCACATGAAAAACACATGAAAAATTATCAACTGATATTTGACATCTTACTATTCTTTGATTACATAACCTTTACAACATAACCGTTACAACTCACTCTATTAAATATGTACATGCCAAATTATAACTGCACTATGACTCAGAGACTCAAAACAACCAGCTATGATAATGGCCTTGGTATCTGATGTAGACCTCTGATGAACTTCACGTGCCTACGTTATCTACAACCTGCGTGAGGTAAAAACCAACACGCTGAGCTAATGCTCAGTGGGTGATAACAACAAATAACAGAATAAAACAAACAAGCTCGTATAAATAGATAATCAAGTAAACAATTACAAGCTAGTAGATGTAAACATGTTAACATTCACCAATAAGTTCACAAAATCAAGTATCAATCTTAATTAAGATCTTAGCCCTTATAACCACATAGTAGGATCGACTAGGTAGATAAGGAGTTATAACGGTAGGCACAGGGTGCCGAACGGTAGGCTCAGAGGCCAAAACTGTGATAGCAGGGCTCTGTGGCCATGCTTATGAGGTACCAGATATGTAACCTCTAATATAGATCATGTATCGGTAGCCGTACTGCGAACTCTGTATGTTTATATGGCATGCCATACCCTTAAGCTAACCTCGACTCCTATTACGTTTACCAGGGCCAAGTATCATTAACTCAATGTATCAATGTAAATCCATGTCATTTGAAGCTATTTGATTTCTTTTTCCAAAGTACATATATCATATGCCAAGGTTTACAATATGGAAAACTCATGGCAAATAGTGCAAAACTTTATTGACTTAGCATTTCAATATAGAAAACTACATTCTGCCATATATTGCATAAACTTTTCAAACAGTTTAGAGTTACAATTTGACTTCAGTTTCTTCATAAGAAATGTATATTTATGTCTTATCTTTCCAACAAGGTATGGTTCATGCAAATCTGATCATCCTAGCTTAAGTTATGAATTTTTCTTTACAAGCTGCTCAATAAGGTCTTAATCAGTTCAGTATTGGTACTTGTTAATAGTATCACAAAACTTATCAGATTCATACATTTCCATACAAATTCAAGCTTAAATGTCTTCTACAAAGTTTTAGGTATACTTCTTAGGATTCATTTGGCACTGGTCTTAACAAATTTCACTGAGTATATAATTAATTATGGTACAATCAATACACACTGTTCCGAATGCACTAACTCTGTGTCCAGTTTAGGTTCACTTGAAATTTTCATCATCTTACATACAGATTCAGAATTTGGTCAATTCATGAAAGTTTTAGATATTTGTCTTAGATTTCATTTGGTATATCTTAGGCCTAATTTCAATATATACACAATAAGTTATGAAGTTAGTAACACAAGTTGTCCTGTTACAACCTATTCTGCCAGATTTACACTTTTAGCTCCCATGTTAAATTTCTTTACTCTAAGCCTTTCAAACATCATTTTAACATTCATATAACATATTTATACAATCAAAGCAACATTTTCATCAAGTAAAATCAACCTCTAATTTCACTTATTCATGGCAGAATCAAAGGAAAACAGAAAATCATTAAAACACCAAACCTTTCTTGAATTCTTCTTTTCTTTTCCTCTTCTAATCTCTAGCTATCTCCTTTCCCTTTGATGTTCCTTCACCTATGCCAATTTATATCTTAGGGAAGGATTGAATAAATTGTAAATTAAAGCTTTATAATTCAAATTCATGCATGAAGAAATGAGATGATGCTATTTCCTACTCATTTCTAAGCTCACCTTTGATTTTCAAGCTTGGTGCATATGGAACCCTAAACTTTTCTTCTTCAATTCTTTCACTATATGGCTGTTCCTTTAGCTCTTAATCTTAGGATGAATTTTGGTTAAAGGAAGAAGTTGTTTTGGTGAGGTTTGGTTTGGCTTTGGTGAGGTTTAGCTTAGCTTTGGTGGGAGAAAGAAAAGCAAAGCATTTTCTTTTAACAAAATGGATGACCTACGGCAATGGGAAGGAAGAAAGAAGACAGCCACTTTTTCTATTTTGCTTTGTCATTCTTTCATGCATAATTAGGTGACACATCATCCTTTAACTTTTCATATTTATACTTTGACCTACTAAACTCTTTACCATGTTTCAATTTAGTTTTCAAACTTTCAATATTCATAGATTGACCTACTAAACTCTTTACCATGTTTCAATTTAGTTTTCAAACTTTCAATATTCATAGATTGACCTACTAAACTATACATTTAGCCTTTAAAAGTCCTTTTCACTTAAGCAAGCATGACGGATGTGAACAAGCACGTCAAGCAAGCATGTCGGGAAATCCTAAGCACCTCCCGAAAGTGACTCGTTCCCGACTCGCTAATCACACTGTCTGCTTTAATTCTGAATATGTCTGTTTCTTTATTTGAGTTTTCTATGATTCAGTTATTAGCAGATTAGAGTTAAGCTAGCACCTCCCCTAATGCCCCCTTACTCTAGGAATGAAATAGCCTAACGATGGCACTACTCTACCTATGGGTTTGAGGATGTTACAGATATCTTCTGGGCCCCTCGATAAGTAAGACTGAGAAATGCATGGCCGTGCTGAAATGAATTGATAGTGGTGATCAATATCATTTGAATTTATCAGTCTACTTAGAGATCGAGAAATCATAAGTTTGAACATTATAAGTTTGACATTGACCATGACTTATGTTCAAACTAGATATCATGTGACAAAGGGATTAATTCATGCTCTATTTATTAGGCTTTATTGGACTATTGATCCTCATATTAGTTGGGTAGTCATAATGTCTTGCTAGAGGCCACTTATGACTTATGGGACTTGTGGGACTGGGCCTATTGCCAATTAATGTGAACCTATTGGGTCACACACAAAAGAACGTTGTTGATGTGCTATGTCATATTAATGGGTTAAAAGCCCAAAGCCCATTAATATAATTAATAATAATAAAGTGTTATTATTATTAATCATTAATATAATTAATAATAATAAAGTGTTATTATTATTAATCATTAATATAATTAATAATAATAAAGTGTTATTATTATTAATATTAATTACTAATATAATTAATAATAATAAGTGTTATTATTATTAATATTAATTATTAATATAATTAATAATAATAAAGTGTTATTATTATTAATCATTTATTATTATGAGATAATAATATTTAAAAGATCTGCAATCTATCTGTAACTGTTATAGATAAATGACTCTATCACATAAGATATTTGAGTATCTGCAAGATTGTGATAGTTGGTTATGAACACAACTCCTTTTAGGAAAAGGAGTTGTGGGAAAAACACAACTCCTTTTAGGAGAAGGAATTGTGGGAAAAATACAACTCTTTTTAGGAAAAGGATTTGTGGAAAAACAAAAGACTGAAACATATAAATACCCCTTCTACGAGTTGTGGAAGGTACGTGGTTTTGAGAAAACTCAGTCTAAAATATTGCAGATTGTGGAGCACATAATCTATCCATTTTTTAGAGAGTTAACACTCTAGAAGAATAGAAGACGTTCGTGTGGATACCATAGAGGGTGTTCGTTTGAAAAGGCAGCACCATCAGTCCGGCATTGTATCTTCTTGACGAGATTAACAGGTTAGTCTCATATCCATCTTGTGAATTAAACGAAGCACTCGGATTCTGGGAAAGGAAATCAACATAGATTTTATTTTTCTGCTGCGCAACTGGGTTGCAATAATCTCGGGATTTCCCAACACTTCTGTCATACCATTAGACTGAGGGTGGTAGGCTGAGCTGAACCTAAATCAATTTCCCATTTCTTGTAGAAGTCTCTAAACCTGGTGCTTGCAAACTAAGTTCCATTATTGGTAATCATTATTTTGGGTATTCCAAATTGGGCGAATATATTTTTGCTTACAAAGGAGATTGTTTACTGGTAGTGATGGATTATACTGCCTCAGTCTCTGCCCATTTACTGAAATGGTCTACTACCATGATAATAAACTTTCTTAACCCGGATGCCTTGGAAAAAGGGCAAAGGATGTCTATCTCCAACTAAAAGACAGGCTAGGGATTTCTAGTGGCCGCTTGCATTTCTCTCGGTACCCTTTGGATGTTTGCGTGTAGCTGGCATCTTCGACACTTCTGGACAAGTCGCTTCACATGTTGAATTATCATTGGCTAGTAGTATCCTTTTCTGAATGCTTTCAGGCAATTTACTGAGCTCCTTCGTGGCTCCTGCAATCACCTTCATAGATATCTTTTAAGATTTTCTGGCCTTCCTTCTCTATCACGCATCGCAACCATGATTGTGTGGAGGACCTCTTATACAACCAACCATCAATTAGTGTGTATTTAAAAAATTTTCTTATTACCTATTTGGCTGTTAACTCGTCGGCTGAAAGATCATCTTGTGTCAAGAATTTGTACACAAGTGTCGTCCATGATTCTCCTTCTTCTATGAGAAAGACTCTCCCATTTCCAACGTCGGAATGTGCAACTCCTCAAACTGGAATGGTTGAGTTAAGTGCTATTCACTTACTGCTGCTATCTTGGCTAAAAGATTTGTCGTTTCATTGTTACCTTTGGCTACCTAGTGAAGTTCACAGTTGCTTCACCTGCTCTTGATGATGCTTATTATTGGATTGAACCTTTTTCTCATATTTGATGAGGTTCAGTTCTTAGACTTTGAATTGTCCTTGACACTGATTAACAACCAATTGTGAGTCACTAAAAATGATTAATTTCAAGATACCTAGCTTCTTGATGATTCTTAGGGCCATTATTACTACCTCATATTTGGCTACGTTGTTGGTGGCTTTAAAGGCAAGCTTTGTCGTATATCGAAGCTTTATGCTGGTTTGGGACTGCAAAAAGGATCCTAATTGTTGAGTCCTCAGTCCTGCAAGCTCTATCTGCCCACACTTTTCATTCTTCTATGGTTGCTTCAGAGGACTCTGAGAGTTCTAACGGTGGAGTCATCTCCCCAATAAATTCAGCTAGAACCTGGGCTTCCATGGCCTTTCTGGAAATATACTTGATATCATAGGCCAATAATATTACCACCCAGGTGGGCAACTGACTTGATAGCTTTGGTCTGTGCAAAATCTTTCACGGAGGATAATCGATTCTGACTCTTATGGTGTGTGATTTGAAGTATGGTTGAAACATTGTGGCTAACATGATTACTTATGTAACGGTCAGCTACTTGGGATGTGGGAGACCTCCCACATCAGCAGATTATGACAAATTGAAATTGTATATAATAGCTAGCATGAAACTACTAAATAACTTGGATTAACCATTTTGGGCCAAGTGGAAAGTGGATTCAAAAGTTATTTGGGTCAGTTTAGGCCGAGTTGTTTCAATTAGTATCAGAGCCACCCTGAGTCAAAAAAATTGTGCAGAGCTAGAGGACCTGCAAGGAAAGGGCTACCCATGTGAGATGAGGTGGAGCCGTCTGAGATACTAGCGAACCACAATACCCAAGGGTCTGGTCCTGATTTAGCAATTGTATCCGATTCAGTTGCGATAAGGACATCAAAAATTTAGTAGGGAAGAGTGTGAAGCTCAGCTGCTTCTGTCCCACATCGGCGGATTAAGGCAAATTGAAATTGTATATAACAGCTGTAACGACCCCAAAATGGACCGTCACCGGTGCTAGGATTTAGATCGGCTTAAGGCCGCCAGAACCCGTAGCAAGCCTGCTATACTCTCTGAGTACCTGTAAATCTCATACATGATCATAGATTTGCTGTGAAAATAAAAACTCTCTTCTGAACCAAGGCTCAACCTGTGCATGCACTATCTCTGTACTCTGTACCCCTGACTAGAGCTTGCTCTAGATGGGTTAATTCATACCTGTTAAGCCTGGTTTTTCACATACTCTGTAAAACAGTTATATAAACAGACCATGTAGACAAAAGATTTACAACACAAAAATAACTAAGTCAAGCACAATTCTAACTTTATACACAACATGTCCACATTATTCTATTACAAAACTCTTCTCTCTTCCTGTACTCTGCTGGACTTCCCCTGAACACTGTACACTGAACCTGCAAGACTGGGGTTAAGGGAGTGGGATGAGCTCTATAGCCCAGTGAGTAGAACAGTAAAACAAGTCATTAACACATGATCTTATGAAATGCATCATATCACAGACAAGCCATATCAAGGGTAAACCTGTCACCACATAGTCCCGGTAGCTCTACCGTGCCAGGGCGTAGAATCGAGCACCTGGTCTTCCTGTCATATAGCTAGCATGAAACTACTAAATAACTTGGGTTAAACATTTTGGGCCAAGTGAAAAGTGGGTCCAAAAGCTATTTGGGTCAGTTTAGACTGGACTGTTTCAATTGGTATCAGAGCCACCCTGGATCAAAAAAATTGTGCAGAGCTAGAGGATCTGTGAGGAAAGGGCTACCCGTGTGAGACGAGGTGGAGCTGTCCGAGGTACTAGCGAACCACAATACCCAAGGGTCTGGTCTTGGTTTAGCAATTGTATTTGATTCAATTGCGACGCGACGAGGGTCGCAAATTTAGCAGGGGAGAGTGTGAAGCTTAGCTACTTCCATCCCACATCGGCGGATTACGGCAAATTGAAATTGTATATAATAGTTAGCATGAAACTATGTAACTGAGCGGTTGTCGAAGCTGGTCAAAAATAACCTTTTTAGTTATCAACAATTTTACAACTGCAGATAGTGGCAAAAGGATCAAATCCACAGGGAATTGATACTTACCTATTTTCCTTATCAAGACCAGAAAAATAAATGGAAAGTAAAATAAAATGGGAGTTTTGAGATTGATTGAGTTAAACTAATACTGAAAGCGATAAAGTAAAGCAAATAATTAAAGTAAAGAAATTCAATAATAAGAAAAGTTCTAGTTGAAGAATTGGATCCACTTCAGTTGTTGGGATTGATCATTGACACTTAGGTTCCTTTGTTTGATTCAATAAATTAGTTATGGAGATGGAAGACGCTTCTCACCACCATATCCCTCCTTAAACATAAATCAATTAGGGAACGTCCTCTAATTGATTACTAATCAATAAGTTGCCAAAGAATGTCCTTGTGCCTTTGGCATCTAACAACTGTCAATTGCATTAAGAAATAGAGAAACCTAATTCTAGCTACCCAAACTTATGGTGATATTACTAGATCATGGAATTTCCTTAATTTTTACACCAAGTGTTCTTGTATTTGAATAATCCAAGCAATTATGGACTTAAACTATCCAAACTAACAAATTATTACTTTGCAATTAAGAATTAACGTAGATCTAAACAATAAAGCAACAATGGAATTAAGCATGAAATTGCATAAATATTGAATAACAAAAGATGAACAATGTATGATCAAGTCTCCCAATCTATAAAACAACTAAAGTTTCACCTAATATTCAACTAGAAAAAAGAGTTTTAGCCACTCATGGCTGAAACAAAACCAAAAATAAAGAAGAAAGGTAGAAGGAGAAGAGTGGCCGAATGTCCAAGGATGGAGAGAGCTAGGCAGCGAATGGAAGAGAGGCTTATATAGGCGTGCGGCACTTGAAGAGAGGGAGAGAGTGTTGCCCTAGTTTCCTTGTGAGGTGGAGCCTTCTTTTGAATTTCAAATTTTGAATGTTGATTACTTGGAGGCAAGTATATCTTCTTGAGATTTGGCTTCCTAAATAAGGGAAAGACTTCTTGAAGATTTGAAATTTGAATTTCAAATTGCCTTGGCTGAATATACTTTCCTTATTTGTCACTTTCCTTATTTATGCACTTTTCTTATTTGTCTTCACTTCAGCTGTAACTTGACTTGGGCAACAAACTTGTTCTCCTTTATCCTATTTTAGGCAATTTTGAGAGTATTTTCACCAAATCACCTCTTTATATTATTTTCTGCAAAATAAGATCAAAACCATAGAATTAGGCAGAAAACATGTAAATTAACATTAATAACAATATGATAAAATGGTCTAAATTTGGCTCTATCAAATACCCCCACACCTAGCTTTTTACTTGTCCTCAAGCAAATAAACATAGTCAAACAAGCTCTCTTTGCTACTTGATCCTTTATTTCCACTTAAACTCTTACTCCAGACCCCTACTTTGAAGTATTGTAGTGAAGAATGTATGCACCAAGGTTACTCTCCTTCTTTCCTTAGCTCCCTTTACCTACTATGGCTAGTAATTGTTTTCCTCAAAAGAGAGATTATACATGCACACATTCTTATTTAGTTAAGACTCTTTCTAGATTTCAAAGTGATTTGCCCTTACATGAAGCACTTTATTCTTGCTTGAAAAAGTCACCAACCTTTTGACGTGAAAGTACATATTAGTGATACTCACCCCCAGTTACTCAGTTGGTCACTTGTCTAAGTGGCTACTAGCTCTGTTCATAGTTTATGACCATTGGAACAGTTTTTAATTTGTGCTCTTGAAGTCTTTGCCTTTGCGAAATTTCATTTTTCTCAAAGGCTTGGGCAAATCAACACCAATTGTTAAACAAGTCACATCTCATTATTCACACAACTTTATTATTCTCTTTAATGAGTAATTTCATGCATTTTTCACCATAGCAAGCTCAAAGATTCAATTCAAAAGGAAATTCTAAAAAATGAATACAACTCACTGCAATTGATCCAACTTAGGTTTAAAGAGTCATCACATCAATGGGGTCATGGAAAGAAAGCTCATTCAGCATAGCCTATGTGTTTGAGTAAAGCATATCAAAAAAAAAAAAAAACTGTAGCTACATATGTGTGTTATTGAAGGTAAAAATAACAAAAATGAAAAAAAATTCAAAGCTAAAAAAAATGGACTTAAAAATAAAAGTTCAAAATATGCACCTCCACACCTAATTCATACATTATCCTCAATGTATTGAAAATATTAAAGTTCAAAGGAAACTGAGTACTCCCCTAGTGTGGTTTGTGTAGTGCGATCCACTAAGCAAGCTGAGGAGGATGATGCAATGGATCTTCTTCCATTACTTGCACTGTGAAACCTTCATAGTATGGTTTCAGATATGGTTCATCCCAAACATCATGTTTTGCATTCTTCTTGATTTTGTCTTTTGTGTGCTTGGGCCTATCAAAGGATAAGTTGCTTTCTACACATTCTGGAGGGTGCCACATGGAGTGCTTCTATTTGGGCAGACAAGATTCTGCCTTATCTTGTGGCTTGGGCAGAAAGTGTTCTGCATGCTTCTTTGCTTTGAGCGATTTGAGCTTCACGTGTTCCTTGTACGAATGGTCAGTCTGCGAACTGAGCTGAAGGGGTGCGGATGGCCCTCTGTCTTTTTGCGCATGGTTAGTCTGCGTTTAGTCCATCTGCTGAATGCAGTAGACTTTCGCTTTCAGCTTTGGCTCTTTATGGCTTCCTTTATCTTTCTGGCTAGTTTCCCTGCAAAAGTCATTGTTTAGCATATCATCTTGATTCATATAAAAAATCTCTTGGCTCAAACAATCAATGATATCTAAACCATAAACAGGAGACATGTCATGGGGATATTTCATAGCATCATAAACATTAAACTTTATTACTTCCCCTTCAAATTCCATGGTCAGTATGCCATCATTCACATCTATCTTAGTTCTGGCTGTGCTTAAGAAAGGTTGTCCAAGTAGGATGTCTGAAGTAGTATTGCCTTTGTCTTCCTCCATATCAATCATATAGAAATCTGCTGGAAAGACAAGTTGTTCTACTTGTACCAGAACATCTTCTAGAATCCCTTTTGGATATATTACAAATCTGGCAGCCAATTGAATGACTACTCTTGTGTCTTTAAGTGCACCTGCATTCAAAGAATTATAAATAGAAAGAGGCATAACATTAATGAATGCACCTAAGTCACATATAGCCTTTTTTGATGCCAACATTGCCAATTTTACAAGAAATGGCAAACATCCTTTTATCTTTGCACTTGGTTGGGAGTTCTCTTTTTATGACAGCTGTCACAACTTCTCCTATACTTATCTTTTCTCTCTCAGCAAGGTTTCTTCGGTTAGTGTTGGGAAATCCCGAAATTATTACAACCCAAATTGCATAGCGGAAAAATAAAAATCTCAGATTTTATTTTCCCAGAATCCGAGTGCTTCGTTTAATTCAAAAGATGGATATGAGACTAACCTATTAATCTCGTCGAGAAGATACAATGTTGGACTGATGGTGCTGCCTTTTAAACGAACATCCTCTATGGTATCCACACGAACGTCTTCTATCCTTCTAGAGTGCTAGCTCTCTCAAAGATGGATAGATTATGTGCTCCACAATCCGCAGCTTTTAGACTGAGTTTTCTTAAAAAACTTCCTTCCACAATTCATAGAAGGAGTATTTATATGTTTCAGTCTTTTGTTTTTCCCACAACTCCTTTTCCTAAAAGCAGTTGTATTTTTCCCACAACTCCTTTTCCTAAAAGGAGTCGTGTTCATAACCCACTTGTAACGATCCGAAAATCGGATCGCTACCGGCGCTAGAATCCAGATCGACTTAAGATCGTCGGGACCCGTAGCAAGCCTGCTATACTCTCTGTGTACCTGTAAAATCCCATACATGATCATACATTTTCTGTAAAAAAATAAAACTTTGCTCTGTACCAAGGCTCAAACTGTGCATGCACTATCTCTGTACTACAGAACCCCTTAATAGAGCTCTCATCATTGCTCTAGACGGGTTAAACTCTTAATAGGCTAAGCCTGGTTTTCATACTCATCAATAAAACATTTACATAAACAGACCATGTATACACAAAGCGATTTACAAAACATATGGGTCAAGCACAATGCTATACTCTGTACAATACTAAAACATCTCTTTTATAATGTTACATGTCCACACTATGCTATTACACAACTCTTTACTGTTTCTGTACTCTACTGAAACTCCCACTATGCTCTGAACCTGCAAGACTGGGGTTAGGGGAGAGGGGTGAGCTATACTAGCCCAGTGAGTAGAACAGTAAAAACATGTTAATAAACATGCTCACATGAAATGCATCACATCACAAGTAATCACATATCGGACGGACTGAATAAAAAATCCCTCTGCTCTGTGCCTGTGATAGAGCATATTTTAGTCCATATTTTCATGATCTTATTGATGTTTGTTTGCACCTATTCTACCTAATTTTGTGGTTTTAATCATGTTTTTCAAGTATTAGGTGTGAAGAAACAATTTGGAGAAAATGCTCTTAAAAATGTCAAAAAAGCCAAAACTAGAGAAGCAACCTTCGGAGGCAACTTTCGGAAGCCAAAAATCAATCACCTTCGGCGGTCGAAAGAGGACTCCAGAGACGAAAGTCGACCACCTTCGGCGGCACCTTCGGCCGCCGAACCTTGTGTCCAGAGCCGAAAGTCCAGCCTCCGAAACTCCTTTTAGGCAGCCGAAAATGCACTCCAATGCACACTTACCTTATTCAAGAAGCCATATCCCAAGTTGCCATATTTGAGGAGCCAAACAAGGGAAGTATTTTGAGATCCAAATCTTCAAGATTCACATTCAAATATTGGATTTCAAGATCAAGCTTATTAAGGAAGCCAAATCCAAAGATCACATGTTTCCCACTTAGTATCATGGACATTCAAACTTCAAAAGGAGGCTCCACCTTCCTTATTAGTGCATGGGCAGCCTCTTAACTCTTTAGGCAACATCTTGAAGACCTTAAGCAGCAATTGAAAAGAGCAAAGAGCCCCCACTTACCTCCATTCATTTGCATCTCGTTTTTGCCTTCACCCATGCACAAATAAGGCACATATGGGACCAATGGCACTTTGGACAGCCTCTAAAAGACTCATGGACTGCCACCAAACCCTAAGGAGCCTCTCAAGATCTATTTAAAGGCTTCAAGAAGACAAGAAGATAGATTTGGTTCCACCTCTTCTCCAAGAATTCGGCAAGCCTCTCCAAGGCTATCTCTTCACCTAGTTATTCATCTTTTCTTCTTCTTTTCTTTTATTTTCTGTTTTGGTTCAGCCATGAGTGGCTGAAACCTTCTTTCTAGTTGAAGTTTGATTGAAACTAAGGTTGTTTAAAGGGTTGTGAGATCTGAACAGAAACTTTTGTCTTTGATTTTATTCAATATTCATGCAATTGATGCTTAATTCTAAGATTGCTTTGTTGTTTTGATCAAATTGGCCACTTGATTCTTGATTGCAAAGTTAATTGATTGTTGGATTAGGATATTTGTTAGTCCGTAATTGCTGGAAATATTCTGTCCATAGAACACTTGGTGTAAAAACCAAGAAATTGTATGATCTAGCAACATCTCATGCGTTTGAGTAGCTAGGGTTTGGATCTTTCTTGTTCTTCATGCAATTGGCAATTGTTTTGATGCCTATGGCCCAAGGACGTTCCTTGGCAATTTGTTGATTAGTAATTGGTTAGAGGACGTTCCCTAATCAGTTTGTTCATAAGGAAAGACATGGTCGTGAGAAGCGTCTTCCACCCCCATAACCAACCTATTGATTCAATCAAGATAACCATGTTTCAATGATCAACCCAAACAACCAAAGTGGATCCATATATTCAACTAGACTTTTCTCATATTGATTTCCCTCTTATTTTAGATTACTTGCTGTTTTAATTGCTTTCCATAGTTGTTAATCAAATCATCTCAAAACACCCCTTTTTACTTTTCTTGCACTTTATCTTTGTTCTACTTTCAATAACTTGCTTTCACTTGTGCTTTCAATTAGTTCTATTGGTCTTGATTGAGATAAATAAATAGGTAATCAATTCTCTGTGGATATGTGATAGAGCATATTTTAGTCCATATTTTCATGATCTTATTGATGTTTATTTGCACCTATTCTATCTTATTTTGTGGTTTTAATCATGTTTTGTAAATATTAGGTGTGAAGAAACAATTTGAAGAAAATACTCTTAAAAGTGCCAAAGAATGCCAAAAAACAGCCACTTTTGGAAGCACCTTCGGAAGCAGTTTCGGAAGCCGAAAGTCACCCACCTTTGGAAGCACTTTCGGAAGCACTTTCGGAAGCCGAAAGTCACCCACTTTCGGGGGCACTTTCAGCGGCCCAAAGTCAAGTCCAGAGGCGAAAGTCACCCACCTTTGGGGGCACCTTCGGCCACTGAACCTTGTGTCCAGAGCCGAAAGTCCAGCCTCCGAAACTCACTTTAGGCAGCCGAAAATGCACTCCAATGCACACTTTCCTTATTCAAGAAGCCATATCCCAAGTTGCCATATTTGAGGAGCCAAACAAGGGAAGTATATTGAGATCCAAATCTTCAAGATTCACATTCAAATATTGGATTTCAACATCAAGCTTATTAAGGAAGCCAAATCCAAAGATCACATGTTTCCCACTTAGTATCATGCACATTCAAAATTCAAAAGGAGTCTCCACCTTCCTTATTAGTGCATGGGCAGCCTCTTAACTCTTAAGGCAACATCTTGAAGACCTAGGACAGCAATTAAAAAGACCAAAGAGCCCCCACTTGCCTTCCATCACATGTGACTCGTTTTTGCCTTCACTCATGCACAAACAAGGCACGTGCAACACCAAGGGCACTTTGGACAGCCTCTAAAAGTCTCCTGGACTTCCATGAAACCCTAGGCAGCCTCTCAAGACTTATTTAAAGGCTTAAGAAGACAAGAAAGGTAGATTTTTCATCCACCAAACTCTTCCAAGGTTCGGCAGCCACACTCCAAGGCTTTCCACCACTTTTGTTCATCTTCTTCCTTCTTTTCTTTAATTTTCTGTTTTGGATCAGCCATGAGTGGCTGAAACCTTCTTTCTAGTTGAAGTTTGGTTGAAACTAAGGTTGTTTAAAGGGTTGTGAGATTTGAACAGAAACTTTTGTCTTTAATTTTATTCAATATTCATGCAATTGTGCTTAATTCCAAGATTGCTTTGTTGTTTTGATCAAATTGGCCACTTGATTCTTGATTGCAAAGTTAATTGATTGTTGGATTAGGATATTTGTTAGTCCGTAATTGCTGGAAATATTCTGTCCATAGAACACTTGGTGTAAAAACCCAAGGAATTGTATGATCTAACATCATCTCATGCGTTTGAGTAGTTAGGATTTGGATCTTTCTTGTTCTTCATGCAATTGGCAATTGTTTTGATGCCTTTGGTCCAAGGACATTCCTTGGCAATTTGTTGATTAGTAATTGGTTAGAGGACGTTCCCTAATCAGTTTGTTCATAAGGAAAGACATGGTGGTGAGAAGCGTCTTCCACCCCCATAACCAACCTATTGAATCAATCAAGATAACCATGTTTCAATGATCAACCCAAACAACCAAAGTGGATCCATATCTTCAACTAGACCTTTTTTCATATTGATTTCTTGTTTTATTTTAATTACTTGCTGTTTTAATTGCTTTCAATAGTTGTTAGACAAATCAATCTCAAAACCCCCCTTTTTACTTTCCTTGCACTTGTTTCTATTTCTCTTTGATTACTTGCTTTCACTTGTGCTTTCAATTAGTTCTATTGGTCTTGATTGAGATAAATAAATAGGTAATCAATTCTCTGTGGATACGATCCTTCACCACTATCTGCAGTTGTAAATTGTAGGTAACCAAAAAGGTTATTTTTGACCGGCTTCGACAACCGCTCCTGTCAAAAATTGGCGCCGTTGCCGGGGACTTGATTTTACTTGTTTGTTTATTTTTCTTTCATGACCAGATCTGAAAGTAGGGACACTCTGCCCTTTGATCCAGAAATTGAACGCACCATCAGAAGGCTAGGAAAGCAAGCCTCAAATGCAGAACCTTCTGCCCAACCTTTGGCCGCCGAAACTCATCAACATTCGGCCGCCGAAAGTCCTGAACTCCAGCAACCAAATCTTGCACCAATGGCAGAACCTCAAGCACCAGCTGCTGCCTATAATGGACATGCTGTCCAAGGCCAGATAATTCAAGAAAATCCAGCAAATAGGCCACAAGCACAAAGGGAAAGAACCATGAGGGAGTTAGCAACTCCTATCGGTGATTATGCTCCACTTTGCATCACCTATCCACCTCTTACAGTTCCCTTTGAACTCAAGATAGGTTTGATAAATATTCTTCCTAAGTTTAGAGGTAGAGAGAATGAAAATCCACATAAGCACTTAAAAGAATTTAAAATTATTTGCTCATCCATGAGACCTCAAGGGATCTCCGAAGATCATGTTAAACTAAGAGCTTTCCCCTTTTCATTAGATGACCATGCTAAGGATTGGTTATTTTATTTGCCACCTGGATCTATAACTTCTTGGGATGATATGGTCCAAGCCTTTTTGGACAAATACTTCCCACCATCTAAATCAATTGGAATAATAAGAGAAATCACTAGCATAAGGCAAAAACCAACTGAGGACTTATATGATTATTGGGAAAGGTTTGAAAGACTATGTACAGGTTGTCCACAACATGATATGTCAGACAAAGCCCTCATTCAGTTCTTCTATTGAGGATTGATTCCATCAGAAAGGAAACTCATAAATGTAGCCTGTGGAGGATCTATCCTAGACAAGTCACCAAGGGAGATGAAAGAGTTGATATCTACTCTTGCAGCCTCATCTAGGCAGTATGGAGAAGAAAGGCAACTGCAAAGGGCCAATGAGGTAAGTTTTCCCACTATGTCTGAACTAACATCTGTTATGAAAAATATTGCTATAGAAGTTGTGCAACAGATTCAAGCACCCCAGCCTCCTAGGCCATGTGGGATCTGCTCATATGTAGGACACCCCACTCATCAATGTCCTACCCTCCAAGAAGACAATCAACAAGTCAATGCAATTGGGAGGTATAACAACCAACCTAGATATGATCCATACTCCAATACATACAATCCAGGTTGGAGAGACCACCCAAATTTTAGCTATGGAAAGAGCAACAATGATCATAATTACCAAAATTACCAAAGAAATCAAGTCCAACCAGCACCTTCAAATCCAAATCAGAACCTTGAAAAGATGATGCAAACCATGATGGAAACAATGGTCAATACCATGCAAGGCGTGCGACAAGAGATAGGCCAACTGGCTGCATCCATCGGCAGAACTGAATCCTAAGGTAAGCTCCCTTCTTAAACTGAAACCAACCCCAGACAGAATGTTAGTGCTATTACTTTGAGAAAAAGAACCAAGGCCACCTGAAGCCTCTCGATCTCAATCAGAACCACCTCATTCGCACAAGACTGATCCAAAGGTAAGCTTTCACATCCCACCTCCTTTTCCGAAAAGATTTGAAAGAACGCAAAAAGAAAAAGAGGAAAAGGAGATTCTTGAGACTTTCAGAAAAGTGGAGATCAACATACCACTACTAGACGCTGTCAAGCAAATTCCTAGGTATGCCAAATTTCTGAAGGAGCTTTGCACCAATAGAAGGAAGCTTGCTGAAAGAGAAAAAGTAAGTATAGGTGAGGTAGTTACTGCCGTTATTAAAAGAGAACTCCCTACCAAATGCAAGGACAAAGGTATGTTTGCTATCTCTTGTAAAATTGGGAATGTTGGTACCAAGAAAGCCATGTGTGATCTTGGTGCATCTATCAATGTCATGCCTCTCTCCATCTATAAATCTCTCAATGCATGTGCACTAAAAGAAACAAGAGTTGTGATACAATTGGCTGATAGATCTGTGGTATATCCCATAGGTGTTTTAGAATATGTGTTAGTCCAAGTAGATGAACTAGTCTTTCCTGCTGATTTTTATGTGATTGGTACTAAGGAAGATAGTTGCAATACTAGTTCTGACATTCTTCTTGGACGTCCTTTCTTGAGTACTGCTAGAACTAAAATTGATGTGCATGATGGTACTCTTACCATAGAATTTGAAGGGGAAGTAATTAAGTACAATATCTATGATGCCATGAAATATCCTCATGATATGTCCCCAGTTTATGGTCTTGATATTATTGATTGTTTAAGCCAAGATGTGTTTAATGAAAATCAAGATTCTATTTTAGATGATTGTAACGACCCAAAAATCGGACCGCTACCGGCGCTAGGATCCAGATCGGCTTAAGGACGCCGGGACCCGTAGCAAGCCTGACATATAACCTGTGAACCTATCAAATCCCATACATGATCATACATACTCATAAACCTGTAAACTTTTACTTTCCATAAACCAAGCTCAACCTGTGCATACTCATAAGATAACATAAACCACACACTGGAGCCCTCATCAAATGCTCCAATGGGGTATCATAACATACATGAATTAAGCTTGGTTGAACATAAACATCATAAAACATTCTATAGATCATGTATCAAAAGGGATTACTATACAAACTCGGTCAAGCACAATTTCTAAACCTCAATACATCATCATTACATATCATAACTGTATAAGACATTACATTACAATTTAATCATGTCCATTGCTAGCTATTACATAACCATGACTTTACTCTATCCGACTTCCTGCTCTATCCTGTACCTGTAAGCCTGGGGGTTAAAGGGAGAGGGGTGAGCTAAAAGCCCAGTGAGTAGAACCATAAAAACATATTAACAAACATGCTCCAATGAAATGCATCATAACACAGACAATTCACATAAGGGTTGGGTGAACTTGTCACCAAATAGTCCCAGCATCATTAGTGTCAGGCCGTAGCATGGGGTCCTGGTCTTCCTATCATATCATACATTACTTACCATTGCCCCAGGGCCTCCTCTGGGCTCCTGGTCTTCGAGTCCCATATCCGTGCCAGGCCGTAGAATTGGGTCCTGGTCTTTCATTTCCGTGACAGGCCGTAGAATGGGGTCCTGGTCTTTCCTCAGGGACTAATTGGGTCATCCAACATTCACCCACATCAAGAACAAAGAATGCGATGCAACATATTCGTGAAATCTAATGCAATCATCCTATTGCATAATCATGATGCATGAAACATGATAAAAACTTTTAATTTCTCAATTTAAAAGATTAAGTTTAGTTCCACTCACCTCTGGCTGACTCTGACAACACCGAAGCAGCTGAACTCACTGCTGGGGTCCTCGGTTCCTCGGGTCCGAACCTACACAGGTGGACTCAAATGAGGGACCAAACATACTAGAACATGACTCTAAAATACTCCCCAAAAACCCCCTTAAAATACCTCAAAACATCATGGAAAAACATGCAAAGGAGGGCTGTACAGGGCACTTTCGGCGGCCGAAAGTCCCTCCAGAGCCGAAAGTCAGGCAGGTTCAGCAGCACCTTCGGCGGCCGAAAGTGCCCTCCAGAGACGAAAGTCTCTTTTCGGGGGCAGGCTTCGGCAGCCGAAAGGCTTGCCTCCCAGCCATGTTCGGCGGCCGAAAGTCCTTCGGCTGCCGAACCTGGTTTCTGCCAAAGGGCAGAAACTTCAGCTCCTCATGCAAAAATGCCTCCCAAACCTTCCAAACATGCATTTATCCTATTCTACAACATGCATACTCAAGCATACAAGTTCCTAGGGGTTTCAACTAACTTAAACCCCATCTACAACACATCAAACATCCACATTGTTCATAAACACAACATAAACCCATAAACCTAACCATAAGCTAAACATGCATCTACCCCATAGATCTACTTAAAACTTACTTAAAACATGCAATAAGCTCAAGATCGGACCTTACCTCTTGAAGATCGAGAGGAGAACGACCCTAGCTCGGAAAATGGGAGAGAGAGAGTTTCTTGAACCTCCAAGCTCCAAAACTTGCTCAAAATCTTCAAAACAAGGGTAAAACTAATGAAAATCGAGAAAGATTTGAAGGAAGGAACTCAAAACCGGCGAGGGATGGCGGAGAGCTCACCTTGGCCGAAAATGGGGAGAAAAGCTCGTCCGTTTTTGGCTAAGGGACCCCTGTATAGGTGGCTGGCCAGGCCACGTTCAGGAGCCGAAAGTGCCTCCACATGCATGCCATGTTCGGCGGCCGAACCTGGACTTCCCTCACTTATACTTTCGGGGGCCTAAGGCACACCCGAAACGCACGCATGTTCGGCGGCCGAACTTGAGGTTCGGCGGCCGAACCTGAGTTTTCCTCCAAGGTTGTTTTCATGCAAAAACTCGTTTTCTTCTATCTTAAAAACATAAAATACTTTAAAACATTTTATAAAAACATGGTTCTACCCTTCTAGAGGTCTCCGACACCCGAGATTCCACCGGACGGTAGGAATTCCGATACCGGAGTTTAGCCGGGTATTACATTCTCTCCCCCTTAAGAACATTCGTCCCCGAATGTTCCTCAACTAGCACATGCAAGGCATACAACATATCATACACATAAAACACATGAAACATATAAGAAACTAACCTTAGAAAAGATAAGGGTATTGCTGGAGCATGGACTCCCGTGTCTCCCAGGTGCATTATTCCAGATTGTGGTGGTTCCAAAGGACTTTCACCATCGGGATTTCCTTATTCCTCAACTTCTGATTTGAGTGTCCAGAATCCGTACCGGCTGCTCAACATAGGTGAGATCCTCTTGGATCTCCACATCAGGCTCACTAAGAACCTTGCCCGGATCTGACACGAACTTCCTCAATATAGAAACATGGAAAACCGGATGGATTCTTTCCATTGAAGCAGGTAAATCCAGCTTGTATGATACATTCCCAATCTTTTGCAAGACTTCAAAGGGTCCGATGTATCGTGGAGCCAGCTTACCTTTCTTCCCGAACCGAACCACTCCTTTCATAGGAGACACCTTGAGCAATACTAGATCCCCCTCCTGAAACTCTTCTTGCCTTCTGCGGATGTCTGCATAACTCTTCTGTCTGCTTGCAGCAGTCTTGATTCTTTCTCTGATTAAGGGTACCACCCTGCTGGTGATTTCTACTAGCTCAGGCCCTGCCAAGGCCTTTTCTCCAACTTCTTCCC
This sequence comes from Manihot esculenta, assembly GCF_001659605.2. Lineage (NCBI taxonomy): Eukaryota > Viridiplantae > Streptophyta > Magnoliopsida > Malpighiales > Euphorbiaceae > Manihot > Manihot esculenta. Next base: position 22,933,449 of record NC_035169.2, on the reverse strand, counting down.
AGCAAACAGGTGATCTGCACTTCCTCCCATACAAAGCTTCATATGGAGCCATCCCGATGCTAGCATGATGGCTGTTATTGTAGGCAAACTCCACCAAAGGCAGATGCTGCCTCCAAGAACCGCCAAAGTCCAGCACACACATTCTAAGCATATCCTCTATTGTCTGGATGGTCCTTTCCGACTGTGCGTCCGTCTGTGGATGGAAAGCAGTGCTAAAATCCAACCTGGTACCCATGGCATCCTGCAGACTCCGCTAAAACCTGGAGGTGAACTGGGGTCCTCTATCAGACACTATAGAAACAGGAACCCCATGCAACCTGACAATCTCGTCAACATACACCTGTGCCAATTTGTCCACAGAATAGCCACTCCTGATAGGGATGAAGTGAGCAGATTTGGTGAGTCTGTCCACAATCACCCATATGGAGTCCAATCTGTTGGACGTCGCCGGTAACCCCACTACGAAGTCCATAGCTATATTTTCCCATTTCCACTCTGGAATAGGTAGCGGGTTAAGCATTCCAGCCGGCTTCTGATGTTCCAACTTCACCCTCTGACACACTTCGCAGGCTGACACAAACTGTGCCACTTCTCTCTTCATAGCTGGCCACCAATAAACTTTCTTCAAATCTTGGTACATTTTGGTGGCTCCGGGGTGAATGCTGTATCTTGCATTATGAGCCTCTCTCATAATGTCTCCTTTTAGCCCTACATCATCTGGTACACACAATCGACTCCCATAGCGGAGGATCCCCTTGTTGTCGAATCTGAACTCACTGTCTTTGCCTGACTGAACAGTCTTGGCAATCTTCACTAACTCTGGGTCCTCATGCTGTTTCTGAGCCACCTGCTCCAGAAACACGGGTGCCACTCTCATCTGAGCAACTAAAGCACCTGTACCAGACAACTCCAACTGTAGACCGTCATCAATGAGCTTGTAAAACTCCTTCACCACTGGTCTCCTCTCTGCCGTGATGTGGCATAAACTGCCTAGTGACTTCCGACTCAGGGCGTCTGCCACAACATTCGCCTTACCCGGATGGTATTGAATCTTGCAATCATAATCACTCAGCAATTCTACCCATCTTCTCTGTCTCAAGTTCAAATCTCTTTGACTCAGGATGTACTGTAGGCTTTTATGATCTGTGAAGATCTCACATTTAACACCGTAAAGGTAATGCCTCCACATCTTGAGTGCGAAGATAACGGCTGCCATTTCCAGGTCATGTGTGGGGTAATTCAACTCATGCTTCTTTAGCTGCCTAGAAGCATAAGCAATCACCCTTTCATTCTGTATTAATACACAACCCAGACCCACTCGGGATGCATCACAAAACACTGTGAAGTCCTCATTACTAGCTGGCAGAGCTAACACTGGTGCTGACGTTAACCTTTTCTTAAGCTCTTCAAAACTCTCTTCACACTGGTCGGTCCACACAAACTTCTGATTCTTCCTGGTTAACCTGGTCAGAGGAGCTGCAATTTTTGAGAAGTCCTGAACGAACCTCCTGTAGTAACCTGCCAAACCCAAGAAACTTCTGATCTCTGACACTGAAGTGGGTCTAGGCTAGTTAGCCACAGCTTCTACCTTCTTGGGGTCCACCTCTATCCCATTTTCTGACACAACATGCCCCAAGAATGCGATGCTCCTCAACCAAAACTCACACTTGGAGAACTTGGCATACAAGCCGTGTTCCCTCAAGGTCTGCAGAACCAACCTCAGATGATGGGCATGCTCCTCTGCATTCCTGGAATACACTAAGATATCATCTATGAAGACAATAACGAAGTGATCCAGGTACTGGCTAAACACTCTGTTCATGAGATCCATGAATGCTGCAGGGGCGTTGGTTAACCCGAACGGCATCACAAGGAACTCAAAATGCCCATATCTGGTCCTGAAAGCTGTCTTTGGCACATCTTCCTCTCTGATCCTCAGCTGATGATACCCGGACCTCAGATCTATTTTGGAGAAGCAACCCGCTCCTGCTAGCTGGTCGAATAGATCATCGATCCTTGGCAAAGGGTACCTGTTCTTGGTAGTGACTTTGTTCAACTGCCTGTAGTCGATACAAAGTTTGAGGGATCCATCCTTCTTTCTCACAAACAAAACTGGAGCACCCTAAGGTGAGGTACTCAGTCGGATGAAGCCCTTGTCTACCAGCTCCTCTAATTGCTCCTTCAACTCTTTCAATTCTGCTGGCGCCATCCTGTAAGGAGGGATAGAGATCGGTCGGGTTCCAGGCATCAGTTCTATCTCGAACTCTATCTCCCTAGCAGGTGGTAAACCTGGCAGCTCGTCTGGGAACATATCCAAAAACTCTCTGACCACCGGCACCGAGGCAGGCTCTCTAACCTGACTGCTAAGCTCTCTCACATGAGCCAAATACCCCTGACATCCCCTCCTAAGCAACCTACGAGCCTGAAGAGCTGATATCAAACCTCTAGGTGTACCCCTCCTGTCTCCCCTAAAGACGACCTTTGACCCATCTTGACTTCTGAACCTGACTACCTTGTCCCTGCAGCCCAAGGTAGCACCATGGGTAGATAACCAGTCCATCCCTAGAATGACGTCAAAATCTGTCAAATCTAAAACCACCAGGTCGGCAGACAAGCATCTTCCCTCAACAAACATAGGATTACACTGGCAGACTGACTCTGCCACTGATGGATCACACTTGGGTCCACTGACCCAGAGAGGACACTCTAACCCAGAGATCATTAGACCCAACCTCTCCACGGCTCTCGGAGCAATAAAAGAATGAGATGCACCAGGGTCCATCAAGGCATACACATCTGAACAACCAATGACTAAGTTACCTGCCACCACGGTGTTAGATGCATCTGCCTCTTGCTGTGTCATTGTGAAGATCCGTGCTGGAGTTGATGGACCTTCACCTCTGAAACCCGCTAAAGAAGAGGCTGCCCCTCTCCCTCTGCCTCTGCCATTGGCCTGAGTCGTGGCGGGAGCTGCTGGCTGCGCTACACTACCTGAAGCTGTCTGCTGGGACTGTGCCATCGGGACTGCTCTTGGACATTCTCGAGCCATATGCCCCTCCTGACCGCATCTGTAGCAGGCTGTCATCCCAAACCAATATACTCTCTTTTGTGGCTTACCACACCTTGCACAAACTGCATTATCCGCACCAGAGCTTGAGCCACTCCCAAATCCCAGACTGGACTTGACTTTGCTCCAGAACTTGTTCTTCTTAGTCTTGGCTTTGCCCCATCTCTTGCTGCCTGAAGCTGTTGCACTCAGGATAGAGGGATCTAACCTTCCCCCATCCGGGGTTTTAGGACCAGAAGACTGTGCCACTGACTGCTTAACTGTCCCCTGAATGATGGAACTGGCCTCCATTTTCCTGGCCATATCTACTATGGCATGGAAGCTCTCCCTGTCCACTGACTGAATCAAGGAGGAATACTTGGAATGAAGTTTCATGACATACCTCCTTGACTTCTTCGAATTTGTGTCCAGACTCTGCCCAGCAAAAGGCAACAGCTCCAAGAATCTATCGGTGTATTCCTCTACACTCATTTCATCTGTCTGCCTCAACTGCTCAAACTCTATCATCTTCAGTTCTCTTGAACTGTAAGGGAAAACCCATCCTACAAACTCGTTTGCAAACTCCTCCCATGATAAGCTTTCCACCCTCAGGCTCACATAATTCTTAAACCACTCTCGGGCTTTCTTGCATTTTAATGTGAACCCAGCCATCTGGATGGCTCTACTGTCATCCGCCCCTAACTCCTCTGTAATTGTCTTGACCCTATCAAGATACACAAATGGGTCATCACCTGATTCAAACTGGGGAGCACCCAGCTTCATATATTCAGTCATCTTGAGCTTGCTCCCACCAGATGAGCTAGGCCTAGGTAATTGAGTTTCTGGAACTGGGGTTTCTACTGATGGTGGAGGAGGTGCAACATTTTCTGTGGTAGGGTTTGCTGGATTTGGATAGTAAGGTGGGGGTGGATACATTGGGTACTGTGGGTATGGTGGGTAGTAGGGTGGGTATGGCATCTGTGTGGGATAAGGGGTAAAGCTAGGGTAATCCAATGTACCTCCCATCGAATACCCAGGATTTTGTGAGAAGTGTGGGTAGTGGGGTGGCTGAACAAATCCCGAGCCCTGAGTGCATCCTTGGGACTCTCCCATACCTTCTTCTGACATGCTAACTCCCAGACTGCCATCCCTCCTCTGCTCTACATCCATATCATCCCCCACGTCCTCTGACATTCCTTCCTGAACTGTTCCCCTCACTGATCTGCTTCTACCCAGATCCAGAGACCTTCTAGGGTCTCTTGCTGCCCTTTCTCTGTTAGACCTACTAGACATTGCCCTAGGCAATGTAGGAGGACAGGCGCTCATGCCCTCATCCTCAGGTGGCACTCCAGTCAATCGTGCAGATCGACGAGTTTCTCTCATCCTGTTTTCTGAAAAACAGCACATAACAAACAAACATTAGCACCATATGGTTCATGTGGGAACACATGAACCCGCATCACATACATCACATATCATTAATGCACATGCATATTATCATGGCATTTCACATCATCATACAAGACAGGACTCCACATCCTATCCTAGTGGACATGATCTTTCCTATTGTGCTTGACCTTTTATAACATCTATGAGCCCGACACTCTAGGTCTGACCATATGAACCTAGGGCTCTGATACCACTCTGTAACGACTCGAAAATCGGACCGCTACCGGCGCTAGGATCCAGATCAGCTTAAGGCCGCCGGGACCCGTAGCAAGCCTGACATATAACCTGTGAACCTGTCAAATCCCATACATGGTCATACATACTCATAAACCTGTAAACTTTTACTTTCCATGAACCAAGCTCAACCTGTGCATACTCATAACATAACATAAACCACACACTGGAGCCCTCATCAAATGCTCCAATGGGGTATCATAACATACATGAATTAAGCTTGGTTGAACATAAACATCATAAAACATTCTATAGATCATGTATCAAAAGGGATTACTATACAAACTCGGTCAAGCACAATTTCTAAACCTCAATACATCATCATTACATATCATAACTGTATAAGACATTACATTACAATTTAATCATGTCCATTGCTAGCTATTACATAACCATGACTTTACTCTATCTGACTTCCTGCTCTATCCTGTACCTGCAAGCCTGGGGGTTAAAGGGAGAGGGGTGAGCTAAAAGCCCAGTGAGTAGAACCATAAAAACATATTAACAAACATGCTCCAATGAAATGCATCATAACACAGACAATTCACATAAGGGTTGGGTGAACTTGTCACCAAATAGTCCCAGCATCATTAGTGCTAGGCCGTAGCATGGGGTCCTGGTCTTCCTGTCATATCATACATTACTTACCATTGCCCCAGGGCCTCCTCTGGGCTCCTGGTCTTCGAGTCCCATATCCGTGCCAGGCCGTAGAATGGGGTCCTCGTCTTTCATTTCTGTGCCAGGCCGTAGAATGGGGTCCTGGTCTTTCCTCAGGGACTAATTGGGTCATCCAACATTCACCCACATCAAGAACAAAGAATGCGATGCAACATATTTGTGAAATCTAATGCAATCATCCTATTGCATAATCATGATGCATGAAACATGATAAAAACATTTAATTTCTCAATTTAAAAGATTTCAAAGATTTACCCAAACATTTAATTTCAAACATGAAAAATGTAATTTCTCAATTTAAAAGATTTACCCAAAAACCCCCTTAAAACACCTCAAAACATCATGGAAAAACATGCAAAGGAGGGCTGCACAGGGCACTTTCAGCGGCCGAAAGTCCCTCTAGAGCCGAAAGTCAGGCAGGTTCGGCGGCACCTTCAGCGGCCGAAAGTGCCCTCTAGAGATGAAAGTCTCTTTTCGGGGGCAGGCTTCGGCAGCCGAAAGGCTTGCCTCCCAGCCATGTTCGGCGGCCGAAAGTCCATCGGCTGCCGAACCTGGTTTCTGCCAAAGGGCAGAAACTTCAGCTCCTCATGCACAAATGCCTCCCAAACCTTCCAAACATGCATTTATCCTATTCTACAACATGCATACTCAAGCATACAAGTTCCTAGGGGTTTCAACTAACTTAAACCCCATCTACAACACATCAAACATCCACATTGTTCATAAACACAACATAAACCCATAAACCTAACCATAAGCTAAACATGCATTCTACCCCATAGTTCTACTTAAAACTTACTTAAAACATGCAATAAGCTCAAGATCAGACCTTACCTCTTGAAGATCGAGAGGAGAACGACCCTAGCTCGGAAAATGGGAGAGAGAGAGTTCCTTGAACCTCCAAGCTCCAAAACTTGCTCAAAATCTTCAAAACAAGGGTAAAACTAATGAAAATCGAGAAAGATTTTGTAATACCCGGCATGTTCAGACATCGAAATTCCTACCGTCCGATGGAATCTAGGATGTCAAAGCATCCCTGAAGGGTAGAGTGAAGGTTTTCTAAAATGTTTTTACATGTTTTAAGCTTTTGTTTTAGAAAAGAAATGAGTTTTGAAGAGAAAAGGCTAAGGAAGTCTTTGCCACTTTCGGCCCCCGAAAGTTGAAGTTCGGCCGCCGAAAGTACCCCATGTTCGGCCCCATAAACTCTAATGTTCGGCCTCCGAAGGTGGTGAGGTGTTGCATGTAGCTTTAGCCACCAAATGTTAAGCGGTGGTTCTTTGTTAAAGGTGCTTTTGGCCGAGAAAGGAGGTGCTTAAGCTTTCCTTTGGGTCAGAGACATGTTCATGCTTCCCCTTAGTGACTTACCTAGTTTCTCATCAAAGCTTTCAAAGAAAAACAAGTTTAAAGTGAGTTTAAGATAGTTTTGAGAAGTTGTGGAGTTTAAGAACTTGTGAAGCTTGAATCTCCATCTCTTCAAGTTTGGAGTCACACCAGCCTTTGTTCTTCAAGAGGTAAGTGTGAATCCTTAGTTTTTATCATGTTTTACATAAGCTTGATGAAGGAGAAGGGGAGTTATGCATGTGTATGCATAAGTTGTGCATAGTAGGGTGCATAAATCGTTTATGCTATATGTATGCTTGATGTGTGTTGTTGGTTGGAGTTTTAATGTGGTTTAAGACTCCTATATGCATGATTAAGTGTTAGAGCATGTTTGGAGAGGTGGGATGCATGTTTGGAGGGTTAGTGTTTGGATGGCATGGTTGTGCACGAAGCTGAGTTCTGGATGAACTCAGGTTCGGCCGCCGAATGTGGGAGTTCGGCCGCCGAACCTCTTCTGAAGGCAGTTTTGGCTGCCTAAGGTTGCCCCCGAACATTTGGACTTTCGGATCTGTCATGCACTTTCGGCCGCCGAAGGTGCCCCCGAAAGTGCCCTGTCCAGCTTTCCTTTGCATGTTTTCCATGGTTGTTCTAAGGTGTTTTAAGGGGTTTTTGGGGAGATGTTTAGAGATATGTTAGAGTATGTTTGGTCCCTCATTGAAGTCTATCTGTGTAGGCACAGACCAGAGGAACCAGAAAGTTCAGCAGTGAGTACCGCTTCAGGAACCTGCAGAGTCAGTCAGAGTCAGTCAGAGGTGAGTGGAACTACACTTAATTCTTTTAATTACGAAATGTAATGTTTTTAGCATATTTCATTCATCATGAGTATGCATAGGATGATTGCATTAGAAATCACGAATATGTTGCATTGCATAGTTAATTGTTGATGTGGGTGAATGCTGAATGATCCAATAGTCCCAGACAGGAAGTCCAGGACCCCATTCTACGGCCTGGCAGGTATAGAGAGTTCAGGACCCCATTCTACGGCCTGACAGGTTTGTTTTTGTACAGGAAGTCCAAGACCCCATGCGATGGCCTGGCAGATTTATTATTTATACAGGAAAAATCCAGGACCTCATCAATGGCCTGGAAATTTAAAATATGTGTGTATGTATGTATGGATGTATGTATGCATTACAGGAAGACCAGGACCCCAGTCGACGGCCTGGCACGGATTAGATACTGGGACTATGTGGTGACAGGTTTACCCTAGATGTGAATTGTCTGTGATATGATGCATTCCATAAGATCATGTTTTAATGACAGGTTTTATTGTTCTACTCACTGGGCTATAGAGCTCATCCTTCTCCCTTATTCCCAGTTTTGCAGGTTTCAGTATACAGGTTGTACAAGGGCAAGTCAGAGGTGCATAAAAAAAAAATAAAGAGCTTGTAATAGTTAGAGTGGATATGTAATATTAAAGAGATGTATTAGTTGTGTAAATAGTTAAAGTGTGCTTGACTTAGTTATTCTATTTTATAAGTCTTTTGTATACATGATCAAGTTATATAACTGTTTTACAAACAGGTGAAAAACCAGGCTTAACAGGTATGATTTAACCCATCTAGAGCAAGCTCTAGTCAGGGGTACAGAGTACAAAGTATAGAGATTGTGCATGCACAGGTTAAGCCATAGTTCAGAGAAAGAAAAGTTTTTATTTTCACAGAAAATATATGATCATGTATGAGTTTTTACAGGTACACAGAGAGTATAGCAGGCTTGCTACGGGTTCTGGCGGCCTTATGCCGACCTGAATCCTAGCGCCGGTGACGGTCCATTTCCGGGTCGTTACAGATTGGTATCAGAGCCCTAGGTTCACATGATCGGAACTATAGAGAGAGTGTCGGGCTCATAGAGGATAGAATTGGTCAAGCACAATAGGAAAACATGTCCACTCGGATAGGATGTTAGTCCTGTCTTTTGATGTTATGATATGCCATGAATATGCATGTGTATTATTGACATGTGCTGTTATATGCTGATGTGCTATATTGTGTGTTTTGTTCTCAGAAAGTTAAGATGCGAGGAGCTCGTCGATCAGTTCGATTGACTAGAGATCCACCAGAAAGTGAGAGAGTAGATGCTCAACCTCCTGTTTTGCCAAGGGCAAGATCTCAGAGATCAAGCAGGGAGGGTATGTCAATGGACCCTAGAAGGTCTTTAGACGAGAGCAGAAGAGGCGTTGTTAGGGGAGGAAGATCGGAGGAAGTGAGAGAAGCTATGGAGGTAGAACAGGCAATGGATGAAAGCATGGGTATTGGTAGGTCTGATGAGGGTATGGGAGAGTTTCAGGGAGGCACTCAGGCCTCGGGGTTTGGTTATCCATTCTCTTTTCAGGACCCAGATTATTCAATGGGAGATGTGTCGGAGTACTCCAGTTACATCCCATATTCTCCTTACATGCCATACATACCTCATTATGATCCACCATATCCCATGTATCCACCCTCACCTGTGCATCAAAGTACAGCGTATCCAGAACAAGATGAACCAGTACCTCCACCACAACCAGAACCAGTAATTCAGATACCTCGACCTCATTTACCCGAGAGAAGAAGGGTGAAAATGACAGAGTACCTGAAATTGGATGCTCCTAAGTTTAACCCAGGAGATGATCCATTTGACTACCTCAGATCAGTCAGGATGATAACCAGTGAGTTGGGAGCAGATGATTGTAGAGCCATTGAAATGGCAGGGTTCACACTTAAATGCAAGAAAGCTCAGGAATGGTTTAAAAACTATGTGGAACCCAGGATGGACAGTATGTCATGGGGAGAGTTCGCCAATGAATTTGCAGGGTGGGCTTTTCCTGACAGTTCTAGGGAGATGAAAGTAGTGGAATTTGAGCAGTTGAGACAGACAGATGAAATGAGTGTTGATGAATTTACAGACAAGTTCCTGGATTTGCTTCAGTATGTGGGTCAAGCCTATGATACTGATCAGAAGAAGGCAAGGAGATATACTATGAGACTTCATCCCAGGTATTCTTCCTTGATTCTTCCAGCAGAAAAGGAGAGTTTCCACTCTATAGTGGATGCAGCCAGGAAAATGGAGGCAAGTTCCAATATTCAGAAACAATCAAGAGCACAGGCTTCGAGTTCTAAGGCCCCTAGTACAGGTACGTCAGGCAGTAAGAGATGGGACAAGGCAAAAGGAGCAAAGAAAAAGTTCTGGGGTAAAGTTAAGTCTGGTCTGGGATTTGGTAGTGGCTCAAGCTCTGGCACAGCTAATCCAGTATGTTAGAGATGTGGAAGACCACATAGGGGAGCTTGTCAGTTGGGATCTACAGCTTGTTATAGATGTGGACAGGAAGGGCATATTGCTCGGTATTGTCCTCAGATGACTTTTATGGCACCATCTCAGCAGATGAGTTCAGGCAGTGTAGTACAGCCAGCAGCTCCAGTCATGCCTCAGAGTAGTGGCAGAGGTAGAGGGAGAGGGGCAGCCTCTACTTCAGCAGCAGGTTCCCGAGGTGGAAATTCGGTAGCCCCAGCACGGATTTTCACTGTGACTCAGGAGGAGGCTAACACGTCAAACACAGTGGTGTCAGGTAATCTCATCATTGGGTGTTCTGATGTGTATGCTTTGATGGACCCCGGTGCTTCTCATTCCTTTATTGCTTCGAGAGCCGTAGAGAGATTGGGTTTGATCATTTCTGAGTTAGAGTATCCTCTCTGGGTCAGTGGACCTAAGTGTGACCCATCAGTGGCAGTGTCAGTCTGTCGTTTCAGTCCAGTGTTCATAGAGGGTAGATGCCTTCCAGCTGACCTTGTGGTTCTAGACTTGACTGATTTTGATGTCATTCTAGGGATGGATTGGCTGTCTACATATGGTGCTAACTTGGACTGTAGAAATAAGGTAGTTAGTCTCAGAGACCAGGATGGGTCAGAGTGTGTCTTCAGAGGAGACAAGAGAGGTACACCCAGAGGTTTGATTTCAGCCCTTCAGGCTCGTCGTTTGCTTAGAAGGGGTTGTCAGGGGTTTCTAGCTCATGTGAGAGAGCTAGACAGTCAGGTTAGAGAGCCAGCTTCGATACCAGTAGTCCAAGAGTTTCCAGACGTTTTCCCAGACGAACTTCCAGGACTACCACCTGATAGGGAGATAGAGTTTGAAATTGAATTGTTGCCTGGTACTAGATCTATCTCTATTCCTCCCTATAGGATGGCGCCAGCAGAGTTAAAAGAATTGAAGGAGCAGTTGCAGGACTTGGTAGATAAGGGTTTCATCCGCCCTAGTACCTCACCTTGGGGTGCTCCAGTGCTTTTTGTCAAGAAGAAGGATGGATCCCTCAGACTTTGTATCGACTACAGACAGTTGAACAAGGTCACTATCAAGAATAGGTATCCCTTACCTCGGATTGATGATCTATTTGACCAGCTAGCTGGAGCAGGTTGTTTCTCGAAAATAGATCTGAGATCTGGATATCATCAGATGAGAGTCAGAGAGACAGATGTGCCTAAGACAGCTTTCAGGACCAGATATGGGCATTATGAGTTCTTAGTAATGCCGTTTGGGTTGACTAACGCCCCTGCAGCATTCATGGATCTCATGAATAGAGTTTTCAGTGAGTATCTGGATCACTTTGTTATTGTTTTCATTGATGATATCTTAGTGTATTCCAGAAATGCAGAGGAGCATGCCCAGCATCTGAGAATAGTTCTGCAGACACTGAGAGAGCGTGGATTATATGCCAAGTTCTCAAAGTGTGAATTTTGGTTAAGGAGCATTTCCTTCTTGGGACATGTAGTATCAGCAGAAGGGATTGAGGTAGACCCCAAGAAGATAGAGGCTGTAACTAACTGGCCCAGACCCACTACAGTAACAGAGATTAAAAGCTTTTTGGGACTGGCAGGTTATTACAGGAGGTTCGTTCAGGACTTCTCGAAAATAGCTGCTCCTATGACCAAATTGACTCAGAAGAACCAGAAGTTTGTCTGGTCAGACCAGTGTGAAGAGAGCTTTGAGAAGCTCAAGAGGAGATTGACCACAGCACCAGTGTTAGCTCTGCCTGTTAGTAATACAGATTTCACAGTGTTCTGTGATGCGTCTCGAGTGGGATTGGGTTGTGTTTTGATGCAGAGAGACAGGGTGATTGCTTATGCTTCTAGACAGTTGAAGAAGCACGAGTTGAATTACCCCACCCATGACCTAGAGATGGCAGCAGTTATCTTTGCACTCAAGATGTGGAGGCATTACCTCTACGGGGTAAAATGCGAGATCTTCACTGATCATAAGAGTTTACAGTACATCCTGAGTCAGAGAGAGCTGAATTTGAGACAGAGAAGATGGGTAGAATTGCTCAGTGACTATGATTGTAAGATCCACTATCATCCGGGTAAGGCAAATGTGGTGGCAGACGCCTTAAGCCGGAAGTCATTAGGCAGTCTATCCCAGATAGCAGCAGAGCGGAGACCAGTGGTGATGGAGCTTTATAAGCTCATTGATGAAGGGTTACAGTTAGAGTTGTCTGATACAGGTGCGTTGATAGCACAGATGAGAGTGACACCTGTGTTTCTTGAGCAGATAGCTCAGAAACAGCATGAAGACCCTGAGTTGGACAAAATTGCCAAGACTGTTCAGTCAGGCAATAATGCAGAGTTCAGATTTGATAGTCAAGGGATCCTTCGTTATGGGAGTCGACTTTGTGTACCAGATGATAGTAATCTGAGGGAAGACATTATGAGGGAAGCTCATAATGCAAGGTATAGTATTCACCCAGGAGCCACCAAGATGTGTCGAGATCTGAAGAGGGTATATTGGTGGCCAGCTATGAAGAAAGAAGTGGCGCAGTTTGTGATAGCTTGTGAGGTTTGCCAGAGGGTGAAACTTGAACATCAGAAGCCGGCTGGAATGCTTAACCCATTACCGATTCCAGAATGGAAATGGGAGAACATAGCCATGGATTTTGTAGTGGGTTTACCAGTAGCGTCCAACAGGATAGACTCGATATGGGTGATTGTGGACAGACTCACGAAATCTGCTCATTTTCTTCCAGTACGGAGTAACTATTCTGTGGATAAGCTGGCACAGGTCTATCTGGATGAGATAGTGAGATTACATGGAGTTCCAGTGTCTATAGTTTCAGACAGAGGACCTCAGTTTACCTCCCATTTTTGGCGGAGTCTGCAAAGTGCGATGGGCACGAGATTGGATTTTAGTACTGCTTTCCACCCACAGACTGATGGACAGTCAGAAAGGACCATCCAGACCATAGAGGATATGCTTCGCCTATGTGTGTTAGACTTTGGCGGTTCTTGGAGGCAGCATCTACCTTTGGTGGAGTTTGCCTACAATAACAGTCATCATGCTAGCATTGGGATGGCTCCTTATGAAGCTTTGTATGGGAGGAAGTGCAGATCCCCTGTTTACTGGGAAGAGGTAGGAGAGAAGGCTATTGCAGGGCCAGAGTTGGTAGAGATTACCAGTAGAACAGTGCCTGTCATCAGAGAGAGGATTAGAATAGCTCAGAGTAGACAGAAAAGCTATGCAGACATTCGTAGGAAACAAATAGAGTTTCAAGAAGGTGAGTGGGTATTGCTGAAGGTGTCTCCAATGAAAGGAGTGGTTCGTTTTGGAAAGAAAGGTAAGTTAGCTCCACGGTACATTGGACCCTTTGAGATTTTACAGAGGATCGGAACTGTGTCGTATAAGCTGGATTTACCTACTTCCATGGAGAGAATTCACCCGGTATTTCATGTTTCTATGCTACGGAAATTCATGTCAGATCCGAGTAAGGTTCTTAGTGAGCCTGATATAGAGGTCCTTGGAGATCTCTCATATATAGAGCAACCAGTACGGATTCTTGACACACAGATCAAACAGCTAAGGAACAAAGAAATTCCGATGGTGAAGGTTTTGTGGAAGCACCATAGTTTAGAAGAGTGTACCTGGGAGACGCGAGAGTCTATGCTTCAGCAGTATCCATATCTGTTTTGAGGTTAGTTTCCTCCTTTTTGTTTATTGTTTTAGAAACATCCGAGGACGAATGTTCTTAAGGGGGGGAGAATGTAATACCCGGCATGTTCAGACATCGAAATTCCTACCGTCCGATGGAATCTAGGATGTCAAAGCATCCCTGAAGGGTAGAGTGAAGGTTTTCTAAAATGTTTTTACATGTTTTAAGCTTTTGTTTTAGAAAAGAAATGAGTTTTGAAGAGAAAAGGCTAAGGAAGTCTTTGCCACTTTCGGCCCCCGAAAGTTGAAGTTCGGCCGCCGAAAGTACCCCATGTTCGGCCCCCTAAACTCTAATGTTCGGCCTCCGAAGGTGGTGAGGTGTTGCATGTAGCTTTAGCCACCAAATGTTAAGCGGTGGTTCTTTGTTAAAGGTGCTTTTGGCCGAGAAAGGAGGTGCTTAAGCTTTCCTTTGGGTCAGAGACATGTTCATGCTTCCCCTTAGTGACTTACCTAGTTTCTCATCAAAGCTTTCAAAGAAAAACAAGTTTAAAGTGAGTTTAAGATAGTTTTGAGAAGTTGTGGAGTTTAAGAACTTGTGAAGCTTGAATCTCCATCTCTTCAAGTTTGGAGTCACACCAGCCTTTGTTCTTCAAGAGGTAAGTGTGAATCCTTAGTTTTTATCATGTTTTACATAAGCTTGATGAAGGAGAAGGGGAGTTATGCATGTGTATGCATAAGTTGTGCATAGTAGGGTGCATAAATCGTTTATGCTATATGTATGCTTGATGTGTGTTGTTGGTTGGAGTTTTAATGTGGTTTAAGACTCCTATATGCATGATTAAGTGTTAGAGCATGTTTGGAGAGGTGGGATGCATGTTTGGAGGGTTAGTGTTTGGATGGCATGGTTGTGCACGAAGCTGAGTTCTGGATGAACTCAGGTTCGGCCGCCGAATGTGGGAGTTCGGCCGCCGAACCTCTTCTGAAGGCAGTTTTGGCTGCCTAAGGTTGCCCCCGAACATTTGGACTTTCGGATCTGTCATGCACTTTCGGCTGCCGAAGGTGCCCCCGAAAGTGCCCTGTCCAGCTTTCCTTTGCATGTTTTCCATGGTTGTTCTAAGGTGTTTTAAGGGGTTTTTGGGGAGATGTTTAGAGATATGTTAGAGTATGTTTGGTCCCTCATTGAAGTCTATCTGTGTAGGCACAGACCAGAGGAACCAGAAAGTTCAGCAGTGAGTACCGCTTCAGGAACCTGCAGAGTCAGTCAGAGTCAGTCAGAGGTGAGTGGAACTACACTTAATTCTTTTAATTACGAAATGTAATGTTTTTAGCATATTTCATTCATCATGAGTATGCATAGGATGATTGCATTAGAAATCACGAATATGTTGCATTGCATAGTTAATTGTTGATGTGGGTGAATGCTGAATGATCCAATAGTCCCAGACAGGAAGTCCAGGACCCCATTCTACGGCCTGGCAGGTATAGAGAGTTCAGGACCCCATTCTACGGCCTGACAGGTTTGTTTTTGTACAGGAAGTACAGGACCCCATGCGATGGCCTTGTAGATTTATTATTTATACAGGAAAAATCCAGGACCTCATCAATGGCCTGGAAATTTAAAATATGTGTGTATGTATGTATGGATGTATGTATGCATTACATGAAGACCAGGACCCCAGTCGACGGCCTGGCACGGATTAGATACTGGGACTATGTGGTGACAGGTTTACCCTAGATGTGAATTGTCTGTGATATGATGCATTCCATAAGATCATGTTTTAATGACAGGTTTTATTGTTCTACTCACTGGGCTATAGAGCTCATCCTTCTCCCTTATTCCCAGTTTTGCAGGTTTCAGTATACAGGTTGTACAAGGGCAAGTCAGAGGTGCATAAAAAAAAAATAAAGAGCTTGTAATAGTTAGAGTGGATATGTAATATTAAAGAGATGTATTAGTTGTGTAAATAGTTAAAGTGTGCTTGACTTAGTTATTCTATTTTATAAGTCTTTTGTATACATGATCAAGTTATATAACTGTTTTACAAACAGGTGAAAAACCAGGCTTAACAGGTATGATTTAACCCATCTAGAGCAAGCTCTAGTCAGGGGTACAGAGTACAAAGTATAGAGATTGTGCATGCACAGGTTAAGCCATAGTTCAGAGAAAGAAAAGTTTTTATTTTCACAGAAAATATATGATCATGTATGAGTTTTTACAGGTACACAGAGAGTATAGCAGGCTTGCTACGGGTTCTGGCGGCCTTATGCCGACCTGAATCCTAGCGCCGGTGACGGTCCATTTCCGGGTCGTTACAGATTTGAAGGAAGGAACTCAAAACCGGTGAGGGATGGTGGAGAGCTCACCTTGGCCGAAAATGGGGAGAAAAGCTCGCCCGTTTTCGGCTAAGGAACCCCTTTATAGGTGGCTGGCCAGGCCACATTCAGGAGCCGAAAGTGCCTCCGCATGCATGCCATGTTCGGCGGCCGAACTTGAGGTTCGGCGGGCGAACCTGGACTTCCCTCACTTATACTTTTGGGGGCCTAAGGCACACCCAAAACGCATGCATGTTCGGCGGCCGAACTTGAGTTTCGGCGGCCGAACCTGAGTTTTCCTCCAAGGTTGTTTTCATGCAAAAACTCGTTTTCTTCTAACTTGAAAACATAAAATACTTTAAAACATTTTATAAAAACATGGTTCTACCCTTCTAGAGGTCTCCGACACCCGAGATTCCACCGGACGGTAGGAATTTCGATACCGGAGTTTAGCCGGGTATTACAATGATGATCTTTGCAGGATTGAAAACCTGAAACTAAAAGAAACAATCTACAGCATTCAGCAAGTTGAGGTCGCACAGACAGAAGACATTCGGCCGCCGAACATAGCTCCCTTTTGGCCGCCGAACCCTACTGCTCCTCAGGAACCAGATTCTATCGCACCACTTTGGGAAGACATTGTGCAGAAAGAAGACGAACTTCGGCCGCCGAACATCTTTCGGCCGCCGAACCCCACTGATTTGCGGACGCCGAATCCATCGCCACAG
The DNA here is from genome assembly GCF_001659605.2 of Manihot esculenta. Lineage (NCBI taxonomy): Eukaryota > Viridiplantae > Streptophyta > Magnoliopsida > Malpighiales > Euphorbiaceae > Manihot > Manihot esculenta. Next base: position 22,916,730 of record NC_035169.2, on the reverse strand, counting down.
CTCATTCCGCAAACTGAAGGAATTCGGCCGCCGAATGCAGAACCTTTTCGGCCGCCGAACCTCTCCCAGCAGTCCCCATCGCAAGTAAGTTCCTCCGAACCTCTAGAATCTGAAGAATTCAAGGAAGACCTCCTTGAACAAATCTTCCTTGCTCAGTCTGATGAACCATGGTACGCCGATATGGTAAACTACTTGGCCATAGGTAACTTACCTTCTGACATGCCTAAGCACACTAAATATAAAATAAAAAAAGATGCCAAATACTATGTTTGGGATGAGCCTTATTTGTGGAAACATTGTGTTGACCAAATGATAAGGAGATGCATTCCTGATCAAGAAATAGCCTCTGTACTTACTTTTTGCCATTCATATAGTTGTGGAGGACACTTTGGTCCAAGAAAAACTGCTCATAAGATACTTGAAAGTGGCCTATTTTGGCCCACAATGTTTCGAGATGCTTTTTTGTTTTGCAGGTCATGTACTAGGTGTCAACAGACTGGAAATTTGAGCAAAAGAAATCAAATGCCACAAAACCCCATCATGGTCTGTGAGGTATTTGATGTTTGGGGCATAGACTTCATGGGACCATTCCCACCATCCTTTGGGTACACTTATATCATCCTTGCAGTGGATTACGTATCCAACTGGGTGGAGGCCAGAGCAACAAAGACTGATGATGCCAAGGCAGTGATAGACTTTGTGAAGACCAACATCTTCGCCCGACATGGAGTACCAAAAGCAATCATCAGTGATAGAGGGAGACATTTTTGCAATAGGGTAGTGGAAAGCCTTCTCAGAAAACACAATGTGATCCATAGAACATCCACAGCCTACCACCCTCAGACGAATGGACAAGCTGAAGTGTCCAACAGAGAAATCAAAGCTATCCTTGAAAAGACAGTTTCTCCCAACCGAAAGGATTGGAGCTTAAGACTAGAGGATGCCTTATGGGCCTACAGAACAGCCTACAAGACCCCCATAGGTATGTCTCCTTATAGACTTGTCTATGGGAAAGCTTGTCACCTTCCAGTTGAGCTTGAGCACAAGGCATATTGGGCTGTAAAGAATTGCAACATGGACCTCAAAGAAGCCGGACACCATCGCAAGCTGCAACTGCAAGAGCTTGAGGAAATAACACGAGATGCATATGAGAACTCTTAGAACTACAAAACAAAGACCAAAACCTCCCATGACAATCATCTTTCAAGAAAACAATTTGAGGTTGGTGATAAAGTCTTACTCTTTGACTCTCATCTGAAACTGTTCCCAGGAAAGCTGCGGTCTAGGTGGATTGCACCATTCATTGTAGAACATGCATACCCACATAGACCTGTAGACATCCGAAGCATAGAAACTAGAAAAATCTTCAAGGTGAATGGACATCGTCTTAAACCATACTTTGAAGGGTTCGCAGTACAAGTAGTGGAAGAAATTCAACTACAACATCCTTCTGCCTAGAGGATCATGCCATGCACACCACACCCCAGGGGAGTATTCAGATTCCTTTGTGCTCTCCTCTTCTCTCTTCTTTTACATTGAGGACAATGCATAATTTAAGTGTGGGGGTGCATATAGCTTCTTCCTTCTTCTTCTCCCTTTTCTTTTTCTTTTCTTCTTCTCCTTCTCTTCTACGATTTCTCATGCTTTCAGATTGCAAAATTTTTTCTTTTTCCTTCCAGTTTTAAATTTCTTTTAAATTAGCCACAGTTGAATTTTAATTTGTTTTTGCTTTCAATAAAACACACACAACCACAACCTTCTTCTTCTTTTTGTTTTGCTCTACTCAAACTGATGAACTATGTTGAATGAGTTTCTCTTTCCATGACCCCATTGATGTGATAACTCTTTAAACTTATGTTGATCAATTGCAGTGAGTTGTATTCATGTTTGAGAATTGCCTTTTGAATTGAATCTTTGAGTTTGCCATGGTAAAAAATGTATTGATGACCCTCAATTGATTGAGAATAAATTAAAGTTGTGTGAATTAACTTAATGTGGCTTGATTTAGCAATTGGTGTTGATTTGCCCAAATCATTGAGAGAAAGAATATTCAGAAAAGGCAAAGCCCTCAAAAGCACAAAACAAGAAAATATTTCAATGGTCAAAAAGACTATGAAAAGAGCTAGTAGCCACTTGGAAAGGTGATCGACTGAGTAACTGGGGGTGGGTATCACAAATATGTACCTTCACGTCAAAAGGTTGGTGATCTTTCCAAGCAAGATCTAAAGTGCAAAAGCCTGAATAAAGTACTTCAAGGTAAGGGCAAGTCAATCCAAAAGCTAGAAAAAGTCTTAACAAATTAATGTGCATGTCTCTCTTGAGGAAAATAAATCCTAACCATGGTAAGCAAAGGGAATCAAGGAAAAGAGGTGAGTAAACTTCATGCATATATTCTTCACTGCAATGCTTCAAAATAAGTGTCTTGAGTATGAGCTTAAGTGGAAATAAGGATCTAGAGTAAGAAAGCTTATTTGACTATGTTTGTTTGCTTGAGGACAAGCAAAAGCTTAAGTGTGGGGGTATTTAATAGAGCATATTTTAGTCCATATTTTCATGATCTTATTGATGTTTATTTGCACCTATTCTATCTAATTTTATGGTTTTAATCATGTTTTGTAAATAGTAGGTGTGAAGAAACAATATGAAGAAAATGCTCTTAAAAGTGCCAAAGAATGCCAAAAAACAGCCACTTTCGGAAGCACCTTCGGAAGCACTTTCGGAAGCCGAAAGTCACCCACCTTCGGAAGCACTTTCGAAGCAGTTTCGGAAGCCGAAAGTCACCCACTTTCGGGGGCACTTTCGGCGGCCTAAAGTCAAGTCCAGAGGCGAAAGTCACCCACCTTCAGGGGCACCGTTGGCCGCCGAACCTTGTGTCCAGAGCCGAAAGTCCAGCCTCCGAAACTCACTTTAGGCAGCCGAAAATGCACTCCAATGCACACTTTCCTTATTCAAGAAGCCATATCCCAAGTTGCCATATTTGAGGAGCCAAACAAGGGAAGTATCTTGAGATCCAAATCTTCAAGATTCACATTCAAATATTGGATTTCAAGATCAAGCTTATTAAGGAAGCCAAATCCAAAGATCACATGTTTCCTACTTAGTATCATGCACATTCAAAATTCAAAAGGAGTCTCCACCTTCCTTATTAGTGCATGGGCAGCCTCTTAACTCTTAAGGAAACATCTTGAAGACCTAGGACAGCAATTAAAAAGACCAAAGAGCCCCCACTTGCCTTCCATCACATGTGACTCGTTTTTGCCTTCACTCATGCACAAACAAGGCACATGCAACACCAAGGGCACTTTGGACAGCCTCTAAAAGTCTCCTAGACTTCCATGAAACCCTAGGCAGCCTCTCAAGACTTATTTAAAGGCTTCAAGAAGACAAGAAAGGTAGATTTTTCATCCACCAAACTCTTCCAAGGTTCGGCAGCCACATTCCAAGGCTTTCCACCACTTTTGTTCATCTTCTTCCTTCTTTTCTTTAATTTTCTATTTTGGTTCAGCCATGAGTGGCTGAAACCTTCTTTCTAGTTGAAGTTTGGTTGAAACTAAGGTTGTTTAAAGGGTTGTGAGATCTGAACAGAAACTTTTGTCTTTGATTTTATTCAATATTCATGCAATTGTGCTTAATTCCAAGATTGCTTTGTTGTTTTGATCAAATTGGCCACTTGATTCTTGATTGCAAAGTTAATTGTGTAATACCCGGCTAGACTTCGGTATCGGAATCCCTACCGTCCGGTGGGATCTCGGATGTCGGAAACGTCTAGAAGGGTAAAAGCATGTTTTCATAAATTGTTTTAATGTGTTTTATGATTTTAAGTAAAGAGGAAATTGAGTTTTGAATGAAAATAGTCTTGGAGGAAAAACTCAGGTTCGGCCGCCGAACATGCATGCACTTCGGGAGTGCTTTATGTTCGGCCGCCGAACATGGCATGCATGCGGAGGCACATTCGGCTCCCGAATGTGGCCTGGCCAGCCATCTATAAAGGGGTCCCTTAGCCGAAATGGGCGAGCTTTTCTCCCCATTTTCGGCCAAGGTGAGCTCTCCACCGTCCCTCACCAATTTTTGAGTTCTTCCTTCAGATCTTTCAAGATTTTCATGAGTTTTCACTTTATTTTGAAGATTTTGAGCATTTGAGCAAGTTTTGAAGCTTGGAAGACACAGGAGCTCTTTTCCTTTGGTTTCCAAGTTTAGGTCGTCTTTCTCTCGATCTTCAAAAGGTAAGAGCCGATCTTGAGCTCATTGCCTGTTTCAAACAAGTTTTAAGTTGATCTATGGGGTAGAAATGCATGTTTAGGTTTTGGTTGGTTTTATGGGTTATGTTAAGTCTTTGAGCAATGTATGATGTTTGTGGTTGCTTGATGTGTTGTAGTTGGGGTTTATGATAGTTGAAGCCCCTAGGAGCTTGTATGCTTGAGTATGCATATTGTAGATCAGGTTTATGCATGTTTGAAAGGAATGGGAGGCTATTGTGCATGAAGAGCCGAGTTTCTGCCCTTTTGGCAGAAACCAGGTTCGGCAGCCGAAGGACTTTCGGCCGCCGAACTTGCCTGGGAGGCAAGCCTTTCGGCTGCCGAACCCTGCCCCCGAAAGAGGACTTTCGTCTCTGAAGGGCAGTTTCGGCGGCCGAAAGTGCCGCCGAACATGCATGACTTTCGTCTTTGTCTGTGAGTTTCGGCCGCCGAAGGTGCTGCCGAACCTGCCTTACTTTCGGCTCTGGAGGGACTTTCAGCCGCCGAACCTGCCGCCGAAAGTGCCCTGTTCAGCCTTCCTTTTCATGTTTTCCATGGATGTTTTGAGGTGTTTTTAGGGGGTTTTTGGGGAGTATTTTAAAGTCATGTTCATGTATGTTTGGTCCCTCATTTGAGTCCACCTGTGTAGGTTCGGACCCGAGGAACTGAGGACCCCAGCAGTGAGTTCAGCTACTTCTGTGTCTGTCAGAGCTAGCCAGAGGCGAGTGGAATAACTCATTACGTTTTAAAGCAAATAATGGACATTTTAGCATGATTCACGCATCATTAATGCCATGAGATATACTAGGTTGTTTGCATTAGAATTCACGAATATGTTGCATTGCATATTTTGTTGTTGATGTGGATGAACGTTGGATGATCCATAGCCCTCGACCTATGATGTGACGATATGATATGTACGGTATGGAATGAAAGACTAGTGGGACCCATTCTACATTCGCTGGCACTATGTAAGAGAAAGACCAGGACCCATTCTACGTTCTGGCACATTGGAATGTTATGTTATGCTATGTAAGAGAAAGACCATGACCCATTCTACGTTCTGGCACTATTGGATATGTAAAGGGCTACTGGTGACAAGTTCATCCTTGCTGTGATATGATTGTGATGTGATGCATTCCATGTTACCATATGTTTTAAATGTTTTATTATTCTTCTCACTGGGCTTTATAGCTCACCTCTCTCCCTTAACCCCCAGGTTTGCAGGTACAGGGTAGACCAGGAGGTCAGCAAGAGTAATGAAGTCTTGGTTATGTAATAGATAGTGTGGACATGAATAATGTTGAGATTTTATGTTTAGTACAGTCATGTATAAGTACAGTATAGAAATGTAATATAATGATGTTCATGGATGTTAGAAGTGTGCTTGACCATAGAATGTTGTTATCCCTTTTAATACATGATCTCAGATATTTTATGATGTTTTTGTAAACCAACTCAACACATGTTGACAGTGCGGTTGTCGAAGCCGGTCAAAAATAACCTTCTTGGTTACCTATAATTTACAACTGTAGATAGTGGTGAAGGATCAAATCCACAGAGAATTGATTACCTATTTATTTTTCTCAATCAAGACCAAGAGAACTAATTGGAAACACAATGGAAAGCAAGTAACTAAAAGCTGAATTAAAGTAAAGTGCAATAAAAGTAAAAAGGGGGGTTTTGAGATTGATTTGTCTAACAACTATTGAAAGCAAATAAAATAGCAAGTAATTAAAATAAAAGAGGAAATCAATATGAGAAAAGTCTAGTTGAAGATATGGATCCACTTTGGTTGTTTTGGTTGATCATTGAAACATGGTTATCTTGATTGAATCAATAGGTTGGTTATGGGGGTAGAAGACGCTTCTCACCACCATGTCTTTCCTTATGAACAAACTGATTAGGGAATGTCCTCTAACCAATTACTAATCAACAAATTACCAAGGAACGTCCTTGGGCCAAAGGCATCAAGACAATTGCCAATTGCATGAAGAACAAGAAAGATCCAAACCCTAGCTACTCAAACGCATGAGATGTTGCTAGATCATACAATTTCTTGGGTTTTTACACCAAGTGTTCTATGGACAGAATATTTCCAGCAATTACGGACTAACAAATATCCCAATCCAACAATCAATTAACTTTGCAATCAAGAATCAAGTGGCCAATTTGATCAAAACAACAAAGCAATCTTGGAATCAAAGCGCAATTGCATGAATATTGAATAAATGAAAAGCAAACACTTTATGTTCAGATCTCACAACCTTTTAAACAACCTTAGTTTCAACCAAACTTCAACTAGAAAGAAGGTTTCAGCCACTCATGGCTGAACCAAAACAGAAAATTAAAGAAAAGAAGAAAGAAGAACCGAAATTGAGGGGAAAAGCCCCTTGGAGTGTGGCTGCCCTTGCTTGGCCGAATTTGGAGAGTTGAATTGTCTCTCTTCTTGTGTTCTTGAGGCCTTTAAATAGGTTTTGAGAGGCTGCCCAAGGTTTGGTAGCAATCCATGAGTCTTTTAGAGGCTGTCCAAAGTGCCTTTGGTCCTATATGTGCCTTCTTTGTGCATGGGTTAAGGCAAAAACGTGGAGCATGTTTTGAATTGCAAGTGGGGGCTCTTTGGTCTTTTAATTACTGCCCAAGATCTTCAAGATGTTGCCTAAAGAGTCAAGAGGCTGCCCATGCACTAATAAGGAAGGTCGAGCCTCCTTTTGAATTTTGAATTTTGAATGTGCATGGCATGAAATGGGAAACATGTGATCTTCAAGATTTGGCTTCTTGAATGAGCTGGATCTTGAAATCCAATATCTGAATATGAATCTTGGAGATTTGAATTTCAAAATACTTTCCTTTTTTGGCTCTTCAATTATGGCAACTTGAGATATGGCTTCTTGAATAAGGAAAAGGCAACTTGCTGATTTGAAATTCGAATTTCAAATGGCTTTGGCTTAATGTTCTTTCCTTCTTTGCCACTTTCCTTATTTAGAACTTTCCATATTTAGCTTGACTTGATTTCAACTTGGCAGGCTTGCTCTCTTTTGCTCCAAATAAGGCAATTTTAGGGGTATTTTCTCCAAAGTGTCCTTTTACACCATTTTCTGCAAAATAATGCCAAGAGCACTAAATTAAGCAGAAATCATGTAAATATTCATCAATAATATTAATATAAAATAGACTAAATTATGCTCTATCAAATACCCCCACACTTAGCCTTTTGCTTGTCCTCAAGCAAATAAACATAGTCAAATAAGTTTTCTTCCTCTAGATCCTTATTACCACTTAAGCTTATACTCTAGACACTTATTTTGAAGCATTGCAGTGAAGAATATATGCATGAAGATTACTTACCCCCTTTCCTTGTTTCCCTTTGCTTACCATGGCTAGGATTTGTTTTCCTCAAGAGAGACATGCACATTAATTTATTAAGACTTTTTCTAGCTTTTGGATTGACTTGCCCTTACCTTGAAGTACTTTATTCAGGCTTTTGCACTTTAGATTTTGCTTGGAAAGGTCGCCAACCTATTTTTGATGTCATGGTTTATATTTTTCAGTTGGTCACCTATCCAAGTGGCTACTAGCCTTGTTCATAGTCTTTTGACCATTGGAACAATTTTTGAATTTGTGCTTTTGAGGTCTTTGCCTTTGCTGAATTTTCTTTCTCTCAATGATTTGGGCAAATCAACACCAATTGCTAAATCAAGTCACATTAGGTTCATTTACACAATTTTAATTTATTCTCAATCAATTGAGGGTCATCAATATATTTTTCACCATGGCAAACTCAAAGATTCAATTCAAAAGGTAATTCTCAAACATGAATACAACTCACTGCAATTGATTCAACATAAGTTTAAAGAGTTATCATATCAATGGGGTCATGGAAAGAAAAACTCATTCAACATAGTTTATCAGTTTGAGTAGAGCAAAACAAAAAGAAGAAGAAGGTTGTGGTTGTGTGTATTTTATTGAAAGCAAAAACAAAAAATGAAAAATTTTCACCTAATGCAAGCAAACTAGAGATTAAAGCAAAAGTAAACTTAAAAGTAAAAATTCAGAGATATGCACCCCCACACTTAAATCATGCATTGTCCTCAATGTAAAAGAAAAGAAGAGAACAAAGGAATCTAAATACTCCCCTGGGGTGTGGTGTGCATGGCATGATCACTATTCAGATCGAGAAAGTGGAATTTCTTACACTACTTGCACTGCAAATCCTTCATAATGTGGTTTCAATCGATGCCCATTTACTTTGAAGATTTTTCCAGTTTCTATGCTTTTGATGTCTACAGCTCTATGGGGGTAGGCATGTTCCACAATGAATGGTCCAATCCACCTGGATCGTAACTTTCCTGGAAACAATTTTAAACAAGAATCAAAGAGTAAGACTTTATCACCAACCTCAAATTGTTTTCTTGAAAGATGACTGCCATGGGTGGCTTTGGTTTCTGCTTTGTAGTTCCAAGAGTTCTCATATGCGTCTCGTCTTATTTCCTCTAGCTCTTGCAGTTGCAATTTGTGGTGGTGTCCAGCTTCCTTGAGATCCATGTTGCAATTCTTTACAGCCCAATATGCCTTGTGTTCAAGCTCGACTGGAAGGTGACAAGCTTTCCCATAGACCAATCGGTAAGGGGATATACCTATGGGAGTCTTGTAAGCTGTTCGGTAGGCCCATAAAGCATCTTCTAGTCTGGCACTCCAATCTTTTCGGTTAGGGGAGACTGTTTTCTCAAGGATGGCCTTGATTTCTCTATTGGATACTTCAGCTTGCCCATTTGTCTGAGGGTGGTAGGCTGTGGATGTTCTATGGATCACATTGTGTTTCCTGAGGAGGCTTTCCACTACCTTGTTACAAAAATGGGTCCCTCTATCACTGATGATTGCCTTTGGTACTCCATGTCTGGCAAAGATATGGGTCTTCATAAAGTCTACTATGGCCTTGGCATCATCAGTCTTTGTTGCTCTAGCTTCCACCCATTTGGATACATAATCCACTGCAAGGATGATGTAGGTGTATCCAAAGGATGGTGGGAATGGGCCCATGAAGTCTATGCCCCACACATCAAACACCTCATAGACCATGATGGGGTTCTGTGGCATTTGATTTCTTTTGCTCAGATTTCCAGTTTGTTGACACCTAGCACATGATCTGCAAAACATAAAAGCATCTCGAAAAATAGTGGGCCAAAACAGACCACTTTCAAGTATCTTATGAGTAGTTTTTCTAGGACCAAAGTGTCCACCACAACTATATGAGTGACAAAAAATGAGTATTGAAGCTATTTCTTGGTCGGGAATACATCTCCTTATCATTTGGTCAGCACAATGTTTCCACAAATATGGTTCATCCCAAACATAGTATTTGGCATCTTTCTTTATCTTATCTTTGGTGTGCTTTGGCATGTCAGAAGGCAAATTACCTGTGGCTAAGTAGTTTACCATGTCTGCGTACCATGGCTCATCAGATTGGGCAAGGAAGATTTGTTCAAGGTGGTCATTCTTATATTCTTCAGATTCTGAGAGATGTTGCAAAGGTGTCTGCGCAGAGGTGGTTTCAGAAGTCTCCTTCTGTGCAAGACTTGACTGCAAAGGAGATGGCGCAGAACTAGATTCAGAAGCTTCCTTTTGCGCAGGACTTGGCTGAAAGGGAGGCAGAAGAGAGCTAATTTGCATGGGAAGCTGAATGGGCGCGCCTGAGAGGCTTTCAGATGCCTCTTCTTGCGCAGGGGTGGTCTGTACTCCATTCTGAAGTGGTGCAACTGGTTTCTGTACTTCCTGTAATGGTTTGTAGTTCATCTGGTGGATGCTGCAAACTATTTCCTTAAGTTTCGACTCTTTCTGGCTCTCATTCCTGCAAAGATCATCATTTAGTATATCATCTTGATTTACAAAAAAAAAACATTTTCACTCAAACAATCAATGATATCTAAATTATTAACAGGCTCTGTTTGATCAGTTTGTTTGGATAAACAGTTTTCTGGTTGTGCCTCTTCAGTAGCTTGTTCTTGTACTTGCGAACTTTCATCATCTTCCTCATCATCTTGAAACTCTTCCTCTCTTCTCAATATGTTTGCATTTTCCGCGGTGGCAATCCGCTGTTCGAGGTTTTGTAAAGCACTTACCATGGACTCCATCATTTTTTCAAGGTGCTGGGTGGAATTTAGAGGTGCTGGTTGGACTTGATATCCTTGATAGTCCTGGTAGTTGTTAGCCCTAGCATAGCCAAAATTCGGATGGTCTCCCCAACATGGATTGTAGGTGTCAAGGTAAGGATCATGTCTTGGTTGTCCATAGGGTCCTTCAAATGAATGTATTTGTTGAAGTTGTTGAGCTTGACCTATAACAAGACTTTTCAAAGCAGAGGTTAGTTCAGAAATTTGAGAAGTGAGAACAGATATACCTACCTCATTGACTCCTTTTTGCAATTGCTTTTCATCTCCATATTGTCTAGATGCTACTGCAAGTTTTGAAATCAACTCTCTAATTGCTTGAGGTGTGCTATCTTTAATTGAACCTCTACATGCTACATCAATGAATTTCCTTTCGGATGGTAGCAAACCTCCACAGAAGAATTCTATGAGTGATCTTTCTGAAATGTCATGTTGAGGACAATTTGTACACAATCTATTAAATCTTTCCCAGTAATCATACAAATCTTCAGTTTCTTCTTGATTAATGCAACTAATCTCCCTTCTTATGCCTATTATTTTAGAAGTTGGAAAATATTTATTCAGAAAGGCTCTTACCATACCTTCCCAAGAAGTGATTGATCCAGGTGGCAAGTAAAATAATCAATCTTTGGCATAATCATCAAGTGAGAATGGGAATGCTCTTAATTTAACATGCTCTTCAAATATGCCTTGTGGTCCCATGGATGAACAAACAAAATGAAATTCTTTCAAGTGCTTATGTGGATTTTCATGCTCCAAACCTCTAAATTTAGGTAGTAGATGTATCAAACCTGTTTTGAGCTCAAAAGGGGCTGTCAAAGGTGGGTAAGTGATGCACCATAGCGCTTGATCATCAACAGGGGCTGCCAACTCTCTCAATGTTCTTTCTCTTGGTATTGGTGCCCTCTTGGTTGGATTTTCTGGTTCAATATCAGCATGTACAGCAGGTCCAGCTGGTCTTTGAATAGGGGCAGCATGTTGCACATGAAATTCAGCCATTTCAGCGGCTGTTTGGGCAATTTCTGCAGCTGTGTTTGCAAGGGCTGGTTCTGCAGATTCTGGTGTAGCAGATTCTGGTTCTGTTGAGGTAATTTCTGTGTGTGCTATCTCCTGGACAGCAGGTAATGCTTGTTCTGTAATTTCTGCATATGCTGTTTTTTGGATAGCAACAAATTCAGCAGGTGTTGTTTGAGCAGCAGTGTTTATGGCTGCCTTTTGGACAGCAGCTGGTTCTATTTCTCGGAACAGCAGTCTTGACAGTAGGTGCTGAAGGTAATTGCTCAGTAGCATTGTTAAGGGTGGCAGATCTGGTAATGAAAGAAAAATAAACAAGTAAAATCAATTCCCCGGCAACGCCGTCAATTTTTTAGAGTGCGGTTGTCGAAGCCGGTCAAAAATAACCTTCTTGGTTACCTACAATTTACAACTGTAGATAGTGGTGAAGGATCGAATCCACAGAGAATTGATTACCTATTTATTTTTCTCAATCAAGACCAAGAGAACTAATTGAAAACACAATGGAAAGCAAGTAACTAAAAGCTGAATTAAAGTAAAGTGCAATAAAAGTAAAAAGGGGGGGGGGGTTTTGAGATTGATTTGTCTAACAACTATTGAAAGCAAATAAAACAGCAAGTAATTAAAATAAAAGAGGAAATCAATATGAGAAAAGTCTAGTTGAAGATATGGATCCACTTTGGTTGTTTTGGTTGATCATTGAAACATGGTTATCTTGATTGAATCAATAGGTTGGTTATGGGGGTGGAAGACGCTTCTCACCACCATGTCTTTCCTTATGAACAAACTGATTAGGGAATGTCCTCTAACCAATTACTAATCAACAAATTACCAAGGAACGTCCTTGGGCCAAAGGCATCAAAACAATTGCCAATTTCATGAAGAACAAGAAAGATCCAAACCCTAGCTACTCAAACGCATGAGGTGTTGCTAGATCATACAATTTCTTGGGTTTTTACACCAAGTGTTTTATGGAAAGAATATTTCCAGCAATTACGGACTAACAAATATCCCAATCCAACAATCAATTAACTTTGCAATCAAGAATCAAGTGGCCAATTTGATCAAAACAACAAAGCAATCTTGGAATCAAAGCGCAATTGCATGAATATTGAATAAATCAAAAGCAAACACTTTATGTTCAGATCTCACAACCTTTTAAACAACCTTAGTTTCAACCAAACTTCAACTAGAAAGAAGGTTTCAGCCACTCATGGCTGAACCAAAACAGAAAATTAAAGAAAAGAAGAAAGAAGAACCAAAATTGAGGGTAGAAGCCCCTTGGAGTGTGGCTGCCCTTGCTTGGCCGAATTTGGAGAGTTGAATTGTCTCTCTTCTTGTGTTCTTGAGGCCTTTAAATAGGTGTTGAGAGGCTGCCTAAGGTTTGGTAGCAATCCATGAGTCTTTTAGAGGTTGTCCAAAGTGCCCTTGGTCCCATATGTGCCTTCTTTGTGCATGGGTTAAGGCAAAAACGTTGAGCATGTTTTGAATTGCAAGTGGGGGCTCTTTGGTCTTTTAATTACTGCCCAAGATCTTCAAGATGTTGCCTAAAGAGTCAAGAGGCTGCCCATGCACTAATAAGGAAGGTGGAGCCTCCTTTTGAATTTTGAATTTTGAATGTGCATGGCATGAAATGGGAAACATGTGATCTTCAAGATTTGGCTTCTTGAATGAGATGGATCTTGAAATCCAATATCTGAATATGAATCTTGGAGATTTGAATTTCAAAATACTTTCCTTTTTTGCCTCTTCAATTATGGCAACTTGAGATATGGCTTCTTGAATAAGGAAAAGGCAACTTGCTGATTTGAAATTCGAATTTCAAATGGCTTTGGCTTAATGTTCTTTCCTTCTTTGCCACTTTCCTTATTTAGAACTTTCCATATTTAGCTTGACTTGATTTCAACTTGGCAGGCTTGCTCTCTTTTGCTCCAAATAAGGCAGTTTTAGGGGTATTTTCTCCAAAGTGTCCTTTTACACCATTTTCTGCAAAATAATGCCAAGAGCACTAAATTAAGCAGAAATCATGTAAATATTCATCAACAATATTAATATAAAATGGACTAAATTATGCTCTATCACATGTTATGTCACCCATTGGGGCATGGATGAGATCCCAAAGAGGGGTCAATGTTTATGGTTATGTTTATGTTTAGTGCATGCACAGGTTGAGTTTGGTGTATGAGAGAATGAATGAAAGAAAAGTTCAAATTTTTATGTATGATGTTGATCATGTATGGGATTAAACAGGTTCACAGGATGTATGTTTGGCATGCTACGGGTCCCGGCGGCCTTAAGCCGATCTGGATTCTAGCGCCGGTAGCGGTCTGATTTTCGGGTCGTTACAAATTAATTGTTGGATTAGGATATTTATTAGTCCGTAATTGCTGGAAATATTCTGTCCATAGAACACTTGGTGTAAAAACCCAAGGAATTGTATGATCTAACATCATCTCATGCGTTTGAGTAGTTAGGGTTTGGATCTTTCTTGTTCTTCATGCAATTGGCAATTGTTTTGATGCCTTTAGCACAAGGACGTTCCTTGGCAATTTGTTGATTAGTAATTGATTAGAGGACATTCCCTAATCAGTTTGTTCATAAGGAAAGACATGGTGGTGAGAAGCCTCTTCCACCCCCATAACCAACCTATTGAATCAATCAAGATAACCATGTTTCAATGATCAACCCAAATAACCAAAGTGGATCCATATCTTCAACTAGACCTTTTCTCATATTGATTTCTTGTTTTATTTTAATTACTTGCTGTTTTAATTGCTTTCAATAGTTGTTAGACAAATCAATCTCAAAACCCCCCTTTTTACTTTCCTTGCACTTGTTTCTATTTCTCTTTGATTACTTGCTTTCACTTGTGCTTTCAATTAGTTCTATTGGTCTTGATTGAGATAAATAAATAGGTAATCAATTCTCTGTGGATACGATCCTTCACCACTATCTGCAGTTGTAAATTGTAGGTAACCATGAAGGTTATTTTTGACCGGCTTCGACAACCGCTCCTATCAATACGATCCTTCACCACTATCTGCAGTTGTGAATTGTAGGTAACCAAGAAGGTTATTTTTGGCCGGCTTCGACAACCGCTCCTATCAAAAATTGGCGCCGTTGCCGGAGAATTGATTTCACTTGTTTGTTTATTTTTCTTTCATGACCAGATCTGAAAGTAGGGACACTCTGCCCTTTGATCCAGAAATTGAACGCACTCTCAAAAAGGCTTAGAAAGCAAGTTTCTGCGCCTGAAGAACATTCTGCCCAACCTTCGGCCGCCGAAAGTCCTACACTCCAGCAACCAAGTTGCGTGCCAATGGCAGAACCTCAAGCACCAGCTGCTGCCCATAACGGACATGCTGTCCAAGGCCAGATAATTCAAGAAAATCCAGCAAATAGGCCACAAGCACAAAGGGAAAGAACCATGAGGGAGTTAGCAACTCCTATAGGTGATTATGCTCCACTTTGCATCACCTATCCACCTCTTACAGTTCCCTTTGAACTCAAGACAGGTTTGATAAATATTCATCCTAAGTTTAGAGGCAGAGAAAATGAAAATCCACATAAGCACTTAAAAGAATTTAAAATTATTTGCTCATCCATGAGACCTCAAGGGATCTCTGAAGATCATGTTAAACTAAGAGCCTTCCCTTTTTCATTAGATGACCATGCTAAGGATTGGTTATTTTATTTGCCACCTGGATTTATAACGTCTTGGGATGATATGGTCCAAGCCTTTTTGGACAAATACTTCCCACCATCTAAATCAATTGGCATAATAAGAGAAATCACTAGCATAAGGCAAAGACCAACTGAGGACTTATATGATTATTGGGAAAGGTTTGAAAGACTATGTACAGGTTGTCCACAACATGATATGTCAGACAAAGCCCTCATTCAGTTCTTCTATGGAGGATTGATTCCATCAGAAAGGAAACTCATAAATGTAGCCTGTGGAGGATCTATCCTAGACAAGTCACCAAGGGAGATGAAAGAGTTGATATCTACTCTTGCAGCCTCATCTAGGCAGTATGGAGAAGAAAGGCAACTGCAAAGGGCCAATGAGGTAAGTTTTCCCACTATGTTTGAACTAACATTTGTTATGAAAAATATTGCTATAGAAGTTGTGCAACAGATTCAAGCACCCCAGCCTCCTAGGCCATGTGGGATCTGCTCATATGTAGGACACCCCACTGATCAATGTCCTACCCTCCAAGAAGACAATCAGCAAGTCAATGCAATTGGGAGGTACAACAACCAACCCAGATATGATCTATATTCCAATACATACAATCCAGGTTGGAGAGACCACCCCAATTTTAGCTATGGGAAGCCCAACAATGATCAGAATTACCAAAATTACCAAAGAAATCAAGTCCAACCAGCACCTTCAAATCCAAATCAGAACCTTGAAAAGATCATGCAAACAATGATGGAAACAATGGTCAATACCATGCAAGGCGTGCAACAAGAGATAGGCCAACTGGCTGCATCCATCGGCAGAACTGAATCCCAAGGTAAGCTCCCTTCTCAAACTGAAACCAACCCTAGACAGAATGTTAGTGCTATTACTTTGAGAAGTGGCAAAGAGCTTCAAGATACTAATCATGAGCAAGAAAAAGAACCAAGACCACCTGAAGCCTCTCCATCTCAATCAGAACCACCTCATGCGCACAAGACTGATCCAAAGGTAAGCTTTCACATCCCTCCTTTCCCGAAAAGATTTGAAAAAATGCAAAAAGAAAAAGAGGAAAAGGAGATTCTTGAGACTTTCAGAAAAGTGGAGATCAACATACCACTACTAGACGTTGTCAAGCAAATTCCTAGGTATGCCAAATTTCTGAAGGAGCTTTGCACCAATAGAAGGAGGCTTGCTGAAAGAGAAAAAGTAAGTGTAGGTGAGGTAGTTACTGCTATTATTAAAAGAGAACTCCCTACCAAATGCAAGGACAAAGGTATGTTTGCTATCTCTTGCAAAATTGGGAATGTTGGTATCAAGAAAGCCATGTGTGATCTTGGTGCATCTATTAATGTCATGCCTCTCTCCATCTATAAATCTCTCAATGCATGTGCACTAAAAGAAACAAGAGTTGTGATACAATTGGCTGATAGATCTGTGGTACACCCCGTAGGTGTTCTTGAAGATGTCTTAGTCGAAGTAGATGAACTTGTCTTTCCTGCTGATTTTTATGTGATTGATACTAAGGAAGATAGTTGCAATACTAGTTCTGACATTCTTCTTGGACGTCCTTTCTTGAGTACTGCTAGAACTAAAATTGATGTGCATGATGATACTCTTACCATGGAATTTGAAGGGGAAGTAATTAAGTACAATGTCTATGATGCCATGAAATATCCTCATGATATGTCCCCTGTTTATGGTCTTGATATTATTGATTGTTTGAGTCAAGATGTGTTTGATGAAAATCAAGATTCTATTCTAGATGATGATCTTTGCAGGATTGAAGACCTGAAACTAAAAGAAACAATCTGCAACATTCAGCAAATTGAGATCAAGCAGACAGAAGACATTCGGCTGCCGAACATAGACCACTTTCGGCCGCCGAACCCTACTACCCCGAAGGAACCAGATTCTGTTACACCTCTTGAGCCAAACATTGCGCAGAAAGAAGATGTCCTTCGGCCGCCGAACATCTTCCGGCTGCCGAACCCCACTGACTTGCGAAAGCCGAATCCATCGCCAAAGCTCATTCCGCAAACTGAAGAAATTCGGCCGCCGAACTCAGACACTTTTCGGCCTCCGAACCTCTCCCAGCAGGCTCCATCACAAGCAAGCTCTTTCACCCCACCTTATTTGCAGACAAGCTCAGAACAATACCTTCCTGAATCTAAAGAAACCAAGGAAGACCTCCTTGAACAAATCTTCCTTGCTCAGTCTGATGAGCACTTGGCCACAGGTAACTTACCTTCTGACATGCCCAAGCACACTAAAGATAAAATAAAAAAGGGTGCCAAATACTATGTTTGGGATGAGCTATATTTGTGGAAACATTGTGCTGACCAAATGATAAGGAGATGCATTCCTGATCAAGAAATAGCCTCTGTACTTACTTTTTGTCATTCATATAGTTGTGGAGGACACTTTGGTCCAAGGAAAACTGCTCACAAGATACTTGAAAGTGGCCTATTTTGGCCCACCATGTTTTGAGATGCTTTTCTATTTTGCAGGACATGTGCCAGGTGTCAACAGACCGGAAATCTGAGCAAAAGAAATCAAATGCCACAGAACCCCATCATGGTCTATGAGGTATTTGATGTTTGGGGCATAGACTTCATGGGACCATTCCCACCATCCTTTGGATACACTTATATCATCCTTGCAGTGGATTATGTATCCAAGTGGGTGGAGGCTAGAGCAACTAAAACTGATGATGCCAAGGCAGTGGTAGACTTTGTCAAGACCAACATCTTTGCCAGACATGGAGTACCAAAAGCAATCATCAGTGATAGAGGGACCCATTTTTGCAATAGGGTAGTGGAAAGCCTTCTCAAAAAATACAATGTCATCCACAGAACATCCACAGCCTACCACCCTCAGACGAATGGACAAGCTGAAGTGTCCAACAGAGAAATCAAAGCCATCCTTGGAAACACAGTTTCTCCCAACCGAAAGGATTGGAGCTTAAGATTAGAGGTTGCCTTATGGGCCTACATAATAGCCTACAAGACTCCCATAGGCATGTCTCCTTATAGACTTGTCTATGGGAAAGCTTGTCACCTCCCAGTTGAGCTTGAGCACAAGGCATATTGGGTAAAGAATTGCAACATGGACCTCAAAGAAGCTAGACACCATCGTAAGTTACAACTGTAAGAGCTTGAGGAAATAAGACGAGATGCATATGAGAACTCTTGGAACTACAAAACAAAGACCAAAGCCTCCCATGACAATCATCTTTCAAGAAAACAATTTGAGGTTGGTGATAAAGTCTTACTCTTTGACTCTCGTCTGAAACTGTTCCTAGGAAAGCTACGGTCTAGGTGGATTGGACCATTCATTGTAGAACATGCATACCCACATGGAGCTATAGACATCCGAAGCATAGAAACTGGAAAAATCTTCAAGGTGGATGGACATCGTCTGAAACCATACTTTGAAGGGTTCGCAGTACAAGTGGTGGAAGAAATTCCACTACAACATCCTTCTGCCTAGAGGATCATGCCAAGCACACCACACCCCAAGGAAGTACTCAGTTTCTTTTGTTCTCTTCGCTCTTCTCTTCTCCCCTTCTCTCTTCTTTTACATTGAGGACAATGCATAATTTAAGTGTGGGGGTGCATATAGCTTCTTCCTTCTCCTTCTCCCTTTCTTCTTCTTCTCTTCTCTTCTTCTACGATTTTTCATGCTTTCAGATTCCAAAATTTTTTTCTTTTTCCTTTCGGTTTTAAGTTCCTTAGCCACAGTTGAATTTTAATTAATTTATGCTTTCAATAAAACACACACAACCACAACCTTCTTCTTCTTTTTGTTTTGCTCTACTCAAACTGATGAACTATGTTGGATGAGCTTTTCTTTCCATGACCCCATTGATGTGATAACTCTTTAAACTTATGTTGAATAATTGCAGTGAGTTATATTCATGTTTGAGAATTACTTTTTAAATTGAATCTTTGAGTTTGCCATGGTGAAAAATATATTGATGACCCTCAATTGGTTGAGAATAAATTGAAATTGTGTGAATGAACTTAACATGAATTGCTTTAGCAATTGGTGTTGATTTGCCCAAATCATTGAGAGAAAGAAAATTCAGCAAAGGCAAAGCCCTCAAAAGCACAAAATAAGAAAATATTCCAATGGTCAAAAAGACTATGAAAAGAGCTAGTAGCCACTTGGAAAGGTGATCAACTGAGTAACTGGGAGTGGGTATCACAAATATGTACCTTCACGTCAAAAGATTGGTGATCTTTTCAAGCAAAATCAAAGTGGAAAAAGCCTGAATAAAGTACTTCAAGGTAAGGGCAAGTCAATCCAAAAGCTAGAAAAAGTCTTAACATAATGTGCATGTCTCTCCTAAGGAAAACAAATCCTAGCCATGGTAAGCAAAGGGAAACAAGGAAAGGAGGTAAGTAATCTTCATGCATATATTCTTCACTGCAATGATTTAAAATAGGTGTCTTGAGTATGAGCTTAAGTGGAAATAAGGATCTAGAGCAAAGGAAGCTTATTTGACTATGTTTGTTTGCTTGAGGACAAGCAAAAGCTTAAGTGTGGGGGTATTTGATAGAGCATATTTTAGTCCATATTTTCATGATCTTATTGATGTTTGTTTGCACCTATTCTACCTAATTTTGTGGTTTTAATCATGTTTTGCAAGTATTAGGTGTGAAGAAACAATTTGGAGAAAATGCTCTTAAAAATGCCAAAAGAAGCCAAAACTAGAGAAGCAACCTTCGGAGGCAACTTTCGGAAGCCAAAAATCAGTCACCTTCGGCGGCAACCTTAGGCGGCCGAAAGAGGACTCCAGAGACGAAAGTCGACCACCTTCGGTGGCACCTTCGGCCGCCGAACCTTGTGTCCAGAGCCGAAAGTCCAGCCTCCGAAACTCACTTTAGGCAGCCAAAAATGCACTCCAATGCACACTTACCTTATTCAAGAAGCCATATCCCAAGTTGCCATATTTGAGGAGCCAAACAAGGGAAGTATTTTAAGATCCAAATCTTCAAGGTTCACATTCAAATATTGGATTTCAAGATTAAGCTTATTAAGGAAGCCAAATCCAAAGATCACATGTTTTCCACTTAGTATCATGCACATTCAAAATTCAAAAGGAGGCTTCACCTTCCTTATTAGTGCATGGGCAGCCTCTTAACTCTTTAGGCAACATCTTGAAGACCTTGAGCAGCAATTGAAAAGACCAAAGAGCCCCCACTTGCCTCCATTCATATGCATCTCGTTTTTGCCTTCACCCATGCACAAAGAAGGCACATATGGGACCAAGGGCACTTTGGACAGCCTCTAAAAGACTCATGGACTGCCACCAACCCTAAGGAGCCTCTTAAGATCTATTTAAAGGCTTCAAGAAGATAAGAAGATAGATTTGGTTCCACCTCTTCTCCAAGAATTCGGCAAGCCTCTCCAAGGCTCTCTCTTCACCTAGTTCTTCATCTTTTCTTCTTCTTTTCTTTTATTTTCTGTTTTGGTTCAGCCATGAGTGGCTGAAACCTTCTTTCTAGTTGAAGTTTGGTTGAAACTAAGGTTGTTTAAAGGGTTGTGAGATCTGAACAGAAACTTTTGTCTTTGATTTTATTCAATATTCATGCAATTGATGCTTAATTCTAAGGTTGCTTTGCTGTTTTGATCAAATTGGCCACTTGATTCTTGATTGTAAAGTTAATTGATTGTTGGATTAGGATATTTGTTAGTCCGTAATTGCTGGAAATATTCTGTCCATAGAACACTTGGTGTCAAAACCAAGAAATTGTATGATCTAGCAACATCTCATGCGTTTGAGTAGCTAGGGTTTGGATCTTTCTTGTTCTTCATGCAATTGGCAATTGTTTTGATGCCTATGGCCCAAGGACGTTCCTTGGCAATTTGTTGATTAGTAATTGGTTAGAGGACGTTCCCTAATCAGTTTGTTCATAAGGAAAGACATGGTGGTGAGAAGCCTCTTCCACCCCCATAACCAACCATTGATTCAATCAAGATAACCATGTTTCAATGATTAACCCAAACAACCGAAGTGGATCCATATCTTCAACTAGACTTTTCTCATATTGATTTCCCTCTTATTTTAGATTACTTGCTGTTTTAATTGCTTTCCATAGTTGTTAATCAAATCATCTCAAAACCCCCCTTTTTACTTTTCTTGCACTTTATCTTTGTTCTACTTTCAATAACTTGCTTTCACTTGTGCTTTCAATTAGTTCTATTGGTCTTCATTGAGATAAATAAATAGGTAATCAATTCTCTGTGGATACGATCCTTCACCACTATCTGCAGTTGTGAATTGTAGGTAACTAAGAAGGTTATTTTTGGCCGACTTCGACAATCGCTCCTATTAGCCTGGCCCGCGAAGGAGCTCCTCAGGACTTTATTATACAATCAATAGTACAAAAGTACTCTGTGCCCGGCCCTCTCGGGGCTCCTCAGGACTTTACTGTGCCCAGCCCTCTTGAGGCTCCTCATGACTTTACTGTGCCCGGCCCGCGATGGGGCTCCTCAGGACTTTACTGTGAGAGCTAATGAAACCAACTCTGTGCCCGTCCGCAAGTACAATAAATAATGCAATGCAATGCACATATTAGTGAATTCTAATGCAATCAACCTATTGCATAATCATGGTGCATGAAACATGCTAAAAGCATTTGATTTCTCAATTAGAAAGATTAAGTTTAGTTCCACTCACCTCTGGCTAACTCTGTACTGACTCTGAAGCAGTGCTCACTGCTGATCTCTTCGGTTCCTCTGGTTCGTTCCTACACAAGTGGACTCAAATGAGGGACCAAACTAGCTCAAGAACATCTCTATAAAACTCCTCAAAAAACTCCCTAAAACATCCTAAAACGAACAAGGAAAACATGCAAAAGAAGGCTGGACAGGGCACTTTCGGCGGCAGGTTCGACGGCCGAAAGTCCCTCTAGAGCCGAAACTCACTCACCTTCGACGGCAGATTCGGCGGCTGAAACTCCAATCCAGAGCTGAAAGTCCAAACTTTCGGGGGCGAGCTTTGGCAGCCAAAACCACCTCCTTAGGCATGTTCGGCGGCCGAAACATCCTTCGGCTGCCGAACCTGGGTTCTCCAAGAAGGCAGAACCCTGCTCTGTCTCATGCAACCAGCCTCCCAACTTTCTCATACATGCAATCAACAACTCAACAACAAGCATACACTCAAGTACATGCGTAAAGGGGTCCAAAACTAACTTAAAACCCCATCAAACATCACAACTCAACACATAAGCATGCTTTAACACAAAAACTCTCATAACCCTACTTAACCTAATCATGCATCTCTACCCATAAAACTCCATAAAACTTTCATAAAACATGAAAGGAGTTAGGGATCTACACTTACCTCTTGAAGATCGAGAGGATAGGTGATCCTAACGTGGAGATATGGAGAAACTCGCTCTCAAAGTCTCCAAGCTTTAAAACTTTAGTCTTTAGCTCAAAAGCTTCAAAACAACATGAAAACTTGTCAAAACTTTGAAAGATTTGAGAAAATATGAAGATCACCCAAGGAAGATCATGGTCTCACCTCTGTCCGTGGAAATGGAAAGAAAAATCTTATCCATTTACTGACATGTTGCCTTTTATAGGTGACTGGCCAGACCACCTTCGGCGGCCAAACGTGATTCCAAAGCCATGCATTTTCGGCGGCCGAACCTGGCTTTTCTTCCTTAGTGCTTTTCTTTTAAAAACTCATTTTCTTTACACTTAAAACATTAAAACTTAGGGAAAATAATTTAGAAAAACATAATTCTTACCCTTCTAGAGAATTCCGAGATCATAAATTCCACCGGACAGTAGGAATTCTGATGCCAGACTCTAGCCGGGTATTACATTCTCCCCCCCTTAAGAACATTCGTCCCCGAATGTTCCTCAAATAACTAAACACATAAAAAGGAGGAGAAACTAACCTCAAAACAAATATGGATATTGCTGGAGCATAGACTCCCGTGTCTCCTAGGTGCACTCTTCCATATTGTGGTGGTTCCAAAGGACTTTCACCATCAGAATTTCCTTGTTCCTCAGCTTTCTGATCTGCGTGTCTAGGATCCGCGCTGGCTGCTCTACATAGGTGAGATCTCCAAGGATCTCTACATCAGGCTCACTAAGAACCTTACTCGGATCTGATACGAACTTCTGTAACATGGAAACATGGAACACCGGGTGGATTCTTTCCATAGAAGCAGGTAAATCCAGCTTGTACAATACATTCCCGATCTTTTGCAAGATCTCAAAGGGTCCAATATACCGTGGAGCTAGCTTACTTTTCTTCCCAAATCGAACCACTCCTTTCATTGGAGACACCTTCAGCAATACCATATCACCCTCTTGAAACTCTATCTGCTTCCTGCGGACATCTGCATAACTTTTATGTCTGCTCACAGCAGTTCTGATTCTCTCTCTGATAATGGGCACCACCCTGCTGGTAATCTCTACTAGCTCCGGCCCTGCAAGAGCCTTTTCTCCCACTTCTTCCCAGTAAACTGGTGATCTGCACTTCCTCCCATACAAAGCTTCGTAAGGAGCCATCCCGATGCTAGCATGATGGCTGTTATTGTAGGCAAACTCCACCAAAGGTAGGTGCTGCCTCCAAGAACCGCCAAAATCTAACACACTCATCCGAAGCATATCCTCTATAGTCTGGATGGTCCTCTCTGACTGTCCGTCAGTCTGTGGATGGAAAGCAGTGCTAAAATCCAACCTTGTGCCCATAGCACTCTGCAGACTCCACCAAAACCTGGAGGTGAACTGGGGTCCTCTATCTGACACTATAGACACTAGAACCCCATGCAACCTTACTATCTCTTCCACATAAATATGTGCTAACTTGTCCATAGAATAGCCACTTCTGACAGGGATGAAGTGAGCAGATTTAGTCAGTCTGTCCACAATCACCCATATGGAGTCTAGTCTATTGGACGTCGCCGGTAATCCCACCACAAAATCCATAGCTATGTTCTCCCATTTCCACTCTAGAATCGATAGTGGGTTAAGTATTCCAGCCGGCTTCTGATGTTCCAGTTTCACCCTCTGGCAAACTTCACAGGCGGACACAAACTGTGCCACTTCTCTCTTCATAGCTGGCCACCAATACACTCTTTTCAGATCCTGATACATCTTGGTGGCTCCAGGGTGAACACTGTACTTGGCATTATGAGCTTCCCTCATAATGTCTCCTTTCAGACTTATGTCATCTGGTACACATAGTCGATTCCCATAGCGGAGGATCCCTTTGCTGTCAAATCTGAACTCTGCACTATTGCCTGACTGAACAGTCCTGGCAATTTTTACTAACTCAGGGTCCTTATGCTGTTTCTGAGCCACCTGCTTCAGAAACACGGGTGTCACTCTCCTCTGTGCTATCAAAGTTCCTATACCAGACAACTCTAGCTGTAGCCCTTCGTCGATGAGCTTATAAAATTCCATCACCACCGGTCTCCTCTCTGCTGCTATATGGGACAAACTGCCAAGTGATTTCCGGCTTAAGGCATCTGCCACAACATTCGCCTTACCCGGATGGCACTGAATTCTGCAATTATAGTCACTGAGCAGTTCTACCCACCTTCTCTGCCTCAAATTCAGTTCTCTTTGACTCAAGATGTACTGTAAACTCTTATGATTTGTGAAAATCTCGCATTTAACCCCATAAAGGTAATGCCTCCACATCTTGAGTGCAAAGATAACTGCTGCCATCTCTAGGTCATGTGTGGGGTAATTCAACTCATGCTTCTTCAGCTGTC
This sequence comes from Manihot esculenta, assembly GCF_001659605.2. Classification (NCBI taxonomy): domain Eukaryota; kingdom Viridiplantae; phylum Streptophyta; class Magnoliopsida; order Malpighiales; family Euphorbiaceae; genus Manihot; species Manihot esculenta. Next base: position 22,891,883 of record NC_035169.2, on the reverse strand, counting down.
TAGAAGCATAAGCAATCACCCTGTCATTCTGCATCAAAACACAACCCAGTCCCACTCGGGATGCATCACAGAACACTGTGAAGTCTTCATTACTGGTAGGCAGAGCTAACACTGGTGCTGACGTTAACCCCTTCTTTAGCTCTTCAAAACCGTCTTTGCACTGATCAGACCAAACAAACTTCTGGTTCTTCTTAGTCAATCTGGTCATAGGAGCAGCAATCTTTGAGAAGTCCTGAACGAACCTCCTGTAGTAACTTGCCAGACCCAAAAAGCTTTTAATCTCTGTTACTGTAGTGGGTCTGAGCTAGTTAGCTACAGCTTCTATATTCTTGGGGTCCACTTCTATTCCCTTTGCTGATACTACATGCCCCAAGAATGAGATGCTCCTTAACCAGAATTCACACTTGGAGAACATGGCATACAAGCCATGCTCTCTCAGGGTTTGCAGAACTGTCCTCAGATGATAGGCATGCTCCTCTGCATTTCTGGAGTACACTAAGATATCATCAATGAAGACAATAACGAAGTGATCCAGATACTGTCTGAAAATTCTATTCATGAGGTCCATGAATGCTGCAGGGGCATTAGTCAACCCGAACGGCATTACTAGGAACTCATAATGCCCATATCTGGTCCTGAATGCCGTCTTTGACACATCTGCTTCTATAACTCTCAGCTGATGATATCCGGATCTCAGATCTATTTTAGAAAAACAACCTGCTCCAGCTAGCTGGTCAAATAGATCATCGATCCTAGGTAGGGGATACTTGTTCTTGGTAGTGACCTTGTTCAACTGTCTGTAGTCGATACAAAGTCTGAGGGATCCATCCTTCTTCTTTACAAACAGCACTGGAGCATCCCAAGGTGAGGTACTTGGGCGGATGAAACCCTTGTCTACCAACTATTGTAACTGCTCTTTCAGCTCTTTCAACTCAACTGGTGCCATACTGTAGGGAGGGATAGAGATCGATCTAGTACCAAGCAGCAATTCTATTTCAAACTCTATCTCCCTATCAGGTGGTAGTCCTGGAAGCTCGTCTGGGAAGACGTCTGGAAATTCTCTGACTGCTGGTACTGAGGCTGGTTCCCTAACCTGACTATCTAGCTCTCTCACATGAGCTAGAAACCCCTGACAACCCTTCCTGAGCAATCCACGAGCCTGAAGTGCTGATATCAAACCTCTAGGTGTACCCCTCCTGTCTCCTCTAAAGACACACTCTGACCCATCCTGGTCTCTGAAACTGACTACCTTGTCTCTGCAGTTCAAGGTAGCACTATGTGTAGATAGCCAATCCATCCCTAGAATGACATCAAAATCCGTCAAATCTAGAACCACAAGGTCAGCCAGAAGGCATCTACCCTCTATGAACACTGGACTGAAGCGACAGACTGACTCTGCCAATGATGGGCCACATTTGGGTCCACTGACCCAGAGAGGACACTCTAACTCAGAGACTATCAGACCTAATCTCTCCACGGCTCTCGAAGCAATAAAAGTGTGAGAAGCACCGGGGTCCATCAAAGCATACACCTCAGAACACCCAATGATGAGATTACTTGACACCACTGTGTTCGATGTGTCTGCCTCCTGCTGTGTCATAGTGAAGATCCGTGCTGGGGCTGATGGACCTTCACCTCGGGAACCTACCCCTGAAGAAGAGGCTGACCCTCTCCCTCTACCTCTGCCACTGCTCTGAGTCATGGCTGGAGCTGCTGGCTGGGCCACACTACCTGAGGTCATCTGCTGGGATGGTGCCACAAAGGCTCCTCCAGGACACTCCCGTGCCATGTGTCCCTCCTGCCCACATCTGAAGCAGGTTGTAGATCCCAACCGATAAACTCCTCTGTGCGGCCTCCCACATCTCATACAAACTGAACTGCCTGTGCCAGGGCTTGAGCCACTACCCATTCCCAGACCATACTTGATCTTGCTCCAGAACTTGCCCTTCCTGGACTTAAACTTTTCTCCCTTTTTGCTGCCAGAAGCTGCTGCACTGGGGGTCTTAGAACTCGAAGACTGTGCCACTTGCTGTTTTACTGTTCCCTGAATGATGGCACTTGCCTCCATCTTTCTGGCCGCATCCACTATAGAGTGGAAACTCTCTTTCTTTGCTGGAAGAATCAAGGAGGAATACCTAGGATGAAGTCTCATAGTATACCTCCTTGCCTTCTTCTGGTCAGTGTCATAAGCCTGACCCACATACTGTAACAATTCCAGGAACTTATCAATGTATTCATCAACACTCATCTCTTCAGTCTGTCTCAGCTGTTCAAATTCTATGACTTTCATCTCCTTGGAACTGTCAGGAAAAGCCCACCCAGCAAATTCATTGGCGAACTCTTCCCATGACATGCTGTCCAACCTGGGGTCCACATAATTCTTGAACCACTCTCGAGCTTTCTTGCATCTCAGTGTGAATCCCGCCATCTCAATGGCTCTGCTATCATCAGCTCCTAACTCATCGGTTATCATCTTAACCGATCTGAGGTACTCAAATGGATCATCTCCCGTGTTGAATTTGGGAGCATCCAACTTCAAATACTCCGTCATTTTCACTTTACTTCCCCCATATGAGCTAGGTTGAGGTGCTTGGACAACAGGGGCTACTGGTTCTGGTGGTGGAGGAGGAGGTGCTGTATCTCCTGGATCAGGATATGCTGTACTTGAATGGAAAGGTGAGGGTGGATACATGGGATATGGTGGGTAAAAAGGAGGATAAGGCATATAAGGCATGTAGGTAGGATATGGGTAAAGCTAGAGTAATCCGACGTACCCCCATCGGATACCCAGGGCCCTGTGGAAAGGGTAGATAGTGGGGTGGATAACCAAACCCCGAGGCCTAAGCACCTCCTTGAGACTCTCCCATACCCTCTTCAGACCTGTCCATACCCATGCTTTCATCTCTTCTCTGGTCAACATCCATAGCCTCCCTCACTTCATCTGACCTCCCTCCTCTGTCTGTTCCTCTTCTGCTCTCATCAAAAAACCTTCTAGGGTCCCTTGACGTACCCTCCCTGCTTGATCTCTGAGACATCGCCCTTGGCAACGCAGGAGGATGAGCATCAGTACCCTCACTCTCTGGTGGGACTCCAGTCAATCGTGCAGATCGACGAGTTCCTCTCATCTTAACTCTGGAAAACAACACATAACATAACATATTAGCATCATATGGTCCATGTGGAAACACATGAACCCTCAAGCATACATCACATATCAACAATGCACATGCATAAATCATGGCATTTCACATCATCATATAGACAGGACTCCACATCCTATCCTAGTGGACATGATTTCCTATTGTGCTTGACCTATTATAACCTCTATGAGCCCGACACTCTCTCTTGGTCCTACCATATGACCCTAGGGCTCTGATACCAATCTGTAACGACCCGAAAATCGGACCGCTACCGGCGCTAGGATCTAGATCGACTTAAGGTCGCCGGGACCCGTAGCAAGCCTGCTATACTCTCTGTGTACCTGTAAAATCCCATACATGATCATACATTTTCTGTGAAAAAAATAAAACTTTGCTCTGTACCAAGGCTCAACCTGTGCATGCACTATCTCTGTACTACAGAACCCCTTACTAGAGCTCTCATCATTGCTCTAGATGGGTTAAACTCTTAATATGCTAAGCCTAGTTTTCATACTCATCAATAAAACATTTACATAAACAGACCATGTATACACAAAGGGATTTACAAAACATATGGGTCAAGCACAATACTATACTCTGTACAATACTAAAACATCTCTTTTACAATGTTACATGTCCAAACTATACTATTACACAACTCTTTACTCTTTCTGTACTCTGCTGAAACTCCCACTGTTCTCTAAACCTGCAAGACTGGGGTTAGGGGAGAGGGTTGAGCTATACTAGCCCAGTGAGTAGAACAGTAAAAGCATGTTAATAAACATGCTCACATGAAATGCATCACATCACAAGTAATCACATATCCGACAGACTGAATAAAAAATCCCTCTGCTCTGTGCCCGGCTCGCGAAGGAGCTCCTTAGGACTTTATTATACAATCAATAGTACAAAAGTACTCTGTGTCCGGTCCTCTCGGGGCTCCTCAGGACTTTACTGTGCCTGGCCCTCTCGGGGCTCCTCAGGACTTTACTGTACCCGACCCGCGATGGGGCTCCTCAGGACTTTACTATGAGGGCTAATGAAACCAACTCTATGCTCGTCCGCAAGTACAATAAATAATGCAATGCACTTATTAGTGAATTCTAATGCAATCAACCTATTGCATAATCATGGTGCATGAAACATGCTAAAAGCATTTGATTTCTCAATTAGAAAGATTAAGTTTAGTTCCACTCACCTCTGGCTAACTCTGTACTGACTCTGAAGCAGTGCTCACTGCTGATCTCTTCGGTTCCACTGGTTCGTTCCTACACAAGTGGACTCAAATGAGGGACCAAACTAGCTCAAGAACATCTCTATAAAACTCCCCAAAAAACTCCCTAAAACATCCTAAAACGAACAAGGAAAACATGCAAAAGAAGGCTGGACAGGGCACTTTCGGTGGCAGGTTCGGCGGCCGAAAGTCCCTCCAGAGCCGAAACTCACTCACCTTCGGCGGCAGGTTCGGCGGCCGAAACTCCACTAAAGAGCCGAAAGCCCAAACTTTTGGGGGCGAGCTTTGGCAGCCGAAACCACCTCCTTAGGCATGTTTGGCGGCCGAAACATCCTTTGGCTGCCGAACCTGGGTTCTCCAGGAAGGCAGAACCCTGCTCTGTCTCATGCAACCAGCCTCCCAACTTTCTCATACATGCAACCAACAACTCAACAACAAGCATACACTCAAGTACATGCGTAAAGGGGTCCAAAACTAACTTAAAACCCCATCAAACATCACAACTCAACACATAAACATGCTTTAACATAAAAACTCTCATAACCCTACTTAACCTAATCATGCATCTCTACCCATAAAACTCCATAAAACTTTCATAAAACATGAAAGAAGTTAGGGATCTACACTTACCTCATGAAGATGGATAAGATAGGTGATCCTAACGTGGAGATATTGTAACGACCTGGAAACTGGTACCCCTCTGTAACGACCTGAACCGATACCGGCGCTAGGATCCAGATCGGCTTAAGGCCGCCGGGACCCGTAGCAAGCCAAATATACATACCATCACCTGGTCAAATCCCATACATTATGAAATATAAACATAAAAACTTAAACATCTGATGTAAATACCGAGCTTGACCTGTATGCAACATAACTAGAAACATAAAGAACCCCCTACTAGAGCCCTCATCAAAACTCTAGTTGGGTCAACATAACATATATCAAGCTGGGATCACATCCAAAGAACTAGAACCTAACCTGTGCATGCATCAGACCACAAACATAAGACCTCTACTAGGGTCCCCATCAACAACTCTAGCGTGGTAAACAACACATGCCATAAGTTTAGTTCAACTCAACTCAACATAAACTGTAACATACATCATGTATTAAAAAGGGACTAACCAAGTCTTAGGGCCAAGCACAGTTCTAATCCATAAACATAACTCTACTTTACTTTACATACCGTTCTCTTTCATTACCTTACAATTCATTATCTCAGTTTACATTACATGTCCACACTAAAAGTACTAATCTATTACATAAGCATAACCTTAACTCTCGAGACTTCCCGAACGACCTCATACCTGCAACACTGGGGTTAGGGGAGAGGGGTGAGCCAAAAAGCCCAGTGAGTAGAAACAAAGAAAACAATTCATTAATTACATGCTTTCATGAAATGCACCACAGCACAAACAATTCACATCATGGATTGGACATGACCACCAAAACTCCCTCTATCTGTAACATAACATGGTGCCCGGCCCTTCGGGCTCCTCAGGACTTCATTATGCCTGGCCCTCAAGGGGCTCCTCAGAACTTCATTATGCCCGGCCCTCAAGGGGCTCCTTAGGACTTCATTAACATAACATAGCTAGGGCTATTGGGGTCGCCTTGGTCCATCCACATCAACAGTAAATAATGCAATGCGTCATATTCGTGTAACTAGTGCAATCAATCTATTACATATACATGGTATTCATGATGCGTGAAACATGCTTAAACATTTGATTTCGTAAAATAAAAGATTAAGTTTAGTTCTACTCACCTGTGGCAGACGCAGGACTGACTCTGCAACAGCTAACACTGATGGCCTCCTCGGTTCCTCGGGTCCGATCCTACACAGGTGGACTCGAATGAGGTGCCAAACACACTCTAAACAACTCATAAACAACTACCCAAAAATCCCCTAAAACATCACCAAAACATGCATAGAAAAACAACCATGAAAAGGCTGGGGCGGCCGAACCCTCTCTCTAGAGATGAAACTCGGGCACTTTCGGCGGCACCTTCGGCGGCCGAAAGTCCCTCTCCAGAGACGAAAGTCAGGCACTTTCGGTGGCCGAACCCTCCTTCGGCGGCCGAACCTGGCAAATGCCTCCTTGGCCTTTTCTTTTTAAAACTCAATTCTTTTTCATTTAAAACCATGAAATCAGTAAAAACATTTTAGAAAACACATTTTACCCCTCTAGAAGACTCTAGCATCTTTAAAATCCCAGATTCCAATGGAGATTCCACCGGAAGGTAGGGATTCCGATGCCGGAATCTAGCCGGGTATTACATTCTTCCCCCGTTTAAGAACATTCGTCCCCGAATGTTCCACAAACAAACAGGTAAAGCATAAGACATAACATAAGCACAATCATAACGACACATAAACCCTAGTCTATAAAGAAACACGGTATCACTGGAGTGGGAACTCTCGGTTTTCCAGGTGCACTTTTCATCTTAAGGTGATTCTAAGGGGCTTTCACCATCGGGATTTCCTTGTTTCCACACTTTCTGACTTGTGTGTCTGCGGTCCGTACTAGCTGCTCAACATAGGTGAGATCCTCTACGATCTCCATCTCTGGTTATTTAAGAACCCCACTCGGACCCGACACAAACTCATATACCATGAAAACATGGAAAAATGGATGGATCTCTTCCATTGAAGTGGGCAAATCTAACTCATGAGATACATTCCTAATCCTTTGCAGGATTTCAAAGGGTCCAATGTATTTGAGTGCTAATTTACCTTTCTGCCCATAACGAATCACCCTCTTTTTTAGGAGACACCTCCAGCAAACCTCGACTTTCTCGAGACCCTCAACATGCTTCCGCTGTTCACTCTGACAAAACTCTTCTCTCTTCTGAAACTCTACATGCCTCTTGCGGACAACTTCTTAACTCTCCTGCTGACCAACGGTAGTTCTGATTCTTTTCTCTTTTTGACTACTGGCATTCTTCTTACTGTACTAAGGGATGGGGTAAGCTGCCAAGTGGTTTCCGGTTGAGGGCATCTATCGAAATATCTGCCTCAGCCGAATATACTGAACCTTGAAGTCATAAACACCACGCAGTTTTTACCCATCTCCTATACCTCATGTTCTTCTCCCTTGACTCAAGATGTATTGCAAGCTCTATCAATCTGTAAGGATCTGTCATCATACCTTATACAGGTACTGCCTCCACATCTTGAGTGCAAAGATTACCATCGCCATCTATAGATCATGTGTAAGATGATTCAACTCATGCTTCTTCAGCTACCTAGAAGCATAAGCAATCATTCTACCACTTTACATTAACACACAATCTAGTTCCACCCAGAACGCATCACAGGACACTGTGACATCTTCATTACTAGCGGACAGAGCCACCATTGGTGTTGACATCAACATTTCCTTTGGCTCTTCAAAGCTCTCTTCACACTGAGAAGACCACACAACCCTCTAGTTCTTCTTGATCCATCTGGCCATAGGAGCGGCAACTCTAGAGAAGTTCTAGATGAACCTCCAATAGGTAACCTGCCCAACCCAAAAAGCTCTTGATCTTTGTCACTATAATGGGCCTGGGCTAGTCAACTATAACTTCAACCTTCTCGGGTCTACCTCGCTTTTCTCCTTCCGACATACCATGACCCAAGAAAGATATACTCCTTGACCAGAACTCACATTTGGAGAACTGGGCATCCAAGCCATGTTCTCTCAGGATCTGCAATCCTGACTTCAGATAATGGGCATACTCTTTTGTATTTCTGGAACTCACCGAGGTACCGTCAATGAAGACAATAACGGAGTGATCCAGAAACCGACTAAAACTCTGCTTATGAGATCCATGAATGTTGTAGTGTTGGGAAATCCGTAGATTAATAGCAATCTAATTGCGCAGCGGAAAAATAAAATTTTGGATTTCCTTTCCCAGAATCCGAGTGCTCCATTTAAATCATAAGAAAGATGTGAGACTAACCTGTTAATCTCGTAGTGAAGATACACTGGCGGACTGATGGTGCTGCCTTTTCAAACGAACACCCTCTATGGTATCCACACGAACGTCTTCTATCCTTCTAGAGTGCTAGCTCTTTTCAAGATGGATAGATTATGTGCTCTATGTTCTACAATCTTTTAGACTGAGTTTTCTCAAAACTTTTACATTAACATACTCAATCTGTAGAAGGAGTATTTATATGTCTCAGTCTTTTATTTTCACACAACTCCTTTTCCTAAAAGGAGTTGTATTTTTCCCACAATTCTTTTCCTAAAAGAATTGTACAACTCTTTTCCTAAAAGAGTTATGTTCAGAACCCACTATCACAATCTCACAGATACTCAAATATCTTTATGTGATAGAGTCCTTTATCTATAACAGTTACAGATAGACTGCAGATCTTTTAAATATTATTATCTCATAATAATAAATAATTAATATTAATAATAATAACATATTATTATTATTAATTATACTAATGGGCTTTTAGCCCATTAATATAGCACATCAACAACGTTGTTGTGTGTGACCCAATAGGCTCATATTAATTGGCAATAGGCCCAGTCCAACAAGGCCTATAAATCATAAGTGGCCTCTAGCAAGACATTATGACTACCCAACTAATATGAGGATCAATAGTCCGATAAAGCCTATTAAATAGAACATGTATTAATCCTTTTGTCTCACGATATCTAGTTTGAACATAAGTCATGGTCAATGTCAAACTTATAATGTTCAAACTTATAATTTCTCGATCTCTAAGTAGACTGATAAATTCAAATGATATTGATCACACTATCAATTCATTTGAGCACGGCCATGCATTTCTCAGTCTCACTTATCGAGGGGCCCAGAAGATATCTCTCTCATAAAGAGGGACAAATCCTATCTTGATTGTTCATTTTCCTCTACATAATTTCTATTATGTTCAATCATAACCTTTATGATTGTCCGATTAAAGACAACGTTTGATTATGTCAAAACATAATAGTCCTTATGTTGGAAACTATGACAATCTCAAGTCAAAGGATTAAGACATAACTACTTTGAGATTCACTTATGACAATGACCCATGTAGTGATCTCAATGCGGGTCCATCCAATACTTTGTTCTCCAACAAGTATTTATGATTATTGAATTATATCAACATATACATAATCATCTCATGATTATCAATCAATAACCATACCAGTTATATTATTATCATCATAATAATAAATAACCAGGGATGATAATCATTATTATGTAACATGCAAACAAATAATAATGATAAAAACCTCTTTTATTAATAACCAAAACGACATACAAAAAGGCCCAAGATAATGGCCTAGGGCATATACACTAACAATCTCCCACTTGCACTAGGCCTAATCATACAAGTATCTAATACCCGTAGACCTAGTGTGCTGATCATGCTTGACCTGTGAAAGAGGTTCGGTCAGTGGATTTTCAATGTTGTCATTTGTGTCTACTTTGCATATTTTGATATCTCCTCTGAATAAGGTGATATCACCTGAGTATATGTTTTAGATCTCTGGTGAGATCTGGGCTCTTTTGCCTGTGCTATGGTACCGTTATTACCATAATAAAGGTCCATAGTTTTTGCAATGCTGGAAACCATTCCCAACTCTGAGATGAATTCCTTCAACCAGACTGCCCTTTTAGCTGCATCTGATGCTGCTATATACTCAGCTTCTATTGTAGAATCTGCTATAGTGCTCTGCTTGGAACTCTTCCAACTAACAATTCCACCATTTAAATTGAATACGAATCCTGACTGCGATCTGAAGTCATCTATGTCGGTTTGGAAACTAGCATCTGTGTAACCATTTACAACTAGCTCGTCTTCCAAACCTCCATAAACTAGGAATGCATCCTTAGTCCTTCTAAGGTACTTTAGGATATTCTTAACAGCTGTCCAGTGACTTTCACCGGGATTTGTCTGATATCTGCTTGTTGTGCTCAAGGCATATGAGACGTCTGGTCTAGTACATAACATGGCATACAAGATAGATCCAATAGCGGAAGCATAAGGGATCTTATTCATCCGTTCTCGCTCATCAGATGTCATAGGACATTGATTCTTGCTGAGATGAATACCATGAGACATGGGCAAGAATCCTCTTTTGGAATCTTGCATGCTGAACCTTTTCAGCACCTTGTCGATATAAGCACTTTGACTCAGACCTATTATCCTCTTGGATCTATCCCTATAGATCTTAATACCAAGGATATATGCGGCCTCACCTAAGTCCTTCATTGAAAAAGAATTCCCAAACCAAGTCTTAACCTTTTGCAAGGTAGGGATATCATTTCCAATGAGTAATATGTCATCCACATATAAGACCAGAAACACAACTGCACTCCCACTAACCATCTTGTAAACACAAGATTCATCTTCATCAATGAGTAAAAGTTCACGATTATCAGTCATGAGAAATCCATATCTCTCAGGCTGATGACGTGTCTTATCAGATCTGCATGGGACTTGTGTCACCCTTTCAGTCTTCACAACTGTTTGTGGTTCTGAAAGTGGTTCTATCGGCGGTTCAATGCTCTTTTGTGGTGCTTGAGTTTCCTCAAGTCGCACTGTACTCCCACTGAATCTCTGAGAGATAAATTCCTTTTCCAAAAAGGTACCATTTCGAGCAACAAACACTTTGTTCTCTGAGGGAGTATAGAAGTAGTATCCTTTGGTTTCATTAGGATACCCCACAAAATTGCACTTGATAGATTTTGGAGCTAGCTTATCTGAAATTGGACATTTCACATAAGCTACATAACCCAAATCTTAAGGAAAGACAAACTGGGCATTTTCCCAGTCCATAACTCATATGGTGTCTTTTCAACCGCTTTCATGGTACTCGGTTCAGAATGAATACAGCTGTTTCCAAGGCGTAACCCCAAAACTATAAAGGGAGATCTGTTTGACTCATCATAGATTGAACCATATCTAATAAAGTTCGAATTTTCCTTTTAGAAACACCAATCCATTGTGGAGTTCTTGGAGGAGTTAATTGTGAAACAATTCCACAGTTTCTAAGATATTCGTCAAACTCTTGGCTCAAATATTCACCACCTCGATCAGATCGAAGCATCTTAATAGTTCTACCAAGTTGATTTTGTACTTCATTTTGAAAAGTTCTAAACATTTCAAAAGATTCATGCTTATGTTTTATTAGGTAGACATAGCCATACCTACTGAAATCATCAGTGAATGTAATGAAGTACTGATAACCTCCCCTAGCACTAATGCTTAGTGGGCCACAAACATCTGTATGTATTAAGCCCAATAAGTCTGAAGCCCTTTGACCTTGTCCAGTAAAAAGGTCCTTTGTCATCTTACCTAGCAAACAAGATTCACAATTTTCAAATGATTCAAAATCAAATGAATCTAATAAACCATCTTTATGGAGCTTAGATATGCAATTCTCGTTTATATGCCTAAGACGACAGTGCCATAAATATGTTGGGTTTAACTCATTTGGCTTAGTTTTCATAGAAGTTATGTTATAGATATTGCTGTCTCTAGAATCATCTAGATAAAGGACATAAAGGCCATCATATGAATTTGCAATACAATAAAGCAAATCATCTTTATTAATGGAGCATTTCTTATCCTTGATAAGAAATGAAAAACCTTCATCGTCCAAAACTGAAACTGAAATAATATTCCTACTCAAAGTAGGAACATAAAAGCAATTATTTAGAACTAGCAAAAGCCCATTGGGCAACACAAGTTCATATGTCCCTACAGCTATGGCAGCAACTCTTGCTCCATTGCCTACACGTAGGTCCACATCGCCCTTTTTCAGTTTTCTACTCCTTTTAAGACCCTTCACATTTGTACAAATGTGAGAACCATATCCGGTATCTAATACCCATGAAGTAGAAATAGATAAATTAATATCTATAACATAAATACCTGAAGTCGTAGTCTCACTACTCTTCTTCTTCTTCTTGCACTCATCCAAATAGAGTTTGCAATTTCTCTTCCAATGCCCTGGTTCCTTGCAATGGAAGCAGATTCCTTCCTTAGGAACTATTTCCTTAGGAACTTTTGCCTTGGATTGCCATTTAGGTTTGCCTCGTCCCTTAGGCCCATTTCCACCTTTAGACTTGGGCTTCCCCTTATTTTTCATGGGCTTACCCTTATTGACATTTAAAATTTGGGTAGACCTTTTCTTGATATTTACCTCAGCTGTTTTTAGCATCCCATGCAACTCAGGAATGAATTTCTCCATATTGTTCATGTTATAGTTCATGACAAACTGAGAAAAACTGCCAGGTAAAGAATGTAGGATCAAATCCGTGGAGAGTTCTAAACTCAGAGGATAGCCAAGCCTAGCAAGGTGATCAATGTAGCCTTTCATCTTTAAAACATGAGCACTAACTGAATCACCTTCAGCCATTTTGCAATCATGCAATGCGATGGTGGTTTCATACCTGTCCTGCCTAGCTTGTTGTTGGAAAGCCTGTTTGAGATGGACACTCATCTCATAGGCCTCAAGGTGCTCCAGATCCTTCTGAAGTTCTGGGCACATAGTTGCCAACATAAGACATCCAATGTCATTAGAATCATCCATATGCTTCTTATGCTTGTTCTTAACAGCATTAGTAGCATCAGCAGGAGGTGGTTCAGGGACAGCTTCATCAAGCACGTAGGACTTTTTCTCTTGCTTGAGAACAATTCTCAAGTTTCTAAACCAGTCAATAAAATTAGTCCCATTTTCTTTCAGTTTATCCTTCTCAAGGATGGATCGCAGTGATAAGGTGGAATTGTTATTAGCAGCCATAATAATCTACAAAATTATGCAAATATAATTAATTTAATAAACAAATTAATATTGAGGTGATAATAATCTCCCACTAAAATATAACCCTCAAAATAATAATAATATTTTAGTGGGCTAAGATCCATATTTCACCTAATTCTAAGTCAGCTTTGGCATGACGCTTAGAATTAAGTTATTTAGGTAGGTAACCCCTTACCAATTACATCTAATGTAACTCTTAAATTATGAGGTATTGACATCATATGTCAAATGCATGTTATACCTCATCTAATGCCTTAGGCCCAAAACCGTTTTGATAGCCTAATTAAGCTGAACCAAAATTAAATAAATGAGTAACCATTACTCATCCTACCTTACTAGGATAATCCTAATGCACTTTGCTTTGGCAAAACCTGCATTTTGGTGATCTTAGTCTTGATAGGTTTTTAATATATGGGTGGCATTAAAACTTAAAATTTTAGAGTGAGAGTTTAACTTTTAATTTTAATTATTTTGTCTTGCATATATATATATTATAGTATCTCATACTAATATATGACAAAATAATAAAATTATTTTATATAGTCATTTAAATCTGATTTAAAGACTAAAATAATTTATTTTCTATTTTCTTATAATTATTTTGTCTTGCATATATATATTATAGCATCCTATATGCATATATATATATATAGACAATAATGCATAGTATCTCATACTAACACATGACAAAATATAGTCATTTAAATCTAATTTAAAGACTAAAAGAAAATAATAAAATATAGTCATTTAAATATAATTTAAAGACTACAAATAATAATAATAAAATATAGTCTTTTAAATCTAATTTAAAGACTAAAAGAAAATAATTTTAAAATATTATTTTCTTATTATTATTATTATTATTTTTTATTAATTATTTTCAGGGGCAAAATCGTAATTTTGGGGCATCATCTTCTTCCCCCAGCTTCTGCCCGAAGGTCCAGAAGCCCGCCGGACTTTCCGGCCGTTGCCCTCACCGTCGCGCGACTCATCGGCGGGCGATCCACAGATGCACGACCCACCGGCGCGCGAGGCACTGGTCGAGCGATCCCCGGGCGCGCTACCCCTTGGGTCGCGCGACCCACGGGAAGGCGCGACCCACTGGGAGGCGCGACCCACCGGTCGCGCGACCCACCGGTCGCGCGACCCACCGGGAGGAGCGACCCTCCGGTCGTGCTACCCCTCGGGTTGCGCGACCCACCGGTCGCGCGACCTACGGGGAGGCGCGACCCTCCGGTCGCGCGGCCCTTTCAGGGCGCGCGATCCTCCGGGGCCGGCCTTCTCAGTCACTGCGTTCCAGGCAGTGACGCCGGCCAGGCTATTGACGGCCGAAGAATCAGTCGTTCCTCGCCGGCGGCGGCAAAGACACTCTCTGCAGGTGGTCGCGAGCGTCACACGCCCTCCACGTCCGCCCATCAGCCTCGCCAATTTCTGGGTTCACGATGACTGTTCATCGTGAATCCAGTTGCAAATATTTTTATTTAATTAATTTAATTTTCTAACAAAATTAAAATTATTTAAATGATCTAATCATTTATATGTAACTATCATGCCATTCTTATAAACATATATCACATATATAATATCAATCATAGCATAATTAATTTAAACGAAAAGCACAGGTAAGCTCTGATACCACTGTTGGGAAATCCGTAGATTAATAGCAATCTAATTGCGCAGCGGAAAAATAAAATTTTGGATTTCCTTTCCCAGAATCCGAGTGCTCCATTTAAATCATAAGAAAGATGTGAGACTAACCTGTTAATCTCGTAGTGAAGATACACTGGCGGACTGATGGTGCTGCCTTTTCAAACGAACACCCTCTATGGTATCCACACGAACGTCTTCTATCCTTCTAGAGTGCTAGCTCTTTTCAAGATGGATAGATTATGTGCTCTATGTTCTACAATCTTTTAGACTGAGTTTTCTCAAAACTTTTACATTAACATACTCAATCTGTAGAAGGAGTATTTATATGTCTCAGTCTTTTATTTTCACACAACTCCTTTTCCTAAAAGGAGTTGTATTTTTCCCACAATTCTTTTCCTAAAAGAATTGTACAACTCTTTTCCTAAAAGAGTTATGTTCAGAACCCACTATCACAATCTCACAGATACTCAAATATCTTTATGTGATAGAGTCCTTTATCTATAACAGTTACAGATAGACTGCAGATCTTTTAAATATTATTATCTCATAATAATAAATAATTAATATTAATAATAATAACATATTATTATTATTAATTATACTAATGGGCTTTTAGCCCATTAATATAGCACATCAACAACGTTGTTGTGTGTGACCCAATAGGCTCATATTAATTGGCAATAGGCCCAGTCCAACAAGGCCTATAAATCATAAGTGGCCTCTAGCAAGACATTATGACTACCCAACTAATATGAGGATCAATAGTCCGATAAAGCCTATTAAATAGAACATGTATTAATCCTTTTGTCTCACGATATCTAGTTTGAACATAAGTCATGGTCAATGTCAAACTTATAATGTTCAAACTTATAATTTCTCGATCTCTAAGTAGACTGATAAATTCAAATGATATTGATCACACTATCAATTCATTTGAGCACGGCCATGCATTTCTCAGTCTCACTTATCGAGGGGCCCAGAAGATATCTCTCTCATAAAGAGGGACAAATCCTATCTTGATTGTTCATTTTCCTCTACATAATTTCTATTATGTTCAATCATAACCTTTATGATTGTCCGATTAAAGACAACGTTTGATTATGTCAAAACATAATAGTCCTTATGTTGGAAACTATGACAATCTCAAGTCAAAGGATTAAGACATAACTACTTTGAGATTCACTTATGACAATGACCCATGTAGTGATCTCAATGCGGGTCCATCCAATACTTTGTTCTCCAACAAGTATTTATGATTATTGAATTATATCAACATATACATAATCATCTCATGATTATCAATCAATAACCATACCAGTTATATTATTATCATCATAATAATAAATAACCAGGGATGATAATCATTATTATGTAACATGCAAACAAATAATAATGATAAAAACCTCTTTTATTAATAACCAAAACGACATACAAAAAGGCCCAAGATAATGGCCTAGGGCATATACACTAACATGTAGGGGCGTTCATTAACCCGAACGACATTCCTAGGAACTTATAGTGCCCATATCTGGTTCTAAGCACTACTCTCTGTACATCTTCTTCCTTGATCTTAACTGATGGTACCTAGACTTCAGATCTATCTTGGAAAGGCAACCAGCTCCTGTTAGCTGGCTTAAAATAGACCGCGATCCAAGGTAACAAACACTTGTTCTGGGTAGTGACTTTGTTCAACGACTTGTAGTCGATACAAAGTCCTAGGGATCCATCCTTCATTTTCATAACTAACACTAGAGTATCGCAGGGCGAGGTACTCAATCGGATGAAACCCTTGTCTACCAACTCTTGCAACTGATCCTTACAACTCTTTTAACTCTGTTGATACCATCCTGTGGGGAGGGATAGAGATTGGTCCAATTCCATGCATTACTTCTATTTTGAACTCTGTCTCCCTAACAGGTGGTAGTTCTGGGAACTCGTCTGGGGAAACATCTGAAAACTCTCTCTCAACTAACACTGAGGCTGGTTCCCTGACCTGACTACTAAACTCTCACACAAGAGCTAGAACCCTCTGAAAACCCCTCCTACGCACCCTACGAGTCTGACAGGCTGATAACAAACCTCTAGGCATCCCTACTGTGTCCCCTCAGAAGATCACCTCTGATCCATCCTGTCCTCTGAACCTGACTACCTTGTCTCTGCAGACTAAGATAGCACCACGAGCAGAAAAACCCAGTCCAACCCTAAACTGACGTCCAGACAGTCAAGTCTAGGACCTCAAAGTCGGGTGGAAGGCATCTACCCTCAACTGACACAGAACTGAACCGGCAGACTGACTCTGCCACAGATGGATCACACGTGAGTCCACTGACCCAAAGAGAACACTCTAGCCCAGAAGTTATCAACTCAACCTCTCGATGGCTTCTAGAGCAACTAAAGAAAGAGAACCACCAAAGTTCACAAAACATACACATTAGAACATTTGAAAGTGAGCGTACCTGACACCACCATGTTCGATGTGTCTGCCTCCTGCTGAGCTTGGGTGAAGATTCGAGCTGGAGCGGACGGACCTTCTCCATGGGAACCTTCAGAAAGAAAGGCTGGCCCTCTCCCTCTGCCTCGACCACTAACCTGAACCATGGCTGGAGCTGCTGGCTGAGCCGCTCTACCTGAAGTTGTCCACTGGGATTGAGCCATCCAGGGCGCAGTGGGACACTCTCGTGCTATGTGCCCCTCCTGTCCGCACCTGAAACATGCTGTAGTCCCCGCCAGACAGACTACCTTGTGCGGCCTTCCACACTTCATACATCTTGAACTGCCTGAGCCAGAGCTTGAGCCACCAAAACCTAGACTAGCCTTCAAATTCTTCCAAAACTTCTTCCTCTTCCCCCTCAGGGTTCTGCCCCACTTCTTGCTTTTCGTGGAGGCTATACTCAGAGTGGAGGGATCAATCCCTCTTGAATCCGAGATTCGAGAATCCTGAGTCTGAGCATCCTCCTGAAAAACTCTCATACCTTCTTCTGGCACTCTGATTCCCAAACTGACATCCCTTCTCTGAACATCCAACTCTACTTCCCTCATACTAGCTGACATCCTTCTTGGGGCCATTCCTTCTCTGCTTACATCAAAAGACCTTCCAGGGTCCCTTGATGTTCCCCATCTGCTAACTCCCCACGACTGCGCTCTTGGCAGAGCAGGGGGAAAGGTGTCCATACCTTCCCTCTCAGATGGAACTCCAGTCGATTCCACAGATCGATGAGCACCTCGCATCCTGGCTCCTCTGAAGAACAACACACAAGCATACAAACAATCATTAGCATCATATGGTTCATATGAAAACACATGAACCTACACATACATGCATACATAGCATATCATACATAACATTAATGCTCATGCATAAAATCATGGCATTCCACATCATTATCAAACAAGACAGGACTCTACATCCTATCCTAGTGGACATGATTTTACCTATTGTGCTTGCCCTTCTATGACCTCTAAACCAACCTCTTTCCGATGTGGGATAACTTAAATCCTTGAGCATCTTTGCTCAACACACCGTACTTATGAGGCCCAAAGCTCTGATACCACTCTGTAACGACCCAGAAACCGGTACCCCTCTGTAACGGCCCGAACCGCTACCGGCGCTAGGATCCAGATCGGCTTAAGGCCGCCGGGACCCGTAGCAAGCCAAACATACATACCATCACCTGGTCAAATCCCATACATGATGAAACATAAACATAAAAACTTAAACATCTGATGTAAATACCGAGCTTGACCTGTATGCAACATAACTGGAAACATAAAGAACCCCCTACTAAGCCCTCATCAAAACTCTAGCTGGGTCAACATAACATACATCAAGCTGGGATCACATCCAAAGAACTAGAACCTAACCTGTGCATGCATCAGACCACAAACATAAGACCTCTATTAGGGTCCTCATCAACAACTCTAGCGTGGTAAACAACACATGCCATAAGTTTAGTTCAACTCAACTCAACATAAACTGTAACATACATCATGTATTAAAAAGGGACTAACCAAGTCTTAGGGCTAAGCACAGTTCTAATCCATAAACATAACTCTACTTTACTTTACATACCGTTCTCTTTCATTATCTTACAATTAATTATCTCAGTTTACATTACATGTCCACACTAAAAGTACTAATCTATTACATAAGCATAACCTTAATTCTTGAGACTTCCCGAACGACCTCATACCTGCAACACTGGGGTTAGGGGAGAGGGGTTAGCTAAAAAGTCCAGTGAGTAGAAACAAAGAAAACAGTTTATTAATTACATGCTTTCATGAAATGCGCCACAACACAAACAATTCACATCATGGATTGGACATGACCACCAAAACTCCCTCTATCTGTAACATAACATGGTGCCCGGCCCTTCGGGCTCCTCAGGACTTCATTATGCCCGGCCCTCAAAGGGCTCCTCAGGACTTCATTAACATAACATAGCTAGGGCTATTGGGGTCGCCTTGGTCCATCCACATCAACAGTAAATAATGCAATGCGTCATATTCGTGTAACTAGTGCAATCAACCTATTACATATACATGGTATTCATGATGCGTGAAACATGCTTAAACATTTGATTTCGTAAAATAAAAGATTAAGTTTAGTTCTACTCACCTCTGGCAGACGCTGGACTGACTCTGCAACAGCTAACACTGATGGCCTCCTCGGTCCCTCGGTCCGATCCTACACAGGTGGACTCAAATGAGGTGCCAAACACACTCTAAACAACTCATAAACAACTACCCAAAAACCCCCTAAAACATCACCAAAACATGCATAGAAAACAACCATGAAAAGGCTGGATAGGGCACTTTCGGCGGTACCTTCGGCGGCCGAACCCTCTCTCCAAAGACGAAACTCGGGCACTTTCGGCGGCACCTTCGGCGGCCGAAAGTCCCTCTCTAGAGATGAAAGTCAGGCACTTTCGACGGCCGAACCCTCATTCGGCGGCCGAACCCTCATTCGGCGGCCGAAAGTCTGCTTTCAAGCCAAAACTCAACCTTCGGGGGCAAGGTTAGGCGGCCAAACCATGCATCCGTAGGCAGGTTCGGCGGCCGAAACCACCTTCGGCGGCCGAACCTGAGTTCATAAGAACTCAGCCCCTCATACATCCAAGCCTCCCAAACCTTCCAAACACCCCAAAACAAGCACCCAACTTCATAAGAACATGCATAAACCCTCAACCATGCACAAATGAGCTTAAACAAGCTTAAACTCCAACAAAGAACATCCTAAAGCATACATAAAGAGCTTATGACCCACATAAGCCAAAACCATCAAAACTACTCAAAATGCATACACTCTCCCATATGCATAAACTAGCTTAAACCTTCAACATAACATCACATAAACATATATAAACAGGCATAAGCATACATTAGGCATAAAACCCACATAAACCTAAACATGCATATCTACCCATACTCAATCATCAAAACATCTTTAAACTTGCTTAAAACTTCATTAAAACACAAGGAAAGCAAGGATCTACACTTACCTCTTGAAGATCGAGGGTTGGTGTGACCCAAAGCTTGAGATATGGAGAACCCAAGCTCTATAAGTCTCCAAGCTCTCAAAACCTTGATCAAAGCTTCAAAACTGTTCAAAATCACCAAGCAACTTATAAAAACGTGTAGGATTGAAGAAAAAACATGAAAACAACTCAAGGAGGACATGAACTCACCTGAGCTCGAGAATGGGGAGAAAACTCGCCCATTTTTGGTTTGAGAGCTCTTTATAGGTGGCTTGGTCAAAGACCTTCGGCAGCCTAACGTGCCCCCTAAACTCATGCATGTTCGGCGGCCGAACTTAAGGTTCGGCGGCCGAACCTTGGTTCGTTTAAACAAAGCTTTCGGAGGCCAAAAGCGCTCCCGAAACCTTTCCATGTTCGGCGGCCGAACCTGGCAAATGCCTCCTTGGCCTTTTCTTTTTAAAACTCAATTCTTTTTCATTTAAAACCATGAAATCAGTAAAACACATTTTACCCCTCTATAAGACTCTGGCATCTTCAAAATCCCATATTCCAATGGAGATTCCGCCGGAAGGTAGGGATTCCGATGCCGGAATCTAGCCGGGTATTACAGATATGGAGAAACTCGCTCTCAAAGTCTCCAAGCTTTAAAACTTTGATCTTTAGCTCAAAAGCTTCAAAATAACATGAAAACTTGTCAAAACTTTGAAAGATTTGAGAAAATATGAAGATCAACCAAGGAAGATCATGGTCTCACCTCTGTCCGTGGAAATGAAAAGAAAAATCTTATCCATTTGCCGACATGTGGCCTTTTATAGGTGGCTGGCCAGACCACCTTCGGCGGCTAAACGTGATTCCAAAGCCATGCATGGTCGGCGGCCGAACCTGGCTTTTCTTCCTTAGTGCTTTTCTTTCAAAAACTCATTTTCTTTACACTTAAAACATTAAAACTTAGGGAAAATAATTTAGAAAAACATAATTCTTACCCTTTTAGAGAATTTCGACATCATAAATTCCACCGGACAGTAGGAATTCCAATGCCAGACTCTAGCCGGGTATTACACCACTATTACAATCTCGCAAATACTCAAATATCTTATGTGATAGAGTCCTTTATCTGTAACAGTTACAGATAGACTGCAGATCTTTTAAATATTATTATCTCATAATAATAAATGATTACTAATAATAACACTTTATTATTATTAATTATATTAATAATTAATATTAATAATAATAACACTTATTATTATTAATTATATTAATAATTAATATTAATAATAATAACACTTTATTATTATTAATTATATTAATGGGCTTTGGGTTTTTGGCCCATTAATATGACATAGTACATCAACAACGTTCTTTTGTGTGTGACTCAATAGGCTCACATTAATTGGCAATAGGCCCAGTCTCACAAGGCCCATAAGTCATAAGTGGCCTCTAGCAAGACATTATGACTACCCAACTAATATGAGGATCAGTAGTCCGATAAAGCCTAATAAATAGAACATGAATTAATCCCTTTGTCACACGATATCTAGTTTGAATATAAGTCATGGTCAATGTAAAACTTATAATGTTCAAACTTATGATTTCTCGATCTCTAAGTAGACTGATAAATTCAAATGATATTGATCACACTATCAATTGATCTGAGCACGGCCATGCATTTCTCAGTCTCACTTATCGAGGGGTCCAAAAGATATCTCTCTCAGAGAGAGGGACAAATCTTATCTTGATTTTTCATTATCCTCTACATAATTTCTATTATGCTCAATCATAACCTTTATGGTTATCCGATTAAAGACAATGTTTGGTTATGTCAAAACATAACAGTCCTTATGTTGGAAACTATGACAATCTCAAGTCAAAGGATTAAGACATAACTACTTTGAGATTTACTTATGACAATGACCCATGTAGTGATCTCAATGCGGGTCCATCCAATACTTTGTTCTCTAACAAGTATCTATGATTATTGAATTATATGAACATATACATAATCATCTCATGATTATCAATCAATAATCATACCAGTTATATTTTATTATTATCAACATAATAATAAGTAATCAGGGATGATAATCATTATTATGTAACATGCAAACAAATAATAACGATAAAAACCTCTTTTATTAATAACCAAAACGACATACAAAAAGGCCCAAGATAATGGCCTAGGGCATATACACTAACAGTTAGTGCATAGTTCTTTCAAGAATTTTGCATACTTGGGAATTTGTTTCACAACATCTAGCAATGGTATGTTGATCTTCACTTTCCTGAAGGTTTCAAGGATCTCTTTTTCTTCTTTTTCTTTTTTTGATTTTTCAAACCTTTTTGGAAAGGGAGGTGGAATCTTGAAACTTACTTGCTGATATGCCTTTTGCGTTGGTGTGGTTTCCATAGTCTGTTTGGACAAACAATGTTCTGGCTGTTTTTCTTCAGCAGCTTGTTTTTGCATTTGTGAACTTCCATCTTCAACCTTGGCATCTTGAAGTTGTTTCCCACTTCTTAACATGATTGCACTTACATGTTGTATGGGATTGACCTCTATTTGGGATGGCAACTTCCTTTGAGACTCAAGCTTGCTCACTGAGGTGGCTATTTGACCCATTTGCTGCTGGAGACTTTGCACATAATTTGCTAGTGTCTTCATCATCTCCTCAAGGTGCATGTTGGAACTTGGAGGTGCTGCTTGGGCTGGATTTCTTTGAAAATTTTGATAGTTGTTGGCCCTAGCATAGCTGAAGTTTGGATGGTCTCTCCAACCTGGATTGCAGGTGTTAGTGTAACGACCCGAAAATCGGATCGCTACCGGCACTAGGATCCAAATCGACTTAAGGTCGCCGGGACCCGTAGCAAGCCTGACATACATCCTGTATACCTGTTAAATCCCATACATGATCATACATAAACATAAAACTGTAAACTTTTTCTTTTCTTTTACCAAGCTTAACCTGTGCATGCGCAACTCATAAACGTAAACCTCACACTAGAGCCCTCATCAAATGCTCCAATGGGGTATCATAACAAACATTAAGCCTGGTTTACATAAAACATCATTAAAACATTTTATAGATCATGTATCAAAGGGATCAACTATACATACTAGGGTCAAGAACAATACTAAACCTCAATAAACATCTTTACTTTACATGACTGTTCAATACTATTCATTACATCATATAATCAAATTACAATACATGTCCACATCTAACTATTACATAGACCATGACCTCATTACTCTTGCTGACTTCCTAGTCTATCCCGTACCTACAAACCTGGGGGTTAAGGGAGAGGGGTGAGCTACAAGAGCCCAGTGAGTAGAATAATAAAAAACATTTAAACATATGATAATATGGAATGCATCACATCACAACAAATCACATCAAGGATGAACTTGTCACCAATAGCCCTCTACATAATCCAATCATGCCAGGGGCGTAGTATAGGCCACACCTGGTCTTTCTCTTACACATATCATATTATACATATCCAACTGTGCCGGGGGCGTAGTGCAGGCCACACCCGGACTTTCACTTACATTATGCCAGGGGCGTAGTGCAGGCCACACCTGGACTTCCATATCATATCATGTCATCATATCATATCATGTCATCATATCATACGAGGGCTAATGGGTCATCCAACATCGATCCACATCAACATCACAATGTGCAATGCAACATATTCGTGAATACTAATGCAAACAACCTAATATATCTCATGGCATTCGTGATGCATGGATCATGCTAAAACTTTCATTAATTTAAAGCAATGAGGTTTATTCCACTCACCTCAGGCTAGCTCTGAAAGACACTGAAGCAGCTAACTCATTGCTGGGGTCCTCGGTTCCTCGGGTCCGAACCTACACAGATGGACTCAAATGAGGGACCAAACATACATGAACAAGACTCTAAACAACTCCCCAAAAACCCCCTAAAACACCTTAAAACAATCATAGAAAACAAGCAAAGGAAGGCTGAATAGGGCACTTTCGGCAGCAGGTTCGGCGGCCGAAAGTCCCTCCAGAGCCGAAAGTCATGCACCTTCGGCGGCACTTTTGGCGGCCGAAGGTTCCTTCCAGAGACGAAACTCATGCATGTTCGGCGGCACCTTCGGCGGCCGAAACTTCCTTCTGGAGCCGAAAGTCCAACTTTCGGGGGCAGGGTTCGGCAGCCAAAAGCTTGCCTCCACAGGCAGGTTCGGCGGCCGAAAGTCCCTTTGGCTGCCGAACCTGAGTTCTTCCAAAGGGCAGAACTCAGCCTCCACAATGCACATTTGCTTCCACAACATGCATACACACATACATAAGCTCATAGGGGCCTCAAACTATCCTAAACCCCAACCAAAACACATCAAACATACATATACAACACACATTGTCCATATACTCAACATTAACCAAAAACTCACTATAAGCCTAAACATGCATTTCTACCCCAAAACCTTCATGAAACTTAATCAAAACATGGAATGAGCTAAAGATTGACTCTTACCTCTTGAAGATCGAGAGAGAGGCGATCCAACTTGGAGCTGGGAGAGATCTAACTCCTTGAGTCTCCAAAGCTTGTTCTAAGCTCACAAATCTTCAAAACCAAGTTAAAACTTGTTAAAACTTGAAAGATTTGAGGAAAATCAACAAACTAACCATAGGAGAGCATGGACTCACCGTTGGCCGAAAATGGGGAGAAAACTTGCCCGTTTCTTGGCCATGGGCCTCTTATAGGTGGCTGGCCAGGCCACCTTCGGAAGCCGAAGGCGAAACCAAAACTCATGCAAGTTCGGCGGCCGAACCTGGAAATGTCTCCATGGTCTTTTTCATTCAAAACTTAATTTCTTTCTTACTTTAAACCATAAAATACATAAAAACATTTCATGAAAACATGATTTTACCCTTCTAGAGGTTTCCGACATCCGAGATTCCACTGGACGGTAGGAATTCTGATATCGGAGTTTAGCTGGGTATTACATTCTCCCCCCCTTAAGAACATTCGTCCCCGAATGTTCCTCAATAGCATAGCATGGCATCAAACATAAACATACAACAAAAACACATAACACTAACCTT
Source organism: Manihot esculenta (assembly GCF_001659605.2). Taxonomy (NCBI): domain Eukaryota; kingdom Viridiplantae; phylum Streptophyta; class Magnoliopsida; order Malpighiales; family Euphorbiaceae; genus Manihot; species Manihot esculenta. The sequence continues at coordinate 22,866,525 of NC_035169.2, read as the reverse complement.
AGAAGAGATGAGGATATTGCTGGAGCATAGACTTCTGTGTCTCCTAGGTACACTCCTCGATGTTGTGGTGATTCCAAAGGACTTTTACCATCGGGATTTCCTTGTTCCTTAGCTTTCTGATCTGTGTGTCTAAAATCCGTACTGGCTGCTCAACATAGGTGAGATCTCCTATGATCTCTATATCAGGCTCACTAAGAACCTTGCCCGGATCTGACACGAACTTCCGTAACATGGAAACATGGAAAACCGGATGGATTCTCTCCATAGATGCAGGCAAGTCTAACTTGTACGATACATTCCCAATCTTCTGCAAGATCTCAAAGGGTCCGATGTACCGTGGAGCTAGCTTACCTTTCTTTCCGAATCGAATCACCCCTTTCATAGGAGACACCTTGAGCAATACCAAATCCCCCTCCTGAAACTCTACTTGTCTTCTGCGGATATCTGCATAACTCTTCTGAGGACTCACAGCCGTTCTAATCCTCTCTCTGATTATGGGTACCACCCTGCTGGAGATCTCTACTAACTCGGGCCTGCTAAGGACCTCTCTCCAACTTCTTCCCAATAGACAGGTGACCTGCACTTCCTTCCATACAAAGCTTCATAAGGAGCCATGTAATACCCGGCTAGATTTCGGCATCAGAATCCCTACCTTCCGGCGGAATCTCCGTTGGAATCTGAAATTTTGAAGATGCCAGAGGCTTCTAGAGGGGTAAAATGTGTTTTCTAAAATGTTTTTACTGATTTTATGGTTTTAAATGGAAAAAGAATTGAGTTTTAAAAAGAAAAGACCAAGTAGGCATTTGCCAGGTTCGGCCGCCAAAAGTGAAGTTCGGCCGCCGAACATGAGAAGGCTTCAGGAGCGCCTTTGGCCTCCGAAAGCTTTGTTTGAGCGAGCCAAGGTTCGGCCGCCGAACCTCAAGTTCGGCCGCCGAACATGCATGAGTTTAGGGGGCACGTTAGGCTGCCGAAGGTCTTCGACCAGGCCACCTATAAAGAGCCCTCAGATCGGAAATGGGCGAGTTTTCTCTCCATTCTCGAGCTCAGTTTTCAAGCTTAGATCTAAGTTTTGGGAGCTTGGAGACCCAAGGAGCTAGTTCCTCCCATCTCCAAGTTAGGGATCACACCAACCCTCAATCTCCAAGAGGTAAGTGTAGATCTTTGCTTTCCTTTAGGTTTTAATGAAGTTTTAAGAGGTTTTAATGGTGAAGTATGGGTAGATATGAATGTTAGGGTTTATGTGGGTTTTATGCCCAATGTATGCTTATGTATGTTTATATATGTTTATGTGATGATATGTAGGAAGTTTAAGCTAGTCTATGCTTGTGGGAGTGAGTATGCATGATGGGGAGAGAGTATGTGAGGATTTGGGTTGTTTTGATGGTTTTGGCTTATGTGGGTCATAAGCTATCTATGTATGTTTTCTCCTTTGTGCATGGTTGAGGGTTTATGCATGCTTTAGTGAGGTTGGGTGCTGTTTTGGGGTGTTTGGAAGGTTTGGGAGGCTTGAATGCACGAGAAGCTGAGTTCTGCCCTTCTGGGAAGAACTCAGGTTCGGCCACCGAAAGTAGCTTCGGCCGCCGAACCTGCCTTTGGATGCATGGATTAGCCGCCTAACCTTGCCCCCAAAAGTTGAGTTTTGGCTTGAAAGCAGACTTTCGGCCGCCGAAGGAAGGTTCGGCCGCCGAAAGTGCCCGAGTTTCGTCTCTGGAGAGAGGGTTCGACCGCCGAAGGTGCCGCCGAAAGTGCCCTGTCCAGCCTTGTCATGGTTGTTTTCTATGCATGTTTAAGTGATGTTTTAGGGGGTTTTTGGGGAGTTGTTTATGAGTTGTTTAGAGTGTATTGGCACCTTATTCGAGTCCACCTGTGTAGGATCGAACTCGAGGGATCGAGGAGGCTATCAGTGTTAGTAGTTGCAGAGTCTGTCCAGCGTCTGCCAGAGGTGAGTAGAACTAACTTAATCTTTTATTTTTACAAAATCAAATGCCTAAAGCATGTTCATGCATCATGTTTATATGTAATAGGTTGATTGCACTAGTTACACGAATATGACGCATTGCATTATTTACTGTTGATGTGGATGGACCAAGGCGACCCCAATGGCCCATAAGCCTGTCACGATAAGAGAAGTCCTGTGGAGCTCCTTTGAGGGCCGGGCACCATGTAGAAAGTCATGTGTGAGCTCCTTCGGGGGCCGGGCACCATGTTATGTAATGAAAGTCCTGTGTGAGCTCCTTTGGGGGCCGGGCACCGAAAGAGGGAGCTTTGGAGGTCATGTCCAATCCATGATGTGAATTGTTTGTGCTGTGACGCATTTCATAAAAGCATGTAATTAATGAACTGTTTTCTTTGTTTCTACTCACTGGGCTTTTTAGCTCACCCCTCTCCCCTAACCCCAGTTTTGCAGGTCAGAGGCAGGCCAGGAAGACGTCAAGGGTAAAAGTCTTGTAATAGTATTAGATTAGTACTTTTAGTGTGGACATGTATTGTAAATTGACATAATGATTTGTAAGCGATTGTAATGTAAGTAAGGTAGAGATTGGTTTATGTATTAGTACTGTGCTTGGCCCAAAGACTTGGTTAGTCCCTGTTTAATACATGATGTATGTTATGTTTAGAGGTTGAGTTGAGTTCGAACCAAACTGGTGGCATGTATTATTTACCACTTTAGAGTTTGATGAGGACCTTAGTAGAGGTCTAATGTTTGTGGTTTGATGCATGCACAGGTTAGGTTTTAGTTCTTTGGATGTGACTCCGGCTTGATGTATGTTATGTTGACCCAACTAGAGTTTTGATGAGGGCTCTAGCAGGGGGTTCTTTATGTTTCTAGTTATGTCGCATACAGGTCAAGCTCGGTCGATGCATCATATGTTTCAGTTTTTATGTTAAAGTTTTGATCATGTATGGGATTTGACCAGGTGATAGGAGGTATGTTTGGCTTGCTACGGGTCCCGGCGGCCTTAAGCCTATCTGGATCCTAGCGCCGGTGGCGGTTCGGGCCGTTACAGAGGGGTATCAGTTTTCAAGCTGTTACAAGCCATCCCGATGCTAGCATGATAGCTGTTATTGTAGGCAAAATCCACCAAAGGTAGATGCTGCCTCCAAGAACCGCCAAAATCTAGCACACACATTCTGAGCATATCTTCTATAGTCTGGATGGTCCTCTCTGACTGTCCATCAGTCTGAGGATGGAAAGCAGTGCTAAAATCCAACCTAGTACCCATAGCATCCTGCAGACTCCGCCAAAACCTGGAAGTGAACTGGGGTCCTCTATCAGACACTATTGAAACAGGAGCCCCATGTAACCTGACAACCTCATCAACAAACACCTGCGCCAACTTGTCCACATAATAGCCACTCCTGACAGGGATGAAGTGAGAAAATTTGGTGAGTCTGTCCACAATCAACCATATAGAGTCTAGTCTGTTGGACGTTGTCGATAACCCCACCACGAAGTCCATAACGATATTCTCCCATTTCCACTCTGGAATCGGCAGTGGGTTAAGCATTCCAACCGACTTCTGATATTCCAGCTTCACTCTCTGACATACTTCGCAGGCTGATACAAACTGTGCCACTTCTCTTTTTATAGCTGGCCACCAATACACTCCTTTCATATTCTGATACATTTTGGTGGCTCCAGGGTTAACACTGTATCTGGCATTATGAGCTTCCCTCATAATGTCTCCCTTCAGGCTTACGTCATCTGGTACACACAATTTATTCCCATAGCGGAAGATCCCTTTGCTATCAAATCTGAACTCACCACTCTTGCCCGACTGAATAGTCCTGGCAATCTTCACTAACTCTGGGTCCTCGTGCTGTTTCTGAGCCACCTGCTCCAGAAACACAGGTGTCACTCTCATCTGGGCTATTAAAGTACCTGTACCAGACAACTCTAACCGTAGACCTTCATTTATGAGCTTGTATAACTCTCTCACTACTGGCCTCCTCTCTGCTGTTATGTGGGACAAACTTCCAAGTGATTTCTGGCTTAGAGCGTCTGCCACAACATTCGCCTTACCCGGATGGTACTGAATTTTGCAATCATAGACACTCAGCAGTTCTACCCATCTCCTCTGTCTCAAGTTCAACTCTCTTTGACTCAGGATGTACTGCAGGCTTTTATGATCTGTGAAGATCTCACATTTAACCCATAAAGGAAATGCCTCCACATCTTGAGTGCAAAGATTATAGCTGCCATCTCTAGGTCATGTGTAGGGTAATTCAACTCGTGCTTCTTCAGCTGCCTAGAAGCATAAGCAATCACCCTTTCATTCTGCATCAACACACAACCCAGTCCCACACGGGACGCATCATAAAACACTGTGAAATCCTCATCACTGTTAGGTAGAGCTAACACCGGTGCTGACGTTAACCTCCTCTTTAGCTCTTCAAAACTCTCTTCACACTGATCGGTCCACATAAACTTCTGACTTTTCGTAGTCAACTTGGTCATAGGAGCGGCAATTTTTGAGAAGTCCTGAACGAATCTCCTGTAGTAACCTGCCAAACTCAGGAAGCTCTTGATCTCTATCACTGTAGTGGGTCTAGGCCAGTTAGCTACAGCCTCTACCTTCTTGGGGTCCACTTCTATTCCCTGTTCTGACACAACATGCCCCAAGAATGCAATGCTCCGCAACCAGAACTCACACTTGGAGAACTTGGCATACAAGCCGTGTTTCCTCAAGGTCTGCAAAACTGTCCTCAGATGATGGGCATACTCCTCTGCATTTCTGGAATACACTAGGATATCATCTATGAAGACAATAACAAAGTGATCCAGATACTGGCTAAACACTCGGTTCATGAGATCCATGAATGCTGCAGGGGCATTGGTTAACCCATACGGCATCACAAGAAACTCATAGTGCCCATATCTGGTCCTGAATGCCGTCTTCGGCACATCTTCCTCTCTTATCCTCAGCTGGTGATACCCAGATCTCAGATATATTTTGGAGAAACAACCCGCTCCTGCTAGCTGGTCGAATAGATCGTCGATCCTAGGCAACGGGTACTTGTTCTTGGTAGTGACCTTGTTCAACTGCCTGTAGTCGATACAAAGTCTGAGGGATCCATCCTTCTTTCTCACAAAGAGCACTGGAGCACCCCAGGGTGAGGTACTCGGTCGGATGAAGCCCTTATCTACCAACTCTTGCAACTGCTCCTTCAACTCTTTCAACTCAGCTGGTGCCATCCTGTAGGGAGGGATAGAGATCGGTCTGGTTCTAGGCATCAATCTATCTCGAACTCTATCTCCCTAGCAGGTGGTAAACCTGGCAGCTCGTCTGGGAAGACATCTAAAAACTCCCTAATCACAGGCACTGAGGCGGGCTCTCTAACATGACTGTTAAGCTCTCTCACATGAGCCAAAAACCCCTGACATCCCCTCCTAAGCAACCTACGAGCCTGAAGAGCTGAGATCAGACCTCTAGGTGTACCCCTCTTGTCTCCTCTGAAGACGACCTCTGACCCATCCTGATCTCTGAACCTGACTACCTTGTCCCTGCAGTCCAAGGTAGCACCATGGGTAGATAGCCAATCCATCCCTAGAATGATGTCAAAATCTGTCAAATCTAGAATCACAAGGTCGGCTGAAAGGCATCTTCTCTCAACAAAAACTGGACTACACTGGCAGACTGACTCTGCCACTGACGGGTCACACTTGGGTCCACTGACCCATAGGGGACACTCTAACCCAGAGACCATCAAACCCAACCTCTCAATGGCTCTCGGAGCAATAAAGGAATGAGATACACCCGGGTCCATTAAGGCATAAACATCTGAACAACCAATGATGAGATTACCTGACACCACGGTGTTGGATGTATTAGCCTCCTGCTGTGTCATAGTGAAGATCCGTGCTGGAGCTGATGGACCTTCACCTCTGTAACCCGCTGAAGAAGAGGCTGACCCTCTCCCTCTGCCTCTGCCACTGGCCTGTGTCGCGGCTGGAGCTACTGGCTGTGCCACACTACTAGAAGCTGTCTGCTGGGACTGTGTCATAAAAGCGGCTCTAGGACATTCCCGAGCCATATGTCCCTCCTGACCACACCTAAAACATGCAGTCGTCCCAACCCGACAGATCCCCTTGTGTGGCTTACCACACCTCATACATATTGTACTGTCTACACCTGAGCTCGAGCCACTTCCTAATCCCAGACTTGACTTGATCTTATTCTAGAACTTGTTCTTCTTGGATTTCCTGGGACTTCTGTCCCACTTTTTCTTTTCACCTGAAGCTGCTGCATTCAGAGAAGAGGAGTCGAACCTTCCCCCGCCGGGGGTCTTGGAACCAGAAGGCTGTGCCACAGACTGTTTAACTTTCCCTTCAATTATAGCACTAGCCTCCATCCTCCGGGCCATATCCACTATGGCATAGAAACTCTCTCTCTCTGCTGACTGGATCAAGGAGGAATACCTGGAATGAAGCTTCATGATATACCTCCTAGCCTTCTTCTGATCTGTGTCAAGATTTTGCCCAGTAAACGGCAATAGCTCCAAGAACCTATCCGTGTACTCATCTACACTCATCTCATCGGTCTGCCTCAACTGCTCAAAATCAATCATCTTCAACTCCCTTGAACTATTAGGGAAAGCCCATCCTGCAAACTCATTTGCAAACTCCTCCCATGAAAGACTATCCACCCTCGGGTTCACATAGTTTTAAAACCACTCACGGGCCTTCTTGCACTTCAGTGTGAACCCAGCCATCTAAATGGCCCTACAATCATCAGCTCCTATCTCATCTGTAATCATCTTGACCCTCCCAAGGTACTCAAATGGGTCATCACCTGTTTCATACTGGGGAGCACCCAGCTTCATGTAATCGGTCATCTTGACCTTGCTCCCTCCAAATGAGGTAGGTTTAGGTACTTGGGTTTCTGGGACAGTAGGTTCTACTGGTGGTGGAGGAGGTGTAACATTCCCTGGGTTAGGGTTTGTTGTACCTGGATAAAAAGATGGGGGTGGGTATATAGGGTACTGTGAGTATGGTGGGTAGAAAGGTGGGTATGGCATGTGAGATGGATAAGGGTTAAAGCTAGGGAAATCCGATGTACCTCCCATCGAATACCCGGGGTTTTGTGAAAAGGGTGGGTATTGGGGTGGCTGAACAAACCCCGAGGCCTGAGTGCCTCCCTGCGACTCTCCCATGCCCTCTTCTGACATACTCACACCAAGACTGCCATCCCTCCTCTGATCCACATCCATATCATCTCCCACATCTATTGACATTCCTCCTTGAACTGTTCCTCTTCTACTTCCATCAAAAGACCTTCTAGGGTCCCTTTATGTCCTTTCTCTTCTAAATCTACATGACATTGCCCTAGGCAATGCAGGAGGACGGGCATCTGTGCCCTCATCTTGAGGTGGTACTCCAGTCAATCGTGCAGATCGACGAGTTCCTCTCATCTTGTTTTATGAAAAACAACACCCATCACATAAAACATTAGCATCATATGGTTCATGTGGAAACACATGAACCTGCATCACATACATAGCATACATATCATAGCATTAATGCACATGCATAGTATCATGGCATTTCACATCATCATTAATCAAGACAGGACTCTACATCCTATCCTATTGGACATGATTTTTCCTATTGTGCTTGACCTTCTAGAACATCTATGAACCCGACACTCTAGATCCGACTATATGAACCTATGGCTCTGATACCAATCTGTAACGACCCGGAAATCGAACCGCTACCAGTGCTAGGATCCAAATCGACTTAAGGTCGCCGGGACCCATAGCAAGCCTGACATACATCCTGTATACCTGTTAAATCCCATACATGATCATACATAAACATAAAACTGTAAACCTTTTCTTTTCTTTTACCAAGTTTAACCTGTGCATGCATAACTCATAAACGTAAACCTCACACTAGAGCCCTCATCAAATGCTCCAATGGGGTATCATAACATACATTAAGCCTGGTTTACATAAAACATCATTAAAACATTTTATAGATCATGTATCAAAGGGATCAACTATACATACTAGGGTCAAGAACAATACTAAACCTCAATAAACATCTTTACTTTACATGACTGTTCAATACTATTCATTACATCATATAATCAAATTACAATACATGTCCACATCTAACTATTACATAGACCATGACCTCATTACTCTTGCTGACTTCCTGGTCTATCCCGTACCTGCAAACCTGAGGGTTAAGGGAGAGGGGTGAGCTACAAGAGCCCAGTGAGCAGAATAATAAAAAACATTTAAACATATGATAATATGGAATGCATCACATCACAACAAATCACATCAAGGATGGACTTGTCACCAATAGCCCTCTACATAATCCAATCATGCCAGGGGCGTAGTACAGGCCACACCTGGTCTTTCTCTTACACATATCATATCATACATATCCAACTGTGCCGGGGCGTAGTGCAGGCCACACCCGGACTTTCACTTACATTGTGCCAGGGGCGTAGTACAGGCCACACCTGGACTTCCATATCATATCATGTCATCATATCATACGAGGGCTAATGGGTCATCCAACATCCATCCACATCAACATCACAATGTGCAATGCAACATATTCGTGAATACTAATGCAAACAACCTAATATATCTCATGGCATTCGTGATGCATGGATCATGCTAAAACTGTCATTTATTTAAAGCAATGAGGTTTATTCCACTCACCTCAGGCTAGCTCTAAAAGACACTGAAGCAGCTAACTCACTGCTGGGGTCCTCGGTTCCTCGGGTCCGAACCTACACAGGTGGACACAAATAAGGGACCAAACGTACATGAACATGACTCTAAACAACTCCCCAAAAACCCCCTAAAACGTCTTAAAACAATCATACAAAACATACAAAGGAAGGCTGAACAGGGAACTTTCGGTGGCAGGTTCGGCGGCCGAAAGTCCCTCCAGAGCCGAAAGTCATGCACCTTCGGCGGCACTTTTGGCGGCCGAAGGTTCCTTCCAGAGACGAAACTCATGCATGTTCGGCGGCACCTTCGGCGGCCGAAACTTCCTTCTGGAGCCGAAAGTCCAACTTTCGGGGGCAGGGTTCGGCAGCCAAAAGCTTGCCTCCACAGGCAGGTTCGGCGGCCGAAAGTCCCTTTGGCTGCCGAACCTGAGTTCTTCCAAAGGGCAGAACTCAGCCTCCACAATGCACATTTGCTTCCACAACATGCATACACACATACATAAGCTCATAGGGGCCTCAAACTATCCTAAACCCCAACCAAAACACATCAAACATACATATACAACACACATTGTCCATATACTCAACATTAACCAAAAACTCACTATAAGCCTAAACATGCATTTCTACCCCAAAACCTTCATGAAACTTAATCAAAACATGGTGTAATACCCGGCTGGAGTCCGGCATCGGAATTCTACTTTCCGATGGAGGTCAGGATATCGGACGTCTCTAGATGGGTTAGAGTGATGTTTTTGTAACATGTTTTGGTATGTTACATGGTTTTAAAGCATAAGGAAATGAGTGTTTGAGTGAAATGAACCAAGGCAGAAAAGCCAGGTTCGGCCGCCGAAGTTGAGGTTCGGCCGCCGAGCATGCATGGCTTTCGGTTTCACGTGTGGCCGCTGAAGGTGGTCTGGCCAGCCACCTATAAATGGCCCTCAGTCGGTTGAAGCGGTAAGAGCACCGTTTCTTTCACTTGCTGAGGTGAAACTCTGTCCTTTGTGAGTATTCTTTCATGTTTTCATTAAATCAAGCAAAGATTTGATTAGTTTTTATGATCTTTTGAAGGTTTTAAGCTAAAAACTCAAAGGTGTGAAGTTTGGAGAGTTTAAAGGAGAGTTGCTCCAAAACTCCACGTTAGGATCATTCATCTACTTGTTTTCACAAGGTAAGTGAAGATCCTGAGCTTGTTTTTATATTTTCTGAAGGTTTTATGGGGTTTATGGAGAGAGATGCATGAATAGGGTTATGTGTGAGGTTTTGATGATTTTGTGCATAGAGCTTGCTTCTGTGTTGTTTATGTTGTGTTTTTGGGGTTTTAAGGTAGTTTCTGACCCCTTTGAGTATATACATGAGTGTATGCAAGTGGAAGTATTGAGGTGTTTGAGGTGAAGTGAGTTTTGTGCATTGGGCGAGAGGCAGGGCAAGTTTCTGCCCTGCTGATGAACTCAGGTTTGGCAGCTGAAGGTACATTCGGCCGCCGAACCCCTGAGGAGGTGTGAGGAGGTGGCTTCGGCTGCCCAAGCTTACCCCTGCGCTTTTGGACTTTCGGCTCTGGAGGGAAGTTCGGCCGCCGAAGGTGCCGCCGAAGGTTAGAGACTTTCGTCTCTGGAGTGCCTTTTGGCCTCCGAAACTTGCCCCCGAAAGGGTTCGGCAGCCGAAAGTGGAAGTTCGGCCGCCGAAGGTGCTTGAGTTTCGTCTCTGGAGAGGACTTTCGGCCGTCGAACCTGCCGCCGAAAGTGTCCTGTCCAGCCTTCTTTTGCATGCTTTGCATGGATGTTTGAGTGAGTTTAAGGGGATTCTTGGGGAGTTAAATAGAGGTGTTCATAAGCTCGTTTGGTCCCTCATTTGCATTTATCTTACAGACCAGAGGAACTAGAGAGAGCAGCAGTGAGTACTGCTCCAGAGGTTTCAGAGCCTGCAGAGTCAGTCAGTCCAGAGAGCCAGATGTGAGTGGAACTAAACTTAACTCTTTTACTTGCACAATGGAATGTTTTAGCATATCTCATGCATCATGATTATGCAATAGGTTGATTGCATTAGTATCCACGAATATGTTGCATTGCATCGTTATTTGGTGATGTGAGTGAATGCTGAATGATCCAATAGTCTCAGACAGGAAGTCCAGGAGCCTTTGACTACGCCCTGGCAGGTATAGTAAAGACCAGGAGCCTTTGACTACGCCCTGGCAATGGTAAGTACAAAGGTGTTATATACACATATACATATATGACAGGAAGACCAGGTGCTCGATTCTACGCCCTGGCACAGAGTTACTGGTGTTGGGAAATCCCTAGATTAATTGCAATCCAATTGCGCAGCGGAAAAATAAAATTTTGGATTTCCTTCCCAGAATCCGAGTGCTTCGTTTAAATCATAAGAAGGATATGAGACTAACCTGTTAATCTCGTAAGGAAGATACACTGGCGGACTGATGGTGCTGCCTTTTCAAACGAACACCCTCTATGGTATCCACACGAACGTCTTCTATCCATCTAGAGTGCTAGCTCTTTCAAAGATGGATAGATCATGTGCTCCACAATCTGCAATCTCATAGACTGGGTTTTCTCAAAACCATCGTCAACTTACTCAATCTGTAGAAGGAGTATTTATATGCCTCAGTCTTTTTATTTTCCCACAACTCTTTTCCTAAAAGAGTTGTGCTTAGAACCCACTATCACAATCTCACAGATACTCAAATATCTTTATGTGATAGAGTCCTTTATCTGTAACACTTACAGATAGACTGCAGATCTTTTTAAATATTATTATCTCATAATAATAAATTATTATTATTAATAATAATAACACTTATTATTATTAATTATATTAATAATTAATATTAATAATAATAACACTTATTATTATTAATTATATTAATAATTAATATTAATAATTATATTAATAATAATAACACTTTATTATTATTAATTATACCAATGGGCCTTTAGCCCATTAATATAGCACATCAACAACGTTCTTGTGTGTGACCCAATAGGCTCATATTAATTGGCAATAGGCCCAGTCCAACAAGGCCTATAAGTCATAAGTGGCCTCTAGCAAGACATTATGACTACCCAACTAATATGAGGATCAATAGTCCGATAAAGCCTATTAAATAGAACATGAATTAATCTCTTTGTCACACGATATCTAGTTTGAACATAAGTCATGGTCAATGTCAAACTTATAATGTTCAAACTTATGATTTCTCGATCTCCAAGTAGACTGATAAATTCAAATGATATTGATCACACTATCAATTCATTTGAGCACGGCCATGCATTTCTCAGTCTCACTTATCGAGGGGCCCAGAAGATATCTCTCTCATAGAGAGGGACAAATCCTATCTTGATTGTTCATTTTCCTCTACATAATTTCTATTATGTTCAATCATAACCTTTATGATTGTCCGATTAAAGACAACGTTTGATTATGTCAAAACATAATAGTCCTTATGTTGGAAACTATGACAATCTCAAGTCAAAGGATTAAGACATAACTACTTTGAGATTCACTTATGACAATGACCCATGTAGTGATCTTAATGCGGGTCCATCCAATACTTTGTTCTCTAACAAGTATTTATGATTATTGATTTATATCAACATATACATAATCATCTCGTGATTATCAATCAATAACCATACCAGTTATATTTTATTATTATCAATATAATAATAAGTAACCGGGGATGATAATCATTATTATGTAACATGCAAACAAATAATAATGATAAAAACCTCTAAAACGACATACAAAAAAGGTCCAAGATAATGGCCTAGGGCATATACACTAACAATCTCCCACTTGCACTAGGCCTAATCATATGAGTATCTAATACCCATAGACCTAGTGTGCTGATCATGCTTGATCTGTGAAAGAGGTTTGGTCAGTGGATTTGCAATGTTGTCATTTGTGTCTACTTTGCATATTTTGATATCTCCTCTATCAACGATCTCTCGAATAAGGTGATATCACCTGAGTATATGTTTAGATCTCTAGTGAGATCTGGGCTCCTTTGCCTATGCTATGGCACCGTTATTACTATAATAAAGGTCCATAGGATTTGCAATGCTGGGAACCATTCCCAACTCTGAGATGAATTCCTTCAACCAGACTGCCCTTTTTTAGCTGCATCTGATGCTGCTATATACTCAGCTTCTATTGTAGAATCTGCTATAGTGCTCTGCTTGGAACTCTTCCAACTAACAATTCCACCATTTAAGTTGAATATGAATCCTGACTGCGATCTGAAGTCATCTATGTCGGTTTGGAAACTAGCATCTGTGTAACCACTTACAACTAGCTCGTCTTCCAACCCTCCATAAACTAGGAATGCATCCTTAGTCCTTCTAAGGTACTTTAGGATATTCTTGACAGCTGTCCAGTGACTTTCACCGGGATCTGCCTGATATCTGCTTGTTGTGCTCAAGGCATATGAGATGTCTGGTCTAGTACATAACATGGCATACATGATAGATCCAATAGCAGAAGCATAAAGAATCTTATTCATCCATTCTCGCTCATCAGATGTCATAGGACATTGATTCTTGCTGAGATGAATACCATGAGTCATGGGCAAGAATCCTCTTTTGGGATCTTGCATGCTGAACCTTTTCAGCACCTTGTCAATATAAGTACTTTGACTCAGACCGATTATCCTCTTAGATCTATCCCCATAGATCTTAATACCAAGGATATATGCAGCCTCACCTAAGTCCTTCATTGAAAAAGAATTCCCTAATCAAGTCTTAACCTTTTGCAAGGTAGGGATATCATTTCCAATGAGTAATATGTCATCCACATATAGGACTAGAAACACAACTGCACTCCCACTAACCATCTTGTAAACACAAGATTCATCTTCATCAATGAGTAAAAGTTCACGATTATCAGTCATGAGAAATCCATATCTCTCAGGCTGATGACGTGTCTTATCAGATTTGCATGGGACTTGTGTCACCCTTTCAGTCTCCACAACTGTTTGTAGTACTGGAAGTGGTTCTACTGGCGGTTCAATGCTCTCTTGTGGTGCTTGAGTTTTCTCAAGTCGCACTGTACTCCCACTGAATCTCTGAGAGATAAATTCCTTTTCTAAAAAGGTACCATTTCGAGCAACAAACACTTTGTTCTCTTGAGGGAGTATAGAAGTAGTATCCTTTGGTTTCCTTAGGATACCCCACAAAATTGCACTTGATAGATTTTGGAGCTAGCTTATCTGAAACTGTGCATTTCACATAAGCCTCACAACCCCAAATCTTAAGAAAATACAAATTGGGCTTTTTCCCAGTCCATAACTCATATGGTGTCTTTTCAACCGCTTTCGATGGTACTCGGTTTAGAATGAATGTAACTGTTTCCAAGGCATAACCCCAAAACTATAAAGGGAGATCTGTTTGACTCATCATAGATCGAACCATATCTAATAAAGTTCGATTTCTCCTTTCAGAAACATCATTACATTGTGGAGTTCCTGGTGGAGTTAATTGTGAAACAATTCCACAGTTTCTAAGATATTCGTCAAACTCTTGGCTCAAATATTCACCACCTCGATCAGATCGAAGCATCTTAATAGTTCTACCAAGTTGATTTTGTACTTCATTTTGAAAAGTTCTAAACATTTCAAAAGATTCATGCTTATGTTTCATTAGGTAGACATAGCCATACCTACTGAAATCATCAGTGAATGTAATGAAGTACTGATAACCTCCCCTGACACTAATGCTTAGTGGGCCACATACATCTATATGTATTGAGCCCAATAAGTCTGAAGCCCTTTGACCTTGTCCAGTAAAAGGGTCCTTTGTCATCTTACCAAGCAAACAAGATTCACAATCTTCAAATGATTCAAAATCAAATGAATCTAACAAACCATCTTTATGGAGCTTAGATATGCGATTCTCATTTATATGGCTAAGACGATAATGCCATAAATTTGTTGGGTTTAACTCATTTGGCTTAGTTTTCTTAGAAGTTATGTTATAGATATTGTTGTCTCTAGAATCATCTAGATTAAGGACATAAAGGCCATCTTATGAATTTGCAATACAATAAAGCAAATCATCTTTATTAATGGAGCATTTCTTATTCTTAATAAGAAATGAACAAACCTTCATCGTCCATAACAGAAACTGAAATAATATTCCTACTCAAAGTAGGAATATAAAAGCAATTGTTCAGAACTAACAAAAACCCATTGGGCAATACAAGTTCATCTGTCCCTACAGCTATGGCAGCAACTCTTGCTCCAATGCCTTCACGTAGGTCCACTTTGCCCTTTTCAGTTTTCTACTCCTTTTGAGATCCTTCACATTTGTACAAACGTGAGAACCACATCCGGTATCCAATACCCATGAAGTAGAAATAGATAAATTGATATCTATAACATAAATACCTGAAAGCCGTAGTCTCACTACTCTTCTTCTTCTTGCACTCATCCAAATAGAGTTTGCAATTTCTCTTCCAATGCTATGGTTCCTTGCAATGGAAGCAAATTCCTTCCTTAGGAACTATTTCCTTAGGAACTTTTGCCTTGGATTGCCATTTAGGCTTGCCTCGTCCCTTAGGCTCATTACCACCTTTAGACTTGGGCTTCCCCTTATTTTTCATGGGCTTACCCTTATTGTCATTCAAAATTTGGGTAGGCCTTTCATCTTTAAAACATGAGCACTAACTGAATCACATTCAGCCATTTTGCCATCATGCAATGCAATGGTGGTTTCATACCTCTCCTGCCAAACTTGTTGTTGGAAAACCTGTTTGAGATGGACACTCATCTCATAGGCCTCAAGGTGCTCCAGATCCTTCTAAAGTTCTGGGTACATAGTTGCCAACATAAGACATCCAATGTCATTAGAATCATTCATATGCTTCTTATGCTTGTTCTTAACAGCATTAGTAGCATCAGCAGGAGGTGGTTTAGGGACGGCTTCATCAAGCACGTAGGACTTTTCTCTTGCTTGAGAACAATTCTCAAATTTCTAAACCAGTCAACAAAATTAGTCCCATTTTTCTTTCAGTTTATCCTTCTCAAGGATAGATCGCAGTGATAAGGTGGAATTGTTATTAGCAGCTATAATTATCTACAAAATATGCAAATATAATTAATCTAGTAGACAAATTAATATTGAGGTGATAATAATCTCCCACTAAAATATAACCCTCAAAATAATAATATTTTAGTGGGCTAAGATCCATATTTCACCTAATTCTAAGTCAGCTTTGGCATGACGCTTAGAATTAAGTTATTTAGGTAGGTAACCCCTTACCAATTACATCTAATGTAACTCTTAATTATGAGGTATTGACATCATATGTCAAATGCATGTTATACCCCATCTAATGCCTTAGGCCCAAAACCGTTTTGATAGCCTAATTAAGCTGAACCAAAATTAAATAAATGAGTAACCATTACTCATCCTACCTTACTAGGATAACCTAATGCACTTTGCTTTGGCAAAACCTGCATTTTGGTGATCTTAGTCTTGATAGGTTTTTAATATATGGGTGGCATTAAAACTTAAAATTTTGAAATGAGGGTTCAATTTTAATTTTAATTATTTTGTCTTGCATGTGTATATATTATGACATCCAATATGCATACATATATAAACCATCAAGCATAGTATCTCATACTAATGTATAACAAAATAATAAAATTATTTTATATAGTCATTTAAATCTGATTTAAAGACTAAAATAAAATAATTTATTTTCTATTTTCTTATAATTATTTTGTCTTGCATATATATATTATAGCATCCTATATGCATATATATATAGACAATAATGCATAGTATCTCATACTAACATATGACAAAATAATAAAATATAGTCATTTAAATCTGATTTAAAGACTAAAAGAAAATAATAAAATATAGTCATTTAAATCTCATTTAAAGACTAAAAATAATAATAATAAAATATAGTCATTTAAATCTAATTTAAAGACTAAAGAAAATAATTTTAAAATATAGTCATCTAAATCTAATTTAAAGACTAATAATTTTAAAATTTATTTTCTTATTATTATTATTATTTTAAATTTTAATTCCAGGGGCAGAATCGTAATTATGCATCTTCTTCCTTAGAACAACCCTAGCCGCCGGCGAGCAACCAGTCGCTGGCCCCAACGTCGCGCGATTCACCGGCGGACGAACCGCCAGTGCACGGCCCACCGGCGCGGGAGGAGCGCCACGCCAGTGCGCCCCCCACGGTCGCACGACCCCCGGGGATCGCGGCCCTCCGGGGAGCGCAGCCCTCCGGCGCGCTACCCCACCGGTCGCGCGACCCACTGGGTGGCGCGACCCAGAGGTGGCGCTACCCAGAGCGCAGCCCTCCCGCCGCCGCTCGTTGACCCGCAGATCGCGCAACGGTTGCACATCCACGGCCGACCGAAGCAGCGCTAGAGACTCCTTCGTCTTCTTCGTTGATGAGAATCGAGAAGGAGAACAATTTCTCCCCTCGGTCCCACCGGCGATGAGAACGTCCAGCGCCTCGGTTCCAGCTTCCCCGAGAAATTGGGGATGCCCGACCACGATCTCTTCCACGCGACCATCGCGTCTTAGCCGTGCCGTTTGTCAGCCAAACATCGATAACCAGGCATCGCCGGCCATGGCTCAGGTGGCGATTAGGCGGCGCGGGAGTGTTCTTCGTGAGCACAGATTCAATTTTTTTTTTAATTTTTTTTTTTATAAATTTAATTTTTCTAACAAAAATTAAAATAATCTAAATGATCTAATCATTAATCCATAATTATCATGCCTCTAATAAATATATATCACATATATAATATCAATCATGGCATATTTAATTTAAACGAAAAGCACAGGTAGGCTCTGATACCACTGTTGGGAAATCCCTAGATTAATTGCAATCCAATTGCGCAGCGGAAAAATAAAATTTTGGATTTCCTTCCCAGAATCCGAGTGCTTCGTTTAAATCATAAGAAGGATATGAGACTAACCTGTTAATCTCGTAAGGAAGATACACTGGCGGACTGATGGTGCTGCCTTTTCAAACGAACACCCTCTATGGTATCCACACGAACGTCTTCTATCCATCTAGAGTGCTAGCTCTTTCAAAGATGGATAGATCATGTGCTCCACAATCTGCAATCTCATAGACTGGGTTTTCTCAAAACCATCGTCAACTTACTCAATCTGTAGAAGGAGTATTTATAGGCCTCAGTCTTTTTATTTTCCCACAACTCTTTTCCTAAAAGAGTTGTGCTTAGAACCCACTATCACAATCTCACAGATACTCAAATATCTTTATGTGATAGAGTCCTTTATCTGTAACACTTACAGATAGACTGCAGATCTTTTTAAATATTATTATCTCATAATAATAAATTATTATTATTAATAATAATAACACTTATTATTATTAATTATATTAATAATTAATATTAATAATAATAACACTTATTATTATTAATTATATTAATAATTAATATTAATAATTATATTAATAATAATAACACTTTATTATTATTAATTATACCAATGGGCCTTTAGCCCATTAATATAGCACATCAACAACGTTCTTGTGTGTGACCCAATAGGCTCATATTAATTGGCAATAGGCCCAGTCCAACAAGGCCTATAAGTCATAAGTGGCCTCTAGCAAGACATTATGACTACCCAACTAATATGAGGATCAATAGTCCGATAAAGCCTATTAAATAGAACATGAATTAATCTCTTTGTCACACGATATCTAGTTTGAACATAAGTCATGGTCAATGTCAAACTTATAATGTTCAAACTTATGATTTCTCGATCTCCAAGTAGACTGATAAATTCAAATGATATTGATCACACTATCAATTCATTTGAGCACGGCCATGCATTTCTCAGTCTCACTTATCGAGGGGCCCAGAAGATATCTCTCTCATAGAGAGGGACAAATCCTATCTTGATTGTTCATTTTCCTCTACATAATTTCTATTATGTTCAATCATAACCTTTATGATTGTCCGATTAAAGACAACGTTTGATTATGTCAAAACATAATAGTCCTTATGTTGGAAACTATGACAATCTCAAGTCAAAGGATTAAGACATAACTACTTTGAGATTCACTTATGACAATGACCCATGTAGTGATCTTAATGCGGGTCCATCCAATACTTTGTTCTCTAACAAGTATTTATGATTATTGATTTATATCAACATATACATAATCATCTCGTGATTATCAATCAATAACCATACCAGTTATATTTTATTATTATCAATATAATAATAAGTAACCGGGGATGATAATCATTATTATGTAACATGCAAACAAATAATAATGATAAAAACCTCTAAAACGACATACAAAAAAGGTCCAAGATAATGGCCTAGGGCATATACACTAACAACTGGGACTATGTGGTGACAGGTTTATTCTTGATGTGGCTTGTCTGTGATATGGTGCATTCCATGAGATCATCTTTTACTGAGATGTTTTACTGTTCTACTCACTGGGCTATAGAGCTCATCCCACTCCCTTAACCCCAGTTTTGCAGGTTCAGTGTACAGTGTACAGGGACAGTCTAGCAGAGTACAGAAAGAGTAAAGAGATTTGTAATAGCTTAGAGTGGACATGTAATATTAAAGAGATGTAATAGTTGTGTATAAAGTTAGAAATGTGCTTGACTTAGTGATGTATGTTTTGTACATGATCTGGATATGTATATATGTTTTACTGTATGTGAAAAATCAGGCTTAACAGGTATGAGTTAACCCATCTAGAGCAAGCTCTAGTCAGGGGTACAGAGTACAGAGTACAGAGTACAGAGATAGTCCATGCACAGGTTAAGCCTTGGTTCAGAGAAAAGAGTTTTTATTTTCACAGAAAATGTATGATCATGTATGAGGTTTACAGGTACACAGAGAGTATAGCAGGCTTGCTACGGGTTCTGGCGGCCTTAAGCCGACCTGAATCCTAGCGCCGGTGACGGTCCATTTTGGGGTCGTTACACATGGAATGAGCTAAAGATCGACTCTTACCTCTTGAAGATCGAGAGAGAGGCAATCGAACTCGGAGATGGGAGAGATCTAACTCCTTGAGTCTCCAAAGCTTGTTCTAAGCTCACAAATCTCCAAAACCAAGTTAAAACTTGTTAAAACTTGAAAGATTTGAGGAAAATCAACAAAACTAACCATGGGAGAGCATGGACTCACTGTTGACCGAAAATGGGGAGAAAACTCGCCCGTTTCTCGGCCATGGGCCTCTTATAGGTGGCTGGCCAGGCCACCTTCGGAAGCCGAAGGCGAAACCAAAACTCATGCAAGTTCGGCGGCCGAACATGAGGTTCGGTGGCCAAACCTGGAAATGTCTCCATGGTCTTTTTCATTCAAAACTTAATTTCTTTCTTACTTAAAACCATAAAATACATAAAAATATTTCATGAAAACATGATTTTACCCTTCTAGAGGTTTCCGACATCCGAGATTTCACTGGACGGTAGGAATTCCGATACCGGAGTCTAGCCGGGTATTACAGTTAGAGTATGGATCATACTTTGGCTAGCCATTGAATCCTCCAATTGCATTTACTTGCTGGTCATCTTCTTGAAGAATAGGACATTGATCAGTTGGATGTCCTACATGTGCACATATCCCATATGGCCTAAATTACTGAAGTTGTTGAGCTTGTTGAGCTTGGCCTATAACAAGACTTTTCACAGCAGAGGTTAGTTCAGAAATCTGAGAAGTGAGAACAGATGTACTTGAGGAGATGATGAAGACAGGTTAGGAAGTATTTATTCAGAAAAGCTCTTACCATTTCTATCCCAAGAAGTGATTGATCAGGTGGTAAGTAAAATAACCAATCTTTGGCATAGTCATCGAGTGAGAATGGGAATGCTCTCAGTTTTACATGTTCTTCAGATATGCCTTGCGGTCTCATGGATGAACATACAATGTGAAATTCTTTCAAGTGCTTATGTGGATTTTCATTCTCTAAACCTCTAAATATAGGTAGTAGATGTATCAAACCTGTTTTGAGCTCAAAAGGGACTGTCAGAGGCGGATGGGTGATGCACAGAGGTGCTTGATCGCCTATAGGGGCTGCCAACTCTCTCATTGTTCTTTCTCTTGGTATTGGTGGCCTCATTGGTGGATTTTCTGGTATTAATTGATCATGGGCAGCAGGTTGTGCATTAACTTTAGCCATCTCTGCGGCTGCTTGGTGCGGTTCAAAAGGTTCTGAATCAATTCCTACGATGGCAGGCTCTTCTGTGGCAGATTCGGTGGTGACTTACTTCCCAAGTCATCTGATTGTACGGTCAATTTCTGGATCGTAAGGTAGAGTTTCCTTGTGTCTAGATCTGGTCATGAAAGAAAAATAAATTAGTTAAATCAAGTCCCCGGCAACGGCGCTAATTTTTGACTGAGTAGTTGTCGAAGCCGATAAAAAATAACCTTTTTAGTTATCAACAATTTTACAACTGCAAATGGTGGCAAAAGGATCGAATCCACAGGGAATTGATACTTACCTATTTTCCTTATCAAGACCAATAAAATAAATGGAAAGTAAAATAAAAGGCGAGTTTTGAGATTGATTGAGTTAAACTAATACTGAAAGCGATAAAGTAAAGCAAATAATTAAAGTACAGACACTACAAAAAAACAAGGTATCAGTGACGGATTTAGCGACGGAATTTACTTCCGTCGGAAAAAAAAAATTTTGCGACGGAATTAGCGACGGATCAGCGACGAATATTGTATTTTGAGATTTCTGACAGATTTCCGACAGATTAGCGACGGATTATAAAAATATTAGCGACGGAATAAATTCCGTCGCTAATCCGTCAGAAAATGCAAATACTATAAAAAAAAAAAACCCTAATCATTCATCCTCACTTCTGATTTTAGCCGCCCACTTCCTCTCCTCTCCTCTCCTCTCCTCTCCTGTTCTTTCTCCTTACCGAAATCGCCGCCGCCGCCGCTGCCGTTGATCCCGTCACTGTCGCCGCTGCTGAACGCTCGCCACTGCTGGACGCTCCTCTCGCCACTACTGCGTTGCCGCTCGCCACTGCCGCCACTTCCGCCACTGCCTATCAAGTAAGTGTCTACTTTGATTTTTAGTTTCTTTTATTATATTATTGAAATTTTGAGTTTTAATTTTTGAATATGTTATGATATAGTGAAAATATTATTTATTTAGTTATAAATTTGTGTTAATCAAAGTTTATTTTTAGTTTTACTAATTATATTTAAAAAAAAAAAATAAATTGTGGGCAGCTTGCTGCTGTGCGCAGCAAGCTGCTGCTGGGCAAGCAGCAAGCTGCAGCTGCTGGGCACGCAGCAGCATGCTGCGCAGCAAGTTGCGTGCCCAGCAGCAGCTGCGCAGCAAGCTGCTGCCCACAGCAGCAAGCTGCTGCTGGGCAAGCAGCTGCTTGCTGTTGAGGTAATTATTTATTATTTAAAAAAAATTAAATTATGAATTTACATTTATATTATTTAAATATTTATAACTAAATTTAAATTTTAAAATAGATAATTATTTTATTATTTAAATAAATAAATTATTCATATATCACTGATTGTAGATATTTATCATTTAAAATTAATGTATATTTAAATTTTTTATTTATGAGTTTAATTAATTTTATTTTATAATTATGTAGGATAATTTTTAAAAATTAATCATTTTGATAATATTTAAATTAATTTTTTTTATAAGATTATTAAAATAATAAATTTAAATATTAATTAAAAATATTAAAATAATTATCATGATATCTTATCATTATATTTAAATTGTTAATTTTTTGAGTTTTATTAATTTTATTTGACAATTAATTAATATATTTTAATAATTATTATCTTAAATTTTTATCCTTGTAATTTGTGCATTTAAAATTTTGATATTTTTTAACATATCATGATTCACTTTCATTGGTCAGATATTTCAGTTGGAGATGAGTATCTGCCAATTGCAACTGCAAATGGAAGCATTCTGACTTGGTCTATATTAGGCAGTGTATATCCCATACAGTAGTTCTGATTATTTTATCTTCTTTGATTTATATTTTATTGAATGTTTTGGTTGTCCTAGTTTATACACGCATATGCACTCCCACTTATTTGTTATAAAAATGCTCATGGCTGGGTTATTTTGAAGTCAATTGATTTAAGCTTTTCGTTTACCTGATGGCAGGGGAGGATTTGGTAGAGGTCAGTGTCATTCTGGTGGAAATGAAATTGTTACTGGAAGGGCCTGTCCAAAAGGGCTTTATGGTATATTCTGCGAGGTATTTTTACTAATACCATCTTGTCAATTTCTCGTGGACCATTTGAATATTTTGAACATCTTATGATCTTATGCCTGTATAATTTCTAGGACCACTGGCCTTGATATATTATTATATTTATATCCTCATTCTGGTTGCCCTATATTGAGAATCCCATTTGTGTTGAAAAATTATTATGACCAAGGATATGTATTTGTACATCTCTATGCCCAAAAACCTTAGCTAGATCTATAAAATAATCAGTCAAGGTTCTTACTGTTTCTCGATTGCATTTTTAATGTTCCCTTGTTAGTGGATTAGTCAAAGATGCTTTTTGGTTAATTGCTATAAATTGCAAAACAGGAATGCCCTGTTGGGACTTTCAAGAATGTTAATGGATCTGAAATTTATTTTTACTTATTATATAAATTTATTTTTATATATTTTTAAAGACTTATTATTTGATGTTTTATTATTATTTACAATTATTGTTAATTGAAATTTATATATATATTTTTTTTTCATATGTCTAGAAGAACAGTATTATCTTAGAGGTAGAGGGTATGGCCAGCATCTCTCTATGAATGAAAGACATGAGGCAACAGAGATGCAAAAGGAAACACGAGAGCATACTCCACAAGCAAACATATTTTCATCATCACACAACTGTAGATTCTACTTCTCCATCAGATATTTCAGCAAACTGATAGATTTGTTTTAAATTTTATGAATATTGTTAAGTATATGGATTTGTTCTAAACTTTCGATTTTGTAAACATTGTGAAGTATTTGTGTGTATGAATATGAATTATAATGATTATGAATGACTTTTAATTTATATTAAATTTATTTTTTAGTTGTAAATTATTTAGATTATAAGAATATCTAAATAAAATCGAAAAATATTTTGTTGATGATAATGAATATTATTGAAAATATAAATAATATTATTAATATTATTAAATATTAATATTTTCGACGGATTTCCGACGGAACTTTTCCGTCGCTAATTATTTCCGACGGATTAGCGACGGATTGTGCATCACGTGTATTAGGAATTTCCGACGGATTTAGCGACGAACTAGTTCGTCGCAAAAATTTCTGACGAAATTATCCGTCGAAAAAGCCGTCGCAAATTTATCCGACGGAATTCAGATCCGTCGGAAATCCGTCGCTAATATTTCCGACGGACGCCCGATCCGTCGGAAAAAATTAGCGACATGACTTTAAGCGACGGATTTGAGTCCGTCGGAAATCCGTCGCTGAAAGCTTTAGCGACGGATTTTTGACTTTCAGCGACGGAAAAATCCGTCGCTGATAGTCTGTTTTTTTGTAGTGAGGAATTCAATGATAAGAAAAGCTCTAGTTGAAGAATTGGATCCACTTCAGTTGTTGGATTGATCATTGACTGACTCGCGGTTGTCATAGCCGGTAAAAAATAACCTTTCTGGTTATCAACAATTTACAACTGTAGATAGTGGTGAAATGATCAAATCCATAGGAAATTGAAAACTTACCTATCTTTCTTATCAAGACTAAGAGAATAAACTGAAACAAAAATAATCTGAAAGAAAAGTAAACTGAAAGCGGAATAATCTGAAAGCAAAGTTAACTGAAAGCGAGATAAACTGAAAGCAAATAAAAAAAAAGGGTTTTTGAGATTGATTCAGCTAAACTAATATTGAAAGCAATTTAAGTAAAGCAATAATAAAATAAAAGAGTAAATAATAATGAGAAAACTCTAGTTGAAGAATTGGATTCACTTCAGTTGTTGGGATTGATCATTGACACTTAGTTTCTTTTGATTGATTCAATAGATTAGTTATAGAGATGGAAGACGCTTCTCACCACCATTATCTCTCCTTGTGATTAAACCAATTAGGGAACGTCCTCTAATTAATCACTAATCAACAAGTTGCCAAGGAACGTGCTTGGGCCTCAGGCAACAAACAACTGTTAATTGCATTAAGAAATAGAGAGATCTAATCCTAGCTACCGAAACGTATGGTGATATTACTAGATCATGCAACTTCCTTAGTTTTTACACCAAGTATTCTTATGTTTGAATAATCCAAGCAATTACGGACCTAAGTCATACAAACTAACAATTAATTACTTTGCAATCAAGAATCAACATAGATCTAAACAACAAAGCAATATTGGAATCAAGCATGAAATTGCATAAATATTGAACAACCAAAAGTTAAACAATGTTTGATCAAGTCTCCCAATCCATATAACAACTAAAGTTTCAACCAAATTTCAACTAGAATAAAAAGTTTCAGCCACTTATGGCTGAAACAAAAATTAAAAGAATAAGAAAAGAAAGAAGAGAAGAAACCGAATTGAAAGAGGAAGAGAAGAGAGAGCGCCGGCCACCTCCTTTTCTTGGTTGAATGGTGGAGTGTGTTTCTTGTTTTGTGTGGGAGGCTGGCTTAAGGCTCCTTAAATATGATTTGTGTGTTGCCCTAGCTGATGCTTGCTGCCCAAGTTTGTCAAGATGCTGCCTAAGGCTTGCTTGCATTTGCTTTGCCGCCCATGCACATGTGAGAAGGGGGGAGGCGTGTGGCTTGTCTTCAAATGCAAGGAGTGGGGTCCTTGCTCTTACTTGCTGCCCAAGTGTCTTCAAGAGGC
Source organism: Manihot esculenta (assembly GCF_001659605.2). NCBI lineage: Eukaryota > Viridiplantae > Streptophyta > Magnoliopsida > Malpighiales > Euphorbiaceae > Manihot > Manihot esculenta. The sequence continues at coordinate 22,840,962 of NC_035169.2, read as the reverse complement.
TGCCCAAGCTGCCCAAGTCTTGCCTTCACACCTTCCTTGCCGCCCATGCACAAATAAGGGAAGTGGAGCCTCTCTTTGCAATTTGAATTTTGAATGTGCAACGCATGAGGTGGCAAGCATGTGATCTTTGGATTTAGCTTCCTTAACAAGCTGGATTTTGAAATTCAAAATTTGAATTTGAATCTTGAAGATTTGAATTTCAAAATACTCCCTTATTTGGCTCTTCATTTATGGCAACTTGAGATTTGGCTTGTTGAATAAGGAAAAGGCTACTTAGAGATTTGAAATTTGAATTTCAAATTGCCTTGGCTAAATGTTCTTTCCTTATTTGCCACTTTCCTTATTTAGAACTTTTCTTATTTAGCTTCACTTGATTTTAACATGGCAGGCTTGCTCTCTTTTGCTCTAATTAAGGCAGTTTTAGGAGTATTTTCTCCAAATTGCAATTTTACACCATTTTCTGCAAAATAATATCAAAAGCACTAAATTAAGCAGAAAACATGTAAATTAAGATGAATAATATCAAGATAAAATGGACTAATTTATGCTCTATCAAATACCCCCACACCTAGCCTTTTGCTTATCCTCAAGCAAATAAACATAGTCAAACAAGCTCTCTTTGCTACTTGATCCTTATTTCCACTTAAACTCTTACTCTAGACCCCTATTTTGAAGCATTGCAGTGAAGAATATATGCACCAAGGTTACTCACCTTCTTACCTTGTTTCCCTTTACTTACCATGGCTAGGATTAGTTTTCCTAAAGAGAGAGATCATTCATGCACATGTTCTTATTCAATTAAGACTTTTTTTAGCTTTCAGAGTGACTTGCCCTTACCTTGAAACACTTTATTCAGCCTTTTGCATATTAATCTTGCTTGAACAAGTCAACAACCTTTTGACATGAAAGTACATATTTGTGATACCCACCCCCAGTTACTCAGTTGGTCACCTATCCAAGTGGCTACTAGCTTTGTTCATAATCAATGACCATTGGAACAGTTTTCAATTTGTGCTTTTGGAGTCTTTGCCATTGCTGAATTTCATTATTTTTTCTCAAAGAATTGGGCAAATCAACACCAATTGCTAAATCAAGTCATATTAAGTTCATTCACACAACTTTCAATTTATTCTCTCTAATGAGGATCATCAATATATTTTTTACCATGGCAAGCTCAAAGATTCAATTCAAAAGGAAACTTCCAAAAATGAATACAACTCATTACAAGTGATTCAACTTAAGTCTAAAGAGTCATCACATCAATGGGGTCATGGAAAGAAAGCTCATCCAACATAGTCTATGTGTTTGAGTAAAGCAAATCAAAACAAACAAAAAGAAAAACTGTGGCTACATGTGTGTTATTGAAAAAAAAAAAAGAAAAAAAATCACACTGAAAATGAAAATAAAAATTCAAACTGAAAATCAAAGCAAAAATAGAATTCAGAAATATGCAACCCAATACCTAAATCATGCATTGTCCTCAATGTATAGGAAATATTAAAATGTAAAAGAAACTGAGTACTCCCCTGGGTGTGGTGTGCATGGTGCGATCCACTTGATCAAGGCTCAAGTAATTGGGGAAGGGAAAAGGGTCCCCACTGCATTGAGCAAAAAGTCTAGCACTCCTTTTGATATCGTCATAACCCATCCTATTTTTTCCATGTACTCATGAAGTAACATGATCAGCTTTTCCTCTTTCAAATGAGGTGTGCCTCTAGCCCTTATGTTTACATTTTTCAGCACTTCCAACTTCAATTGATATTTCTCCATAGGTGGCTGCAATTTGGTATTGAGTTCAGGCAAAACAAATTCTATCTTATCCGGAGGTTTGGGTAGGCATTGATCCGCATGGTTCTTTGGTTTAGGTGCTTGAAATTCCATTTGTTCCTTGTGAGTATGGGCTGTTTGCGTTGGATCCATGGCTGAATTGGTTTCAGTTTCCTCCTTCTGCGCAAGATTGGTCTGCAGTGGAAGGCTGGAAGGAGTTTCATGCGATGGAAGCTAGGGAGGTGCGACTGGAAGTGTTGCAGGACTGTCCTGCGCAAGGCCTGTTTGAAATGGGAGAATGGTGGGATTGTCCTGTGATGAAAGCTGAAGAGGTTCGGTTTGGATGTCCTCTGTCTGTGCAAAGCTCTTCTGCGAACTCATCTGAAGAGGTGCAATTGAGCTTTCTCCATTTTGGGTATGGCTGCAGTCTACCTATTGGATGCAACAACCAGTTTCTTTCAGTTCTGGCTCTTTCTGGCTCTCTTCCCTGCAAATATCATTATTCAGAATATCATCTTGATTTATATAAAAGACATCATTACTCAAACAATCAATGATATCTAGACTATCAACAGGTTTTGTTTGACCAGTTTGTTTGGACAAACAGTTTTCTGATTGTGTTTCTTCAACAGCTTGTTCTTGTACTTGTGAGCTTTCTTCATCAGCCTTTACATCTTGAAGCTCTTCCTCTCTTCTTAACATGATTGCAGTTAATGAGGTGGTCATTTGTGCCATCTGCTTTTGGAGATTTTGCACAAAAATTGCCAATGTCTCCATCATCTCTTCAAGGTGCATGTTGGAACTTGGAGGTGCTTCTTGGGCCTGATTTCCTTGATAGTTTTGGTAGTCATTAGCCCATGCATAACTGAAGTCTGGGTAGTCTCCCCAACCTGGATTGTATGTATCATAGTAGGGATCATGTCTAGGCTGGCTATTGAATTCTTCAAATGCATGTCTAGGCTGACTATTGAATCCTCCAAATGCATGTCTAGGCTGGTTATTGAATCCTCCAAATGTATGCACTTGTTGGTCATCCTCACAAAGTGTAGGACATTGATCAGTTAGGTGTCCTACATATGGATAGGTCCCACATGGCCTTGGTGGCTGAAATTGTTGAGCTCGACCTATGACATAGCCTTTTGTAGCTGAGATTAGTTTAGAAAGTTGAGAATAGAGAACAGATGTACTTACCTCATCCATGAATCAATTTTGCGATGGCATGTTCCTCTTATGGAGGTTCAGTGGTGCTCTGAGATGTTTCAGATGTAGGCTCTGCGATGGGGTGGTCTTCAGGGGGTGGTTCGTCTTGTGTGGTCTCCCAAAGCCGAGATGCTTGCTTTCCCAATTTCCTGATTGTGCCCTCAATTTCCTAAGGTAGATTTTCCTAATGTCCAGCTTAATTTATGTTTTTGTTATGTTTTTGTAGAAAAGGAAGAAAATGGAAAGTTGGAGAAGAAGTGCAGAAAAAGCTGGAAAAGTGATTGGGTCAAAGTGATTTGGCCAAATCACTGCCCAGATCAAACTGAAGCAGAAACCTGGAGGCAACAGTCAGAAGTGATTTGGGCAAGCGAACTACCCAAATCACCTGCCCAAATCACTCGCAGAGACAGCAAGCTGAAAACTGGACTGACTCACGGAAAAGCGATTGGGGCAAGTGATCTGTCCAAATCTCCCGCCCCAATCACGTTGATAGTAGAAAATACAGCAGAAGCGAGAAAAGTGCAGAAAACAGAAATTCAAAGGTGGAGAAGTCCAAATCCGCTTCAAACACCACGAGATCAGTCCCAAGAGCCACGCCCTTCACATAGAGAGTTCCATTCTCAAACAAATACAAAATCCAAAGAGGAATCAAAGACTACAAAGAAGACCAAATCAAATTGAGATTTTAAAACCCTAATCAAATTGAGATTTTAAAACCCTAATCAAATTGGAATTGGGATTCTCCAGTTATAAAAGGGCAGCATCCAAACCAGCAAATCATCATCTCTCAGCTTCAGAAATTCTCTAGAATCACAGCAGCCTTTCTTTCTTTTATTTTGTCCACCATGAGTGGCTAAATTCATTCTTTTCTAGTTGAAATTGAGGAAATTCAGATTTGTGATGAATTGGGAGATTTAAAACTCCATTGTTAAACTCTTATTTGCTTTCAATATTTATGCAACTAGATCTTTTCCATAATTATTACTTTGCTTTTAGAATCAAAAAGGGCCCATTGCTTTTAAATTGCTTGAGTAATAAATTGTTCGAATGATTTAGGTCCGTAATTGCTTAGATTATTTGAGCATATATATAATCAATTGCATAATCTAGACTTGACCATGCGGTTGGCAAGGATAGAATTGGGTTTCTCTAAGTCTTAATGCAATCAACAGTTGTTCGATGCTAAATGCCCCAAGGACGTTCCTTGGTAACTTGTTGATTAGTGTTTGATTAGCGAACGTTTCCTAATCAAACTAGAACTAAGGAGGAATTTGGTTGTGAGAAGTGTCTTCCACAACCAAAACTAATTTATTGAAATAAAATAGGAGTCTTAGATAATCAATGATCAATTCTGAACAAACTGAAATAGACTCATACTTCAACTAGAATCCTTCTCCCATTGAGATTTTCATTCATTTAAATTATTGCTTTCTTTTGCTATTTAATTTCAATTCATTATCATCAAATCCCCCCACTTTTAATTATTTGTTATTTACTTGACCAAGTCATTATTAGGAAAATCCGTAGTGTCAATTCCCTGTGGTTCGACCCTATTGCCACTATCTGCAATTTATTTTGTTGGTTGATAATAGGTTTATTTTTTACGGCTTCGACAACCGTTATCAATTAGTTATGGAGATGGAAGATGCTTCTCACCACCATTATCTATCCTTATGATTAAACCAATTAGGGAACATCCTCTAATTAATCACTAATCAACAAGTTGCCCAGGAATGTCCTTACGCCTCAGGCAACAAACAACTGTCAATTGCATTAAGAAATAGAGAGATTTAATCCTAGCTACCGAAACGTATGGTGATATTGCTAGATCATGCAACTTCCTTAGTTTTTAAACCAAGTGTTCTTATGTTTGAATAATCCAAGCAATTATGGACTTAAATCATACTAACTAACAATTAATTACTTTGCAATCAAGAATCAACGTAGATCTAAACAACAAAGCAATATTGGAATCAAGCATAAAATTGCATAAATATTGAACAACCAAAAGTTCAACAATGTTTGATCAAGTCTCCCAATCCATATAACAACTAAAGTTTCAACCAAACTTCAACTAGAATAAAAAGTTTCAGCCACTCATGGCTGAAACAAAAATAAAAAAAACAAGATAAGAAAGAAGAGAAGAAACCGAATTGAAGAGGAAGAGAAGAGAGAGCGCCGGCCACCTCCTTGTCTTGGCCGAATGGTGGAGTGTGTTTTTTGTTTTGTGTGGGTGGCTGGCTTAAGGCTCCTTAAATATGATTTGTGTGTTGCCCTAACTGATGCTTGCTGCCCAAGTTTGTCAAGAGGCTGCCCAAGACTTGGTTGCATTTGCTTTGCCGCCCATGCACATGTGAGAAGGGGGGAGGCGTGTGGCTTGTCTTCAAATGCAAGGAGTGGGGTCCTTGCTCTTACTTGCTGCCCAAGTGTCTTTAAGAGGCAGCCCAAGTGTCTTCAAGAGGCTACCCAAGCTGCCCAAGTCTTGCCCTTACACCTCCCTTGCCGCCCATGAAAAAATAAGGGAAGTGGAGCCTCTCTTTGCAATTTGAATTTTGAATGTGCAAGGCATGAGGTGGCAAGCATATGATCTTTGGATTTTGTAATATCCGGCTAGACCCCGGCACCGGAATTCCTACTTTTCGGTGGAATCTCCATTGGAATCTGGAATTCTCGGATGACGGAGCCTTCCAGAGGGATAAAACAGAGGTTTTTCAAAGTGTTTTTACAGGTTTTTATGTTTTTAATTAAGAAAATTTGAGTTTTAAAAAGGAAAAGACCAAGGAGGCAATTGCCAGGTTTGGCCCCCGAAAGTGAAGTTCAGCCGCCGAATGTGGCTTGTTTTTGCTGCCACCGAATCCTCACTTCGGCTGCCGAACGTGGAGGAAGTTTGCATGCAGCTTTGGCCGCCAAAGTAGAGTTGGCTGGCCACCTATAAAAGCTCCTTTGACCGGAAATGGGGTGTGTTTTGCTCTTTTTTTGGTCAAGGGTAGGTTTTTGTCCTCCTTTGGTTGATTTTCATCTTGTTCTTCAAATCATGCAAGCTTTAATGAGTTTTTAATATGGTTTTTGAAGCTTTTGAGCATAGAAGGCAAAGTTGAGAGACTTAGAGATTTTGGATCGTTTTCCTCTACATCTCTGAGTTAGGACCATCGATCCTCTCGATCTTCAAGAGGTAAGCATGGAACCTCACCTCCCCTTGTGTTTAAAGCATGTTTTAAAGGGTTTAAGAGAGTTTTATGGTATGGTTATAGTGGATCTATAGGTTAAAGAGATAAGTTGATCATATGCTATATGTGTTGCTATGTTGTTGTTTGAGGAGTTTGAACTAGTTTTTAAGCTCCTATATGCATGGATAAGGGTATATGCATGGTTGTGAGAGGTTGGTTGCATGTTGAGAAAGTTTGGTAGGGTTTTGGAGGCTGATTATGCATGTTTGACTCAAGTTCTGCCTTCTTGGAGAACTCAGGTTCGGCCGCCGAACCCCTTAAGGAGGCTGTTTTAGCCACCTAAACTCGCCCCCAAAAGATTGAACTTTCGGCTCTGGAGGGAGTTTCGGCCGTCGAACATACCGCGGAACGTTTGGACTTTCGGCACTAAAAGGTCTTTCAGCCCCCGAACCTCACCCCCAAAAGTTTGGACTTTCAGATCTGGAAGGGACTTTCGGATTTGGAAGGTACTTTCGGCCATCGAAGGTGCCGCCGAAAGTGCATGAGTTTTGGCTCTGGAATGGGGTTTCGGCCGCCGAAGGTGGTACCGAAAGTCCCCTGTCCAGCCTTCCCTTGCCCGTTTTTCCATGCATGCTTATGATGTTTTAGGGGGTTTTTGGGGAGATGTTTATAGCTATGTTAGAGGATGTTCGGTACCTCATTTGAGTCCACTTTTGTAGGTGCGGACCTGAGGAACCAAGGAGGCCCACGGAGTTAGAGATACAGAGACTGCTCAGCAGTTGCTAGAGGTGAGTGGAACTGAACTGTGTTTTCAAATAAATGAAAGTTTTAGCATGTTTCATGCATCATCAATACCATGATTATATTAGGATGTATTGCATTAGTGCTCACGAAGTTGATGCATTGCATTGTTTGTTGTGGATGTGGATGGACAACAGGACGACCCTTTAGCCCTCTGATTATTATTGTCATGTACAGAAGTCCTGAGGAGCCCCACCGAAAGCCGGGCACAGAGTTTATTTGTATGTAACAGAAGTCCTAAGGAGCTCCTTTGAGGGCCGGGCACAGAGCAGAGGGATGATGTGAACCATTTCATGATAGCCTGTTTTATTACATGTTTTTTTGTAGTTCTGCTCACTGGGCTCTAGTAGCTCACCCCTCTCCCTAACCCCATGTTTTCAGGGCCATGGAGAAGATAAAGGAACGGCAAGGGCAAAGTTTAAGTGTTTATATAGTATAGAGTAGTGGACATGTAATGTAAAGAGATAATGTATATTGAGAATAGTATTGTGCTTGACCCTAGAGTTGTTTAATCCCTTTTTGTACATGATCATTTTATTATGTTTTAATGATGTTTTATGATGAGAACCAAGCTTGATGTATATGATGATGACCCATCTAGAGTATTTGATGAGGACTCTAGTATGGGGTTTATGTTTACAGAGTTAGTGCATGCACAGGTCAAGCTTGGTAAATGCAAAAGTTCAAAATTTTTATGAAAATGTATGATCATGTATGGGATTTATCAGGTACACAGAGTTCATAGTAGGCTTGCTACGAGTTCCGGCGACCTTAAGTCGACCTAAATCCTAGCACCGGTAGCGATCCAGTTTTTGGGTCGTTACAGATCGGTATCAAAGTCCTAGGTTCATATGATTGGACCTATAGAGTGTTTTGGGCTCATAGAGGTTATAGAAGGGCAAGCACAATAGGAAAGATCATGTCCACTAGGATAGAATGTAGAGTCCTGTCTTGATAATGATGTGTAATGCCATGATTTTATGCATGTGCATTTAATGATATGCTATGTATGTGATGGGGGTTCATGTGTTTCCACATGGACCATATGATGCTAATGTGTATGTGTACATGTTATGTTTACAAAAGACAGAATGAGAGGAACTCGTTGATCTGCTAGATTGACTGGAGCTCCACCAGAGAATGAGGGCATGGATGCCCATCCCCCTACTTTGCCAAGGGCAATGTCTCATAGGACAGGTAGAGAAAGAGCATAAAGGGACCCTAGAAGGTCTTTTGATGAAAGCAGAAGAGAAACAGAACAGGGTAGAAGATCAGGTGATGTGAGGGAAGCAATGGATGTTGACCAGAGAAGAGATGGAGGGTTGGGTGTTGGCACGTTTGAGGAGGGTATGGCATCATCACATGGAGGCGCTCAGGGCTCGGGGTATGGTTATCCACCCCAATATCAGCCCTTCCCACAGGGCCCAGGGTATTCGATGGGGGGTACATCGGATTATCCTAGCTTTAACCCATATCCCACCTTTATGCCTTATCCACCTTTTTACCCACCATATCCACAATACCCCATGTATCCACCCTCACCCTTCTACCCGAGTTCAGCAAACCCTACTCCAGGAAGTTCTGCACCTCCTCCACCACCATCACCAGAACCAGTAGCCCCTGTTATCCAAACACCTCAACCTGGCCCATCTGAGAGGAGCAAGGTAAAGATGACAGATTACCTGAAGTTGGATGCTCCTAAGCACAAAACAGGAGATGATCTGTTTGAGTATCTCAAAACGGTCAAGATGATAGCAGATGAGCTAGGGGCAGATGATACCAGAGCTATTCAGATGGCAGGGTTCACTCTGAAATACAAGAAAGCAAAAGAGTGGTTTAATAACTTTATGGACCCTAGATTGGATAACATGTCCTAGGGAGAATTTGCAAATGATTTTGCTGGATGGGCTTTTCCAGATAGTTCTAGAGAGTTAAAGATGATAGAGTTTGAGCAGTTACGGCAGACAGAGGATATGAGTATCGATGAGTACACTGACAGGTTCTTGGAGTTGCTGCAGTATGTGGGTCAGGCCTATGATACAGATCAGAAGAAGGCTAAGAGGTATACCATGAGGCTTCATCCTAGGTATTCCTCTTTGATCCTAGCAGTACAGAGGGAGAGCTTCCACACTATAGTGGATATAGCACGAAAGATGGAGGCTAGTGCCATTATACAGGGAACAGTTAAACAGCAGGTGACACAGTCTTCGGGTTCTAAGTCCCCATGTAACGACCCGAAAATCGGACCACTACCGGCGCTAGGATCCAGATCGGCTTAAGGCCGCCGGGACCCGTAGCAAGCCTGACATATAACCTGTGAACCTGTCAAATCCCATACAGGATCATACATACTCAAAAACCTGTAAACTTTTTCTTTCCAAAAACCAAGCTCAACCTGTAGAGATACTCATAACCTGACATAACCCACACACTGGAGCTCTCATCAAATGCTCCAATGGGGTAACATAACATGCATACATTAAGCTTGGTTGAACATAAACATCATAAAAAATTCTATAGATCACGTATCAAAAGGGATAACCATACACATAGAGTCAAGCACAACCTCTAATCCTCAATATCATTATTACATATTATGACTACATAAGACATTACATTACAATTTCATCATGTCCACAACTTCTAACTATTACATAAAAATAACTTTACTCCTGCTGACCTCCTGGTCTACCCTGTACCTGCAAACCTGGGGGATAAGGGGAAAGGGGTGAGCTACTAGAGCCCAGTGAGCAGAATAATAAAGCATTTAAAACACATGCTATCATGTAATGCATCACATCACAACTAATCATATCAAGGATGAACTTGTCACCATTTAGCCCTCTACGTATTCCAATCATGCCAGGGGCGTAGTGCAGGCCACACCTGTTCTTTCTCTTATACATAACATAACGTACATAACCAATGATGCCGGGGGAGTAGTGCAGGCCACATCCGGTCTTTCTCTTACATAGTGCCAAGGGCGTAGTGCAGGCCACACCTGGACTTCCATATCATATCATCATGTCATAACATATGAGGGCCAATGGATCATTCAACATTCATCCACATCAACAACATATTATGCAATGCAACATATTCGTGATTTCTAATGCAAACAACCTAAAATATCACATGGCATCCGTGATGCATGATTCATGCTAAGATTTTCATTTATAAAAAGATAAGAGTTTATTCTACTCACCTCAACTAGCTCTGATAATGACTGAGGTAGCTAACTCACTGCTGGGGTCCTCGGTTTCTCGGGTCCGAACCTACACAGGTGGACTCAAATGAGGGACCAAACATACTAGAACATGACTCTAAAAATACTCCCCAAAAACCCCTTAAAACACCTCAAAACATCCATGCAAAACATGCAAAGGAAGGCTGAACAGGGCACTTTCAGCGGCAGGTTCGGCGACCGAAAGTCCCTCCAGAGACGAAAGTCAAGCAGGTTCGGCGGCACCTTCGGCGGCCGAAACTCCCAGACATAGACGAAACTCATGCGTGTTCGGCGGCACTTTCGGCGGCCAAAACTGCCCTCCAGAGACGAAAGTCCTCTTTCGGGGGCAGGCTTCGGCAGCCGAAGGCTGCTTCCACAAGCGGGTTCGACGGCCGAAAGTTCCTTCGGCGGCCGAACCTGAGTTTCTCCAAAGTGGCAGAAACTCAACTCCAACATGCACAAACGCCTCCCAAACCTTTCAAACATGGATAAACCTATTCTACAACACTCCCAATCATACAAAATCAAGCATACAAGTTCATAGGGGTCTCAAACTAGCCTAAACCCCAACTACAACACATCAAACATACTCACATTGCTCAAAAACACCCATTAAACCCATAAACTCAAAACAACCTAAACATGCATTTCTACTTCATGAAACAACTTAAAACTTGTTTAAAACATATAGTGAGCTCAAGATCGGCCCTTACCTCTTGAAGATCGAGAGAAAAACGACCCTAGCTCGGAGATGGGAGAGATTGAGTTTTCTTGAACCTCAAAGCTCCAAAACTTGCTTTATACTCGAAAATCTTCAAAACAAAGTGAACACTTGTGAAAATCGTGAAGGATTTGAAGGAAGAAACTCAAGATCGGTGAGGGACGGCGGAGAGCTCACCTTGGCCGAAAATGGGGAGAAAAGCTCGCCCATTTTCGGCTAAGGGACCCCTTTATAGGTGGCTGGCCAGGCTACGTTCGGGAGCCGAAAGTGCCTCCGCATGCATGCCATGTTCGGTGGCCGAACATAAGGTTCGGCGGCCGAACCTAGTTTCCCTCAATTATGCTTTCGGGAGCCTAAGGCACACCCGCAACGCATGCATATTCGGCGGCCGAACTTGAGGTTTGGCGGCCGAACCTGAGTTTTCCTCCAAGGTTGTTTTCATGCAAAAACTCATTTCCTTTTTACTTAAAACCATGAAATACATTAAAACATTTTATGAAAACATGTTTCTACCCTACTAGAGGCTTCCGACATCCGAGATTCCACTGGACGGTAGGAATTCCGATACCAGAGTCTAGCCGAGTATTACATTCTCCCCCCTTAAAAACATTCGTCCCCGAATGTTCCTCAACTAACACATGCAAGGCATACAACATAACATACACATAAACCACATAAGAGACTAACCTTAGAAAAGATAAGGGTATTGCTGGAGCATGGACTCCCGTGTCTCCCAGGTGCATTCTTCCATATTGTGGTGGTTCCACAGGACTTTCACCATCAGGATTTCCTTGTTCCTCAGCTTCCTGATCTGGGTGTCTATGATCCGTACTGGCTGCTCAACATAAGTGAGATCCTCTTGGATCTCCACATCAGGCTCACTAAGAACCTTGCTCGGATCTGACACAAACTTCCTCAACATGGAAACATGGAAAACCGGATGGATTCTTTCCATTGAAGCAGGTAAATCCAGCTTGTACGACACATTCCCAATCTTTTGCAAGATTTCAAAGGGTTCGATGTATCGTGGGGCTAGTTTACCTTTTTTCCCAAAGCGAACCACTCCTTTCATAGGAGACACCTTGAGCAATACCAGATCCCCCTCCTGAAACTCTACCTGTCTTCTGCGGATGTCTGCATAACTCTTCTGTCTGCTTGCAGCCGTCTTGATCCTTTCTCTGATTATGGGTACCACCCTGCTGGTGATCTCTACTAGCTCAGGCCCTGCCAAGGCCTTTTCTCCAACCTCTTCCCAGCAAACAGGTGATCTGCACTTCCTCCCATACAAAGCCTCATATGGAGCCATCCCGATGCTAGCATGATGGTTGTTATTGTAGGCAAACTCCACCAAAGGTAGATGCTGCCTCCAAGAACCGCCAAAGTCCAGCACACACATTCTGAGCATATCCTCTATTGTCTGGATGGTCCTTTCTAATTGTCCGTCCGTCTGTGGATGGAAAGCAGTGCTAAAATCCAACCTGATATCCATGGCGTTCTGCAGACTCCGCCAAAATCTGGAGGTGAACTGGGGCCCCCTATCGGGCACTATCGAAACAGGAACCCCATGTAGTCTGACGATCTCATCGACATACACCTGCGCCAACTTATCCACAGAATAGCCACTCTTGACAGGGATGAAGTGAGCAGATGTGGTGAGTTTGTCCACATTCACCCATATGGAGTCCAATCTGTTGGACGTCCCCGGTAACCCCACTACGAAGTCCATAGCTATATTCTCCCATTTCCACTCTGGAATAGGTAGCGGGTTAAGCATTCCAGCTGGCTTCTGATGTTCCAGCTTCACCCTCTGACACACTTCGCAGGCTGACACAAATTGTGCCACTTCTCTCTTCATAGCTGGCCACCAATAAACTTTCTTCAGATCTTGATACATCTTGGTGGCTCCGGGGTGAATGTTGTATCTTGCATTATGAGCCTCTCTCATAATGTCTCCTTTTAGCCCTATGTCATTTGGTATACACAATCGGCTTCCAGAGCGGAGGATCCCCTTATTGTCGAATCTGAACTCACTATCTTTGCCTGACTGAACAGTCCTGGCAATCTTCACTAACTCTGGGTCCTCATGCTGTTTCTGAGCCACCTGCTCCAGAAACACGGGTGCCACTCTCATCTGGGCAACTAAAGCACCTGTACCAGACAACTCCAACTGTAGACCTTCATCCATGAGCTTGCAAAACTCCTTCACCACTGGTCTCCTCTCCGCTGTGATGTGGGATAAACTGCCTAGTGATTTCCGGCTTAGGGCGTCTACCACAACATTCGCCTTACCCGGATGGTACTGAATCTTGCAATCATAATCACTCACCAGTTCTACCCATCTTCTCTGTCTCAAGTTCAAATCTCTTTGACTCAGGATGTACTTTAGGCTTTTATGATCCGTGAAGATCTCACATTTAACCCATAGAGGTAGTGCCTCCACATCTTGAGTGCAAAGATTACTGCTGCCATTTCCAGGTCATGTGTGGGGTAATTCAACTCATGCTTCTTTAGCTGCCTAGAAGCATAAGCAATCACCCTTTCATTCTGCATTAGCACACAACCCAAACCCACTCGGGATGCATCACAGAAAACTGTGAAATCCTCATTGCTAGCTGGCAAAGCTAACACTGGTGCTGACGTCAACCTCTTCTTGAGCTCCTCAAAGCTCTCTTCGCACTGGTCAGTCCACACAAACTTTTGATTGTTCCTGGTTAATCTGGTCAAAGGAGCTGCAATCTTTGAGAAGTCCTGAACGAACCTCCTGTAGTAACCTGCCAAACCCAAGAAACTTCTAATCTCTGTTACTGAAGTGGGTCTAGGCCAGTTAGCCACAGCTTCTATCTTCTTGGGGTCCACCTCTATTCCATTTTCTGACACAACATGCCCCAAAAATGAAATGCTCCTCAGCCATAACTCACATTTGGAGAACTTGGCATACAAGCCATGTTCCCTCAAGGTCTGTAGAACCAACCTCAGATGATGGGCATGCTCCTCTGCATTGCTGGAATACACCAAGATATCATCTATGAAGACAATAATGAAGTGATCCAGGTACTGGCTAAACACTCTGTTCATGAGATCCATGAATGCTGCAGGGGCGTTGGTTAACCCGAACGGCATCACAAGGAACTCAAAATGCCCATATCTGGTCCTGAAAGCTGTCTTTGGCACATCTTCCTCTCTGATCCTCAGCTGATGATACCCGGACCTCAGATCTATTTTGGAGAAACAACCCGCTCCTGCTAGCTGGTCGAATAGATCATCGATCCTTGGCAAAGGGTACCTGTTCTTGGTAGTGACTCTGTTCAACTGCCTGTAGTCGATACAAAGTCTGAGGGATCCATCCTTCTTTCTCACAAACAAAACTGGAGCACCCCAAGGTGAGGTACTCGGTCGGATGAAGCCCTTGTCTACCAGCTCCTGTAACTGCTCTTTCAATTCTTTCAATTCTGCTGGTGGCATCCTGTAGGGAGGGATAGAGATTGGTCTGGTTCCAGGCATCAATTCTATCTCGAACTCTATCTCCCTAGCAGGTGGTAAACCTGGCAGCTCGTCTGGGAACACATCCAAAAACTCTCTGACCACCGGCACCGAGGCGAGCTCTCTAACCTGACTGCTAAGCTCTCTCACATGAGCCAAATACCCCTGACATCCCTTCCTAAGCAACCTACGAGCCTGAAGAGCTGATATCAGACCTCTAGGTGTACCCCTCCTGTCTCCCCTAAAGACGACCTCTGACCCATCCTGACCTCTGAACCTGACTACCTTGTCCCTGCAGTCCAAGGTAGCACTATGGGTAGATAACCAGTCCATCCCTAGAATGACGTCAAAGTTTGTCAAATCTAGAACCACCAGGTCGGCGGACAAGCATCTTCCCTCAACAAACACAAGACTACACTGGCAGACTGACTCTGCCACTGATGGATCACACTTGGGTCCACTGACCCAGAGAGGACACTCTAACCCAAAGATCATCAACCCCAACCTCTCAACGGCTCTCGGTGCAATAAAAGAATGAGATGCACTAGGGTCCATCAAGGCATACACATCTGAACAACCAATGACTAAGTTACCTGCCACCACGGTGTCAGATGCATCTGCCTCCTGCTGTGTCATTGTGAAGATCCGTGCTGGAGTTGATGGACCTTCACCTCTGAAACCCGCTGAAAAAGAGGCTGCCCCTCTCCCTTTACCTCTGCCACTGGCCTAAGTCGTGGCTGGAGCTGCTGGCTGCGCTACACTACCTGAAGCTGTCTGCTGGGACTGTGCCATCGGGGCTGCTCTTGGACATTCTCGAGACATATGCCCCTCCTGACCACATCTGTAACAGGCTGTCGTCCCAAACCGACATACTCCCCTGTGTGGCTTACCACACCTTGCACAAACTGCATTATCCGCACCAGAGCTTGAGCCACCTCCAAATCCCAGACTGGACTTAACCTTGTTCCAGAACTTGTTCTTCTTCGACTTTCTAGGGCCTCTGTCCCACTTTTTACTACCTGAAGCTGCTGTACTCAGAGAAGAAGAGCCTAGGGTCTTAGAACCAGAAGGCTGTGCCACTGACTGCTTGACTTTCCCCTCGATGATAGCACTAGCCTCCATCCTTCTAGCCATATCCACTATGGCATGGAAGCTCTCCCTATCTGCGGACTGGATCAAGGAGGAATACCTGGAGTGAAGTTTCATGATATACCTCCTTGACTTCTTCTGGTCTGTGTCAAGAGTTTGCCCTGCAAACGGCAACAGCTCCAAGAATCTGTCGGTGTACTCCTCTACACTCATTTCCTCTATTTGCCTTAACTGTTCAAACTCAATCATCTTCAATTCTCTTGAACTGTCAGGAAAAGCCCATCCTGCAAATTCATTTGCAAACTCCTCCCATGATAGGCTGTCCAACCTCGGGCTCACATAGTTCTTAAACCACTCACGGGCCTTTTTGCATTTAAGTGTGAACCCAGCCATCTGAATGGCTCTACTGTCATCCGCCCCTATCTCATCTGTAATTGTTTTGACCCTCTCAAGGTACACAAACGGGTCATCACCGGTTTCAAACTGGGGAGCACCCAGCTTCATGTAGTCGGTCATCTTGACCTTGCTCCCTCCAGATGAGGTAGGTTTAGGTATATGGGTTGCTGGAACTGCGGTTTCTGCTGGTGGTGGAGGAGGTGCAACATTTTCTGAGGTAGGGTTAGCTGGATTTGGATAGTAAGGTGGGGGTGGATACATTGGGTATTGTGGATATGGTGGGTAGTAGGGTGGGTATGGCATCTGTGTGGGATAAGGGGTAAAGCTAGGGTAATCCGATGTACCTCCCATCGAATACCCAGGATTTTGTGAGAAGTGTGGGTAGTGGGGTGGCTGAACAAATCCCGAGGCCTGAGTGCCTCTTTGGGACTCTCCCATTCCCTCTTCTGACATGCTAACTCCCAGACTGCCATCTCTCCTCTGCTCTGCGTCCATATCATCCCCCATGTCCTCTGACATTCCTCCCTGAACTGTTCCCCTCACTGATCTGCTTCTACCCAGATCCAGAGACCTTCTAGGGTCTCTTACTGCTCTTTCTCTGCTAGACCTACTAGACATTGCCCTAGGCAATGCAGGAGGACGGGCGCTCATCCCTCATCCTCAGGTGGCACTCCAGTCAATCGTGCAGATCGACGAGTTCCTCTCATCCTGTTTTCTGAAAAACAGCACAAATCACACAAACATTAGCATCAAATGGTTCATGTGTCAACACATGAACCCGCATCACACACATCACATAACAATCATAACATTAATGCACATGCATCTTACCATGGCATTTCACATCAATATACAAGACAGGACTCCACATCCTATCCTAGTGGACATGATCTTCCTATTATGCTTGACCTTCTATAACATCTATGAGCCCGACACTCTAGGATCGACCATATGAACCTAGGGCTCTGATACCACTCTGTAATGACCCAAAAACCAGACCACTACCGGCGCTAGGATCCAGATCGGCTTAAGGCCGCCAGGATCCATAGCAAGCCTGACATATAACCTGTGAACCTGTCAAATCCCATACATGATCATACATACTCAAAAACCTGTAAACTTTTTCTTTCCAAAAACCAAGCTCAACCTGTAGAGATACTCATAACCTGACATAACCCACACATTGGAGCTCTCATCAAATGCTCCAATGGGGTAACATAACATGCATACATTAAGCTTGGTTGAACATAAACATCATAAAAACATTCTATAGATCACGTATCAAGAGGGATAACCATACACATAGAGTCAAGCACAACCTCTAATCCTCAATATTATTATTACATATCATGACTACATAAGACATTACATTACAATTTCATCATGTTCACAACTTCTAACTATTACATAAAAATAACTTTACTCCTGCTGACCTCCTGGTCTACCCTGTACGTGCAAACCTGGGGGATAAGGGGAAAGGGGTGAGCTACTAGAGCCCAGTGAGCAGAATAATAAAGCATTTAAAACACATGCTATCATGTAATGCATCACATCATAACTAATCATATCAAGGACGAACTTGTCACCATTTAGCCCTCTACATATTCCAATCATGCCAGGGGCGTAGTGCAGGCCACACCTGGTCTTTCTCTTATACATAACATAACGTACATAACCAATGATGCCGGGGGCGTAGTGCAGGCCACATCCGGTCTTTCTCTTACATAGTGTCAGGGGCGTAGTGCAGGCCACACCTGGACTTCCATATCATATCATCATGTCATAACATATGAGGGCCAATTGATCATTCAACATTCATCCACATCAACAACATATTATGCAATGCAACATATTCGTGATTTCTAATGCAAACAACCTAAAATATCACATGGCATCCGTGATGCATGATTCATGCTAAGATTTTCATTTATAAAAAGATAAGAGTTTATTCTACTCACCTCAACTAGCTCTGATAATGACTGAGGTAGCTAACTCACCGCTGGGGTCCTCGGTTCCTCGGGTCCGAACCTACACAGGTGGACTCAAATGAGGGACCAAACATACTAGAACATGACTCTAAAAATACTCCCCAAAAACCCCTTAAAGCACCTCAAAACATCCATGTAAAACATGCAAAGGAAGGCTGAACAGGGCACTTTCGGTGGCAGGTTCGGCAACCGAAAGTCCCTCCAGAGACGAAAGTCAGGCAGGTTCGGCGGCCGAAACTCCCAGACAGAGACGAAACTCATGCATGTTCGGCGGCACTTTCGGCGGCCGAAACTGCCCTCTAGAGACGAAAGTCCTCTTTCGGGGGCAGGCTTCGGCAGCCGAAGGCTACTTCCACAAGCGGGTTCGGCGGCCGAAAGTTCCTTCGGTGGCTGAACCTGAGTTTCTCCAAAGTGGCAGAAACTCAGCTCCAACATGCACAAACGCCTCCCAAACCTTTCAAACATGCATAAACCTATTCTACAACACTCCCAATCATACAAAATCAAGCATACAAGTTCATAGGGGTCTCAAACTAGCCTAAACCCCAACTACAACACATCAAACATACCCACATTGCTCAAAAACACCCATTAAACCCATAAACTCAAAACAACCTAAACATGCATTTCTACTTCATGAAACAACTTAAAACTTGTTTAAAACATATAGTGAGCTCAAGATCGGCCCTTACCTCTTGGAGATCGAGAGGAAAACGACCCTAGCTCGGAGATGGGAGAGATTGAGTTTTCTTGAATCTCAAAGCTCCAAAACTTGCTTTATACTCGAAAATCTTCAAAACAAAGTGAAAACTTGTGAAAATCGTGAAGGATTTGAAGGAAGAAACTCAAGATCGGTGAGGGACGGCGGAGAGCTCACCTTAGCCGAAAATAGGGAGAAAAGCTCGCCCGTTTTCGGCTAAGGGACCCCTTTATAGGTGGCTGGCCAGGCCACGTTCGGGAGCCGAAAGTGCCTCCGCATGCATGCCATGTTCGGCGGCCGAGCATAAGGTTCGGCGGTCGAACCTGGTTTCCCTCAATTATGCTTTCGGGGGCCTAAGGCACACCTGCAACGCATGCATGTTCGGCGGCCGAACTTGAGGTTCGGCGGCCGAACCTGAGTTTTCCTCCAAGGTTGTTTTCATGCAAAAACTGATTTCCTTTTTACTTAAAACCATGAAATACATTAAAATATTTTATGAAAACATGTTTCTACCCTACTAGAGGCTTCCGACATCCGAGATTCCACCGGACGGTAGGAATTCCGATACCGGAGTCTAGCCGAGTATTACACCCCAGGTAGGGGAAAGTCAGATCCCTCTTCACAGAGTGCAGCAGCTTCAGGCGGTAAAAAGTGGAGTGCTTCCACTAAGAATCTAAAGAAGAACAAGTTCTGGAACAAGCTAAAGGCAGGTCTGGGACTAGGAAGTGGCTCGAGCTCAGGCACAGAGGTTACAGAGTGTATGAGGTGCGGTAAGCCGCACAAGGGAGTCTATCGGCTTGGGACTACAGCATGTTACAGATGCGGCCAGGAGGGACACATAGCTCGTGAGTGTCCTAGGGCAGCTTTTATAGCACCGTCCCATCAGGCAGCTCTATGTAGTATGGCACAGCCATCAGCTCCAGCCATGAGTCAGGGCAGAGGCAGAGGGAGGGGGGCAGCCTCTTCTTCTGCGGGTTCTCGGGGTGAAGGTCCAATAGCTCCAGCTCGGATCTTCACTATGACACAACAGGAGGCTAACACGTCTAACACCGTGGTGTCAGGTAATCTCCTCATTGGGTGTTTTGATGTGTATGCTTTATTGGACCCTGGTGCTTCTCATTCTTTTGTTGCTCCGAGAGCTGTAGAGAGAGTGGGTTTGATGACTTCTTGGTTAGAGTGTCCCCTTTGGGTCAGCGGGCCTAAGTGTGATCCATTAGTGGCAGAGTCAGTCTGCCGTTATAGTCCAGTGTTTATAGATGGTAGATGCCTTCCAGCCGACCTTGTGGTTCTAGATTTGATGGATTTTGATGTCATTCTAGGGATGGATTAGCTATCTGCGCATGGTGCTATCTTGGACTATAAAGACAAGGTAGTCAGGTTTAGAGATCAGGATGGATCTGAGTTTGTCTTCAGAGGAGACAGGAAGGGTACACCTAGAGGTTTGATATCAGCCCTACAGGCTCGTAGGTTGCTCAGGAGAGGGTGTCAGGGGTTTTTAGCTCATGTGAGGGAGCTTGACAGTCAGGTTAGGGAACCCGCCTCAGTGCCCGTAGTCAGAGAGTTTCTAGATGTGTTCCCAGACGAGCTTTCAGGACTACCACCTGATAGGGAGATAGAGTTCGAAATAGAGTTAATGCCTGGTACTAGACCGATCTCTATCCCTCCCTACAGGATGGCACCAGCAGAATTAAAAGAGTTAAAAGAACAGTTGCAAGAGTTGGTAGATAAGGGTTTCATCCGACCGAGTACCTCACCTTAGGGTGCTCCAGTGCTATTTGTAAGAAAGAAGGATGGATCCTTAAGACTTTGTATCGACTACAGGCAGTTGAGCAAAGTCACTACCAAGAATAAGTATCCTCTACCAGGATCGACGATCTATTTGGCTAGCTAGCAGGAGTAGGTTGTTTTTCTAAAATAGATCTGAGATCAGGGTATCATTAGTTGAGAATCAGAGAAGAGGATATACCAAAGACAGCGTTCAGGACCAGATATGGGCACTATGAGTTCCTAGTAATGCCGTTCGGGTTAACTAATGCCCCTGCAGCATTCATGGATCTCATGAACAGAGTTTTCAGACAGTATCTGGATCACTTTATTATTGTCTTTATTGATGATATCTTAGTGTATTCCAGGAATGCAGAGGAGCATGCCTATCATCTGAGGATAGTTCTACAAACCTTGAGAGAGCATGGCTTGTATGCCAAGTTCTCCAAGTGTGAGTTCTGGTTGAGGAGCATTTCTTTCTTGGGGCATGTTGTGTCAGACCAAGGAATAGCAGTGGACCCCAAGAAGATAGAGGCTTTAGCTAACTGGCCCAGACCCACCACAGTGACAGAGATTAAGAGCTTTCTGGTTTTGGCAAGCTACTATAGGAGGTTCGTTCAGGACTTCTCTAAGATTGCAGCTCCTATGACCATATTGACCAGGAAAAATCAGAGGTTTGTATGGTCTGACCAGTGTGAAGAGACCTTTGAAGAGCTAAAGAAAAGGTTGACTTCAGCACCGATGTTAGCTCTGCCTACCAGTGATGAAGACTTCATAGTGTTCTATGATGCGTCCCGTGTGGGACTGGGTTGTGTGTTGATGCAGAATGACAGAGTGATTGCTTATGCGTCTAGGCAGCTGAAGAAGCATGAGTTGAACTACCCTACACATGACCTGGAGATGGCAGCTGTGATTTTTACACTCAAGATGTGGAGGCATTACCTCTATGGGGTTAAATGTGAGATCTACACAGATCATAAGAGCCTGCAGCACATCAGTCAGAGAAAGTTGAATTTGAGGCAGAGGAGATGGGTAGAACTGCTTAGTGACTATGATTGTAAGATACAGTACCATCCGGGTAAGGTAAATGTCGTGGCAGATGCCCTAAGCCGGAAATCACTTGGCAGTTTGTCCCATATCTCAGCAGAGAGGAGACCGGTGGTGAGGGAATTTTATAGGCTGGTTAATGAAGGGCTACAGTTAGAGTTATCTGGTACAGGTGCTTTGATAGCTCAGATGAGAGTGACACCCGTGTTTTTGGAGCAGGTAGCTCAGAGACAGCATGAGGACCCAGAGTTGGTCAGGATTGCCAGGACTATTCAGTCAGGCAAGAGTGATGAGTTCAGATTCGACGACAAAGGGATCCTCCGCTACGGGAACAGGTTATGTGTACCAGATGATATAAGTCTGAAGGGAGACATTATGAGGGAAGCTCATAATACTAGGTACAGTGTTCACCCTAGAGCCACCAAGATGTATCAGGATCTAAAAAGGGTCTACTGGTGGCCAGCTATGAAGTGAGAAGTGGCACAGTTCGTGTCCGCCTGCAAGGTATGTCAGAGGGTGAAGCTAGAACATCAGAAGCCGGCTAGAATGCTTAACCCACTGCCGATTCCAAAGTGGAAATGGGAGAATATAGCTATGGATTTTGTGATGGGATTACCGGCAACGTCCAACAGACTAGACTCCATATGGGTGATTGTGGATAGACTGACCAAATCTGCTCACTTCATCCCTATCAGGAGTAGCTACTCTGTGGACAAGTTAGCATAGATATATGTTGAGGAAGTTATCAGGCTGCATGGGGCTCCTGTTTCTATAGTGTCTGATAGGGGACCCCAGTTCACCTCCAGGTTTTGGCGGAGTCTGCAGGATGCTATGGGCACAAGGTTGGACTTTAGCACTGCTTTCCATCCACAGACTGACGGACAGTCAGAGAGGACCATCCAGACCATAGAGGATATGCTCAGAATGTGTGTGCTAGATTTTGGCGGTTCTTGGAGGCAGCATCTACCTTTGGTGGAGTTTGCCTACAATAACAGTTATCATGCTAGCCTAGGGATGGCTTCATATGAAGCTCTTTATTGGAGGAAGTGCAGGTCACCTGTTTGTTGGGAGGAAGTTTGAGAGAGGTCCTTAGCAGGGCCTGAGTTAGTAGAGATTACCAACAGAGTGGTGCCCATTATCAGAGAGAGACTCAGAATTGCTATTAGTCGGTAGAAGAGCTATGCAGATGTCCGCAGGAAGCATATAGAGTTTCAGGAGGGTGATCTGGTATTGCTTAAGGTGTCTCCAATGAAAGGGGTGGTTCGTTTTGGGAAGAAAGGTAAGCTAGCTCCACGGTACATCGGACCCTTCGAGATCTTGCAGAAGATCGGGAATGTGTCGTACAAGTTAGATTTACCTGCTTTCATGGAAAGAATCCATCCGGTTTTCCATGTTTCTATGCTACGAAGGTTTGTGTCGGATCCGGGTAAGGTTCTAAGTGAACCAAATGTAGAGATCCTAGGAGATCTCACCTGTGTAGAGCAGCCAGTGCGGATCATTGACACTCAGATCAGAAAGTTGAGGAACAAGAAAATTCCGATGGTGAAAGTCCTCTGGAACCACCATAATCTTGAAGAATGTACCTGGGAGACACGGGAGTCTATGCTCCAGCAATACCCCTACCTCTTTTGAGGTTAGAGTTTATGTTTCTTATGTGTTTTATGCTATGTTCATGTGATGGTTATAGTGTTCAAGTGATCGAGAGGAACATTCGGGGACGAATGTTCTTAAGGGGGGAGAATGTAATACCCGGCTAGACCCTGGCACCGGAATTCCTACTTTCCGGCGAAATCTCCGTTGGAATCTGGAATTCTCAGATGACGGAGCCTTCCAGAGGGATAAAATAGAGGTTTTTTAAAGTGTTTTTATAGGTTTTTATGTTTTTAATTAAGAAAATTTGAGTTTTAAAAAGGAAAAGACCAAGAAGGAAATTGCCAGGTTCGACTGCCGAAAGTGAAGTTCGGTCACCGAAAGTGAAGTTCGGTCACCGAAAGTGGCTTGTTTTTGCTGCCACCGAATCCCCACTTCGGCTGCTGAACGTGGAGGAAGTTTGCATGCAGCTTTGGCCGCCGAAGGCGAGTCGGCTGGCCACCTATAAAAGCTCCTTTGACCGAAAATGGGGTGTGTTTTGCTCTCTTTTTGGTCAAGGGTAGGTTTTTGTCCTCCTTTTGTTGATTTTCATCTTGTTCTTCAAATCATGCAAGCTTTAATGAGTTTTTAACATGGTTTTTGAAGCTTTTGAGCATAGAAGGCAAAGTTGAGAGACTTGGAGATTTTGGATCATTTTCCTCTACATCTCTGAGTTAGGACCATCGATCCTCTCGATCTTCAAGAGGTAAGCATGGATCCTCACCTCCTCTCGTGTTTAGAGCATGTTTTAAAGGGTTTAAGAGAGTTTTATGTTATGGTTATAGTGGATCTATAGGTTAAAGAGATAAGTTGATCATATGCTATATGTGTTGCTATGTTGTTGTTTGAGGAGTTTGAACTAGTTTTTAAGCTCCTATATGCATGGATAAGGCTATATGCATGGTTCTGAGAGGTTGGTTGCATGCTGAGAAAGTTTGGTAGGGTTTTGGAGGCTGATTATGCATGTTTGACCCGAGTTCTGCCTTCTTGGAGAACTCAAGTTCAGCCGCCGAAGCAAGGTTCAGCCGCCGAACCCCTTAAGGAGGCTGTTTTGGCCGCCTAAACTCGCCCCCGAAAGATTGAACTTTCGGCTCTTGAGGGAGTTTCGGCCCCCGAATATGCCGCCGAAATTTTGGACTTTCGGCTCTGGAAGGTCTTTCAGCCCCCGAACCTCGCCCCCGAAAGTTTGGACTTTCGGATCTGGAAAGGACTTTCGGCCGCTGAAGGTGCCACCGAAAGTGCATGAGTTTCGGCTCTGGAATGGGGTTTCGGCCGCCGAAGGTGCCGCCGAAAGTCCCCTGTCCAGCCTTCCCTTGCCCGTTTTTCCATCCATGCTTATGATGTTTTAGGGGGTTTTTGGGGAGATGTTTATAGCTATGTTAGAGTATGTTCGGTACCTCATTTGAGTCCACCTTTGTAGGTGCGGACCCAAGGAACCAAGGAGGCCCACATAGTTAGAGATACAGAGACTGCTCAACAGTTGCTAGAGGTGAGTGGAACTGAACTGCGTTTTTAAATAAATGAAAGTTTTAGCATGTTTCATGCATCATCAATGCCATGATTATATTAGGATGTATTGCATTAGTGCTCACGAAGTTGATGCATTGCATTGTTTATTGTTGATATGGATGGACAACAGGACGACCCTTTAGCCCTCTGATTATTATTGTCATGTACAGAAGTCCTGAGGAGCCCCACCGAGGGCCGGGCACAGAGTTTATTTGTATGTAACAGAAGTCCTGAGGAGCTCCTTTGAGGGCCGGGCACAGAGCAGAGGGATTTTTGGGTCAGTCCATCCTTGATATGATTTACTTGTGATATGAAGCATTTCATGATAGCATATTTTATTACATGTTTTTTTGTAGTTCTGCTCACTGGCTCTAGTAGCTCACCCCTCCCCCTAACCCCATGTTTTCAGGGCCATAGAGAAGACAAAGGAACGGCAAGGGCAAAGTTTAAGTGTTTATATAGTATAGAGTAGTGGACATGTAATGTAAAGAGATAATGTATATTGAGAATAGTATTGTGCCTGACCTTAGAGTTGTTTAATCCCTTTTTGTACATGATCATTTTATTATGTTTTAATGATGTTTTATGATGAGAACCAAGCTTGATGTATATGATGATGACCCATCTAGAGTATTTGATGAGGACTCTAGTATGGGGTTTATGTTTACAGAGTTAGTGCATGCACAGGTCAAGCTTGGTAAATGCAAAAGTTCAAATTTTTTATGGAAATGTATGATCATGTATGGGATTTATCAGGTACACAGAGTTCACAGTAGGCTTGCTATGGGTTCCGGCGATCTTGAGTCGACCTGAATCCTCGCCGGTAGCGGTCCGGTTTTCGGGTCGTTACAGATTTAGCTTCCTTAATAAGCTGGATTTTGAAATTCAAAATTTGAATGTGAATCTTGAAGATTTGAATTTCAAAATACTTTCCTTATTTGGCTCTTCATTTATGGCAACTTGAGATTTGGCTTCTTGAATAAGGAAAAGGCTACTTAGAGATTTGAAATTTGAATTTCAAATTGCCTTGGCTGAATGTTCTTTCCTTATTTGCCACTTTCCTTATTTAGAACTTTCCTTATTTAGCTTCACTTGGTTTCAACTTGGCAGGCTTGCTCTCTTTTGCTCCAATTAAGGCAGTTTTAGGGATATTTTCTCCAAATTGCACTTTTACACCATTTTTTGCAAAATAATATCAAAAGCACTAAATTAAGCAAAAAACATGTAAATTAAGATGAATAATATCAAGATAAAATGGACTAATTTATGCTCTATCATTGACACTTAGGTTCCTTTGTTTGATTCAATAAATTAGTTATGGAGATGGAAGACGCTTCTCACCATCATATCCCTCCTTAAGCATAAATCAATTAGGGAACGTCCTCTAATTGATTACTAATCAACAAGTTGCCAAGGAACGTCCTTGGGACTTTGGCATCTAACAACTGTCAATTGCATTAAGAAATAGAGAGACCTAATTCTAGCTACCCAAATGTATGGTGATATTGCTAGATCATGCAATTTTCTTAGTTTTTACACCAAGTGTTCTTGTGTTTGAATAATCCAAGCAATTACGGACTTAAACTATCCAAACTAACAAATTATTACTTTACAATCAAGAATCAATGTAGATCTAAACAACAAAGCAACAATGGAATTAAGCATGAAATTGCATAAATATTGAATAACAAAAGATGAACAATGTATGATCAAGTCTCCCAATCCATAAAACAACTAAAGTTTCACCTAATCTTCAACTAAGAAAAAGAGTTTCAGTGACTCATGGCTGAAACAAAACCAAAAATAAAGAAGAAAGGTAAAAGGAGAAGAGTGGTCGAATGTCCAAGGATGGAGAGAGCTAGACGCCGAATGGAAGAGAGGCTTATATAGGCGTGCGGCACTTGAAGAGAGGGAGAAAGTGTTGCCCTAGCTTCCTTATGAGGTGGAGCCTTCTTTTGAATTTCAAATTTTAAATGTTGACTACTTGGGAGGTAAGTATGTTTCTTGAGATTTGGCTTCCTAAATAAGGGAAAGGCTTCTTGAAGATTTGAAATTTGAAATTCAAATTGCCTTGGCTGAATATACTTTCCTTATTTGCCACTTTCCTTATTTATGCTTTTTCCTTATTTGGCTTCACTTCAGCTGTAACTTGACTTAGGCAACAAGCTTGTTCTCCTTTATCCTGTTTTAGGCAGTTTTGAGAGTATTTTCACCAAATCACCTCTTTACATCATTTTCTGCAAAATAAGATCAAAACCATAGAACTAGGCAAAAAACATGTAAATTAACACTAATAACAATATGATAAAATGGTCTAAATTTGGCTCTATCACTATGATCAAGCATAATTTAGCCTATTTTTATTATCATTATTACTGTTTAAATATGCATTTTCCTAGTTTAATTTGTGTTATTAGAATATTTTTGCAGAAAAGTTGAAAATAGAAACTTGGAGAAAAATAACAGAAAATATTGAAGAATCGATTTGGCCGAAGTGATTTGGCCAAATCAAGCCCTAAAGAATGATTGAAGCTGTAATATCCGGCTAGACTCCGGTATCGGAATTCCTACCGGCCGGTGGAATCTCGGATGTCGGAGACCTCTAGAAGGGTAAAACCATGTTTTCATGAAATGTTTTAATGTTTTTTATGATTTTAAGTAAAGAGGAAATGAGTTTTTAGAATAAAAACACCCTTGGAGGAAACTCAGGTTCGGCCGCCGAAACTCAAAGTTCGGCCGCCGAACATGCATGCTTTTCAGGTGAGCCTTAGGCCCCCGAAGGCATAAGTGAGGGAAGCCCAGGTTCGGCCGCCGAACCTCAAGTTCGGCCGTTGAACATGGCATGCATGCGGGGGCACGTTCGGCTCCCGAATGTGGCCTGGCCAGCCACTATAAAAGAGCCCCTTAGCCGAAATGGGCGAGCTTTCTCCCCATTTTCGGCCAAGGTGAGCCCTTCCGCCGTTCCTCACCATTCTTGAGTCCTTTCCTTCAAATCTTTCAAGATTTTCACAAGTTTTTACGTTGTTTTGAAGATTTTCGAGTTTAAAGTAAGTTTTGGAGCTTTGAGGTTCAAGAACTCAAAATCTCCCACCTCCGAGTTTAGGACGTCTCTCCCTCGATCTTCAAGAGGTAAGAGCCGATCTTAAGCCCATTTTATGTTTAAAGTAAGTTTTATGCAAGATCTATGGGGTAGAATGCATGTTTAGCTCATAGTTAGGTTTTTGAGTTAATGTTATGTTTTGAGCAATGTATGTTGGATTTGTGTTGTTGTTGTGTGTTGTAGTTGGGGTTTAAGTTAGTTTGAAGCCCCTAGGAGCCAATGTATGTATATTTGCATGGTTTGGATGAGATATATGCATGTTGGAATGGAAAGGAGAAGTTTTTGTGCAAGGGAGCCAAGTTTCTGCCCTTTGGCAGAAACCAGGTTCGGCAGCCGAAGGACTTTCTGCCGCCGAACATGGCTTGGGAGGCAGGCCTTTCGGCTGCCGAAGTTGCCCCCGAAAAGAGACTTTCGTCTCTGTCTGGGACTTTCGGCCGCCGAAGGTGCCGCCGAATCTGACTGGGTTTCGGCTCTGGAAGGACTTTCGGCCGCCGAAGGTGCCGCCGAACCTGCCCTGTTCTGCCTTCCTTTGCATGTTTTTACATGATTGTTTTGAGGTATTTTAGGGGGGTTTTGGGGGATGTTTTTAGAGTTATGTTCTAGTTGTTTGGTCCCTCATTTGAGTCCACCTGTGTAGGTTCGGACCTGAGGAACCGAGGACCTCAACAGTGAGTCAGCTGCTTCAGTCAGTGTCAGAGCTAGCCGAGGTGAGTGGAATGACTCTTATGCTTTTAAATAAATAAATAAATCAGTTTTGAGCATGTTCATGCATCACGGATGCCATGTGATATTTTAGGATGCTTGCATTAGAAATCACGAATATGTTGCATTGCATAATATGTTGTTGATGTGGATGAATGTTGAATGATCCATTAGCCCTCATATGTTATGACATGATGATATGATATGGAAGTCCAGGTGTGGCCTGCACTACGCCCCTGGCACTATGTAAGAGAAAGACCGGAAGTGGCCTGCACTACGCCCCCGGCATCATGGATTATGTATGTTATGTTATGTTATGTATAAGAGAAAGACCAGGTGTGGCCTGCACTACGCCCCTGGCATGATTGGATTATGTAGAGGGCTAAATGGTGACAAGTTCATCCTTGATATGATTAGTTGTGATGTGATGCATTTCATGTTATCATATGTTTTAAATGCTTTACTATTCTGCTCACTGGGCTCTAGTAGCTCACCCCTCTCCCAATTTCCCCAGGTTTGTAGGTACGGGTTAGATAGAGAAGTCAAGAAGAGTAATGAAGTCATATGTATGTAATAGTTAGAATGTGGACATGACAGATTGTATAATGATGTAACGATATTGAGGTTAGAAGTGTGCTTGACCATAGTATAATGTAATCCCTTTTTGAAACATGATCTTAATGTTATTGATGTCCATGTTTAGCCAACTCAACACTTGTTATGTCACCCATTGGGGGCATTGATGAGATCCCATAGAGGGGTGAAGTTTATGATTATGTATATGTTCAGTGCATGCACAGGTTGAGTTTGGTGTATGATAAAATGTATGAAAGAAAAGTTTTAAATTTTTATGTATAATTGTTGATCATGTATGGGATTAAACAGGTTTACAGGTTGCATGTCAGGCTTGCTACGGGTCCCGGCGGCCTTAAGCCGATCTGGATCCTAGCGCCGGTAGCGGTCCGATATTCGGGTCGTTACAGAAGCAGCTGCAGGATGAGGAAGCTAAACACTCAAGACTTGATATGCCCAAAATGATTTGCCTGGATCGCTAGCCAAATCACCTGAAGAAAGCTGAAGCATAAACTCGGAGGTGACCTGCAGAAATGATTTTGACAAGTGATTTGCCCAAATCGACTATCTTCAGCAAAAAAAATACAGAAGCGCGGGAAAAGCAAAAATTCAAAGATTCAAATATCTTAGAATCCTATCCCACTTCAAATACAGTAAGACCAATCCTATGACACCATAGAGACCACACCAAAGGGAGTCCTACACCAGAGGAGATCTATTCATGCTAGAATACAAGATAAAGAAGAAATAAAAAGACCATCAAAAGACCAAGTCAAAATAGGATTCCAACTCCAAGAAGGATTAGGACTTCTCACTTATAAAAAGGGTCAGCAACCAACATCAAAGGGATCATCAAGAATTTTCGACAGCAACACTAGCAACACCTCTCTCCCTTTCTTCTTTTCTCTTTTATATGTTCTTTGTCCACCATGAGTGGCTAAAAACCTTTATCTCTAGTTGAAGTTGGAGAAATTTCAGTTTTATAATGAATTGGGAGATTTAAAACTTCATTGTTAAACCGCTATTTTTCAATATTTATACAACTTGTTCTTCATGTTTATTATTGCCTTGCTATTAGAATCAATTAAGGCATGTTGCTTTTAATTGCATAAGCAATATATTGTTAGTTTAAATGATTTAGATCCATAATTGCTTAGATTATTTGAACACAAGTAACAATTGGTTGTATGATCTAACTTAACCACGCGGTTAGCAAGTGATGGAGCATAACTTAGACCATTTTATTATGATATTATTGATGTTCATTTACACTTTTTCTACCTAATTTTGTGATTTTAATCTTATTCTGCAGAAAATGGTGTAAAGAGACAATTTGGTGTAAATGCCCCTAAAACTGCCTTAAATGGAGCAAAAGAGAGCAAGCATGCCAAATGAAACTTGAAAGGAGCCAAATAAGGAAAGTAATTTGAAATTCAAATTTCAAATCCTCAAGAGAATTCAAAATTAAAAATCAAGATTCAGCTCATTATGGAAAGTGCTAAATAAGAAAAGTGCAGTCAATAGAGCAGTTTGAAATTCAAAACCTTCAAGAACACTTTTCCTTATTGAAGAAGTCAAATCTCCAAGATGCACATTCAAATTTTGAAATTCAAATTCAGTTTGTCAAAGAAGCCAAAGACCACATACTTGTCCACCAAGTCTTGCACATTCAAAATTTGAAATTCAAAAGAGAGGCTCCACCTCATTAATGTGCAACATGGGCAGCAACTTGGGCAGCAGCTAGGGCAACACAAGAACTCTATAAATTCATCTCCAAGGCTGCCGCACAGCCCCTTAAGCACTTCAAGACCAATTCGGCCAAGAAGGGCCAATCGGCCGCCCATCTCTCCAAGGCTTCTCCAATTCAGTTCTTCATCTTCTTTCCTCTTTTCTTTTTATTTTCTTGTTTTGGTTCAGCCATGAGAGGCTGAAACCTTTTATTCTAGTTGAAGATTGGTTAAGACTTTGGTTGTTTTATGCATTGTGAGATCTGAACATATATTGTTATCTTTGGTTTATTCAATATTTATGCAATTTCATGCTTGATTCCATTATTGCTTTGTTATTATGATCAATGTGGCCAATTGATTCTTGATTGCAAGGTAATATATTATTAGTTTGGATAATTTTGAGTTCGTAATTGCTTGAATTTTTCAAACACAAGAACACTTGGTGTAAAAACTAAGGAAGTTGCATGATCTAGCAATATCACCATATGTTTGGGTAGCTAGGATTAGATCTCTCTATCTCTTAATGCAATTGACAGTTATTTGTTGCCTAAGACCCAAGGATGTTCCTTGGCAACTTGTTGATTAGTAATTAATTAGAGAACGTTCCCTAATTGGTTTATGATTAAGGAGAGATAATGGCGGTGAGAAGTGTCTTCCATCTCCATAACTAATCTATTGAATCAAACAAAGGAAACTAAGTTTCAATGATCAATCCCAACAACTAAAGTGGATCCAATTCTTCAACTAGATCTTTCTCATTATTGATTTGTCTTTATTTTATTATTGCTTTACTTTGTTGCTTTCTTTAGTAGTTCAATTGAATCAATCCCAAAACCCCCCTTTTTACTTTTATTGTCAGTTACTTTGCTTTCAGTTTATCTCATTTTAGTTTACTTCTCTTTCAGTTTATTTTTGTTTCAGATTATTCTCTTGGTCTTGATAAAGAAAATAGGTAAGTATTCAATTCTCTGTGGATTCGATCTTTTCACCACTATCTACAGTTGTAAAATTGTTGATAACCAGAAAGGTTATTTTTTACCGGCTTCGACAACCGCGAGTCAGCAAGGTTAGAATTAGGTTTCTTTATTCCTTAAAGCAGTTAACAGTTGAAAGTGAAGAATCCCAAGGACGTTCCTTGGCAACTTGTTAACTAGTATTTGATTGCGAACGTTTCCTAATCAAACTAAAATTAATGAGGAATTTGATTGTGAGGAGCGTCTTCCACAACCTAAACTAATTTATTGAATTAAATAGAAGCATCAAAGTATCAATGATCAATTTCAAATTGAAATGGATCTTATGCTTCAACTAGAGTCTTTTTATTATTGATTTACTCATCTTTTAATCATTGTTTTCTTTTACTACTCTAGTTTTAATCTTAAGTTTATCAACATCAAAAACCATCCCCTTTTTATTTTATTTTTATTGTTGATTTGCCCAAGTCATTGATAGGAAAGTCCTCAGTGTCAAATCCCTGTGGATTCGACTCTATTGCCACTATTTACAGTTTTAATTGTTGATTTCTAATAGGTTTATTTTTTACGGTTTCGACAACCGCTATCAAAAATTGGCGTCGTTGCTAGGAATTTGATTTAACTAATGAATTCTCCTTTTATGATCAAGACTGGCCGTAAAGAAGCTCTTCTTTACAATCCATAAATTGAATATACTGCCAAGAGCTTGTGAAAGCAAGCAAACTTGAGGAACCAAGCCTCAAAACCATCTTTATCAGCAACAACAACGAACCTGGTATCTGCCATTCAATCTGCTGCCAAGCCTATTACTAAACCTGGTACCAAACCTACTGCAGAATTCACTGAACCAGCCTGACTGTGCGGTTGTCAAAGCCGGTCAAAAATAATCTTTTTGGTTATCAACAATTTTACAACTGTAGAAAGTGGTAAAAGGATCGAATTCACAGGGAATTGATACTCACCTATTTTCCTTATCAAGACCAAGTAAGTAAATAGACAATAAAAGCAAAAAGGGGGTTTTGAGATTGATGAAGTACTAGAATTAAGAGCAATAAAGTAAAGTAAATAATAAAGTAAAGAAATTCAATAATGAGAAAAGCTCTAGTTAAAAAATTGGATCCACTTCAGTTGTTGGGATTGATCATTGACACTTAGGTCCCTTTGTTTGATTCAATAAATTAGTTATGGAGGTGGAAGACGCTTCTCACCTCCATATCCATCCTTAAGCATAAAACAATTAGGGAACGTCCTCTAATTAATTACTAATCAACAAGTTGCCAAAGAACGTCCTTGGGCCTTTGGCATCTAACAACTGTCAATTGCATTAAGAAATAGAGAGACCTAATTCTAGCTACCCAAACGTATGGTGATATTGCTAGATCATGCAATTTCCTTAGTTTTCACACCAAGTGTTCTTGTGTTTGAATAATCCAAGCAATTACGTACTTAAAACTATCCAAACTAACAAATTATTACTTTGTAATCAATAATCAATGGGCCTTATTGATCTAAACAACAAAGCAACAATGGAATTAAGCATGAAATTGCATGAATATTGATAAACAAAAGATAAACAATATATGTTCAGATCTCCCAATCCATAAAACAACTAAAGTTTCACCTAATCTTCAACCAGAAAAAGAGGTTTTAGCCATTCATGGCTGAACCAAAACACAAAAATAAAAGAGAAGAGAAGAAGAATCAATCGGCTTGGTGGAGAAGGAGGTGCGGCAACTTTCTTACAATCCGAATGGGGAAGAGAAGACTAGGCGTGCGGCTTGTGATGCTTTTATAGCTCAAGGTGTTGCCCTAAGTTTCTTTGTTGAGGTGGAGCCTTCTTTTGAATTTTGAATTTTGAATGTCCTCTTTTGAATTTTGCATTTTGAACGTTCTCTTTTGAATTTTGAACTATTGGAAGGCAAGTGCATCTTCTTGAGATTTGGCTTCCTTAATAAGGGAAAGACTCCTTAAAGATTTGAAATTTGAATTTCAAATTACTCTGATGACTGCACTTTCCTTATTTATCTTCACTTCAGCTACAAGTTGGCTTGAGTAGACAGTGCTTGTTCTCCTTTATCCTCTTTTAGGCAGTTTTAAGAGTATTTTTACTAAATTACCTCTTTACACCATTTTCTGCAAAATAAGATCAAAACCACAAAGTTAGGCAGAAAATGTGTACATTAACATTAATAACAACATGATAAAATGGTCTAAATTTGGTCTAATCAAATACCCCACACCTAGCCCTTTGCTGGTCTTCAAGCAAATAAACTTAGTCAAACAAGCTCTCTTTGCTACTTGATCCTTTATTTCCACTTAAGCTCTTACCCTAGACCCCTACTTTGAAGCATTGCAGTGAAGAGTGTATGAACCAAGGTTACTCTCCTTCTTTCCTTGTCTCCCTTTACCTACCATGGCTAATAATTGTTTTCCTCATTAGAGAGAGATTATACATGCACATATTCTTTTTTAGTTTAGACTTTTCCTAGCTCTCAGAGTGTTTTGCCCTTACTTGAAGCACTTTATTCTTGCTTGAAAAAGTCACAAACCTTTCGGCATGAAGGTACATATTTGTGATACCGACCCCCAGTTACTCAGTTGGTCACCTGTCCAAGTGGCTACTAGCTCTGTTCATAGTCTTAGACCATTGGAACAGTTTTTAATTTGTGTTTTTAAAGTCTTTGCCTTTGCTAAATTTCTTTTTCTCAAAGAATTGGGCAAATCAACACCAATTGCTAAAATAAGTCATGTTTCATTATTCACAAATTTTTATTATTCTCTCTAATGAGTAATTTGATATATTTTTCACCATTAGCAAGCTCAAAGATTCAATTCAAAATGAAATTCCCAAAAATGAATGCAACTCACTGCAATTGATTCAACTTAGATTTAAAGAGTCATCACATCAATGGGGTCATGGAAAGAAAGCTCATTCAACATAGCCTATGTATTTGAGTAAAGCATATCAAAACATAAAAAACTGTGGCTACATGTGTGTGAACTGAAAACAAAAATAACTAAAAATGGAAAAATTCACCTAATGTATGCTAACTATAAATTAAAGCTAAATGGACTTAAAAATAAAAATTCAGAGATATGCACCCCCACACCTAATTCATGCATTGTCTTCAATGTATTGGAAATATTAAAGTTCAAAGGAAATTGAGTACTCCTCTAGTGTGGTTTGTGTGGTGCGAAACACTAAGCAAGCTGAGAGGGATGATGCAGTGGAACTTCTTCCATTACTTGCACCGCGAACCCTTCATAGTATGGTTTCAGGCGATGCCCATTCACCTTGAAGACCTTCCCTGTCTCTATGCTATGAATATCTACGGCGCCATAGGGATAAGCATGCTCTACAATGAATGGCTCAATCCACCTAGACCGTAGCTTTCCTGAGAACAAATTCAAATGAGAATCAAAGAGTAAGACTTTATCACCAACATTAAATTGTTTTCTTGAAATACGATTGTCATGGGAGGCTTTGGTTTTGGCTTTATAGTTCCAAGAGGTCTCATATGCATCTCATCTTATATCTTCTAGTTCTTGGAGTTGCAACTTTCGATGGTGTCCAGCTTCCTTAAGATCCATGTTGCAATTCTTGACAGCCCAGTAAGCCTTATGTTCAAGCTCAACTGGAAGATGACAGGCTTTTCCGTAGACCAATCTGTAAGGAGACATCCTTATGGGCGTCTTGTAGGCTGTCCTATATGCCCATAAGGCATCTTCCAATTGTACACTCCAATCTTTTCTGCTGGGGCACACTGTCTTTTCTAAAGTGGCTTTGATTTCTCTATTAGACACTTCAGCTTGCCCATTCGTCTGAGGGTGGTAGGCTGTGGATGTTCTGTGTATAACATGGTGCTTTTTGAGAAGGTTTTTCACTATCTTGTTACAAAAGTGAGTCCCTCTATCACTGATGATTGCCTTGGGCACTCCATGTCTGGCAAAGATGTGAGTCTTCACAAAATCCACTACCGCCTTTGCATCATCGGTTCTGGTTGCTCTAGCTTTTACCCATTTGGATACATAATCCACTGCAAGAATGATATAAGTGTATTCAAAGGATAGTGAAAATGGCCTCATAAAGTCTATGCCCCATACATGAAATATTTCGCAAACCATGATAGGATTCTATGGCATTTGGCTTCTGTGCTTAGATTCCCTATCTATTGGCATCGTGCACATGACCTGCAAAACAAATAGGCATCCCAAAAAATAGTGGGCCAAAACAGTCCACTTTCAAGTATTTCGTGGGTTGTCTTTCATGGTCCAAAGCGTCCACTACAACTGTATGAATGGCAAAATGTGAGTACTGAGGCTATCTCTTGATTTGGGATGCATCTCCGTATCATTTGATCAGAACAGTATTTCCACAGGTATGGTTCATCCCAAACATAGTATTTTGCACTCTTCTTTATTTTGTCTTTTGTGTGCATGGGCATATCAGAGGGTAAGTTACCTGTGGCTAGGTAGTTCACAATGTCTGCATACCATGGTTCATCAGTTTGAGCAAGGTAGAGATGTTCATAGAGGTCACTCTCACTTTCTTCAGATTTTGAAAGTTGCTGCATGGGGAGTTTCTGCTTGGTTAGACAAGATTCCACTTGTGTCAACTGCATGACTTGTGCAGGCAAACAAGTCTCGACCTTTGCTGGATGATTGGCTGAACTGTATTTCGCTTACTCCTCTTGTTTGGGCGATTTGAGTTCCGCTTGCTGAAGTGGTGGGGGCGGCCTATGTTCCATCCGCGTCTGGTCGCAGTCCATCTGCTGAATGCAGCAGACTGTTGCTTTCAGCTTCGGCTCCCTTTGGCTTCCTTCATCTTTTTGGCTAGCCTCCTGATTGTGCAGTTGTCGAACCCGGTCAAAAATAACCTTTTTGGTTATCAACAATTTTATAACTGTAGATAGTGACAAAAGAATCGAATCCACAGGGAATTGATACTTACCTATTTTCCTTATCAAGACCAAATAAACAACTGAAAGCAAATAAGCTGAAAGTAAATAAAAGGGGGGTTTTGAGATTGATGAATTAAACTACTACGGAAATCAATAAAGTAAAGCAAATAACAAAAGTAAAGAAGATTCAAATATAAGAAAAGCTCTAGTTGAAGAATTGGATCCACTTCAGTTGTTGGGATTGATCATTGACACTTAGGTTCCTTTGTTTGATTCAATAAATTAGTTATGGAGATGGAAGACGCTTCTCACCACCATATCCCTCCTTAAGCATAAATTAATTAGGAAACGTCCTCTAATTAATTACTAATCAATAAGTTGCCAAGGAATGTCCTTGGGCCTTTGGCATCTAACAACTGTCAATTGCATTAAGAAATAGAGAGACCTAATTCTAGCTACCCAAATGCATGGTGATATTACTAGATCATGCAATTTCCTTAGTTTTTACACCAATAGTTACTTGTGTTTGAATAATCCAAGCAATTACGGACTTAAAACTATCCAAACTAACAAATTATTACTTTGCAATCAAGAATCAATGGGCCCTATTGGTCTAAACCACAAAGCGAAAATGGAATTAAGCATGAAATTGCATAAATATTGAAAAATAAAAGATAAATAATGTATGTTCAAATCTCCCAATCTATAAAACAACCAAAGTTTCACCTAATCTTCAACTAGAAAAAAAAAGGTTTCAGCCACTCATGGCTGAAACAAAATCAAAAATAAAGAAAGAGATGAAGAAGAGATGTGGCCACTTGCAATCCCGTATGTGTATCCAAGGGAGAGTAGAAAAAGCATGGAGCGCCTCCTTATGTGTGTTTTTATAGTTGAAAGTGTTGTCCTAGGTCTCATTGATGAGGTGGAGCCTTCTTTTGAATTTTGAATTTTGAATATTGATTACTTGGGAGGCAAGTATGTCTTGATTACTTGGGGGGCAAGTATGTCTTGATTACTTGGGGAGTAAGTATGTCTTCTTGAGATTTGGCTTCCTAAACAAGCTGAATTTTGAATTCTGAATTTTGAATGTGCATCTTTTTGAGATTTGGCTTCTTGAATAAAAGAAAGATTTATTGAAGATTTGAAATTTGGATTTCAAATTGCTCTGCTGAATGTACTTTTCTTATTTAGCACTTTCCTTATTTATCTTCACTTCAGCTGCAATTTGACTTGGGCAACAAGCTTATTCTCCTTTGTCCCTTTTTAGGCAGTTTTAAGAGCATTTTCACCAAATTACCTCTTTACACCATTTTCTGCAAAACAAGATCAAAACAACATAATTAAGCAGAAAAAGTGTAAATTAACATTAATAACTGTTAGTGTATATGCTTTAGGCCATTATCTTGGACCTTTTTGTATGTCGTTTTGGTCATTAATAAAAGAGGTTTTTATCATTATTATTTGTTTGCATGTTACATAATAATGATTATCATCCCTGGTTACTTATTATTATGTTGATAATAATAAAATATAACTGGTATGATTATTGATTGATAATCATGAGATGATTATGTATATGTTGATATAATTCAATAATCATATATACTTGTTAGAGAACAAAGTATTGGATGGACCCGCATTGAGATCACTACATGGGTCATTGTCATAAGTGAATCTCAAAGTAGTTATGTCTTAATCCTTTGACTTGAGATTGTCATAGTTTCCAACACAAGAACTGTTATGTTTTGACATAACCAAACGTTGTCTTTAGTCGGACAATCATAAAGGTTATGATTAAACATAATAGAAATTATGTAGAGGATAATAAACAATCAAGATAGGATTTGTCCCTCTCTTTGAGAGAGATATCTTCTGGGCCCCTCGATAAGTGAGATTGAGAAATGCATGGCCGTGCTCAAATGAATTGATAGTGTGATCAATATCATTTGAATTTATCAATCTACTTAGAGATTGAGAAATCATAAGTTTGAACATTATAAGTTTGACATTGACCATGACTTATGTTCAAACTAGATATCGTGTGACAAATGGATTAATTCATGTTCTATTTATTAGGTTTTATCGGACTATTGATCCTCATATTAGTTGGGTAGTCATAATGTCTTGCTAGAGGCCACTTATGACTTATGGGCCTTGTGAGACTGGGCCTATTGCCAATTAATGTGAGCCTATTGGATCACACACAAAAGAATGTTGTTGATGTGTTATGTCATATTAATGGGCCAAAAGCCCAAAGCCCATTAATATAATTAATAATAATAAAGTGTTATTATTATTAATCATTTATTATTATCAAATAATAATATTGAAAAGATCTGCAGTCTATCTGTAAGTGTTACAGATAAAGGACTATCACATAAGATATTTGAGTATCTACGAGATTGTGATAGTAGGTTATGAAAACAGCTCCTTTTAAGAAAAGGAGTTGTGGGATGAACGCAGCTCCTTTTAGGAAAAGGAGTTGTGGGATGAACGCAGCTCCTTTTAGGAAAAGGAGTTGTGGGAAAAATACAACTCTTTTTAGGAAAAGGAGTTGTGGGAAAAATAAAAGACTGAAACATATAAATACCCCTTCTACGAATTGTGGAAGGTAGGTGTGTTTTTAGAAAATTCAGTCTAAAAATGTAGATTGTGGAGCACATAATCTATCCATCCTTGAGAGAGCTAGCACTCTAGAAGGATAGAAGACGTTCATGTGGATATCATTGAGGGTGTTCGTTTGAAAAGGCAGCACCATCAATCCGACATTGTATCTTATTAACGAGATTAACAGGTTAGTCTCATATCCATCTTTTAAATTAAACGAAGCACTCAAATTCTGGAAAAGGAAATCAACAAAGATTTTATTTTTCTGCTGTGCAACTAGGTTGCAATAATCTCAAGATTTTCCAATAGTGGTATCAGAGCCCATCTGTGTTTTTCGTTTAAATTAATTATGTCATGATTGATATTATATATGCGATATATGTTTATTAGAATGGCATGATAATTATGGATGAATGATTGATTTATATAGATAATTTTATTTTAATTTAAAAATTAAATTAAAATAAATAATTATTTAAATAAATTAAAATTTTGAAAACTGCAGCTTGGGTTCATGATGAACACTGTCATTGTGAACCCATGACTACGCATGCACGATGCGTTGCCGATAGCAAGAGGCGGTGCACAGCTGCAGATCGCGCGACCCAAGGGATCGCGCGCCCATTGGGTCGTGCAACCAGTGGGTTGCGCGATTAGTGGGTTGCCTCGTGCGCAGGCGTGTCGCACCGGTGGGCCGCGCACCGGTAGGTTGCGTGCCGGTGAATCGCGCGACGGTGAAGGCGGCTGGCTGCGGAGAATTGCTTGGCAGAAATTAAGGCTTACCCTAAATTGCAATTCTGCTCCTGAAAATAAAAAAAAAAATAATAATAAGAAAATATATTTTAAAATTATTTTCTTTTAATCTTTAAATCAGATTTAAATGATTATATTTTATTATTTTATTATTTTCTTTTAGTCATTAAATCAAGATTTAAATGACTATATTTTATTATTTTCTTTTAGTCTTTAAATCAGATTTAAATGATTAAATTTTATTATTTTGTTATATGTTAGTATGAGATACTATGCATTATTGTCTATATATATGTATGCATATAGGATGCTATAATATATATATGCAAGACAAAATAATTAAAATAAAAAAAATATATATTAATAAAAAAATAAATTTTAAAAATTATTTTCTTTTAGTCTTTAAATAAGATTTAAATGACTATGTAAAATAATTTTATTATTTTGTCATATATTAGTATGAGATACTATGCATGATAGTTTATATATATGTATGCATATAGGATGCTATAATATATATATGCAAGATAAAATAATTAAAAGTTGAACCCTCACACTAAAATTTTAAGTTTTAATGCCACCCATATATTAAATACCTATCAAGACTAAGATCACCAAAATGCAGGTTTTACCAAAGCAAAGTGCATTAGGTTATCCTAGTAAGATAGGATGAGTAATAGTTACTCATTTATTTAATTTTGGTTGAGCTTAATTAGGCTATCAAAACGGTTTTGGGCTTAAGGCATTAGATGGGGTATAACATGCATTTGACATATGATGTCAACACCTCATAATTTAAGAGTTACATTAGATGTAATTGGTAAGGAGTTACCTACCTAAATAACTTAATTCTAAGCGTCATGCCAAAGCTGACTTAGAATTAGGTGAAATATGGATCTTAACCCACTAAAATATTATTATTATTTTGAGGGTTGTCTTTTAGTGGGAGATTATTATCACCTCAATATTAATTTACTAAATTGATTATATTTGCATATTTTTGTAGATAATTATGACTGCTAATAACAATTCCACCTTATCACTGCGATCTATCCTTGAGAAGGATAAACTGAAAGAAAATGGGACAAATTTTGTTGAATGGCTTAGAAACTTGAGAATTGTTCTCAAGCAAGAGCAAAAGTCCTATGTGCTTGATGAAGCTACCCAGAACTACCTCCTGCTGATGCTACTAATGCTGTTAAGAACAAGCATAAGAAGCATATGGATGATTCTAATGACATTGGGTGTCTTATATTGGCAACTATGTGCCCAGAATTTCAAAAGG
Organism: Manihot esculenta; assembly: GCF_001659605.2. NCBI lineage: Eukaryota > Viridiplantae > Streptophyta > Magnoliopsida > Malpighiales > Euphorbiaceae > Manihot > Manihot esculenta. Next base: position 22,799,853 of record NC_035169.2, on the reverse strand, counting down.
ATCTGGAGCACCTTGAGGCCTATGAGATGAGTGTCCATCTCAAACAGGCTTTCCAACAACAAGCTAGGCAGGATAGGTTATGAAACCACCATTGCATTGCATGATTGCAAAATGGCTAAAGGTGAATCAGTTAGTGCTCATATTTTAAAGATGAAAGGCTACATTGATCACCTTGCTAGGCTTGGCTATCCTCTAAGTTTAGAACTCTCTACGGATCTGATCCTTCATTCTTTACCTGGCAGTTTCTCTCAATTTGTCATGAACTATAACATGAACAATATGGAGAAATCCATTCCTGAGCTGCAGGGATGCTAAAGACAGCTGAGGTAAATGTCAAGAAAAGGCCTACCCAAATTTTGAATGTCAATAAGGGTAAGTCCATGAAAAATAAGGGGAAGCCCAAGTCTAAAAGTGGTAATGGGCCTAAGGGACGAGGCAAGCCTAAATGGCAATCCAAGGCAAAAGTTCCTAAGGAAATAGTTCCTAAGGAAGGAATCTGCTTCCATTACAAGGAACCAGGGCATTGGAAGAGAAATTGCAAACTTTATTTGGATGAGTACAAGAAGAAGAAGAGTAGTGAGACTACGACTTCAGGTATTTATGTTGTAGATATTAATTTATCTATTTCTACTTCATGGGTATTAGATACCGGATATGGCTCTCACATTTGTACAAATGTGAAGGGTCTCCAAAGGAGTAGAAAACTGAAAAAGGGCGATGTGGACCTACGTGTAGGCAATGGAGCAAGAGTTGCTGCCATAGCTGTAGGGACATATGAACTTGTGTTGCCCAATGGGCTTTTGTTAGTTCTGAACAATTGCTTTTATGTTCCTACTTTGAGTAGGAATATTATTTCAGTTTCTGTTTTGGACGATGAAGGTTTTTCATTTCTTATTAAGAATAAGAAATGCTCCATTAATAAAGATGATTTGCTTTATTATATTGCAAATTCATATGATGGCCTTTATGTCCCTAATCTAGATGATTATAGAGACAACAATATCTATAACCTAACTTCTAAGAAAACTAAGCCAAATGAGTTAAACCCAACATATTTATGGCACTGTCGTCTTAGCCATATAAATGAGAATCGCATATCTAAGCTCCATAAAGATGGTTTATTAGATTCATTTGATTTTGAATCATTTGAAAATTGTGAATCTTGTTTGCTTGGTAAGATGACAAAGGACTCTTTTACTGGACAAGGTGAAAGGGCTTCAGACTTATTGGGCTTAATACATACAGATGTATGTGGCCCACTAAGCATTAGTGCTAGGGGAGGTTATTAGTACTTCATTACATTCACTGATGATTTCAGTAGGTATGGCTACGTCTACCTAATGAAACATAAGCATGAATCTTTTGAAATGTTTAGAACTTTTCAAAATGAAGTACAAAATCAACTTGGTAGAACTATTAAAATGCTTCGATCTAATCGAGGTGGTGAATATTTGAGCCAAGAGTTTTATGAACATTTTAGAAACTGTGGAATTGTTTCACAATTAACTCCTCCAGGAACTCCACAATGGAATGGTGTTTCTGAAAGGAGAAATCGAACTTTATTAGACATGGTTCGATCTATGATGAGTCAAACAAATCTCCCTTTATCGTTTTAGGGTTATGCCTTGAAAACAGTTGCATTCATTTTAAACCAAGTACCATCGAAAGCGGTTGAAAAGACACCATATGAGTTATGGATTGGCAAAATGCCTAGTTTGTCTTTCCTTAAGATTTGGGGTTGTGAGGCTTATGTGAAATGCTCAAATAAGCTAGCTCCAAAATCTATCAAGTGCAATTTTGTGGGGTATCCTAAGGAATCCAAAGGATACTATTTCTATATTCCCTCAGAGAACAAAGTGTTTGTTGCTCGAAATGGTACCTTTTTAGAAAAGGAATTTATCTCTCAGAGATTCAGTGGGAGTACAGTGTGATTTGAGGAAACTCAAGAACCACAAGAGAGCATTGAACCGCTGGTAGAACCACTTCCAGAACCACAAACAGTTGTAGAAACTGAAAGGGTGACACAAGTCCCATGCAGATCTGATAGGACATGTCATCAGCCTGAGAGATATGAATTTCTCATGACTGACAGTCGTGAACTTTTGCTCGAGGATGTGTACATAACACAACCTAAGGGTTTTGTAATCCCTGAGAATTCTAGAAAGATTTGCAAGCTTCAGAGATCCATTATGGATTGAAGCAAGCTTCTCGGAGTTAGAATCTTCGTTTTGATGAAACAGTCAGGGACTTTGGATTCATCAAAAATAAATATGAACCTTGTGTTTACAAGATGGTTAGTGGGAGTGCAGTTGTGTTTCTAGTCCTATATGTGGATGACATATTACTCATTGGAAATGATATCCCTACCTTGCAAAAGGTTAAGATCTATAGGGATAGATCCAAGAGGATAATCGGTCTGAGTCAAAGTACTTATATTGACAAGGTGCTGAAAAGGTTCAGCATGCAAGATTCCAAAAGAGGATTCTTGCCCATGTCTCATGGTATTCATCTCAGCAAGAATCAATGAGCAAGAAAGAATGAATAAGATTCCTTATGCTTCTGCTATTGGATCTATCATGTACGCCATGTTATGTACTAGACCAGACGTCTCATATGCATTAAGCACAACAAGCAGATATTAGGCAGATCCCAGTGAAAGTCACTGGATAGCTGTTAAGAATATCCTAAAGTACCTTAAAATGACTAAGGATGCATTCCTAGTTTATGGAGGTTGGGAAGACAAGCTAGTTGTAGGTGGTTACACAGATGCTAGTTTCCAAACCGACATAGATGACTTCAGACTGCAGTCAGGATTCGTATTCAATTTAAATGGTGGATTTGTTAGTTGGAAGAGTTCCAAGCAGAGCACTATTGCAGATTCTACAATAGAAGCTGAGTATATAGCAGCATCAGATGCAGCTAAAAGGGCAGTCTGGTTGAAGGAATTTATTTCAGAGTTGGGAATGGTTCCCAGCATTGCAAATCCTATGGACCTTTATTATGGTAATAACGGTGCCATAGCATAAGCAAAGGAGCCCAGATCTCACCAGATATCTAAACATATACTCAGGCAATATCACCTTATTCGAGAGATCATTGATAGAGGAGATATCAAAATATGCAAAGTAGACACAAATGACAACATTGCAAATCCACTGACCAAGCCTCTTTCACAGGTCAAGCATGATCAGCACACTAGGTCTATGGGTATTAGATACTTATATGATTAGGCCTAGTGCAAGTGGGAGATTGTTAGTGTATATACCCTAGGCCATTATCTTGGACATTTTTGTATGTCGTTTTGATCATTAATAAAAGAGGTTTTTATCATTATTATTTGTTTGCATGTTACATAATAATGATTATCATCCCTGGTTACTTATTATTATGTTGATAATAATAAAATATAACTGGTATGATTATTGATTGATAATCATGAGATGATTATGTATATGTTGATATAATTCAATAATCATAAATACTTGTTAGAGAACAAAGTATTGGATGGACCCGCATTGAGATCACTACATGGGTCATTGTCATAAGTGAATCTCAAAGTAATTATATCTTAATCCTTTGACTTGAGATTATCATAGTTTCCAACATAAAGACTGTTATGTTTTGACATAACCAAACGTTGTCTTTAATCGGACAATCATAAAGGTTATGATTGAGCATGATAGAAATTATGTAGAGAATAATGAACAATCAAGATAGGATTTGTCCCTCTCTTTGAGAGAGATATCTTCTAGACCCCTCGATAAGTGAGACTGAGAAATGCATGGCCGTGCTCAATTGAATTGATAGTGTGATCAATATCATTTGAATTTATCAGTCTACTTAGAGATCGAGAAATCATAATTTTGAACATTATAAGTTTGACATTGACCATGACTTATGTTCAAACTAGATATCGTGTGACAAAGGGATTAATTCATGTTCTATTTATTAGGCTTTATCGGACTATTGATCCTCATATTAGTTGAGTAGTCATAATGTCTTGCTAGAGGCCACTTGTGACTTATGGGTCTTGTGAGACTGGGCCTATTACCAATTAATGTGAGCCTATTGGGTCACACACAAAAGAATGTTGTTGATGTGCTATGTTATATTAATGGGCCAAAAGCCCAAAGCCCATTAATATAATTAATAATAATAAAGTGATATTATTATTAATCATTAATATAATTAATAATAATAAAATGTTATTATTATTAATATTAATTATTAATATAATTAATAATAATAAGTGTTATTATTATTAATATTAATTATTAATATAATTAATAATAATAAAGAGTTATTATTATTAATCATTTATTATTATGAGATAATAATATTTAAAAGATCTGCAGTCTATCTGTAAGTGTTACAGATAAATGACTCTATCACATAAGATATTTGAGTATCTATGAGATTGTGATAGTGGGTTATGAACACAACTCCTTTTAGGAAAAAGAGTTGTGGGTTATGAACACAACTCCTTTTAGGAAAAGGAGTTGTAGGATGAACACAACTCCTTTTAGGAAAAGGAGTTGTAGGATGAACACAACTCCTTTTCCTAAAAGGAGTTGTAGGATGAACACAACTCCTTTTAGGAAAAGGAGTTGTGGGAAAAACAAAAGACTGAAACATATAAATACCCCTTCTACGAATTGTGGAAGGTACGTGTGTTTTTAGAAAATTCAGTCTAAAACTGCAGATTGTGGAGCACATAATCTATCCATCCTTGAGAGAGCTAGCACTCTAGAAGGATAAAAGACGTTCGTGTGGATACCATTGAGGGTGTTCGTTTGAAAAGGTAGCACCATCAGTCCGGTATTTTATTTTATTGACGAGATTAACAGGTTTGTCTCATATCCATCTTTTAAATTAAACGAAACACTCGGATTCTGGGAAAGAAAATCAACAGAGATTTTATTTTTCCGCTGCGCAATTGGGTTGCAATAATCTCAGGATTTCCCAACAATAACAACATGATAAAATGGTCTAAATTTGGCTCTATCAAATACCCCCACACCTAGCCTTTTGCTTGTCCTCAAGTAAATATACTTAGTCAAACAAGCTCTCTTTTCTACTTGATCCTTTATTTCCACTTAAGCTCTTACTCTAGACCCCCTACTTTGAAGTATGGCAGTGAAGAGTGTATGCACCAAGGTTACTCTCCTTCTTTCCTTGTCTCCCTTTACCTACCATGGCTAGTATTTATTTTCCTCAAGAGAGAGATTACAGATGCACATATTATTGTTCAGTTAAGACTTCTCCTAGCTCTCAGAGTGATTTGCCCTTACCTTGAAGCACTTTATTCAGCCTTTTGCACTTTATTCTTGCTTGAAAAAAATCACCAACTTTTTTACGTGAAGGTGCATATTTGTGATACCCACCCCCAGTTACTCATTTGGTCACCTGTCCAAGTGGCTACTAGCTCTGTTCATAGTCTTTGACCATTGGAACAGTTTTCAATTTATGCTTTCGAAGTCTTTGCCTTTGCTGAATTTATTTTTCTCAATGAATTGGGCAAATCAACATCAATTGCTAAAATAAGTCATATTTAGTTTCACACAACTTTATTATTCTCTCTAATGAGTACCGTCATATGTATTTCACCATAGCAAGCTCAAAGATTCGATTCAAAAGGAGATTTCCAAAAATGAATACAACTCACTGCAATTGATTTAACTTAGGTTTAAAGAGTCATCACATTAATAGGGTCATGGAAAGAAAGCTCATTCAATATAGCCTATGTGTTTGAGTAAAACATATTAAAACAGTAAAGAAAAAAAACTATGGCTAAATGTGTGTGAAAACTGTGGCTATGTGAAAGCAAAAATGAAAAAAAATTAACCTAATTCATGCAAACTAAAAATTAAAGCTAAAAATGGACTTAAAATAAAAGTTCAGAAATATGCACCCCCACACCTAATTCAGACATTGTTCTCAATGTATTGGAAATATTAAAATTCAAAGGAAACTGAGTACTCCCCTAGTGTGGTTTGTGTGGTGCGAAACACTAAGCAAGCTGAGAGACGAATAGATGTTCGTCTGGAAAGTCTTCTTTGATTGCACATGGCTCAGAACCAGTAGGAATTCGGCTTAGGTGGTCACCCACTAGATTCTCCCTCCCTTTCTTGTCCCTTATCTCCATATCGAACTCTTGTAATAGCAGAATCCACCGAATGAGTCTTGGTTTTGCCTCCTTTTTCTTGATCAGATATCGCAAGGCTGCATGGTCAGAATAGATGATGACTTTAGTCCCTAGGAGGTATGGTCTGAATTTCTCTAAAGCAAATACAATAGCCAAGAGCTCCTTTTCTGTTGTTGAGTAGTTGCTTTGGGCAGCATCCAATGTGCGAGATGCATAGTGAATCACATGAGGTGAGTTCTCCACACGTTGTCCCAAGATTGCCCCCACAGCATAGTTGCTTGCATCACACATGATTTCAAAGGGCAAGTTCCAGTCAGGTGCCTGAATGATTGGGGCAGTCACAAGTAATTCCTTTATCAGATCAAATGTTGTCTTGCAATCTGCATCAAAATCAAATGTTACATCCTGTTGGAGCAATCTGCATAATGGCAGTGTGATTTTAGAGAAATCTTTTATGAATCTTCTGTAGAACCCTGCATGACCAAGGAAAGAGCGGATCTCTCTAACATTTGCGGGATAAGGCAGATTTTTGATGGTATCCACCTTGGCTTTGTCCACTTCAATTCCTTTGGCTGAAACAACATGGCCTAAGATCAAGCCTTGGTTAACCATGAAGTGGCATTTCTCATAGTTAAGCACAATATTTGATTCAAGGCATCTTTGTAGGATCTTTTCCAGATTGGCAAGGCATTCTTCAAAAGAGTTACCGTACACTATGCAGTCATCCATGAAGACTTCAATGATCTTCTCCACATAATCTGAAAATATGCTCATCATACAGCGTTGGAAGGTAGCTGGGGCATTGCATAGTCCAAATGGCATTCTTCTAAATGTAAAGGTACCAAAAGGACAAGTGAAGGTGGTCTTCTCTTAGTCCTCTAGGGCCACTAGAATCTGATAAAATTCTGAAAAACCATCTAAACAGCAATAGTGGGACTTACCTGCAAGCCTTTCTAGCATTTGATCAATGAAAGGTAAGGGGAAGTGATATTTCCTTGTTGCTACATTTAGGTTCCTATAGTCCATGCATACTCTCCACCCATTCTGAACTCTAGTTGGAACAAGTTCTCCTTCAGTGTTTGGTACAATAGTGATTCTAGTTTTCTTTGGGACTACATGCATAGGACTTACCCATTTGCTATCAGAGATTGGGTAGATGATTCCTGTGTCTAGAAGCTTGACTATCTCCTTTTTCACCACTTCCATCATAGGAGGATTCAGTCTTCTTTGAGCATTTCTGACAGGCTTGCATTCCTCCTCCATGTGTATTCTATGCATGCATGTGGTGGGGGAGATGCCTTTTATGTCATCTATGGTCCATCCTATGGCTCCCTTGTGTTTCCTCAGTACTTTTAGGAGGCTTTCCTCTTCATGTTGGCTTAATTGATTAGACACTATTACTGGATGTGTCTTGTCAGCTCCCAAGTACATGTATTTCAGGTGTCCAGGGAGAGGCTTCAGATCTAATTCTGAAATTTTCTGACCTACAGTCTGCTGTCTGGGTAGATAGGTGCATGTCTGCATTGGGAGGCTGGCTGAGCTGGACTCCGCATGCTCCTTTGGTTTGGACGATCTGACCTGCGCTTTCTGAAGTGGGACGGGTGGTCCACTGTTTTTCTGCGTTTGGTTGCAGTTTGTCTGCTGAATGCAGCTGACTTTTGCTTTCAACTTTGGCTCCTTTTGGCTTCCTTCATCTTTTTGTCTAGCCTCCCTACAAAGGTCATTGTTTAGCATATCATCTTGATTCATATCAAAAAATTCCTGGCTCAAACAATCAATGATATCTAAATCATAAACAGGGGACATGTCATGGGGATATTTCATAGCACCATAAACATTAAATTTTATTACTTCCCTTCAAATTCCATGGTCAATGTGCCATCATGTACAATCTTAGTTCTGGCTGTGCTCCAGAAAGGTCGTCCAAGTAGGATGTCTGAAGTAGTGTTGCTATTGTCTTCCTCCATATCAATCACATAAAAATCTGCTGGAAAGACAAGTTGATCTACTTGCACTAGAACATCTTTTAGAACTCTTTTTGGATATACTACATATCTGTCAGCCAATTGAATGACTACTCTAGTGTCTTTCAGTGCACCTGCATTCAAAGTATTATAAATAGAAAGAGGCATAACATTAATTAATGTACCTAAGTCACACATGGCCTTTTTTATGCCCATATTGCAATTTTGCAAGAGACAGCAAACATCCTTTTGTCTTTGCGCTTGGCTGGGAGTTTTCTTTTTATGACAGCTGTCACAACTTCTCCCACACTTATCTTTTCTTTCTCAGCAAGCTTTCTGCGGTTAGTGCATAGTTCTTTCAAAAATTTTGCATACCTGGGAATTTGTTTCACAGCATCTAGCAAAGGTATGTTGATCTCCACTTTCCTGAAAGTATTAAGGATCTCTTTTTCTTCTTTTTCTTTTTGTGATTTTTCAAACCTTTTTGGAAAGGGAGATGGAATCTTGAAACTTACTTACTGATTTGTATTTTTCTGGTGTATTGGTGTTGTTTGCACAGTCTGTTTGGACAGACAGTTTTCTGGCTGTTTTTCTTTCGCAGCTTGTCTTTGCACTTGTGAACTTCCATCATCAGCCTTGATATTTTGAAGCTCTTTCCAACTTCTTAACCTGATAGCACTTATATTTTTCCTGGGATTAGTTTTAGTTTGAGGAGGTAACTTACCTTGGGATTTAAGATTGCTCACTGAGGTGGCTATTTGACCCATCTCTTGTTGGAGGCTTTACACAGAATTTGCCAATGTCTTCATCATCTCCTCAAGGTGCATATTGGAACTTGGAGGTGCTAGACTTCTTTGATAGTTCTGGTGGTTGTTAGCCCTAGCATAGCTAAAGTTCGGATGGTCCCTCCAACCTGGATCTACTTGTTGGTCATCCTCATGAAGTGACTCCCAGTTGTCGAAGCCGGTAAAAAATAACCTTTCTGGTTATCAACAATATTAATACAGCAGATAGTGGTAAAGGATCGAATCCACAGAGAATTGTAAACTTATCTATTTTCCTCAACAAGACTAAGGGAATTAACTGAAAGCACAACTGAAAGCAAGTAACTGAAAGCGGAATAAAAATAAAGTGTGATAAAAGTAAAAAAAAAAAGGGGGGGGTTTGAGATTGATTTGATTAGCAAACTACTGAGCGCAATTAAATAAGCAAGTAAATAAAATAAAGATGAAATCAATATGAGAAAAGCCTAGTTGAAGAGATGGATCCACTTTGGTTGTTCGAATTGATCATTGAAACTTATGTTCCTTTGGTTGATTCAATAGATTAGTTATGGAGATGGAAGACGCTTCTCACCACCATGTCTCTCCTTATGATTAAATCAATTAGGGAACGTCCTCTAATCAATTACTAATTAACAAATTATCAAGGAATGTTCTTGGGCCTTAGGCATCAAAACAATTGTCAATTGCTTGAATAAATAGAGAGATCCAATCCTAGCTACCCAAACGCATGGAGATATTGCTAGATCATACAATTTCTTAGTTGTTACACCAAGTGTTCTTATAATTGAATAATTCTAGCAATTACAGACTAAAAATTATCCAAAATAACAATTAATTACCTTGCAATCAAGAATCAAGTGGCCAATTTGATCAAAACTACAAAGCAATCATAGATTCAAGCACCAAATTGTATGAATATTGAACAAATCAAAGACAAATAGTTTATGTTCAGATCTCACAATCCATAAAACAACCTTAATTTCAACCAATCTTCAACTAGAATTAAAAGTTTCAGCCACTCATGGCTGAAACAAAATAGAAAATAAAAAGAAAGAACTAAAGAAGATGAACCGAATTGGTGGAGTAGCTTGCTCCTAGCCTTGGCCGAATGGGAGGGGTGAATGGGGATGAATTGATTCTGCCATGGTTGGCCTTCTTGAGGTCTTTAAATATGTTTTAAGATGCAGGCCTAGGGTTTATTGGCTTTCCATGAGTTTTTAAGAGGCTGCCAAAATTGCCCTTGACCTTTGTTTGCATTTTACCTTGCCGCCCATGCATATATGTGAGGGTGTGGCGTGTGGCTGGATTTCAATTGCAAGGAGTGGGTCTTTTGGTCTTTGCTTGCTTCCCTAGTGTCTTCAAGATGCTGCCCAAGGTGTCCAAGACTTGCCTTCACACCATTCTTGCCGCCCATGCCATTTAAGGAAGGTGGAGCCTTCCTTTGCACTTTGAATTTTGAATGGCATGAAGTGGGAAACATGTGATCTTTTGATTTGGCTTCCTTAATAAGTTGGATCTTGAAATTCAAAATTTGAATATGAATCTTGGAGATTTGAATTTCGAAATGCTTTCCTTATTTGGCACTTTCCATATTTGGCACTTTTTGGCAGTTTTAAGAGCATTTTCTCCAGATTGTCTCTTTACACCTAATATCCGCAAAACATGATTAAAACTACAAAATTAAGCTAGAAAAAATGCAAATAAACATCAAGAATATAAGGAGAAAGTGGACTAAAATATGCTCTATCAAATACCCCCACACCTTGCCTTTTGCTTGTCCTCAAGCAAATAAACATAGTTAAACAAGCTTTCTTACTCCAGATCCTTATTTCCACTTAAGCTCTCACTCTAGACACCTATTTTGAATCATTGCAGTGAAGAATATATACATCAAGGTTACTTACCTTCTTTTCTTGTTTCCCTTTACTTACCATGGCTATGATTTTTTTTCCTCAAGAGAGGCTATACATGCACATATTGTTTGTTAAGACTTTTTATAGTTTTCAGAGTGACTTGCCCTTACCTTGAAGTACTTTATTTAGGCTTTATTCAGGCTTTATTTATTTATTTATTTATTTTCTTGCACTTTATCCTTCCTTGAAAAAGTCACCAACCTTTTGACGTGAAGGTACATATTTGTGATACCTGATAAGCGGTTGTCGAAGCCGTAAAAAATAAACCTATTAAACAATCAACAATCAACTTGTAGATAGTGGCAATAGGGTCGAACCACAGGGAATTGACACCAAAGATTTTCCTAATAATGACTAGGTAAATAGCAAGTAAATAAAAGAGGGCGGTTTTGTTTTGATGATAACGAATTAAAATTAAATAGCAAAAGAAAGTAATAATTTAAATGGATGAAAATCTCAATGGGAGAAGGATTCTAGTTGAAGTATGAGTCTATTTTAGTTTGTTCAGAATTGATCATTGATTATCTAAGACTCCTATTTTATTTCAATAAATTAGTTTTGGTTGTGGAAGACGCTTCTCACAACCAAATTCCTCCTTACTTCTAGTTTGATTAGGAAACGTTCGCTAATCAAACACTAATCAACAAGTTGCCAAGGAACGTCCTTGGGGCATTAGCATCGAACAACTGTTGACTGCATTAAGACTTAGAGAAACCCAATTCTATCCTTGCCAACCGCGTGATAAAGTCTAGATTATGCAACTAATTATATATATGCTCAAATAATCTAAGCAATTACGGACCTAAATCATTCAAACAATTTATTACTCAAGCAATTTAAAAGCAATGGGCCCTTATTGATTCTAAAAGAAAAGTAATAATTATGGAAAAGATCTAGTTGCATAGTTATTGAAAGCAAATAAGGGTTTAACAATGGAGTTTTAAATCTCCCAATTCATTACAAATCTGAATTTCCTCAATTTCAACTAGAAAAGAGAGTGTTTAGCCACTCATGGTGGACAAAATACACAAAAGATGAAAAGAAAAGAAAAGGAAGAAAGCTACTGAATTCCTGCTGTAATTTCTGGCGAGAGGAGAAGATGTCTCTGCTGGTTTAGATGTAGTCCCCTTTTATAGCTGGAGAATTTTAATCCCATTAGGGTTTGGAAATCCCCATCTTGACTTGGTCTTTTGTGGTCTTTGATTCTCCTTTTGCCTTTAAATTTTGTTGTAGATTGAATTCTTTTGGTAGAAGGACATCCTTGTGACTTTTGGAATTGAGTTGGTGGTGTTTGAAGTGGATTTGGACATCTTTTCTTTGAATTCGGATTTTCTGCTCTTTTCCCGCCTCTGTTGTCAATTTCTGCTGTCAATGTGATTGGGGCGGTGATTTGGGCAGATCGCTGCCCCAATCGCTTTCTGTGAGTCAGTCCAGTTTTTAGCTTTTTGTCTCTGCTTCCTCCGCTTGATTTGGGCAGTGATTTGGGCAAATCGTCATGCCCAAATCATTTCTGCGTGTTGCCTCCGGGTTCCTGTTCCTGCGAGTGACTTGGCCAATTCATTGATCCAATCAGTCTCCTGTGAGATAGTTCAGGTTTCTGCTTTAGCTTGATCTGGGCAGTGATTTGGCCAAGTTACTGACCCAATCACTTTTCTTGTCATTTTCTGCACTTTTTCTCCAGTTTTTCAATTTCTTCCTTTTCTGTAAAAACAAGGTAAAAACCATAAATTAAGCTAACAAATGTGTAAATAAACAATAATAAAGATAATAAAAATGTGGCTAATTTATGTTTGATCAAATACCCCCACACCTACCTTTTTGCTTATCCTCAAGCAACAAATAACTTAGTCAATCAAGTTCCTTTTTATTTTGAGCCTAAGTACCACTTAATTAGCCCCCCTTAGACTCCTAAATTGAAGCATCACAGTATAGAGTACATGCACCAAGGTCATCCTTTCCTTTCCTTGTTTCCTTTCACCTACCATGGTCAAGAGAAAGGTTTTTTATTCAATCATGCTTATTCTTTTATATTAGGCTCAATGCAACCCCTAAGAGTGACTTGCCCTTCTTTTTAAACACACTTTTTATTCAGCAGCACTTATTCTTATCCTTGCCTGAAAAAGTCACCAACCTTTTTACACGAAGGTGCATATGGGTGCTACACCCCCGGTTACTTAGTTAGTCACTTGTTCAAGTGGCTACTAGCTCTGCTCATAGTCTTAGACCATCGAAACTTATTCTTGCCTGAAAAAGTCACCAACCTTTTTACACGAAGGTGCATATGGGTGCTACACCTCCGGTTACTCAGTTAGTCACTTGTTCAAGTGATTATTAGCTTAGTTCATAGTCTTAGACCATTGGAACAGGTTTATGATTTGTGCTTTGTGCTGGTTTTTCTTTTGCATTTCTTTTTTTTTCTTTTTTTTTCATGATAGTTTGGGCAAATTGGCTCATAGGGAATTACACTAACTTTTTATTTGCATGTATTTGTATTTTTATTTCCCTTGACCATAGCAAATTTAAGGATTCAATTCAAGAAAAAAAAACTCCCTAAGTGAAGGTAACATACTGTAAATGATTCAATTTAGGCTTAAAGGGGTGGAAAATCAATGGGGTCATGAGATAGGAAGCTCTTTTAACCTTGTTATCTATGTTGAGTAGAGCAAAGGCTAAGACAAAATTTTGTGTGTGTGTGCAGGAAGTGAAAAATGTGTGCCAAGAAAGAAAAAAAAATGTGCGGTGTGTGTCATGGGGCAAAAAAAATGCAAAAAGAAACAAAAAGAAACAAATAGAAAGCAAAAGATGGTGTAATCAGTGAATAAATAATCTCCAGTACCCCCACACCTATCCCAAATATTGTCCTCAATGTTTGAATATATATATACAGAAATTAAGGAAAAAAAAAAAGAAAGGGACTTCTTGGCCTGTGGATGATTTGGTCAGTGATTTGGGCAAATCACTGGCCCAATCACTGTCTGTCGTGGTGTTGGGGCAGAAAATGGTCGACCAGCAGCTGCAACATGCTTTCCATGTGTTGCATCCTGTCTTCGATTCTGGTGAAATGAGCCTCCACCGAATGGTCTTGAGGTACCTTTTATGTCCTCCAAGGTCCACCCAATTGCTTCTTTGTGCTTCCTCAACACTTATAGGAGTTTTTCTTCTTCTTGTGGACTGAGCTGGTTGGAAATTATAACTGGAAGTGTATTTTTAGCTCCCAAGAAGGCATATTTGAGGTGTTCTGGTAAGGGCTTCAGATCTGGTGCATTTGCTGTCTGCTGGTTTGCTGTCTGCTGTCTGCTGGTTGATTTGGGCAGATCATCTGGTGCTGTTTCAGGTGATCTGGGCAGATCACTGTCTGTCCTGTTTGTCTACTCCAGTGATTTGGTCAGTGATTTGGGCAAATCACCTGCAACCAGCTGTGAACAATACTCCATCTGGTTTGTCTTGGTGCTGCTGCTGTCTGTCTCTTCAAATCTGCACAAGTCAGCATTGAGTGTGTCCTTTAGATCAAAGTAAAAAATTTCTTGACTTAAATCATCAATTACATCAAGGCCATAAACAAGAGAAACATCATTGGGGAATTTCATGGCATCATAAACATTAAACTTGATAACTTCCCCTTCAAACTCCATGGTCAATGTGCCATCATGCACATCAATTTTGTTCTGGCTGTGCTCAAGAATGGTCTCCCAAGTAGGATGTCAGAGGTGATTTTGCCCTTATCCTCCTCCATGTCAATCACATAAAAATCTGCTGGGAAGACTAGTTGGTCAACTTGTACCAACACATCTTCTAGCACTCCCTTGGGATAGACGACAGATCGGTTAGCCAATTGGATCACAATGCTGGTGCCCTTGAGTGTGCCTGCATTCAACAAGTTAAAGATGGAGAGGGGCATGACATTGATTGAAGCCCCAAGGTCACACATGGCCTTCTTTATCCCAACGTTGTCTATTTTGCATGAAACAGCAAACATTCCTCTATCCTTGCATTTGGTTGGAAGTTTTCTTTGAATGACAGCTGAGACACACTCCCCCACACTTACCTTTGCACGTTCAGCAAGTTTCCTTCGGTTGGTGCATAGCTCTTTGAGAAACTTGGCATACCTTGGAATTTGCTTCACAGCATCTAATAGGGGAATATTGATTTCTACCTTGCAGAGTGTCTCAAGTATTTCTTTCTCCTCTTTCTCCTTTTGGGACCTTGCAAATCTCTTTGGGAAGGGAGGAGGTACCTTAAATTTTTCCATTGGTTGCTGGTCTGCCTTGGTCTGCTTGGAGCTGGACTCTGCCTGGATTATTGATGTGGGCAGATCTAATTTTGCCTTGTCTAGCAAATTGGGCAGATCACTGCTGGGCAGCTCAGTCTGCCTAGCGATTGGGTCAGTGATTTGGGCAGATCGACTGCCCTGATCACTCTCTGGCAGATTTTTTTCCATGGCCTGCTTTTGCAATTTTTCAGCCTTGCTGTCTTGCAGCTCTTTTCCACTCCTCAATGTGATGGCACTAGCATTTTGTCTTGGATTTATCTCAGTTTGGGAAGGTAGTTTTCCTTGTGATTCAAGCTTACTCAAGGATGAAGCCATTTGTCCCACTTGTTGCTCAAGATTTTGCACAGTATTTGCTAGGGACTTCACAATCTCTTCAAGAGGTGCATTGGACTTTTGACGTGCTGCTTGAGGTTGATTTCTTTGCTGGTAGCTTGGATATTGATTGCCCCTTACATAACTGAAATTTGGATGGTCCCTCCAACATTGATTATAAGTATTTGTATAGGGATCATACCTTCTTTGCCCATTGAAACCTCCAACAGCATTGACTTGCTGGTCCTCTTCTTGAAGGGAAGGACATAGATCAGTTGGGTGGTTGTTGACACATATTCCACATGGCTTGGGCTGCTGAATCTGCTGGACTTGTTGGGTTTGACCCACAACAAGGCTACGGACAGCATTGGTGAGATCAAAAATTTGGGATGCTAAAATGGATGTACTCACCTTATTTACCCTTCTTGGTGGTTGCTCTTGGTCTCCAAATTGCTGAGAAGCTGCAGCCATGGTGGAAATTAAATCCCTCATCTCTCGAGGTGATTTTCTTTCAATTGATCCTCCACAGGCTGCATCAATAAATTTTCTCTCTGAGGGTAGCAGACCTCCATATAAGTACTCAATGAGAGATTGGTCAAAAATATCATGCTAAGGGCAGCTTGTGCATAACCTTTTGAACCTCTCCCAGTATTCATACAAGCCTTCAGAGTGCTTTTGCCTTATGCCACTTATTTCTCGACGGATGCCTATGGCTTTTGAGGTTGGGAAGAATTTTCTCAAAAATGCTCTCACCATACCAGCCCATGATGTAATGGATCCGGGTGGCAGGTAGAATAGCCATTCCTTGGCATAGTCATCAAGGGAAAAGGGAAGGCTCTAAGTTTAATATGCTCTTCTGAAATACCTTGGGGTCTCATGGTTGAGCACACAACGTGAAATTCCTTCAAATGCTTGTGAGTGTAACGACCCGAAAATCGGACCGCTATCGGCGCTAGGATCCAGATCGGCATAAGGCCGCCGGGACCCGTAGCAAGCCTGACATACATCCTGTAAACTTGTTTAATCCCATACATGATCAACAACATACATAAAAATTTGAACTTTTCTTTTCTTTTACCAAGCTCAACCTGTGCATGCACATAAGCATATACATAAACATAAACATAAACCTCACACTGGAGCTCTAACCAAATGCTCCAATGGGGTATCTCATCATACACAAGCTTGGTGGAACATAAACATCATAAAACATAGATCATGTTTACAAAAGGGATTACTATACAAACTCGGTCAAGCACAATTTCTAAACCTCAATCTCAAAATCAACATTTACATGACATAACTATTCGTGACTTTACATCATTTTACAATTTATCATGTCCACATACTAACTATTACATACACATGACTTCATTCATCTTGACTTCTCTGCCTAGCCCGTACCTGCAAACCTGGGGGATTAGGGAGAGGGGTGAGCTACTAGAGCCCAGTGAGCAGAATAATAAAACATTTAAAATCTCATGCTCTCATGTAATGCAACACATCACAACAAGTCACATCAAGGATGGTATTGTCACCAATAGTCCTCTACATTCCAAAGTGCCGGGACGTAGAATGGGTCAACCGGTCTTTCTCTTAAACATAATATATCAGAACATTCCAAGGTACCGGGACGTAGAATGGGTCAACCGGACTTCCATACCATATCATGCCGTATCATCATCATATCATATCATATGAGGACTAAAGGATCATCCAATAACCAATCCGCATCAACATCATAAAATGCAATGCAACATATTCGTGAATTCTAATGCAAACAATCTAAATCATCACATGGCATTCATGATGCATGAACATGCTCAAAACTTTATAATTTATTCGCTTTAAAATGTAAAGGTTTATTCTTCTCACCTCAGCTAGCTCTGACAGTGACTGAAGCAGCTGACTCACTGCTGGGGTCCTCGGTTCCTCGGGTCCGAACCTACACAGGTGGACTCAAACGAGGGACCAAACAACAAGAACATGACTCTAAAAACATCCCCAAAAAACCCCCTAAAACACCTCAAAACAATCATGCAAAACATGCAAAGGAAGGCTGAACAGGGCACTTTCGGCGGCAGGTTCGGCGGCCGAAAGTCCCTCCAGAGCCGAAAGTCAGGCAGGTTCGGCGGCACCTTCGACGGCCGAAAGTGCCCTCCAGAGACGAAAGTCCATTTTCGGAGGCAGGCTTCGGTAGTCGAAAGGCTTGCCTCCCAGGCAGGTTCAGCGGCCGAAAGTCCTTCAGCTGCCGAATCTGGTTTCTGCCAAAAGGGCAGAAACTCGGCTCTTCATGCACAAAAGCCTCCCATTCCATTCAAATCAAGCATACAACTCATCCAAAACATGCATAAATACATACATCAGCTCCTAGGGGCTTCAAACTATCCTAAACCTCATCTACAACACATCAAACATGCATATCCAACATACATTGTCCATAAAACACATAAAACCTAACAATGCTCAACTAACATAAACATACATTTTTACCCCATGAATCAACCTAAAACTTGTTTAAAACATATAGTGAGCTCAAGATCGGCCCTTACCTCTTGAAGATCGAGAGGAAAACGACCCTAGCTCGGAGATGGGAGAGATTGAGTTTCTTGAACCTCAAAGCTCCAAAACTTGCTTTATACTCAAAAATCTTCAAAACAAAGTAAAAACTTGTGAAAATCCAGGAAGATTTAAAGGAAGAAACTTGAAATCGGCGAAGGATGCCGGAGAGCTCACCTTGGCCGAAAATAGGGAGAAAAGCTCGCCCATTTTGGCTAAGGGACCCCTTTATAGGTGGCTGGCCAGGCCACTTTCGGGGGCCTAACGTGCCTCCGCATGCATGCCATGTTCGGCGGCCGAACCTGGTTTCTCTCACTTATGCCTTCGGGAGCCTAAGGCACACCCGAAACGCCTGCATGTTCGGCAGCCGAACTTGAGGTTCGGCGGTCGAACCTGAGTTTTCCTCCAAGGTTATTTTCATGCAAAAACTCATTTAAAACATTTTATGAAAACATGGTTTTACCCTTCTAGAGGTCTCCGACACTCGAGATTCCACCGGACGATAGGAATTCCGATACCGGAGTCTATCCGGGTATTACAGTGAGGATCTTCATTTTCTAGGCCTCTGAATTTAGGAAGGAGATGGATTAGACCTGTCTTTAATTCAAAGGGTGCTGTCAATGGGGGATATTCAATGCGTAAGGGTGCTAGGTCTCCTGCTGGTTCAGCTCGCTCTCCGAGAGTCCTCTCCCGTGGCTGTGGTGCTTGGATGGGCACATTTCCAGCTTGTATTTCAGCTTCTTCATGTGCAGCAGGGATTTCTGCCATTACTGGATTTTCTGCAGCAACCAGAAATTCTATTTTTGGTTCAATTTCAGCAGTGGGAGGTGCAGTGATGGAGGCTTCTACTGGTGTAGAAATTTCTGCAGCAGGGGCAGTAGCTGGTCTGTAAGATGGAGTTGTTGATGAAGATGGTTTTGAGGTTTGGTTCCTCAAATTTGCTTGCTTCCTTAGGCTCTTGGCAGTTTTCTCAATCTCCGGATCGTAAAGAAGAGTGTCTTTACGGCCAGACCTGGTCATAAAGGGAAAATACGTTAGTTTAAATCAATTCCCCGGCAACGGCGCCAATTTTTGATAAGCGGTTGTCGAAGCCGTCAAAAATAAACTTATTAAACAATCAACAATCAACTTGTAGATAGTGGCAATAGGGTCGAACCACAGGGAATTGATACCAAAGATTTTCCTAATAATGACTAGGTAAATAGCAAGTAAATAAAAGAGGGGGGTTTTGTTTTGATGATAATGAATTAAAATTAAATAGAAAAAGAAAGCAATAATTTAAATGGATGAAAATCTCAATGGGAGAAGGATTCTAGTTGAAGTATGAGTCTATTTCAGTTTGTTCAGAATTTATCATTGATTATCTAAGACTCTTATTTTATTTCAATAAATTAGTTTTGGTTGTGGAAGACGCTTTTCACAACCAAATTCCTCCTTAGTTTTAGTTTGATTAGGAAACGTTCGCTAATCAAACACTAATCAACAAGTTGCCAAGGAACTTCCTTGGGGCATTTAGCATCGAACAACTGTTGACTGCATTAAGACTTAGAGAAATCCAATTCTATCCTTGCCAACCGCGTGATCAAGTCTAGATTATGCAACTAATTATATATATGCTCAAATAATCTAAGCAATTACGGACCTAAATCATTCAAACAATTTATTACTCAAGCAATTTAAAAGCAATGGGCCCTTATTGATTCTAAAAGCAAAGTAATAATTATGGAAAAGATCTAGTTGCATAATTATTGAAAGCAAATAAGGGTTTAACAATGGAGTTTTAAATCTCCCAATTCATTACAAATATGAATTTCCTCAATTTGAACTAGAAAAGAGAGTGTTTAGCCACTCATGGTGGACAAAATACACAAAAGGTGAAAAGAAAAGAAAAGGAAAAAAGCTGCTGAATTCCTGCTGTAATTTCTAGCGAGAGGAGAAGATGTCTCTGCTGGTTTAAATGTAGTCCCCTTTTATAGCTGGAGAATTTTAATCCCATTAGGGTTTGGAAATCCCCATCTTCACTTGGTCTATGATTGTCCTTTTGCCTTTAAATTTTGTTGTAGATTGAATTCTTTTGGTAGAAGGACATCCTTGTGACTTTTGGAATTGAGTTGGTGGTGTTTGAAGTGGATTTGGACATCTTTTTTTTGAATTCAGATTTTCTGCTCGTTTCCCGCCTCTGCTATCAATTTCTGCTGTCAATGTGATTGGGGCGGTGATTTGGGCAGATCGCTGCCCCAATCACTTTCTGTGAGTCAGTCCAGTTTTTAGCTTTCTATCTCTGCTTCTTCCGCTTGATTTGGACAGTGATTTGGGCAAATCGTCATGCCCAAATCATTTCTGCGTGTTGCCTCCGGGTTCCTGTTCCTGCGGGTGACTTGGCCAATTCATTGACCCAATCAGTCTCCTGTGGGATAGTTCAGGTTTTTGCTTTAGCTTGATCTGGGTAGTGATTTGGCCAAGTTACTGACCCAATCACTTTTCTTGTCATTTTCTGCACTTTTTCTCCAGTTTTCCAATTTCTTCCTTTTCTGCAAAAACAAGGTAAAAACCATAAATTAAGCTAACAAATGTGTAAATAAACAATAATAAAGATAATAAAAATGTGGCTAATTTATGTTTGATCAATACCCACCCCCAGTTACTCAATTGGTCACCTATCCAAGTGGCTACTAGCTCTGTTCATAGTCTTTTGACCATTGGAACAATTTTTGATTTGTGCTTTTGAGGTCTTTGCCTTTGCTGAATTTTCTTTCTCTCAATGATTTGGGCAAATCAACGCCAATTGTTAAAACAAGTCATGTTAAGTTCATTCACACAACTTTCAATTTATTCTCTCAAATGAGGGTCATCAATATATTTTTCACCATGGCAAGCCCTAAGATTCAATTCAAAAGGCAATTCCCAAACATGAATACAACTCACTGCAATTGATTCAACATAAGTTTAAAGAGTCATCACATCAATGGGGTCATGGAAAGAAAAACTCATTCAACATAGTTCATCAATTTGAGTAGAGCAAATAAAGCGGAAGAAGAAGGTTGTGATTGTGTGTGTTATTGAAAGCAAAAACTAAAACAAACTAAAAGAAAATAAATTGCATGAACTGAAACAAAAGAGAAAAACGCAAACTGAAAGGAAAAACTGAAAGAAAAAATGCAATTCTAAAAGGAAAAAGAAAAAAAAAATTCATAGAAACTGAAAGGAAAAAGGGAAAGAAGAAGAGGAGAAGAAGAAGAGAGATATGCACCCCCACACCTAAATCATGCATTGTCCTCAATGTATAAGAAACATAAAAGAACAAAAGAAATTGAGAACTCCCCTAGGGTGTAAGGTGCATGGTGCGATCCACTTAGGCTGAATGAGCGACGAACAGATGTTCGTCTGGGAACTCTTCTGATAGAGCATAATTTAGCCCACTTTATCATGACTTTATTGATGTTTATTTACACTTTTTCTACCTAATTTTGTGGTTTTAATCATGTTTTGCAGATATTAGGTGTAAAGGAACAATCCAGAGAAATGCTCTTAAAACTGCCAAAAAGTGCCAAATATAGAAAGTGCCAAAAAAGGAAAGTTTTCAAATAAGAAAAGTGCCAAATAAGGAAAGAAATTTGAAATACAAATTTCAAATCCTTCAGAGAATTCAAAATCTAAATTCAAGATTCAGCTCATCAAGGAAAGTGCCAAATAAGGAAAGTGCTAAATAAGGAAAGTGCAGTCTGCAGAGCAGTTCGAAATTCAAGATCTTCAAGAATCATTTTCCTTATTTGAGAAGCCAAATCTTCAAGATGCACATTCAAATTTTGAAATTCAAATTCAGCTTGTCAAAGAAGCCAAAGAAGTCATACTTGTCCCCCAAGTCTTGGACATTCAAAATTCAAAATTCAAAAGAGAGGCTCCACCTCATTAATGTGCAAGATATGGGCAGCACTTGGGCAGCACGTGGGCAGCAACTTGGACAACATATCTTCCTCTTTTGAAACCCTTGCCTCACGCCTCTTACCATCTGAAGCACAAGGCGTGCCTCCTTCCTCTTCTGAAGCCTTGTCGTGCGCCACTTTCCTTCTGCAGTGCAATCTGCACGCCACTTTCCTTCTGCAGTGCAATCTGCACGCCTCTTTCCTTCTGAATAATTTACAATGCGATTCTTTCCTTTTAAGATACAACTTAGGCAACAAGTAGCCTCTTGGGTAGCAAGGAGACCTAGGGCAACACTTTTAACTATAAAAAGACACATAAGGAGCCTCCCCAAGCTCGTTACACTCCCCTTGGGAGACACCTACGAGATTCACATCTCATCTTCTACCTTTCTTCTTTTCTTTTATTTTTGATTTTTGTTTCAGCCATGAGAGGCTAAAATCTTTTATTCTAGTTGAAGATTAGGTGATACTTTAGTTGTTTTATGGATTGGGAGACTTGATCAAACATTGTTTATCTTTTGGTTATTCAATATTCATGCAATTTCATACTTGATTCTATTATTACTTTGTTATTTTGATCAATGTGGCCAATTGATTCTTGATTGCAAGGTAACATATTGTTAGTTTGGATACTTTTGAGTCTGTCATTGCTTGGATTGTTCAGACATAAGAACACTTAGTGTAAAAACTAAGGAAATTGCATGATCTAGCAACATCTCATGCGTTTGAGTAGTTAGGATTGGATCTCTCTATCTCTTCATGCAATTAACAATTGTTTTGATGCCTAAGGCCCAAGGACGTTCCTTGGCAATTTGTTAATTAGTAATTAATTAGAGGACGTTCCCTAATTTGTTTAATCATAAGGAGAGACATAGTGGTGAGAAGCGTCTTCCATCTCCATAACTAATCTATTGAATCAATTAAAAGAAACTAAATGTCAATGGTCAATCCCAACAACTAAAGTGGATCCAATTCTTCAACTAGAGTTTTCTCATTATTGTTTACTCTTTTATTTAATTATTTGCTTTCTTTTATTGCTTTCAATATTAGATCAATTAAATCAATCTCGAAACCCCACCATTTTACTTTCAGTTTGTTTGCTTTCAGTTTATCTCGTTTTTAGTTTATTCCGCTTTTAGTTTATCTCGTTTTTAGTTTATTTGGCTTTCAGTTTTATTTTGTTTCAGTTTTATCTCATTTCAGTTTTATCTCGTTTTAGTTTTATTTTGTTTCAGTTTTATCTCGTTTCAGTTTATTTTGCTTTCAATTTATTCCGTTTTCAGTTTATTATTGTTTCAGTTTATTTTCTTGGTCTTGAAAAGAGAAATAGGTAAGTTCTCAATACTCTATGGATTCGATCCTTTAACCACTATCTACAGTTGTAAATTGTTGATGTAACGACCCGGAAACCGGTACCCCTCAGTAACGGTCCGAACCATCACTGGCACTAGGATCCAGATCGGTTTAAGGCCGCCGGGACCCGTAGTCAGCCAACTATACTCTCTGTGTACCTGATAAATCCCATACATGATACAAAGATATTCAACAATCCTGTAAAACTCTGTAGGCTTAATCACTGCAACTCAGATATGACAATCTGAAATGGCCCTCAGGGCCTATACCAGGGACTACTATCTGCTGTGGGTCAAGGGATTGAAACCCCTTTACTCTGTGATACATCCCACTGGTATCTCATCGAAGCCATACAGTAAGCCTAACTCACACATTTCTATACATTCCATTACAACTAATCTTTTAATTACATCATGTCCACTACACTATTACAACATACATTCATGCATAACTTTCCTCTGTACTCTTGCTGACTTTGACTTCCCATAGCTATCTCAGAACCTGCAAAACTGGGATGAAGGGAGTGGGATGAGCTCTAGAGCCCAGTGAGGAGGAACAATAAAAACAGTTCATTCATTACATGCTCTCAGGAAATGCATCACATCACAAACATATCATTTCAAGGATGAACTTGTCACCAATAACCTTCAACTACATGTTATACTAATGCCAACTGTGCCAAGGAGACTATGTCATCACCTGGTCTACACTTATCTCTATGATATCACAACATGACTAACTGTGCCAAGGAGACGAGGTCTCACCTGGTCTACACTTAACTCTGATTTGACAGCCCAGCTGTCTCACTCATAGTACCAGGAGCGACCTGGACTATCCAGGGGCGACCTGGTATGGCTATCTCATGCCATAAATCTGTATCTGCTCTCTGTCAAGGGCTAAGGATCATCCAACATTCATCCACATAAACAACATCTTATGCAATGCATCATCTTCGTGAATTCTAATGCAATACAACCTAATACATAACATGGCAGTTTATGATGCATGGATCATGCTAGAATCGTGTCATTTCTCAAGATAAAAGATTTAGTTTAGTTCCACTCACCTCTGCTCCTCTGGCAGATACTGTACTGATTCTGATATCTCTAACTCTGATGACCTCCTCGAACTCTCGGGTCCAATCCTACACAAATGGACTCGAATGAGGTGTCACACATACTTTGAATAACTCTTAAACAATTCCCCATAATCCCCTCTAAACCTCTGAAAATAATCACATAACTCATGCAAAAGAAGGCTGGACAGAACACATTCGGCAGCAGGTTCGGCGGCCGAATGTCCTCTCCAGAGCCGAAACTCATGCATGTTCGGCGGCACCTTCGGCGGCCGAATGTGCATGACAGATCCGAAAGTCCATTCTTTCGGAAGCAACCTTAGGCAGCCGAAACTACCTCCACAAGGGGTTCGGCGGCCGAATCTTCACTTCGGCGGCCGAAGCTGGGTTCTCCAGAAGGCAGAACCTTGCTTCCTTTCATGCACAACGTTTCCAACACACTGTAACATGCATAACTCAGCGTCTCAACTCACATATACTCTGGTATATGCACAAAGGGGTCCCAAACTACCTAGTAACCCCAACAAAACAACTAACACAACACATAATCATGCTTTCACCATTACAACATCAAACCTAAACTCTAAAACCTAAACATGCAACTCTACCCTTAACCTCTTTAAAAGCTGTTAAAACCATAAAACAAGTAGAAAGACCTCTCTTACCTCCTGAAACTAAAAGAGGAACAACTTGAACTCAGCAAATCCCCTTCACAAGCGTCAAACCACCAAAACCTCTCTTTTCTCTCAAAACCTTCAAAACCTCTTGCAAACGAGCAACCCTCTGCATGAGCTGATTAAAAGCTTGCAGATGAGTCAAGGGAGACGTGGCCTAACCTCTGGTCATGATCTGGAGGTGAACACCTGGCCAAACCACGGACTGAGGAGCATGCACAACTAACCGACCACCTCAGCTTCGGCTGCCGAAACTGCATGCAAAACCATGGAACTTTCGGGGGCCGAACATAACCTTCGAGGGGCCGAACATTGGGCACTTTCGGCGGCCGAACTTTACCTTCGGCGGCCGAACATGGCAAAATGCCTCCTTGGCCATTTCTCTTCAAACCTCAATCCTTTTCTACGCTAACCCTTTAAAACACTTAAAACTATTTTAGAAAACTTCCTCTTACCCTTCCAGAGACCTCTGACATCCTCGAATTCCACCGGACGGTAGGAATTCCGATGTCTGAGTCTAGCCGGGTATTACATTCTTCCCCCCTTTAAGAACATTCGTCCTCGAATGTTCACAAACAAACAAACAAACAGGTAAACAAGTAATGAAGGAAAGCCGAACACCTTCCTCTGAGAAGAGACACAGATACCCCTGGAGTACAACTCCCGGGTTGGCTTTACTTTCTGACTCTGCTGACCCTTAACTGCTTAATCTGTGTCCACACTTGACACTGATTACTGATCACTCATGTCCGTACACAGTCAAGTTGACTCGCTTTAACTTTTCTCAGCTCTATTCATACTACTCTGGTTATACGAACTCTTTACTTAACCCGGTCAGAGGAGCAATACCTCTAAGGAAATGCTAAATGCCTTGCCTATAGCTTTAACTTTCGCAAGTAGGCCCCGACATCGAACTCAGATTACAGGACTTGGCCTCTATGCCATGTTCTCTTACAATCTATAACACTTCATAGATAATGGGCATGCTTCTCTGGTTTTCTGAATTATTCTACGCTTTTGCTACGCCACTCTGACCCTTGCCCACTTTTCTTCTTCTTTACGATCATGGCTTTTTCTTTGACTCTCTGTCTAACGCTTATCATCTAGTTCCCCACGTTTAGATCTATCGTGGAGGATAATCAGCTCCTATTAGCTGTCTCCACCGAGCATTACTCCTGCGTGGGACCACCTGTCCTTGGTCGTGACCTTGTGCACTACTCACAGGTATGACAAGTTCCAAAGTGTCATCCTTCGTTTCTTACACCGACACTGGAACATTCCAGGGTAGTACTAAGTCGGATAGAATCCTTATCTACCAAGTTCACACTGTTCTACTATCTTTCTTATTTATGCAACTGCTTTTCTAACTCTTATATGCTATCGATACCACTTCAAAGGAAGAGGTGAACATGAGTCTAGTCTCCATCCTCACTTAACTTCCACACTCTATTGGTACAACCAATGGAAAACCTGTTAGCTTGTCTGGGATAACACATAACACTCTTTTCCTTTTTCTATCTATGAGTACAAAGGCTGGTTCCCTGACCTGACTCTTCTGCTCTCAAACAAGAGCAAGGAAACCCCTGACTACCCTGCCTACGCAATTCACGAGCCTGTAGGGCTGCTATCAAACTTCTGGGTATGCTATACTGTCCCCTCAAAGGACTAACTCTGACCCATCCGAGCCTCTAAACTCTGACCTTTTCTACCTTGACTTTGCAGACTTAGGTAGGACCTCGAGTAGCTAGCCAATCCGCCCTAGGTAGACATCACCAGTCACCCCTAGAACCATAAGGTCAGCTGAAATCTCTTTCTACACTTTCTTACTTTACATTTATTCTATTCTGTTCTTTTTCTGCATTCACGTTCTTACACTATGCTCTGCCTTATTTTCTTTACTTAAGGTCTACACTCAAAAATGAGAGATCACTCTCTCTCTACCTGGAGTAATACCATCCACGGCTATAGCTCTCGAGCTCTTTCCTGGTTCACTAACCTTTAGCGACTTACTTGTCTCTGAACCTTTATCTTTGACCATCTAACTCTATTACACTTTACTATTCTCACATCAACTGCTCTTCTAGTAAGATCCAGAAAACCATACACATCAGAACACGCAAAAATGAGCTTACCTGGCACCACTGTGTTCGGTGTGTCTGTCTCTGGCTGATCCTGGGTGAAAATCCGAGCCGAAACTAACGGACTTCCACTTAAGGAACCTCCTGACGAAGGGACTACCCCTCTTTCTCTATCTCTGGTTGGAGCTTCTGGTGACATGATATGGTCTGAGGATGTCTGTGGGCACTGTGCTGACACGATGATAGTGGGACACTCTCGTGCCATGTGCCCCTCCTGTCCGCACCTGAAACATGCTGTTGTCCCAGCCCGACAGACTCCTTTGTGCCTTCTACCGCACCTCGCACAGCTAGAACTACCCCAACCAGAACTCGAACCCTCGCGACAACCCATGCCAAACTGTACCCTATTCCAGAACTCTCTTTTCTTTGACCCTTTCAGGCCTCTCACTTTCTTTTTATTCGTTGCAGCAGCCTTACCCAAAGGGAAACGATCACTATTCTCTGGGTCATTTTCTACACTCATGTTTTCTGTCTGCCCTGGCTGCTCACAGTCACTCTCTTTATGCTCCCTTGAGCTATCTGGACAAGCCCATCCTGCAAACTCTATAGCAAACTGTTCCCAGGATAAGCTTTCTACCCTCGGGTTCACATACTGGTTGAACCATGCCCTTGTCTTTTCACATTTCACTGTGACCCCTGCCATCTGAATGGCTCTACTCTCACTGACGCCCAACTCATCAGTTATCATCTTGACCATTCTAAGATACTCCAAAGGGTCATCACCTGTCTCAAATTTGCGAACATCCAACCTCAAATAATCTGTCATCTTTCCCTCACTTCCTCCAGGTGAGCTAGGCTTAGGTGTTTGGACAACTGGGGCTACTGGATCTACTGGTGGTGGAGGAGGTGCAACATGCTCTGGGTTAGGGTTGACTGACCCTGGGTAACAAAAGAAGGGTGAAAACATGGTATACTGTGGATATGGCGGATAACAGGAAGGATAGGGCATAAAGGTGGGATATGGGTTATACCTAGGACACTCCGATGTACCCCCCATCAGGTACTCTGCCCCCCTCGGGTAGGGTGGATACTGAGGTGGAACAAATCTCGAGGTCTGAGTGTCTCCCTGGGACTTACCCAAAGCTCCTCCTACCCTGCTCATGCCAAAGCTACCCTCTCTACTCTGCTCATCCTCCTCTATTTCCCTCATAACCCCCGACATACCACTCTGAACAATTTCCCTTCTACTCTCATCAACAGACCTGCTAGGGTCCCTTGATGTACCTTCCCTGCTTACACTATCTGATGTTGCCCTTTGCAGAACGGGGAGATGAGCATCCATATCCTCATCCTCCGGCGGAGCTCCATTCAATCTCATAGATCGACGAGTTCCTCTCATCCTGCCTCTGAAAAGCACAACATCACACAAAAATATCATCAAATGATCCATGTGAGAACACATGAATCCTCAGCACATATCACACATATCAATAATGCACATGCAGCTCATCATGGCATTTCACATCAGCATGCAAGACAGGACTCCACATCCTATCCTAGTGGACATGATTATACCTATTGTGCTTCCCCTCCTATACAAAACAACACCTCTTTCCGATGTGAGATCTCTCTACGTCTTGAGCAAAGATGCTCAACACACCGTACTCTTGAGGCCCTATGCTCTGATACCAATCTGTAACGACCCGGAAACCGGTACCCCTCAGTAACGGTCCGAACCATCACTGGCACTAGGATCCAGATCGGCTTAAGGCCGCCGGGACCCGTAGTCAGCCAACTATACTCTCTGTGTACCTGATAAATCCCATACATGATACAAAGATATTCAACAATCCTGTAAAACTCTGTAGGCTTAATCACTGCAACTCAGATATGACAATCTGAAATGGCCCTCAGGGCCTATACCAGGGACTACTATCTGCTGTGGGTCAAGGGATTGAAACCCCTTTACTTTGTGATACATCCCACTGGTATCTCATCGAAGCCATACAGTAAGCCTAACTCACACATTTCTATACATTCCATTACAACTAATCTTTTAATTACATCATGTCCACTACACTATTACAACATATATTCATGCATAACTTTCCTCTGTACTCTTGCTGACTTTGACTTCCCATAGCTATCTCAGAACCTGCAAAACTGGGATGAAGGGAGTGGGATGAGCTCTAGAGCCCAGTGAGGAGGAACAATAAAAACAGTTCATTCATTACATGCTCTTAGGAAATGCATCACATCACAAACATATCATTTCAAGGATGAACTTGTCACCAATAACCCTCAACTACATGTTATACTAATGCCAACTGTGCCAAGGAGACTATGTCATCACCTGGTCTACACTTATCTCTCTGATATCACAACATGACTAACTGTGCCAAGGAGACGAGGTCTCACCTGGTCTACACTTAACTCTGATTTGACAGCCCAGCTGTCTCACTCATAGTACCAGGAGCGACCTGGACTATCCAGGGGCGACCTGGTATGGCTATCTCATGCCATAAATCTGTATATGCTCTCTGTCAAGGGCTAAGGATCATCCAACATTCATCCACATAAACAACATCTTATGCAATGCATCATCTTCGTGAATTCTAATGCAATACAACCTAATACATAACATGGCAGTTTATGATGCATGGATCATGCTAGAATCGTGTCATTTCTCAAGATAAAAGATTTAGTTTAGTTCCACTCACCTCTGCTCCTCTAGCAGATACTGTACTGATTCTGATATCTCTAACTCTGATGACCTCCTCGAACTCTCGGGTCCAATCCTACCCAAATGGACTCGAATGAGGTGTGACACATACTATGAATAACTTTTAAACAATTCCCCATAATCCCCTCTAAACCTCTGAAAATAATCACATAACTCATGCAAAAGAAGGCTGGACAGAACACATTCGGCAGCAGGTTCGGCGGCCGAATGTCCTCTCCAGAGCCGAAACTCATGCATGTTCGGCGGCACCTTCGGCGGCCGAATGTGCATGACAGATCCGAAAGTCCATTCTTTCGGAAGCAACCTTAGGCAGCCGAAACTACCTCCACAAGGGGTTCGGCGGCCGAATCTTCACTTCGGCGGCCGAAGCTGGGTTCTCCAGAAGGCAGAACCTTGCTTCCTTTCATGCACAACGTTTCCAACACACTGTAACATGCATAACTCAGCGTCTCAACTCACATATACTCTGGTATATGCACAAAGGGGTCCCAAACTACCTAGTAACCCCAACAAAACAACTAACACAACACATAATCATGCTTTCACCATTACAACATCAAACCTAAACTCTAAAACCTAAACATGCAACTCTACCCTTAACCTCTTTAAAAGCTATTAAAACCATAAAACAAGTAGAAAGACCTCTCTTACCTCCTGAAACTAAAAGAGGAACAACTTGAACTCAGCAAATCCCCTTCACAAGCGTCAAACCACCAAAACCTCTCTTTTCTCTCAAAACCTTCAAAACCTCTTGCAAACGAGCAACCCTCTGCATGAGCTGATTAAAAGCTTGCAGATGAGTCAAGGGAGACGTGGCCTAACCTCTGGTCATGATCTGGAGGTGAACACCTGGCCAAACCACGGACTGAGGAGCATGCACAACTAACCGACCACCTCAGCTTCGGCTGCCGAAACTGCATGCAAAACCATGGAACTTTCGAGGGCCGAACATAACCTTCGGGGGCCGAACATTGGGCACTTTCGGCGGCCGAACTTTACCTTCGGCGGCCGAACATGGCAAAATGCCTCCTTGGCCATTTCTCTTCAAACCTCAATCCTTTTCTACGCTAACCCTTTAAAACACTTAAAACTATTTTAGAAAACTTTCTCTTACCCTTCCAAAGACCTCTGACATCCTCGAATTCCACCGGACGGTAGGAATTCCGATGTCTGAGTCTAGCAGGGTATTACAGTTGATAACCAAAAAGGTTATTTTTTACCGGCTTCGACAACCGCGAGTCAAAAATTGGCGTCGTTGCCGGAAAATTGATTTAACTTATTTGTTTTTCTTATAGGAACAAATTAAAAGAAAAAAAAAAGAAGAATAGAGCACTCTGCGCAGAACCATCTTCTGAAACATCTCAATCGCACATCTGAATCATGGATGAGATAAGTAGATCTGATCTTTCTTTTCTGACATCTTTTATGAAAGATTTTGCCACAGGAATAGTTCAACAGGTTCAAGCATTTCAGCCACCAAAGCCATGTAGGATCTGTGGATATGTGGGACACCCAACTGATCAATGTCCCACACTTTATCAGTATGACCAGCCTAGACATGCATTTGGAGGATTCTATGAACAACCAAGACATGATCCATACTATAACACATACAATCCAGGTTAGGGAGACTATCCAGACTTCAGTTATGCAAAAGCCCACAACTACCAGGATTATCAAGTAAATCAAGTCCAAGAAGAACCTCCAAATTCCATCCAGCACTTTGAAAAGATGATGGAAACAATGGTAAGTTCCATGCAAAGCCTGCGACAGGACATAGGACAATTGGCCACCTCAATGAGTGCACGCATGTCAAGAAGAGAGCAAGAACTTCAAGATGATGAGGAAGATGATGAAAGCTCGCAAGTACAAGAGCAAGCTGCTGAAGAGAAACAACCAGAAAACTGTTTGTCCAAACAAACTGGTCAAACAGAACCTGTTGATAGTTTAGATATCACTGATTGTATGAGCCAAGAAAGTTTTTATATGAATCAAGATGATATTCTGAATAATGATCCTTGCAGGGAAGAGGGCTAAAAAGAGCAAGAACTGAAAGAAACTAATTGTTGCATCCAACAGGTGGAGTGCAAACATGCGCAGAATAAAGGAGAGCCAATCGCACCACTTCAGACCAATCTTGCGCGAGAAGGAGTACCTGAAAGCCTTTTAGATGCATCCTTTCAGCTTCAATCGCAGATCGGTCCTCTTCAGCTCCCCTTTTAGTCAGATCTTGCGCAGAAGGAGCAATCTGAATCCAATTCAGCCATAGATCCAATGTAAACAGTCCATGCTCACAAGGAACAAATGGTATTCCAAGCACCTAAACCAAAGGAGCATGCAGATCAATGCCTTCCCAAACCTCCGGATAAGGTAGAGTTTGTTTTGCCTGAAGTTAATGCTAAATTGCAGCTAGCCATAGAGAAACATGAATTGGAGTTCAAAGTGCTACCCAATCATCTCAAAAATGCCAACATAAGGGCTAGAGACACACCTCATCTGAAAGAAGAGAAGCTAATCATGTTGCTTCATGAGTACATGGAGAAAATAGGATGGGCCATGACCAAATCAAAAGGAGTTCTACACTCTTTACTCAATGCAGTTGGGATCCTTTTTCCTTCCCCAATTACTTGAGCCTTGATCAAGTGGATCGCACCATGCACACCACACTTAGGGGAGTACTTAGTGTCTTTTGCATTTTAATATTTCCTATACATTGAGGACAATGCATGATTTAGGTGTGGGGGTGCATATTTCTGGATTTTTAATTTTTGCTTTAGTTTTCAGTTTGAATTTTTGTTTTCATTTTGAGTGTGATTTTTTTCATTTTTTTCATTTTTCCCCAGCTTCTAATTTGTGTTTTGATTTGCTCTACTCAAACTGATGGACTATGTTAGATGAGCTTATCTTTCCATGACCCCATTGATGTGATGACTCTTTAAACTTATGTTGAATCAATTGCAGTGAGTTATATTCATGTTTGGGAATTGCCTTTTGAATTGAATCTTAGAGCTTGCCATGGTGAAAAATATACTGATGACCCTCATTAGAGAGAATAAATTGAAATTTGTGTGAATGAACTTAACATGACTTGTTTTAGCAATTGGTGTTGATTTGCCCAAATCATTGAGAGAAAGAAAATTCAGCAAAGGCAAAGACCTCAAAAGCACAAATCAAAAACTGTTCCAATGGTCAAAAAACTACGAATAGAGCTAGTAGCCACTTGGATAGGTGACCAATTGAGTAACTGGAGGGGTATCACAATACATCACCTTCACGTCAAAAGGTTGGTGACTTCTCCAAGCAAGGAAAAAATGCAAAGAAAAAAAAAGAAAAAAAAATAAATAAAGCCTGAATAAAGTACTTCAAGGTAAGGGCAAGTCACTCTGAAAGCTAGAAAAAGTCTAAACAAAAATGTGCATGTATGGTCTCTTTTGAGGAAAACAAATCCTAGCCATGGTAAGTAAAGGGAAACAAGGAAAGAAGGTGAGTAACCTTGATGCATATATTCTTCACTGCAATGATTCAAAATAGGTGATTAGAGTAAGAGTTTAAGTGAAAATAAGGATCTAGAGTAAGAAAGCTTGTTTGACTATGTTTATTTGTTTGAGGACAAGCAAAAGGCAAGGTGTAGGGGTATTTGATAGAGCATAATTTAGCCCATTTTATCATGACATTATTGATGTTTATTTACACTTTTTCTACCTAATTTTGTGGTTTTAATAATGTTTTGTAGATATTAGGTGTAAAGAAACAATCCGGAGAAAATGCTTTTAAAACTGCCAAAAAGTGCCAAATATGGAAAGTGCCAAAAAGGAAAGTTTTCAAATAAGGAAAGAAATTTGAAATTCAAATTTCAAATCCTTCAGAGAATTCAAAATCCAAATTCAAGATTTAGCTCATCACGGAAAGTGCCAAATAAGGAAAGTGCTAAATAAGGAAAGTGCAGTCTGCAGAGCAGTTTGAAATTCAAGATCTTCAAGAATCATTTTCTTTATTTGAGAAGCCAAATCTTCAAGATGCACATTCAAATTTTGAAATTCAAATTCAGCTTGTCAAATAAGCTAAAGAAGTCATACTTGCCCCCCAAGTCTTGCACATTCAAAATTCAAAATTCAAAAGAGAGGCTCCACCTCATTAATATGCAAGATATGGGCAGCACTTGGGCAGCACGTGGGCAGAAACTTGGACAACATATCTTCCTCTTTTGAAACCCTTGCCTCACGCCTCTTACCATCTGAAGCACAAGGCGCGCCTCCTTCCTCTTCTGAAGCCTTGTTGCGCGCCACTTTCCTTCTGTAGTGCAATCCGCGCGCCTCTTGGGCAGCAAGGAGACCTAGGGCAACACTTTTAACTATAAAAAGACACATAAAGAGCCTCCCCAAGCTCTTTATACTCCCCTTGGGAGACACCTACGGGATTCACATCTCATCTTCTACCTTTCTTCTTTTATTTTATTTTTGGTTTTTGTTTCAGCCATGAGAGGCTGAAATCTTTTATTCTAATTGAAGATTAGGTGATACTTTAGTTGTTTTATGGATTGGGAGACTTGATCAAACATTGTTTATCTTTTGGTTATTCAATATTCATGCAATTTCATACTTGATTCTATTATTGCTTTGTTATTTTGATCAATGTGGCCAATTGATTCTTGATTGCAAGGTAATATATTGTTAGTTTGGATAATTTTGAGTTCGTAATTGCTTAGATTGTTCAAACATAAGAACACTTGGTGTAAAAAATAAGGAAATTGTATGATCTAGCAACATCTCATGCGTTTGAGTAGTTAGGATTGGATCTCTCTATCTCTTCATGCAATTAACAATTGTTTTGATGCCTAAGGCCCAAGGACGTTCCTTGGCAATTTGTTAATTAGTAATTAATTAGAGGATGTTCCCTAATTGGTTTAATCATAAGGAGAGACATGGTGGTGAGAAGCGTCTTCCATCTCCATAACTAATCTATTGAATCAATTAAAAGAAACTAAATGTCAATGATCAATCCCAACAACTGAAGTGGATCCAATTCTTCAACTAGAGTTTTCTCATTATTTTTTACTCTTTTATTTAATTATTTGCTTTCTTTTATTACTTTCAATATTAGATCAATTAAATCAATCTCAAAACCCCCCTATTTTACTTTCAGTTTGTTTGCTTTCAGTTTATCTCATTTTTAGTTTATTCCGCTTTTAGTTTATCTCGTTTTTAGTTTATTTGGCTTTCAGTTTTATTTTGTTTCAGTTTTATCTCGTTTCAGTTTTATCTTATTTTAGTTTTATTTTGTTTCAATTTTATCTCGTTTCAGTTTATTTTGCTTTCAGTTTATTCCGTTTTCAGTTTATTATTATTTCAATTTATTTTCTTGGTCTTGAAAAGAGAAATAGGTAAATTCTCAATTCTCTGTGGATTTGATCCTTTCACCACTATCTACAATTGTAAATTGTTGATAACTAGAAAGGTTATTTTTGACCGGCTTCGACAACCGCGAGTCAATCTTCTTTGACTGAACATGGCGCAGAGCTAGAGGGAAGTCGGCTAAGGTGGTCGGCCACGAGGTTTTCCTTGCCTTTCTTGTCTCTTATCTCTAGATCAAACTCTTGTAGTAGAAGGATCCACCTAATGAGCCTTGGTTTTGCCTCCTTTTTCTTTATCAAGTATCGCAAGGCTGCGTGGTCAGAATAGACAATGACTTTAGTCCCAAAGAGGTATGCTCTGAACTTCTCCAAAGCAAATACAACAGCCAGGAGCTCTTTTTCTGTTTTTGAGTAG
This sequence comes from Manihot esculenta, assembly GCF_001659605.2. Lineage (NCBI taxonomy): Eukaryota > Viridiplantae > Streptophyta > Magnoliopsida > Malpighiales > Euphorbiaceae > Manihot > Manihot esculenta. The sequence goes on along the minus strand of NC_035169.2, from coordinate 22,764,294 downwards.
TTGCTTTGGGCAGCATCCAAGGTGCAAAAGGCTTAGTGAATGACGTGAGGTGAGTGCCCCACACGTTGCCCCAAGACTGCTCCTACAGCATAGTTGCTTGCATCACATATGATTTCAAAAGGCAAGTTCCAGTCAGGTGCCTGAATAATTGGGGCAGTCACAAGCAATTCTTTAATTAGATCAAATGCCTTTTTGCAATCTGCATCAAAATCAAATGTTACATCCTGTTGGAGCAATTTGCATAAAGGCAATGTAATTTTAGAGAAATCTTTGATGAACCTCCTATAGAAACCTACATGGCCAAGGAGTGATCGAATTTCCCTAACATTTGTAGGATAAGGCAGATTTTTTATTGTGTCTACCTTAGACTTGTCTACTTCAATGCCCTTAGCTGAAACAACATGACCTAAAACCATACCTTGATTAACCATAAAATGACATTTTTCATAATTAAGTACAAGGTTAGACTCAAGGCATCTCTGTAGGATCTTTTCCAGGTTGGCAGAGCATTCTTTAAAAGAGTTGCCATGCACTGTGAAGTCATCCATGAACACTTCAATTGTCTTACCCATATAGTCAGAGAATATGCTCATCATGCATTGCGGAAAGGTGGCAGGTGCATTCCATAGTCCAAATGGCATTCTTCTGAAGGCAAAAGTGCCAAAAGGACAAGTGAAGGTGGTCTTCTCTTGGTCTTCTGGAGCAACTGGAATATGATGAAAACCTAAATATCCATCAAGACAACAATAATGGGACTTACCTGCAAGCCTTTCTAGCATCTGATCAATGAATGGTAGAGGGAAGTGGTCTTTCCTTGTCGCAGCATTGAGTTTCCTATAGTCCATGCATACTCTCCATCCATTTTGAACTCTAGTGGGGACAAGTTCCCCTTCAGCATTTGGAATAATGGTAATTCCAGTTTTCTTTGGAACTATATGCACAAGACTTACCCATTTGCTATCAGAGATAGGATAGATAATACCTGCGTCTAGGCGCTTGACTATCTCCTTTTTCACCACTTCCATCATAGGAGGATTCAGTCTTCTTTGAGCATCTCTGACTGGCTTGCATTCATCTTCCATGTGAATTCTATGCATGCATGGGGAAGGAGAAATACCTTTTATGTCATCTATGGTCCATCCTATGGCTCCTTTGTGCTTTTTTAGGACTCTTAGGAGGCTTTCCTCCTCAGTCTGGCTCAACTAGCTGGACACTATCATTGGATGTGTCTTTTCGGCTCCCAAATATAAGTACTTCAGGTGATCTGGAAGAGGTTTCAAATCTGATTCTGGTGCTTTCTGACTGATGTTCTGCATTGGACTCTTTTTAGCTGTACCTTGCGCAAGATCTAACTGCAAAGGCAGACTGGAAGAGCTCGCCTGGGTTGGAGGATGAAGAGTTGCGCTGGAGATGGTCTCAATTTGCGATGGGAGCTGAGGTGAAGAGTTCGGCGGCCGAAAGGAAGTGGGGTTCGGCAATCGAAAGTCAGTGGCTTCAGTCTGCGCAAGGTATTTTTGAAATGGTGCAGCTGAGCTTACTTCATTATGTGCTTGACTGCAAACTACCTGTTGGATGCTACAGACTGTCTCTTTCAGTTTTGGTTCTTTTTGGCTCTCTATCTGTACATGGTCAGTATCCCTGCAAAAATCATTGTTAAGAATATAGTCTTGATTCTCATAAAAACTCTCCTGGCTCAAGCAGTCAATAATATCAAGACCATAAACAGGGTACATATCATGTGGATATTTCATAGCATCATATACATTGTATTTAATGACTTCCCCTTCAAACTCAATGGTGAGAGTACCATCATGAACATCAATCTTAGTCCTAGCAGTACTCAAGAAAGGGCGTCCAAGAAGGATGTCAGAACTAGCATTGCAACTGTCCCCCTTAGTATCAATCACATAAAAATCTGCAGGAAAGACTAGTTCATCTACTTGAACTAACACATCTTCTAAAACACCTATGGGATATACCACAGATCTATCAGCTAACTGAATCACTACTCTTATGTCTTTCAGTCCAGATGCATTCAAAGATTTATAGATAGAAAGAGGCATAACATTTATGGATGCACCAAGATCACACATAGCTTTCTTAATTCCAACATTCCTAATTTTGCAAGAAATCGCAAACATACCTTTGTCTTTGCATTTAGTAGGGAGCCCTCTTTTAATAACAGCAGTAACAACTTCACCTACACTTACTTTCTCTCTCTCAGCAAGCTTTCTTCTATTGGTACACAGCTCTTTCAGAAATTTTGCATACCTGGAAATCTGCTTAACAGCATCTAGTAGAGGTATGTTGATTTCCACCTTTCTGAAAGTCTCAAGGATCTCCTTTTATTTTTGTGTTCTTTCAAATCTCTTTGGAAAAGGAGGTGGAATGTGAAAGCTTACCTTTTGATCAGTCTTCTGCACAGGTGGTGTCTCAGATTACGCTGGAGAGGCTTCAGGTTGAATTGGTTCTTGCACAAATGGTGTTTCAGATTGCGCAGGTGGTGCTCTTCTGACTCGCGGTTGTCGAAGCCGGTCAAAAATAACCCTTTCGGTTATCAATAATATTAATACTGCAGATAGTGGTAAAGGATCGAATCCATAGAGAATTGTAAACTTATCTATTTTCCTCAACAAGACTAAGAGAATTAACTGAAAGCACAACTAAAGGCAAGTAACTGAAAGCGGAACAAAAATAAAGTGCGATAAAAGTAAAAAGGGGGGTTTGAGATTGATTTGATTAGCAGACTACTGAAAGTAATTAAATAAGCAAGTAATTAAAGTAAGATATAAATCAATATGGGAAAAGTCTAGTTGAAGAGATGGATCCACTTTGGTTGTTTCGATTGATCATTGAAACTTATGTTCTCTTGATTGATTCAATAGATTAGTTATGGAGATGGAAGACGCTTCTCACCACCATGTCTCTTCTTATGATTAAATCAATTAGGGAACGTCCTCTAATCAATTACTAATTAACAAATTGCCAAGGAACGTCCTTGGGCCTTAGGCATCAAAACAATTGTCAATTGCATGAAGAAAGAGAGAGATCTAATCCTAACTACTCAAACGCATGAGATTTTGTTAGATCATACAATTTCTTAGTTGTTACACCAAGTGTTCTTATTATTGAATAATTTCAGCAATTACGGACTAAAAATTATCCAATCTAACAATCAATTACCTTGCAATCAAGAATCAAGTGGCCAATTTGATCAAAACAACAAAGTAATCTTAGATTCAAGCACACAATTGTATGAATATTGAACTAATCAAAGACAAATAGTTTATGTTCAGATCTCACAATCCATAAAACAACCTTAGTTTCAACCAATCTTCAACTAGAATTAAAGGTTTCAGCCACTCATGGCTGAAACAAAACAGAAAATAAAAGGGGAGAACAAGGGAAGAAGAACCGAATGGTGGAGAAGAGCCTTGGAGAGCTTCGGCCGGTTGGTGAAGATGTGGGGTGAAGTCCAATCTGTCGTGGCTGGCCTTCTTGAGGTCTTTATATATGTCTTGAGGTGCTGTCTTATGGTTTCTTGGCTGTCCATGCATCTTTAGGAGGCTGCCTAAAATGCCCTTGGTCTTTGCTTGCTTTTTACCTTGCCACCCATGCACATGTGTGAAGGAGTTGGCGTGTGGCATGTGTGGCTTGCGCAAGAGTGGGTCTTTTGGTCTTTGCTTGCTGCCCTAGTGTCTTCAAGATGCTGCCCAAGGTGCCCAAGACTTGCCTTCACACCATTCTTGCCGCTCATGCCATTTAAGGAAGGTGGAGCCTTCCTTTGCAATTTGAATTTTGAATGGCAAGAAGTGGGGAACATGTGATCTTTGGATTTGGCTTCCTTAATAAGCTGGATCTTGAAATTCAAAATTTGAATATGAATCTTGGAGATTTGAATTTCAAAATGCTTTCCTTCTTTGGCACTTTCCATATTTGGCACTTTTTGGCAATTTTAAGAGCATTGTAATACCCGGCTAGACTCCGATATCGGAATTCCTACCGTCCGGTGGAATCTCGGATGTCAGAAGCCTCTAGTAGGGTAAAACCATGTTTTTATAAAATGTTTTAATGTGTTTTATGTTTTAAGCATGAAAGAAAATGAGTTTTTGCATAAAAATAACATTGGAGGAAAACTCAGGTTCGGCCGCCGAACATGCATGCGTTGCGGGTGTGCTTTAGGCCCCTGAAAGCATAAGTGAGGGAAGTCCAGGTTCGGCCGCCGAACATGGCATGCATGCGGAGGCACATTCGGCCCCCGAACGTGGTCTGGCCAGCCACTATAAAAGGGTCCCTTAGCCGAAAACGGGCGAGCTTTTTCCCAATTTTCGGCCAAGGTGAGCTCTCCTCCGTCCCTCACCAATCTTTGATGTTTTTCCTCTAGATCTTTCAAGATTTTCATTTGTTTTAACTTTGTTTTGAAGATTTGAGCTTTTGAGCAATGTTTTGGAGCTTGGAGGTTCAAGAACCCAATCTCTCCCAACTCCGAGTTTAGGTCGTCTCTCTCTCGATCTTCAAGAGGTAAGAGCCGATCTTAAGCTCATTGCATGTTTTAAGTAGATCTATGGGGGTAGAATGCATGTTTAGGTTATGGTTATGTTTATGGGTATAAATGTATGTTCTTGAGCAATGTGGATGCTTGATGTGTTGTAGATGGGGTTTATGATGGTTTGAGGCCCCTAGGAACATGTATGCTCGTGTTTGTGTGTTGTAGAATAGGTTTGATGCATGTTTGGAAGGTTTGGAGGCGAAATGTGCAAAGGGAGCCAAGTTTCTGCCCTTTGGCAGAAACCAGGTTCGGCAGCCGAAGGACTTTCGGCCGCCGAACATGGCTGGGGTGGCAGCCTTTCGGCTGTCGAAGCCTGCCCCCGAAAGGAGACTTTTGTCTCTGTCTGGCAGTTTCGGCCGCCGAAAGTGCCGCCGAACATGCATGAGTTTCGTCTCTGTCTGGGAGTTTCGGCTGCCGAAGGTGCCGCCGAACCTGCTTGACTTTCTGCTCTGGAGGGACTTTCGGCTGCCGAACCTGCCGCCGAAAGTGCCGTTTCCAAGCCTCCTTTGCATGTTTTTCCATGGTTGTTTCATGATGTTTTAGGGGGTTTTTGGGGAGTAGTTTATAGTTATGTTCAGGTGTGTTTGGTTCCTCATTTGAGTCCACCTGTGTAGGTTCAGACCCGAGGAACAGAGGACCCCAGCAGTGAGTTCAGCTGCTTCGGTGTTGTCAGAGTCAGCCAGAGGTGAGTGGAACCAAACTTAATCTTTTAAATTGAGAAATTAAATGTTTTATCATATTTCATGCATCATGATTATGCAATAGGATGGTTGCATTAGTTTTCACGAATATGCCACATTGCATCGATTGTTGTTGATGTGGGTGAATATTGGATGACCCAATTAGTCCATGACAGGAAGACCAGGACCCCATTGTACGGCCTGGCACAGAGTAAGGAAAGACCAGGACCCCATTCTACGGCCTGGCACGGTTATAGGACTCGAAGACCAGGAGCCCAGAGGAGGCCCTGGGACAATGGTAAGTGATGTATGTTATGACAGGAAGGCCAGGACCCCATGCTACGGCCTGGCACAGAGTTAGCTTGGACTAATTGGTGACAAGTTCACCCAACCCTTATGTGAATTGTCTGTGTTATGATGCATTTCATTAAAGCATAGTGTTAATATGTTTTATAGTTCTACTCACTGGGCTTTTAGCTCACCCCTCTCCCTTTACCCCCCAGGCTTGCAGGTACAGTATAGAGCAGGAGTCCGGATAGAGTAAAGAAGTCATGTTTATGTAATAGCTAGCAATGGACATGATCAAATTGTAATGTAAAGTCTTAATCAGTATAGTTATGTAATGAGATGATGTTTATGGATGTTAGAAGTGTGCTTGACCATAGATTGTTGTTATCCCTTTTAATACATGATCTTAGAGATTTTTATGATGTTTATATAAACCAACTCAACATATGTTATGTCACCCATTGGGGGCACTGATGAGATCCCACAGAGGGGTCAATGTTATGTTAATGTATATGCACAGGTTGAGTATGGTTGATGTATATGGAAAGAAAAGTTTTAATTTTTATGTATGTTGTTGATCATGTATGGGATTATACAGGTTTACAGGTTATATGTCAGGCTTGCTACGGGTCCCGGCGGCCTTAAGCCGATCTGGATCCTAGCGCCGGTAGCGGTCCGATTTTCGGGTCGTTACAGAGTGGTATCAGAGCCCTAGGTTCATATGGTCGAACCTAGAGTGTCGGGCTCATAGAGGTTATAGAAGGTCAAGCACAATAGGAAAGATCATGTCCACTAGGATAGGATGTGGAGTCCTGTCTTGTATGATGATGTGAAATGCCATGATAATATGCATGTGCATTAATGATATGCTATGATATGTGATGTATGTGATGCGGGTTCATGTGTGCTCACATGAACCATATTATGCTAATGTTTGTTTGTTATGTGCTGTTTTTCAGAAAACAGGATGAGAGGAACTCGTCGATCTGCACGATTGACTGGAGTGCCACCTGAGGATGAGGGCATGAGCGCCCATCCTCCTACATTGCCTAGGGCAATGTCTAGTAGGTCTAATCGAGAAAGAGCAGTAAGAGACCCTAGAAGGTCTCTAGATCTGGGTAGGAGCAGATCAGTGAGGGGAACAGTTCAAGGAGGAATGTCAGAGGACATGGGGGATGATATGGATGTAGAGCAGAGGAGGGATGGCAGTCTGGGAGTTAGCATGTCAGAAGAGGGAATGGGAGAGTCCCAAGGAGGCACTCAGGCCTCGGGATTTGTTCAGCCACCCCACTACCCACACTTCTCACAACATCTCGAGTATTCGATGGGAGGTACATCGGATTACCCTAGCTTCACCCCTTATCCCACACAGATGCCATACCCACCATACTACCCACCATATTCACAATACCCAATGTATCCACCCCCACCTTACTATCCAAATCCAGCAAACCCTACCTCAGAAAATGTTGCACCACCTCTACCACCTGCAGAACCAGCAGCCCCAGTTACTCAACCTTCTAGACCTAGCTCAGCCAGTGGGAGCAAGGTCAAGATGACTGATTACATGAAACTGGGTGCTCCTCAGTATGAAAAAGGGGATGACCCATTTGTGTATCTTGAAAGGGTTAAAGTGATCACAGAGGAGATTGGGGCTGATGACAGTAGAGCCATTCAGATGGCTGGGTTCACGCTTAAGTGCAAGAAGGCACGAGAGTGGTTCAAGAATTATGTGAACCCGAGAGTGGACAGCATGTCTTGGGAGGAGTTTGCAGGATGGGCTTTTCCCGATAGTTCAAGGGAGCTGAAGATGATAGAGTTTGAACAGTTGAGGCAGACGGATGAAATGAGTGTAGAGGAGTACACCGACAGATTCTTGGAGCTGTTGCCTTTTGCTGGGCAGAGTCTGGATACAGATTCGAAGAGGTCAAGGAGGTATTTCATGAAACTCCATTCCAGGTATTCCTCCTTGATCCAGTCAGTGGACAGGGAGAGCTTCCATGCCATAGTAGATATGGCCAGGAAAATGGAGGCCAGTGCCATCGTTCAGGGGACAGTTAAGCAGTCAGTGGCACAGTCTTCCGGTTCTAAAACTCCGAGTGGGGGAAGATTAGATCCCTCTACCCTGAATGCAGCAGCTTCAGGCAGTAAGAGATGGGGTAAGCCCAAGGGTAAGAAGAATAAGTTCTGGAGTAAAGTCAAGTCCAGTCTGGGATTTGGGAGTGGCTCAAGCTCTGGTGCGGATAATGCAGTTTGTGCGAGGTGTGGTAGGCCACACAAGGGAGTATGTCGGTTTGGGACGAACGCCTGTTTCAGATGTGGTCAGGAGGGGCATATGGCTCGAGATTGTCCAAGAACAGTCCCGATGGCTCAATCCCAGCAGACAGCTTCAGGCAGTGTAGCGCAGCCAGCAGCTCCAGCCATGACTCAGGTCAGTGGCAAAGGTAGAGGGAGAGGGGCAGCCTCTTCTTCAGCGGGTTTCAGAGGCGAAGGTCCATCAGCTCCAGCACGGATCTTCACAATGACACAGCAGGAGGCAGATGCATCTAACACCGTGGTGGCAGGTAGCTTAATCATTGGTTGTTCAGATGTGTATGCCTTGATGGACCCTGGTGCATCTCATTCTTTTATCGCTCCGAGAGCCGTGGGGAGGTTGGGTCTGATGACTTCTGGGTTAGAGTGTCCTCTCTGGGTTAGTGGACCCAAGTGTGATCCTTCTGTGGCAGAGTCAGTCTGCCAGTGTAGTCCTGTGTTTGTTGAGGGAAGATGCTTGTCTGCCGACCTAGTGGTTCTAGATTTGACAGATTTTGACGTCATTCTAGGGATGGACTGGTTATCTACCCATGGTGCTACCTTAGACTGCAGGGACAAGGTAGTCAGGTTTAGAGGTCAGGATGGGTCTGAGGTTGTCTTCAGAGGAGACAGGAGGGGTACACCTAGAGGTCTGATATTAGCTCTTCAGGCTCGTAGGTTGCTCAGGAGGGGATGTCAGGGGTATTTGGCTCATGTGAGAGAGCTTAGCAGTCAGGTTAGAGAGCCCGCCTCGGTGCCAGTGGTTAGAGAGTTCTTAGATGTATTCCCAGACGAGCTGCCAGGTTTACCACCTGCTAGGGAGATAGAGTTCGAGATAGAACTGATGCCTGGAACCCGACCGATCTCTATCCCTCCCTACAGGATGGCGCCAGCAGAATTGAAAGAGTTGAAGGAGCAGTTGCAGGAGCTGGTAGACAAGGGCTTCATCCGACCGAGTACCTCACCCTGGGGTGCTCCAGTTTTGTTTGTGAGAAAGAAGGATGGATCCCTTAGACTTTGTATCAACTACAGGCAGTTGAACAAAATCACTACCAAGAACAAATACCCTTTGCCAAGGTTCGATGATCTATTCGACCAGCTAGCAGGAGCGGGTTGCTCCTCTAAAATAGATCTGAGATCTGGGTATCATCAGCTGAGGATCAGAGAAGAAGATGTGCCAAAGACAGCTTTCAGGACCAGATATGGGCATTTTGAGTTCCTTGTGATGCCGTTCGGGTTAACCAACGCCCATGCAGCATTCATGGACCTCATGAATAGAGTGTTTAGCCAGTACCTGGATCACTTTGTTATCGTCTTCATAGATGATATCTTAGTGTATTCCAGGAATGCAGAGGAGCATGCCCATCATCTGAGGTTGGTTCTACAGACCTTAAGGGAACATGGCTTGTATGCCAAGTTCTCCAAGTGTGAGTTCTGGCTGAGGAGCATTTCATTCTTGGGGCATGTGGTGTCAGAAAATGGTATAGAGGTAGACCCCAAGAAGGTAGAAGTTGTGGCTAACTGGCCTAGACCCACTTTAGTGACAAAGATTAGAAGTTTCTTGGGTTTGGCAGGTTACTACAGGAGGTTCGTCCAGGACTTCTCGAAAATTGCAGCTCCTCTGACCAGGTTGACCAGGAAGAATCAGAAGTTTGTGTGGACCGACCAGTGCAAAGAGAGTTTTGAAGAGCTTAAGAAGAGGTTGACTTCAGCACCAGTGTTAGCTCTGCCAGCTAGTGATGCAGACTTTACAGTCTTTTGTGATGCGTCCCATGTGGGACTGGGTTGTGTGCTTATGCAGAATGAAAGGGTGATTGCTTATGCTTCTAGGCAGCTAAAGAAGCATGAGTTGAATTACCCCACACATGACCTGGAAATGGCAGCAGTTATCTTTGCACTCAAGATGTGGAGGCATTACCTTTACGGTGTTAAATGTGAGATCTTCACAGATCATAAAAGCCTGCAGTACATCCTGAGTCAAAGAGATTTGAACTTGAGACAGAGGAGATGGGTAGAGCTGCTGAGTGACTATGATTGCAAGATTCAATATCATCCGGGTAAGGCGAATGTTGTGGCAGACGCCCTAAGCCGGAAGTCACTAGGCAGTCTATCCCATATCACGGCAGAGAGGAGACCAGTGGTGAAGGAGTTTTACAAGCTCATTAATGAAGGTCTACAGTTGGAGTTGTCTGGTACAGGTGCCTTGGTTGCTCAGATGAAAGTGACACCCGTGTTTCTGGAGCAGGTGGCTCAGAAACAGCATGAGGACCCAGAGTTAGTGAAGATTGCCAGGACTGTTCAGTCAGGCAAGGACAGTGAGTTCAGATTTGACAGTAAGGGGATCCTCCGCTATGGGAGTCGATTGTGTGTACCAGATGACATAGGGCTAAAAGGAGACATTATGAGAGAGGCTCATAATGCAAGATACAGCATTCACCCCGGGGCCACCAAGATGTATCAAGATCTGAAAAAGGTTTATTGGTGGCCAGCTATGAAGAGAGAAGTGACACAGTTTGTGTCAGCCTGCGAAGTATGTCAGAGGGTGAAGCTGGAACATCAGAAGCCAGCTGGAATGCTTAACCCACTACCTATTCCAGAGTGGAAATGGGAGAATATAGCTATGGATTTCGTAGTGGGGTTACCTGATACGTCCAACAGATTGGACTCCATATGGGTGATTGTGGACAGACTCACCAAATCTGCTCACTTCATCCCTGTCAGGAGTGGCTATTCTGTGGACAAGTTGGCGCAGGTGTATGTTGATGAGATAGTCAGACTGCATGGGGTTCCTGTTTCTATAGTGTCAGATAGAGGATCCCAGTTCACCTCCAGGTTTTGGAGGAGTCTGCAGGATGCCATGGGTACCAGGTTGGATTTCAGTACTGCCTTCCATCCACAGACAGACAGACAGTCAGAGAGGACCATCCAGACCATAGAAGATATGCTTAGAATGTGTGTGATGGACTTTGGCGGTTCTTGGAGGCAGCATCTACCCTTGGTGGAGTTTGCCTACAACAACAGCCATCATGCTAGCATCGGGATGGCTCCATATGAAGCTTTATATGGAAGGAAGTGCAGGTCACCTGTTTGCTGGGAAGAAGTTGGAGAAAAGGCCTTGGCAGGGCCTGAGCTACTAGAGATCACCAGCAGGGTGGTACCCTTAATCAGAGAGAGAATCAAGACTGCTGCAAGCAGACAGAAGAGTTATGCAGACATCCGCAGAAGGCAAATAGAGTTCCAGGAGGGGGATCTGGTATTGCTCAAGGTGTCTCCAATGAAAGGAGTGGTTCGCTTTGGGAAGAAAGGTAAACTAGCCCCACGATACATCGGACCCTTTGAAGTCTTGCAAAAGATTGGGGATGTGTCGTACAAGCTAGATTTGCCTGCTTCTATGGGAAGAATCCATCCGGTTTTCCATGTTTCTATGTTGAGGAAGTTTGTGTCAGATCCGGACAAGATTCTTAGTGAACCTGATGTGGAGATCCAAGAGGATCTCACCTATGTTGAGCAGCCAGTGCGGATCATAGACACTCAGATCAGGAAGCTGAGAAACAAGGAAATCCCGATGGTGAAAGTCCTTTGGAACCACCACAATCTGGAAGAATGCACTTGGGAGACACGGGAGTCCATGCTCCAGCAATACCCTTATCTTTTCTAAGGTTAGTTTCTTATGAGTTTTATGTGTATGTTTGTTGTATGCCTTGCATGTGCTAGTTGACGAACATTCGGGGACGAATGTTCTTAAGGGGGGAGAATGTAATACCCGGCTAGACTCCGGTATCGGAATTCCTACCGTCCGGTGGAATCTCGGATGTCGGAAGCCTCTAGTAGGGTAAAACCATGTTTTTATAAAATGCTTTAATGTGTTTTATGTTTTAAGCATGAAAGAAAATGAGTTTTTGCATGAAAATAGCATTGGAGGAAAACTCAGGTTCGGCCGCCGAACCTCAAGTTCGGCCGCCGAACATGCATGCGTTGCGGGTGTGCTTTAGGCCCCCAAAAGCATAAGTGAGGGAAGTCCAGGTTCGGCCGCCAAACCTCAAGTTCAGCCGCCGAACATGGCATGCATGCGGAGGCACATTCGGCCCCCGAATGTGGTCTGGCTAGCCACTATAAAAGGGTCCCTTAGCCGAAAACAGGCGAGCTTTTTCCCCATTTTCGGCCAAGGTGAGCTCTCCGCCGTCCCTCACCAATCTTTGATGTTTTTCCTCTAGATCTTTCAAGATTTTCATTTGTTTTAACTTTGTTTTGAAGATTTGAGCTTTTGAGCAAAGTTTTAGAGCTTGGAGGTTCAAGAACCCAATCTCTCCCAACTCCGAGATTAGGTCCTCTCTCTCTCGATCTTTAAGAGGTAAGAGCCGATCTTAAGCTCATTGCATGTTTTAAGTAAGTTTTAAGTAGATCTATGGGGGTAGAATGCATGTTTAGGTTATGGTTATGTTTATGGGTATAAATGTATGTTCTTGAGCAATGTGGATGCTTGATGTGTTGTAGATGGGGTTTATGATGGTTTGAGGCCCCTAGGGACATGTATGCTTGTGTTTGTGTGTTGTATAATAGGTTTGATGCATGTTTGGAAGGTTTGGAGGTGAAATGTGCAAACGGAGCCAAGTTTCTGCCCTTTGGCAGAAACCAGGTTCGGCAGCCGAAGGACTTTCGGCCGCCGAACATGGCTGGGGAGGCAGCCTTTCGGCTGCCGAAGCCTGCCCCAGAAAGGAGACTTTCGTCTCTGTCTGGCAGTTTCGGCCGCCGAAAGTGCCGCCGAACATGCATGAGTTTCGTCTCTGTCTGGGAGTTTCGGCCGCCGAAGGTGCCGCCGAACCTGCCTGACTTTCGGCTCTAGAGGGACTTTCGGCCGTCGAACCTGCCGCCGAAAGTGCCCTGTCTAGGCCTCCTTTGCATGTTTTTTCATGGTTGTTTCATGATGTTTTAGGGGGTTTTTAGGGAGTAGTTTATAGTTATGTTTAGGTGTGTTTGGTCCCTCATTTGAGTCCACCTGTGTAGGTTCGGACCCGAGGAACAGAGGACCCCAGCAATGAGTTCAGCTGCTTCGGTGTTGTCAGAGTCAGCCAGAGGTGAGTGGAACCAAACTTAATCTTTTAAATTGAGAAATTAAATGTTTTATCATGTTTCATGCATCATGATTATGCAATAGGATGGTTGCATTAGTTTTCACGAATATGCCACATTGCATCGATTGTTGTTGATGTGGGTGAATATTGGATGACCCAATTAGTCCATGACAGGAAGACCAGGACCCCATTCTACGGCCTGGCACAGAGTAAGGAAAGACCAGGACCCCATTCTACGGCCTGGCACGGTTATGGGACTCGAAGACCAGGAGCCCAGAGCCCTGGGACAATGGTAAGTGATGTATGTTATGATAGGAAGACCAGGACCCCATGCTACGGCCTGGCACAGAGTTAGCTTGGACTAATTGGTGACAAGTTCACCCAACCCTTATGTGAATTGTCTGTGTTATGATGCATTTCATTGAAGCATAGTGTTAATATGTTTTATAGTTCTACTCACTGGGCTTTTAGCTCACCCCTCTCCCTTTACCCCCCAGGCTTGCAGGGACAGTATAGAGCAGGAGTCCGGATAGAGTAAAGAAGTCATGTTTATGTAATAGCTAGCAATGGACATGATCAAATTGTAATGTAAAGTCTTAATCAGTATAGTTATGTAATGAGATGATGTTTATGGATGTTAGAAGTGTGCTTGACCATAGATTGTTGTTATCCCTTTTAATACATGATCTTAGAGATTTTTATGATGTTTATATAAACCAACTCAACATATGTTATGTCACCCATTGGGGGCACTGATGAGATCCCACAGAGGGGTCAATGTTATGTTAATGTATATGCACAGGTTGAGTATGGTTGATGTATATGGAAATAAAAGTTTTAATTTTTATGTATGTTGTTGATCATGTATGGGATTATACAGGTTTACAAGTTATATGTCAGGCTTGCTACGGGTCCCGGCGGCCTTAAGCCGATCTGGATCCAAGCGCCGGTAGCGGTCCGATTTCCGGGTCGTTACAAGCATTTTCTCCAGATTGTCTCTTTACACCTAATATCTGCAAAACATGATTAAAACCACAAAATTAGGCAGAAAAGATGTAAATAAGCATCAATAGGATCGTGATAATATGGACTAAAATATGCTCTATCATCTTCCATCAGTCTTGACCTCTTGTAGCTCCTTCTCACTTCTCAAAGTAATGGCACTGACATTCTGTTTGGGGTTAGTTTCAGTTTGAGAAGGAAGCTTACCTTGGGATTCAACTTTGCTCATGAACGCGGTTACTTGTCCCATCTATTGTTGGAGAGTCTGTACAGAGTTTGTGAGTGTTTCCATCATCTTTTCGAGGTGCTGACTTGAACTTGAAGGTGCTGGTTGGGCTTGATTCTTGTGGTAGTTCTGATAGTTCTGATTATTATTGGCCCTTTCGTAGCTGAAATTTGGATGGTCTCTCCAGCCTGGATTGTATGTGTTGGAATATGGATCATGTCTAGGCTGGTTGTTATATCCTCCAATGGCTTTAACTTGCTGGTTGTCTTCTTGTAGTGTAGGACATTGATCAGTTGGATGTCTTACATATGCACAAATACCACATGGCCTAGGTAGCTGGGCTGCTTGAATCTGTTGAACCAGTCCTATGGGAAAATCTTTCATAACAGATGTTAGTTCAGAAATAGAAGGTGAACTTATCTCATTGACTCCTCTATGCAGTTGCTTTTCTTCTCCATATTGCTAATAACTTCTTGGGATGATATGGTTAAAATTTTTTTAAACAAATACTTCCCAATATCTAAGTCAATTGGCATAATAAGAGAAATCACTAGCATAAGACAGAAACCAACTAAGGATTTATATGATTATTAGAAAAGGTTTGAAAGACTGTGTACAGGTTGTCCACAACATGATATGTCAGACAGGTCCCTCATACAGTTCTTCTATGGAGGATTGCTCTTATCATAAAGGAGATTCATAGATGTAGCTTATGGAGGATCCATTGCAGACAAGACACCTAGGGAGATGCGAGAGTTGATCTCTACACTTGCAGCCTCATCTATGGGCTATGTTTCAGTCTGACTGCTTGTTTGTTCAGTTTTAACTTTTCTTTTATAGGCTTATAGCCTTACCGGTCCAGATATGAGGCCCCTCCAAGCTTCTGGGGAGATCGACCCTAGATTCAAGAGGTCGGATTGCTTGTTTTGGATTTGACCGTACTGCGGTTCGATTCTTTTGTATCCTAATGAGTCAGGGCTTTCTACTGCTCCGTTCGGTCGTTGAGAATGGTTTATTTGGCTTTTTATGTTGCTTCTGTCTCCTTGATTCTTTATCTGAGCGTTGGGCTCTCGTGTATGTATCGGTTGGTTAGGTTTTTTGCCCCCGAGTATTTATGGGCTGTCTACTCTCGAGCATTTTGCGGGCTCTTTGTTGCTTGGACCTCTTTCTAGAACAGCTGATTTGGTTTAGTACTAACGGTCAATTCTCGAGGTCGGTGCCTCTTATGATTGCCCCTGATTCTCTATTTGACTCTGTATTTTGGTATGCATTTTGCTTAGGATTCGCCTTGTGATAGAGCCAAATTTAGACCCATTTTCTATATTGTTATTTATGTTAATTTACACATTTTCTGCCTAATTTTATGGTTTTGATCTTATTTTGCAGAAAATGGAGTAAAAAGGTAATTTGGCAAAAAGGCCTTAAATCTGCCCAAAAGAGAGCAAAACTGCACAAGCATGGTTTGCCCAACTTGTTTGCCCAGACCAAAGTGAAGCTGAGATGAAGAGGAAAATTGATAGCTAACTGACCAGATTGTTTGCCCAAGACTGTTTGGGCAAACAGCAGAGCAAGACAGAAACAGAGCAAGAGTAGACAGCAGTGATCCCAGACAGCCTGTTTGCCCAAACAACGTCGAGCAAACAGCACCAGCAGGCAGAAAACCAGCAGAATCTGTCAAACTTGCTAACCAAGTCAACACGAATCTCCATGCACTCCAAACACGTGGGACAGCTCAGAAACACCTAATTACAACTCAGCACACTCTCCTACATATTTAGGAAGCCAATAATCAAAAAGACACAATTGCCCTCCAAGAATTCAAGACTAAATAGGAAAAAGAGTCCCAAACTAAAAAGGAAACTTAGGGCAGCCTCTTCAGCTATAAAAAGGCATGCAACCCAGCAAAGAAAGCATGTTGGAAATCCTTGGATCATCTTGGGATCAAGAATACCTGCAGCAGAAGCACCACAGCAGTTGCGCCCTTGCGCCAGCCCCTTCTTTCTCTCTTTTCTTGCTTTCTTTCTTTATTTTTGTGTTAGTTTCAGCCATGAGTGGCTGAAACCCTTTTTCTAGTTGAAGAATAAGGTCAAACTTTGGTTGTTTATGGATTGGGAGATCTGAACCTTTACGTTATTCTTTTATTAATCAGTATTTATGCAATTTTGTGCTTAATTCATTGTTGCTTTGTTGTTTTGATCAAATTGGCCACTTGATTCTTGATTGCAAAGTAATTATTTGTTAGTTTGGATAATTTTTAGTCCGTAATTGCTGGAATTATTCACACACAAGAACACTTGGTGTAAAAACCAAGGAATTGCATAATCTAGCAATATCACCATGTGTTTGGGTAGCTAGAATTAGGTCTCTCTATCTCTTAATGCAATTGACAGTTGTTTGTTGCCTATGGCCCAATGACGTTCCTTGGCAACTTGTTAATTAGTGATTGATTAGAGGATGTTCCCTAATTAATCTATGCTTAAGGAGGGATTTAGTTGGTGAGAAGCGTCTTCCACCTCCATAACTAATTTATTGAATCTAATAAAAGAACCTTTGTATCAATGATCAATCCCAACAACTAAAGTGGATCCAATTCTTCAACTAGGTTTTTCTCATTATTGATTTCTCTTTACTTTATTATTTGCTTTACTTGCTTGCTTTCAATTCTAGTTTAGACATCAAACCTCAAAACCCCCCAATTTACTTTTATTGTCTCTTTATTTACTTGGTCTTGTTAAGAAGAATAAGTAGTATCGATTCCCTATGGATACGATCCCTTTGCCACTATCTACAAGTTGTAAAATTGTTGATAACCAAAAGGGTTATTTTTGACCGGCCTCGACAACCGCGAGTCAAAAATTAGCGCCGTTGCCGGGGAGTTGATTTAACTAATTTGTTTTTCTTTCATGACCAGGTCTGGACACAAGGAAATTCTACCTTACGATCCAGAAATTGAGCGCACATCAAGGCAACTAAAGAAGAGGAACCAAGCCTCAAAGCCATCCACATCAACAACTGCTTTCCAAACAGCACCTACTGAAGTTACAGCCCCCCAAGAAAAAACATCTACTGTTCATACACCGGCAACATCTGAACCTGCCACAGTTACACCCATTATTGTTGGACCTGCAAAACCAGAAACTACTCTGTTTGCCCAAACAGGACAGTCACCCGCTGAAATTATCGAAACAGAACAGCCCACTGCTGTGTTTGCCCAAACAGTTGCTGATATGGCAGAATACAACATACAACCTGCTGCCCCTCACCAAATACCAGCAGAACCTGTTGTATATGCTGCAATTCATCCAGAAAATCAACCGAACTTTGCACCAATGGCTGAACCTCAAGCACCAGCTGCTGCCCATAATGGACATGCTGTCCAAGGCCAAATAATTCAGGAAAATCCAGCAATTAGGCCCCAAGTGCAAAGAGAAAGAACCATGAGAGAATTGGCAACACCTGTAGGCGATCATGCACTACTTTGCATCACCTATCCACCTCTGACAGTTCCCTTTGAACTTAAGACAGGTTTGATTCATCTTCTTCCTAAATTTAGAGGTAGAGAGAATGAAAATCCACACAAGCACTTGAAAGAATTTAATATTGTCTGTTCATCTATGAGACCTCAAGGTATATCTGAAGATCATGTTAAATTAAGAGCTTTTCCCTTTTCATTAGATGACTTTGCTAAAGATTGGTTATTTTATTTGCCACATGGATCTATAACTTCTTGGGATGATATGGTCCAAACCTTTCTGGACAAATACTTCCCACCATCTAAATCAATTGGCATAATAAGAGAAATCACTAGCATAAGACAAAAACCAACTGAAGATCTATATGATTATTGGGAGAGGTTTGAAAGACTATGTACAGGTTGTCCACAATATGATATGTCAGACAGGTCTCTCATATAGTTCTTCTATGGAGGATTGCTCCCATCAGAAAGAAAATTCATAAATGTAGCTTGTGGAGGATCCATTGCAGACAAGACACCAAGGGAGATGAAAGAGTTGATATCTACCCTTGCAGCCTCATCTAGGCAATATGGAGAAGAAAAACAACTGCAAAGAGCCAATGAGGTAAGTTCCTCCACTATTTCTGAACTATCGTCTGTGATGAAAGATTTTGCCATAGGACTGGTTCAACAGATTCAAGCAACCCAGCCACCTAGGCCATGTGGTATCTGTTCATATGTAGGACATCCAACTGATCAATGTCCTACACTCCAAGAAGACCCGCAGCAAGCAAATGCCATTGGAGGATACAATAACCAGCCCAGACATGATCCGTACTCAAACACTTACAATCCAGGTTGGAGAGACCACCCCAATTTCAGCTATGGAAGGGCCAACAATGGCCAGAACTACCAAAGAAATCAAGCCCAACCAGCACCTCAGAACTCCAACCAGAGCCTTGAAAAGATGATGGAAACACTGATAAACACCATGCAAGGCGTACGACAAGACCTAGGACAAATGGCCACCTCCATAAATAGGCTCAAAGCCCGAGGTAAGCTCTCTTCTCAAACCGAGGCAAATCCCAAACAAAATGTAAGTGCCATAATGTTGAAAAGTGGAAAAGAACTTCAAGAAGTCAAGGCTGATGATGGAGGTTCGAAATTGCAAAGACATCTAGCTGAAGAAAAACTGCCAGAAACTGAGACAGACTGCTGTTTGCCTAAACAGACTAGGCAAACAAGCAGACAGCATGAAGGCAGAGACAGTCTGCCTAAACAGACAGAGCATTGTTTGCCCAAATAGACTGGGCAAACAACACCAGCATACCAGCAGCAGAATGCGAAACAACAGCCAAGCTTCAAGATTCCTCCTCCCTTTCCAAAAAGGTTTGAAAAATCACAAAAAGAAAAAGAAGAAAGAGAGATCCTTGAAACCTTTAGGAAGGTGGAGATTAACATACCCTTGCTTGATGCGGTTAAACAAATACCAAGGTATGCAAAATTCTTGAAAGAGTTGTGCACCAACCGAAGGAAACTTGCTGAGAAAGAGAAAGTGAGCGTGGGAGAGGTAGTTACTGCTGTCATAAAGAGAAAAATACCAGCCAAGTGCAAAGATCGAGGAATGTTTGCAGTATCTTGCAAAATTGGCAATGTTGGCATAAAGAAGGCCATGTGCGACTTAGGAGCATCAATTAACGTTATGCCTCTTTCTATCTATAACTCTTTCAATGCAGGTACACTTAAGGAGACAAGAGTGGTTATTCAATTGGCTGATAGATCCGTGGTATATCCCAAAGGCGTTCTCGAAGACGTTCTAGTCCAAGTAGACCAACTTGTCTTTCCAGCTGATTTCTATGTAATTGACATGGAGGAAGACAATAACAACACCACTTCAGACATATTGCTTGGACGACCCTTCTTGAGCACGGCCAGAACTAAGATTGATGTGCATGATGGCACATTAACCATGGAATTTGAAGGGGAAGTAATAAAATTCAATGTTTATAATGCTATGAAATATCCCCATGACATGTCCCCCGTTTATGGTTTAGACATCATTGATTGCTTGAGTCAAGAAATTTTTGATATGGATCAAAATAATATGCTAACCAATGACTTCTGTAGGGAGGACAGCCAAGAAGATGAAAGAAGCCAAGAAGAGCTAAAATGGACAGCAATGGACTGCTGCCTACAGCAGACAGACTGCTGTTTGCCCAAACAGACTGGGCAAACAAGCAGACAGAAGGCAGAACAGGCAGACTACTGTCTGCCCAAACAACCAGCAAAAGCAGATCAGGCAAGCCTCTGTTTGCCCAAACATGTTCAGCAGCCAACTGAGATAGAATGCTGACCACCCAAGTCCATCCAGCAAGAAAAAGTCAGTTTGCCCACACCAGTTGCCCAAACAGCAAAAACAGAACACTGTTCACCTGGAAAAACAGCAGAAAAAGCAACCAGCAGATTACTGTCTGCCCAAACAGTATGAAAGGGGAGAATCCAGTACAGCAAGATTTTTGGCATAAGTAAGTTGTTGTTTGACCAAACCACCAGTAGAAGAAAAGAAGGCAGAAGCTTGTTTGCCCAAACAAGCTATGCAGATTGTACAAGAAGATTGCTGTTTGCCCAAACAGCAAGATAAGGCAGAATCCTGTTTGCCCAAACAGCAAAAGAAGGTGGACCCTTGTTTGCCCGAACAGCAGATTTCCACGTAGCAACTTTTGGAATATGCAGAAAAAGAGAATCCCCTCCATGAATAATCTTTCTATGCCCAAACTGACGAACCATGGTACGCAGACATTGTGAATTACCTAGCCACAGGTAATCTACCTTCTGACATGCCCAAACATACAAAAGACAAAATAAAGAAGGATGAAAAGTACTACGTTTGGGATGAGCCATACCTTTGGAAGTATTGTTCTGACCAAGTGATAAGGAGGTGCATACCAGAACAAGAGATAGCCTTAGTCCTCACATTTTGCCATTCATACAGTTGTGGTGGACACTTTGGACCAAGAAAGACAACCCATAAAATCCTCGAAAGTGGATTATTTTGGCCTAAGATTTTTCGAGATGCCTATTTATTTTGCAGATCATGTGCACGATGCCAACAAATTGGGAGTCTAAGCAACAAAAACCAAATGCCTCAAAATCCTATCATGGTTTGTGAGATATTTGATGTATGGGGTATAGACTTCATGGGGCCATTTCCGCCATCCTTTGGATACACCTATATAATCCTTGCAGTAGATTATGTATCCAAATGGATAGAAGCTAGAGCAACAAGAACCGAT
Source organism: Manihot esculenta (assembly GCF_001659605.2). NCBI lineage: Eukaryota > Viridiplantae > Streptophyta > Magnoliopsida > Malpighiales > Euphorbiaceae > Manihot > Manihot esculenta. The sequence goes on along the minus strand of NC_035169.2, from coordinate 22,743,438 downwards.
GATGCAAAGGCGGTAGTGGATTTTGTGAAGACTAACATCTTCGCTAGGCATGGGGTGCCCAAGGAGATCATCAGCGATAGAGGAACTCACTTTTACAACAAGGTAGTAGGAAATCTTCTCAAAAAGCACCATGTCATACATAAAACATCCACGGCCTACCACCCTCAAACGAATGGACAAGCTGAAGTATTTAATAGAGAAATCAAGGCCATCTTAGAAAAGACAGTATGCCCCAATAGAAAGGATTGGAGTGTACGATTGGAAGATGCTTTGTGGGCATATAGGACAGCCTACAAGACGCCCATAAGGATGTCCCCCTACAGACTGGTCTATGGAAAATCATGCCACCTTCCAATTGAACTTGAACATAAGGCTTACTGGGCTGTCAAGAATTGCAACATGGATCTTAAGGAGGCTGGAGCCCAACGGAAGTTACAACTTCAAGAACTAGAAGAAATCATACGAGACGCCTATGAGACTTCTTGGGACTACAAAGCTAAAACCAAAGCCTTCCATGACAAGCGGATTTCAAGAAAACATTTCAAGGTCAGTGATAAAGTCTTACTCTTCGATTCTCGTCTGAAATTATTTCCAGGGAAACTACGGTCTAGGTGGATTGGGCCATTCATTGTGGAAAATATCTATCTCCATGGAGCCGTAGATATTCGCAGCATAGAAACTGAGAAGGTCTTCAAAGTGAATGGGCATCGTCTGAAACTGTTCTATGAGGAGTTTGCAGTGCAAGTGGTGGAAGAGATTCCACTAAATCATCCACCATAGAAGCTGAGCTTATTGTAATTCAAAAAAATTAAAAAAAAAAAAGGAGATATGTGACTGTTTGCCCAAACAGCTAGGACAAACAAACCTAGATGTGCAGGAACCAGTGTTGCAACCCAAATTTTACTTCTTTTGCAGGTTGTAGACTGCTTGACCAAGCCTGTTCACCCACACGAGCTGGGCAAACAGCAGAAATAACTCAAAAAGAGGTTGGCATACTGTTTGCCCACACAGCAAGCTACCTGTTCGACCAGCTTGTTTGCCCACACAGCTGGGCAAACAACAAGCCTTCACACAGAATGCTGCAGAAATTCCAGTTGTTCGACCAGCCTGTTTGCCCACACAACTGAGCAAGCAGCAGACCCGTGCGCAAAAAGCTGCTAGACCACACTTCATATCATTGTGAGATCACACTGTTTGCCCACGCAAGCTGAGCAGACACCCACGGCAACAGAAGCAACAAGAAATCTTAAACAGGGCAGTAATTTCTTCATCTTTATTCAATATTCTATTATGCCGTCCCCATGACAACTCTTCTTCTTCTCAAAACCTCTTGTTGCTACACAAAATGGGCAACACCTTTCGCAATTTTTGCAATCTTTCGCTGTCCCATTGCATGCCAACATGTTTGGACATTACACAATCAGCAAGCCAATCAGCGGGCAGCCTATGTCAACAAGCCTACCAACCAGCAGACCAACCACCAGTGCAGCACATCCTGCCACCTGCACACAGACACACCTAAAGCCAGCTGTTTGCCCAAACAGAATTGGGCAAACAGCCACACTAGGGAAGTACCAGTTTTTCTTTTTTGAACTTTAATTTTTCCATACATTGAGGACAATGCATAAGTTAGGTGTGGGGGTGCATATCTCTGAATTTTACTTTTAAGTTTATTTTTGCTTTAATCTTTAGTTTGCTTGCATTAGGCAAAATTTTTTCATTTTTATTTATGCTTTCACTAATACACACACAACCACAACCTTCTTCTTCTTTTTGATTTGCTCTACTCAAACTGATGAACTATGTTAGATGAGTTTTTCTTTCCATGACCCCATTGATGTGATGACTCTTTAAACTTATGTTGAATCAATTGCAGTGAGTTATATTCATGTTTGGGAATTGCCTTTTGAATTGAATCTTAGAGCTTGCCAATGGTGAAAAATATACTGATGGCCCTCAATTGATTGAGAATAAATTAAAGTTGTGTGAATGAACTTAACATGACTTAATTTAGCAATTGGTGTTGATTTGCCCAAATCATTGAAAGAAAGAAAATTCAGCAAAGGCAAAGTCCTCAAAAGCACAAATCAAAAACTGTTCCAATGGTCAAAAGACTAAGAACAGAGCTAGTAGCCACTTGGAAAGGTGACCAACTGAAAAATATAAAAACTCTCAACATCAAAAATAGGTTGGTGACCTCTCCAAGCAAGGAAAAAAGTGCAAAAAGAAAAAAAAATAATAAAGCCTAAATAAAAGTACTTCAAGGTAAGGGCAAGTCACTCTGAAAGCTAGAAAAAGTCTAAACAAAAATGTGCATGATCTCTCTTGAGGAAAACAAATCCTAGCCATGGTAAGTAAAGGGAAACAAGGAAAGAAGGTGAGCAACCTTGATGCATATATTCTTCACTGCAATGATTCAAAATAGGTGTCTAGAGTAAGAGCTAAAGTGGTAATAAGGATCTAGAGTAAGAAAGCTTATTTGACTAAGTCTATTTGCTTGAGGACAATCAAAGGGTTAGGTGTGGGGGTATTTGATAGAGCCAAATTTAGACCCATTTTCTATATTGTTATTTATGTTAATTTACACATTTTCTACCTAATTTTGTGGTTTTGATCTTATTTTGCAGAAAATGGAGTAAAAAGGTAATTTGGCAAAAATTGCCTTAAATCTGCCCAAAAGAGAGCAAAACTGCACAAGCATGGTTTGCCCAACTTGTTTGCCCAGACCAAAGTGAAGCTGAGATGAAGAGGAAAATTGATAGCTAACTGACCAGACTGTTTGCCCAAGACTGTTTGGGCAAACAGCGAAGCAAGATAGAAACAGAGCAATAGTAGACAGCAGTGATCCCAGACAGCCTGTTTGCCCAAACAACGTTGGGCAAACAGCACCAGCAGGCAGAAAACCAGCAGAATCTGTCAAACTTGTTGACCAAGTCAACACGAATCTCCACGCATTCCAAACACGTGGGACAGCTCAGAAACACCTAATTACACCTCAGCACACTCTCCTACATATTTAGGAAGCCAAGAATAAAAAAGATACAATTGCCCTCCAAGAATTCAAGACTAAATAGGAAAAAGAGTCCCAAACTAAAAAGGAAACTTAGGGCAGCCTCTTCAGCTATAAAAGGGCATGCAAACCAGCAAAGAAAGCATGCTGGAAATCCTTGGATCATCATGGGATCAAGAATACCTGCGGCAGAAGCACCACAGCAGCTGCGCCCTTGCGCCAGCCCCTTCTTTCTCTCTTTTCTTGCTTTCTTTCTTTATTTTTGTGTTAGTTTCAACCATGAGTGGCTGAAACCCTTTTTCTAGTTGAAGAATAAGGTGAAACTTTGGTTGTTTATGGATTGAGAGATCTAAACCTTTACGTTATTCTTTTATTAATCAGTATTTATGCAATTTTGTGCTTAATTCATTGTTGCTTTGTTGTTTTGATCAAATTGGCCACTTGATTCTTGATTGCAAAGTAATTATTTGTTAGTTTGGATAATTTTTAGTCCGTAATTGCTGGAATTATTCACACACAAGAACACTTGGTGTAAAAACCAAGGAATTACATAATCTAGCAATATCACCATGCGTTTGGGTAGCTAGAATTAGGTCTCTCTATCTCTTAATGCAATTGACAGTTCTTTGTTGCCTATGGCCCAAGGATGTTCCTTGGCAACTTGTTAATTAGTGATTGATTAGAGGACATTCCCTAATTAATCTATGCTTAAAGAGGGAATTGGTTGGTGAGAAGCATCTTCCACCTCCATAACTAATTTGTTGAATCTAATAAAAGAACCTTTTGTATCAATGATCAATCCCAACAACTAAAGTGGATCCAATTCTTCAACTAGGTTTTTCTCATTATTGATTTCTCTTTACTTTATTATTTGCTTTACTTGCTTGCTTTCAATTCTAGTTTAGACATCAAACCTCAAAACCCCCCAATTTACTTTTATTGTCTCTTTATTTACTTGGTCTTGTTAAGAAGAATAAGTAGTATCGATTCCCTGTGGATACGATCCCTTTGCCACTATCTACAAATTGTAAAATTGTTGATAACCAAAAGGGTTATTTTTTACCGGCCTCGACAACAGCGAGTCACCTTGCCTTAATTCGATCTTCCTATTGGGTTTACCAGTACCGAGCTCATTTTCTTGAGATCGGCATGGTGCTTTGGCGCTTTGGCGCTGCGAGCCTTGCATTGGCCGTTAGTAGGTTGCATTGCTACATGATACAGGCGTTGGGGCGCCTTAGTTTAGTTTCTATATATGCTGGCTATTTTGCGAGATCGAGGTCTTATTAGCCTGTAATCCGAGCTCTTTCGAGAGGTCGGTTTCAGATTTTTTATTTATGCCTCAGTACCTTCTTTAGGTCGGCATGGCGCTCTGGCGCTTTTGTCTGTCGTATGGGATCAAAATCTCTTTCCCTTATGACTCGAGCTCCTTTGGGAGGTCGGAGTTTAGCTTTTCATTTATGGTCCCATGCCCCAATCTTTTATGTGAGGTAGGAATTATGTTCTTATGCGTTGTTTTTGCGTTTTGTCATTGTATACCGCTGTTCGCTGTGAGCATGTGACACCGAAAGATCTTTAGGGATTTCGGTCTTTGTTGCTCCAGGAGATCTTGGGGATCTCGCCTGTCATTTTTTTGCTCCGGGAGATTTTTGGGATCTTTGCCGGCCGTTTTTGCTCCGGGAGGTCTTTGAGATCCTGGCCGGCCGTTTTTACTCCAAGAGATCTTACGGGATCCTGGCCGTTTTTGCTTCGGGGAGATCTTGGAGATCCCGCCGGCCATTTTTGCTCTGGGGAGATCTTGGAGATCCTGCCGTTTTTGCTCCGAGGAGATCTTGGAGATCCCGCCTGCCATTTTTGCTCCAGGAGATCTTACGGGATCCTGGTCTTCTACCCCCCTGAGGTCTTTATGTCTCAGTGAGGTCTTGTAGCGAGATTTAGGATTTTTCTGCAAAATAAAAGCTTGCACAGAGTATATATTACGGGGATGCTCATTGTTAATTTGATAATATTCATCAATCAATAATATGTCGCATATGTCACTGTAATACCCGACTAGACTCCGGTATCGGAATTCTTACCGTCTGGTGGAATCTCGAATATCGGAAACCTCTAGAAGGGTAAAATCATGCTTTTATAAAATTTTTTAATGTATTTTATGATTTTAAGTAAAAAAGAAACTGAGTTTTGAATGAAAAAAATACTATGGAAGCATTTCCAGGTTCGGCCGCCGAACATTGGATAGTTTAGGGGGGCAAGTTAGGCTCCCGAAAGTGGCTCAGGTTCGGCCGCCGAACCCCATGTTCGGCCGCTGAACTTGCATGAGTTTTGGAGGCACTTTAGGCTTCCGAAGGTGGTCTGGCCAGCCCCTATATAAGGGCTCCTTGGCCGAAACGGGCGAGCTTTCTCCCCTATTTTCGGCCAACGGTGAGTCCATGCCCTCCCATGGTTGGTTTTGTTGATTTTCCTCAAATCTTTCAAGTTTTAACGAGTTTTATCTTGGTTTGAAGATATTTGAGCAAAAGGATCGAGGTTGGTAACTTGGAGACCCCAGGAGCTCGATCTCTCCCATCTTCGAGTTGGATCGCCTCTCCTCTCGTTCTCCAAGAGGTAAGAGTAGATCCTTAGCTCATTTCATGTTTTAAACAAGTTTTATGCAAGATTATGGGGTAGAAATGCATGTTTAGGCTTGTAGTGAGTTTTTGGTTAATGTTGTGTATATGGACAATGTGTGTTGTATATGTACGTTTGATGTGTTTTGGTTGGGGTTTAGGATAGTTTGAGACCCCTATGAGCTTATGTATGTGTGTATGCATGTTGAGGAAGTGTTGGCTTTGAGTTGTATGGTTTGGGAGGTAAATGTGCATTGTGGAGGCTAAGTTCTGCCCTTTGGAAGAATTCAAGTTCAGCAGCTGAAGGGACTTTCGGCCACCGAACCTGCCTGTGGAGGCAAGCTTTCAGCTGCCGAACCCTGCCTCCGAAAATTGGACTTTCGGCTCTGGAAGGGAGTTTCGGCCGCCGAAGGTGCCGCCGAACATGCATGAGTTTCGTCTCTGGAAGGAACCTTCGGCCGCCGAAAGTGCCGCCGAAGGTGCATGACTTTCGGCTCTGGAGGGACTTTCGACCGCCGAACATGCCGCCGAAAGTGCCCTGTTCAGCCTTCCTTTGCATGTTTTCTATGATTATTTTAAGGTGTTTTAGGGGGTTTTTGGGGAGTATTTTTATAGTCATGTTCATGTATGTTTGGTCCCTCATTTGAGTCCACCTGTGTAGGTTCGGACCCGAGGAACCGAGGACCCCAGCAGTGAGACAGCTGCTTCAATGTCTTGTCAGAGCTAGCCTGAGGTGAGTGGAATGATTCTTTACGTTTCAAAGCAAATAATGAAAGTTTTAGCATGATTCACGCATCATGAATGCCATGAGATTTATTAGGTTGTTTGCATTAGAATTCATGAATATGTTGCATTGCATATTATGTTGTTGATGTGGATGAATGTTGGATGATCCATTAGCCCTTTAATGCTATGATATGGTATGATGATGATATGGTATGGAAGTCCAGGAAGACCCATTCTACGTCCCTGGCACTATGTAAGAGAAAGTCTAGGAAGACCCATTCTACGTCCCTGGTATATTGGAATGATATGATATGTTATGTAAGAGGAAGTCCAGGAAGACCCATTCTACGTCCCTAGCACTATTGGATATGTTAAGAGCTATTGGTGACAAGTTCATCCTTGATGTGATATATTTGTGATGTGATGCATTTCTTGAAAGCATGAATTTTAATGTAATATTTTTACCATTCTGCTCACTGGGCTCTAGTAGCTCATCCCTCTCCCTTAACCCCCAGGTTTGCAGGTACGGGATATACCAGGAAGTCATCAGGAGTAAAGTCTTGTTTATGTAATAGTTAGCAGTGGACATGAGAATGATGTAATGTAAAGTATAGTATAGAACGGTTATGTAATGTAATGATATGTCATTGAGGATTAGTATTGTGCTTGACCCTCGTATGTATGTTAATCCTTTTTTGATACATGATCTTTTAATGAAATGTTTTAATGATGTTTTATGTAAACCAGGCTTAATGTATGTTATGATACCCCATTGGAGCATTTGATGAGGGCTCCAGTGTGTGGTTTATGTTTATGAGTTGTGCATGCACAGGTTAAGCTTGGTAAATGAAAAGAAAAAATTTTATGTTTATGAGTTTATGTTTGATCATGTATGAGATTAAACAGGTTTACAGGATGTATGTTAGGCTTGCTACGGGTCCTGGCGGCCTTATGTCGATCTGGATCCTAGCGCCGGTAGCGGTCCGGTTTCCGGGTCGTTACAGAGTGGTATCAGAGCCCTAGGTTCATATGGTTGGACCTAGAGAGTGTCGGGCTCATAGATGTTTTAGAAGGGCAAGCACAATAGGAAAGATCATGTCCACTAAGATAGGATGTGGAGTCCTGTCTTGTATGATGATGTGAAATGCCATGATACTATGCATGTGCATTAATGCTATGATATGTATGCTATGTATGTGATGCAGGTTCATGTGTTTCCACATGAACCATATGATGCTAATGTTTTATGTGATGGGTGTTGTTTTTCAGTAAGCAAGATGAGAGGAACTCGTCGATCCGCACGATTGACTGGAGTACCACCTCAGGACGAGGGCACGGATGCCCGTCCTCCTACATTGCCTAGGGCAATGTCCTGCAGGTCTAGCAGGAAAAGGACATCAAGGGACCCTAGAATGTCTTTTGATGGAAGCAGAAGGGGAACAGTTCAGGGTGGAATGCCAGTAGATGTGGGGGATGATATGGATGTGGATCAGAGTAGGGATGGCAGTCTTGGTGTTAGTATGTCAGAAGAGGGCATGGGAGAGTCACAGGGAGGCACTCAGGCCTCAGGGTTTGTTCAGCCACCCCAATACCCACCCTTTTCACAGAATCCCGGGTATTCGATGGGAGGTACATCGGATTACCCCAGTTTTAACCTTTATCCTTCTCACATGCCATACCCACCTTTCTACCCACGATACCCACAGTACCCTATGTACCCACCTCTATCTTTCTACCCAGGTACAGCAAACCCTAATCTAGGGAATGTTGCACCTCCTCCACCACCAGCAGAACCTACTGTCCCAGAAACCCAAGTACCTAAACCTAGCTCATCTGGAGGGAGCAAGGTCAAGATGACCGATTACATGAAGCTAGGTGCTCCCTAGTATGAAACAGGTGATGACCCGTTTGAGTACCTCGGGAGGGTCAAGATGATTACAGATGAGATAGGAGCTGACGACAGTAGAGCCATTCAGATGGTTGGGTTCACACTGAAGTGCAAGAAGGCCCGGGAGTGGTTTAAGAACTATGTGAACCCGAGGGTGGATAGCATGTCCTGGGAAGAGTTTGCAAATGAGTTTGCAGGATGGGCTTTCCCTGAAAGCTCCAGGGAGATGAAGATGATTGAATTTGAGCAGTTGAGGCAGACAGAGGAGATGAGCGTAGATGAGTACACAGATAGGTTTTTGGAGCTGTTGCCATTTGCTGGGCAAAATCTGGACACAGATCAGAAGAAGGCTAGGAGGTATATCATGACGCTCCATTCCAGGTATTCCTCCTTGATCCAGTCAGCAGAAAGGGAGAGTTTCCATGCCATAGTGGATATGGCCCGGAGAATGGAGGCTAGTGCAATAATCGAGGGAAGAGTTATGCAGTCAGTGGCGCAGCCTTCTGGTTCCAAGACCCCAGGTGGGGGAAAGTCAGACTCATCTTCTTTGAGTTCAGGCAGTAAGAGGTGGAGCAATACCACCAAAAAGTCAAAGAAGAACAAGTTCTGGAACAAGATCAAGTCAGGTCTGGGTTTAGGAAGTGGCTCGAGCTCAGGTGCAGATAATGCAGTATGTATGAGGTGTGGTAAGCCACACAAGGGAGTCTGCCGGGCTGGGACGACTGCATGTTTCAGGTGTGGTTAGGAGGGACACATGGCTCGTGAGTGTCCTTGTAACGACCCGGAAATGGACCGTCACCGGCGCTAGGATTCAGGTCGGCATAAGGCCGCCAGAACCCGTAGCAAGCCTGCTATACTCTCTGTGTACCTGTAAAAACTCATACATGATCATATATTTTCTGTGAAAATAAAAACTTTTCTTTCTCTGAACTATGGCTTAACCTGTGCATGCACAATCTCTATACTTTGTACTCTGTACCCCTGACTAGAGCTTGCTCTAGATGGGTTAAATCATACCTGTTAAGCCTGGTTTTTCACCTGTTTGTAAAACAGTTATATAACTTGATCATGTATACAAAAGACTTATAAAATAGAATAACTAAGTCAAGCACACTTTAACTATTTACACAACTAATACATCTCTTTAATATTACATATCCACTCTAACTATTACAAGCTCTTTATTTTTTTTTTATGCACCTCTGACTTGCCCTTGTACAACCTGTATACTGAAACCTGCAAAACTGGGAATAAGGGAGAAGGATGAGCTCTATAGCCCAGTGAGTAGAACAATAAAACCTGTCATTAAAACATGATCTTATGGAATGCATCATATCACAGACAATTCACATCTAGGGTAAACCTGTCACCACATAGTCCCAGTATCTAATCCGTGCCAGGCCGTCGACTGGGGTCCTGGTCTTCCTGTAATGCATATATACATCCATACATACATACACACATATTTTAAATTTCCAGGCCATTGATGAGGTCCTGGATTTTTCCTGTATAAATAATAAATCTGCCAGGCCATCGCATGGGGTCCTGGACTTCCTGTACAAAAACAAACCTGTCAGGCCGTAGAATGGGGTCCTGAACTCTCTATACCTGCCAGGCCGTAGAATGGGGTCCTGGACTTCCTGTCTGGGACTATTGGATCATTCAGCATTCACCCACATCAACAATTAACTATGCAATGCAACATATTCGTGATTTCTAATGCAATCATCCTATGCATACTCATGATGAATGAAATATGCTAAAAACATTACATTTCGTAATTAAAAGAATTAAGTGTAGTTCCACTCACCTCTGACTGACTCTGACTGACTCTGCAGGTTCCTGAAGCGGTACTCACTGCTGAACTTTCTGGTTCCTCTGGTCTGTGCCTACACAGATAGACTTCAATGAGGGACCAAACATACTCTAACATATCTCTAAACATCTCCCCAAAAACCCCTTAAAACACCTTAGAACAACCATGGAAAACATGCAAAGGAAAGCTGGACAGGGCACTTTCGGGGGCACCTTCGGCGGCCGAAAGTGCATGACAGATCCGAAAGTCCAAATGTTCGGGGGCAACCTTAGGCAGCCAAAACTGCCTTCAGAAGAGGTTCGGCGGCCGAACTCCCACATTCGGCGGCCGAACCTGAGTTCATCCAGAACTCAGCTTCGTGCACAACCATGCCATCCAAACACTAACCCTCCAAACATGCATCCCACCTCTCCAAACATGCTCTAACACTTAATCATGCATATAGGAGTCTTAAACCACATTAAAACTCCAACCAACAACACACATCAAGCATACATATAGCATAAACGATTTATGCACCCTACTATGCACAACTTATGCATACACATGCATAACTCCCCTTCTCCTTCATCAAGCTTATGTAAAACATGATAAAAACTAAGGATTCACACTTACCTCTTGAAGAACAAAGGTTGGTGTGACTCCAAACTTGAAGAGATGGAGATTCAAGCTTCACAAGTTCTTAAACTCCACAACTTCTCAAAACTATCTTAAACTCACTTTAAACTTGTTTTTCTTTGAAAGCTTTGATGAGAAACTAGGTAAGTCACTAAGGGGAAGCATGAACATGTCTCTGACCCAAAGGAAAGCTTAAGCACCTCCTTTCTCGGCCAAAAGCACCTTTAACAAAGAACCACCGCTTAACATTTGGTGGCTAAAGCTACATGCAACACCTCACCACCTTCGGAGGCCGAACATTAGAGTTTAGGGGGCCGAACATGGGGTACTTTCGGCGGCCGAACTTCAACTTTCGGGGGCCGAAAGTGGCAAAGACTTCCTTAGCCTTTTCTCTTCAAAACTCATTTCTTTTCTAAAACAAAAGCTTAAAACATGTAAAAACATTTTAGAAAACCTTCACTCTACCCTTCAGGGATGCTTTGACATCCTAGATTCCATCGGACGGTAGGAATTTCGATGTCTGAACATGCCGGGTATTACATTCTCCCCCCCTTAAGAACATTCGTCCTCGGATGTTTCTAAAACAATAAACAAAAAGGAGGAAACTTGTAATACCCGGCTAGAATCCGGCATCGGGATTCCTGCCTTCCGGCGGAATCTAGGGTGTTGGATCTCTCTAGAAGGGGTAAAATGTGTTTTCTAAAATGTTTTTCACATGATTTCATGGTTTTAAAAGGAAATAAATTTAGTTTTGAAAGGAAAAAGACCAAGGAGGCAATTGCCAGGTTCGGCCGCCGAAAGTGAAGTTCGGCCGCCGAACATGGGAAGGCTTCGGGAGCGCCTTTGGCCTCCGAAAGTCTTGTTTAAACGAGCCAAGGTTCGGCCGTCGAAAGTCAAGTTCGGCCGCCGAACATGCATGAGTTTAGGGGGCACGTTAGGCTGCCGAAGGTCTTCGACCAGGCCACCTATAAAGGGCCCTCAAATCGGAAATGGGTGAGTTTCCTCCCCATTCTCAAGCTCAGGTGAGTTCTTGTGCTCTTTTGGTCGTTTTCGTGTTTTCTCTACCTATCTCTCAAGTTTTTCATGATTTCTACCCTTGTGTTTGAAGATTTAAAGCTTAAAAGGAGTTTTGGGAGCTTGGAGCTTTTGGAGCTTGGATTCTCCACACCTCCGAGTTAGGGGTCACACCACCCTCGATCTTCAAGAGGTAAGTGTAGATCCTTGCTTCCCTAGTGTTTTCATGAAGTTTTATGAAGTTTTTGATGGTTGAGTATGGGTAGATATGCATGTTTAAGTTTATGTGGGTTTTATACCCAATGTATGTTATGTGATGTTTGTGTTGAGGAGTTTATGTTAGTTTATGCTCCTTTATGCTTGTGGGAGTGAGTATGCATGATTGGGAGAGAGTATGTGAGGATTTGGGTATATTTGAGTTTGGTTTTTGGCTTGGCAGAATCGGACCTGTCGTCCAGAGGGGACCAGGTTCGGCCACAGAAAGGAGTTTCGGCCGCCGAACCTGCATGGGAGGCAGTCTTTAGGCTGCCGAATGTGCCCCCGAAGGAGGGACTTTCGTTTCTGTCCTAGGGTTTCGGCCGCCGAACCTGCCGCCGAACCTACCCGAGTTTCGTCTCTGGAAGGGACTTTCGGCCGCCGAAGGTGCCGCCGAAAGTGCCCTGTCCAGCCGTTTCTTGGGTGTTTTCTATGCATGTTTAAGTGATGTTTAGAGGGGTTTTTGGGGAGTTGTTTATGAGTTGTTAGAATGTGTTTGGCACCTCATTCGAGTCCACCTGTGTAGGATCGGACCCGAGAGACCGAGGAGGCCATCAGTGTTAGCAGTTGCAGAGTCAGTCAGCGTCTGCTAGGAGGTGAGTAGAACTAAACTTAATCTTTTATGCACAAAATCTAATGCCTAAAGCATGAGCATGCATCATGATTATGTATAGTAGGTTGATTGCACTAGTTCACGAATATGTTGCATTGCATTATTTCATGTTGATGCTGAGGTAGGGTGGACCGAGGCGACTTCAATAGCCCATATCTGTCACGAGTCTTGTCTTAGTCCTTTGAGAGCCGGACAAGTACATGTAGGAAAGTCCATGTGAGCTCTCTGTGGACCAGACACCATGTCATGTATGTTACAGGCCTTTGTGAGCTCCTATGGGGGAGCCGGGCACCGACAGAGGGATTTTTGATGTCATGTCCATCCTCTGAGAGGAAAGATGCATGCAAAAAGACAGACTCTCAGAAACCAGGGTCCGTGGGGAATAAATATTGCATAAGCCCCGAGGCGGACAAGATTATGTGATTTCTCTGTGTTATGATGCATTTCATGAAAGCATGTAATTAATGAACTGTTTTCTATGTTTCTACTCACTGGGCTTTTTAGCTCACCCCTTCCCCCTAACCCCAGTGTTGCAGGTTTAAGTCAGAGCTCAGAAGTCAGCAGGGTAAAGATAAAGTGACGTGTGTTTGTAATAGTATTAGATTAGTACTTTTAGTGTGGACATGTATTGTAATTGATATATGGATTTGTAAGAGAAATGTAATGTAAAGTATAGTAGACTGTGCTTGGCCCTGAGACTTGGTTAGTCCCTGTTTAATACATGATGTATGTTATGCTAGATGTTGAGTTATGTTTGAACTAATCTTGTGGCATGTGTTGTTTACCACGTTATGTAATGGATGAGGACCCTAGAGGAGGTCTGATGTTTGTGGTTTGAGGCATGCACAGGTTAGGTTCTAGTTGTTGGATGTAATACCAGTTTGATGTATGTTATGTTGACCCAGCTAGAGTTGTGATGAGGGCTCTAGTAGGGGGTTCCTTTATGTTTTCAGTTATGTCGCATACAGGTCAGGCTCGGTATTTACATCATATGTTTCAGTTTTTATGTTAAAGTTTTGTTCATGTAAGGGATTTGACCAGGTGATAGGAGGTATGTTTGGCTTGCTACGGGTCCCGGCGGCCTTAAGCCGATCTGGATCCTAGCGCCGGTGGCGGTTCGGGCCGTTACAGAGGGGTATCGGCTTAAGGCCGCCGGGACCCGTAGCAAGCCTACATACCTCCTGTAAACCTGTGGAATCCCATACATAGCAACATATACATGATCTGTAAAAATTTTCTTTTCTCTTATCCAAGCAAAACCTGTGCATGCACAAAATCATACATAAACCCCACACTGGAGTCCTCATCAAATACTCCAATGGGGTATCATCATCATACATGTCAGCTTGGATAATCATAGTCATAACATCATTACTCATTAAACACTCTGTACATAATGGGGATTCACACACCTCTAGGTCAAGCACTACTATAATCCTCAATACATCATCAAATCATTCATTACATTACATAGTCATAAATACTCATTACATCTTGTTCATGTCCACTACTATCTATTACAACATACATGACTTGACTTCACTCTAGCCGACTTCTTGATCTATCCTGTACCTGCAACTCTGGGGATAAAGGGAGTGGGGTGAGCTACTAGAGCCCAGTGAGCAGAAACTAAAAACATTTGTTTTAATTCCTCCATTTTTAGGTATATTATTATTCATTTTATTATTATTTAACTTTTTCTTTCTTTTTCTCATTCATGCTTTCATGTATGCGCCATAACACAAACATTTCACAACAAGGATGAACTTGTCACCATTTAGCCCCTATCTTTCTTACTTATACATGCCGGGGGCGTAGAGCCGTAGCAGGCACACCCGGACTTCCATAATCTGTCATAGTGCCAGGGGCGTAGAGCCGTAGCAGGCACACCTGGGCTCACATAGGCTATCATGACATACAAGGGCTAATGGATCATTCAACATTCATCCACATCAACAACAAAGTATGCAATGCAACATATTCGTGAATTCTAATGCAAACAACCTAATATTGCATGGCATAATGATGCATGGGCAATGCTTTATGATTCATTCATTTATTCATTTACTTTAAAGCTTAAGGGGTTGTTCCACTCACCTGGTAACTGAAGCTTTAACAACGAACTCTAAACGACTATCTCACAACCGGGGGTCTCGGTTCCTCGGGTCCGAACCTACACAGGTGGACTCAAATGAGGCACCAAACATACATGAACATGACTCTAAAATACTCCCCAAAGACCCCCTAAAACATCCTGAAACCTCACATGAAATCATGCAAGAAACGGCTAAACAGGGCACTTTCGGCGGCAGGTTCGGCGGCCGAAAGTCCCTCTGCAGCCGAAAGTCATGCAGGTTCGGCGGCCGAACCTCCCAGACAGAGACGAAACTTGAGTTTCGGGGGCAGGCTTCGGCAGCCGAAACTGCCTCCACAAGGGGGTTCGGCGGCCGAAAGTCACTTCGGCGGCCGAACCTGAGTTTCTGCCGAAGGGCAGAAACTTGGCTCCCTTGTGTCCACAGCCTCCAAAACGCCTCAAAACATGCATAAACTTGTTTCTACACATGCATACACATCATACATCACACCTAAGGGTCTCAAACTATAATATACCCCAACTACAACACTTCAAACAACACATTTCCAACATACATTGCTCAAATCACAACATAAATCCATAAACCTAACAACAAGCCTAAACATGCATTCTACCCCATCAACTTGCATAAAACTTTCATAAAACATAAAAGAAGCATAGATCGAAGCTTACCTCTTGAAGATCGAGAGGAAGAACGACCCTAGCTCGGAAAATGGAGGGATTTAGCTCCAAGACTTCCAAGCTCCAAACTTGCTTAAAAACACTCAAAAACTTTTGTGGAACCTTAAAACTCAAAGAAAATGGTGGGGATTGAAGGAAAAACACAACATTTGTGAGAGGGAGGTCGGAAGCTTGCTGTGGCTGAAAATGGGAGAAAACTCTCCCATTTCGGCTAAGTGCCCCTTTTATAGGTGGCTGGCCAGGCCACGTTCGGGGGCCGAAAGTGCCTCCGCATGCATGCAAGGTTCGGCGGCCGAACTTGGAGTTCGGCGGCCGAACCTGCATTTCCCTTACTCAAAACTTTCGGGCGCCTAAAGTCCCTCCGAAAGCATGCATGTTCGGCGGCCGATCTTGGGAGTTCGGCGGCCGAACCTGGGTTTTCCTCCAAAGATTTTTCATGCAAAAACTCATTTAATTGCTTACTTAAAAACATGAAATACATGAAAACATTTCATAAAATCATAGTTTTACCCTTCTAGAGGTTTCCGACATCAGAGGTCCCACCGGACGGTAGGGATTCCGATACCGGAGTCTAGCCGGGTATTACATTCTCCCCCCCTTAAGAACATTCGTCCCCGAATGTTCCTCAACTAACATACTAAGCATGGCATCAATTCTAACATACAACATATCATACATGCAACACATAGAACGACTAACACTCACCTCAAAACAGATGGGGGTATTGCTGGAGCATGGACTCTCGTGTCTCCCAGGTGCATTCCTCAATATTGTGGTGGTTCCAAAGGACTTTCACCATCGGGATTTCCTTGTTCCTAAGCTTTCTGATCTGAGTGTCTAGGATCCGCATTGGCTGTTCTACATAGGTGAGATCCTCTTGGATCTCCATATCAGGCTCACTAAGAACCTTTCCAGGATCCGACACATACTTCCGTAACAGAGAAACATGGAAAACCGGATGGATTCTCTCCATCGAAGCAGGCAAGTCTAGCTTGTACGACACATTACCGACCCTCTGAAGCATCTCGAAAGGACCGATGTACCGTGGAGCTAACTTACCCTTCTTCCCGAACCGAACCACTCCTTTCATAGGAGACACCTTGAGCAAAACCAAATCCCCCTCCTGAAACTCTAGCTGTCTTCTGCGGGTATCTGCATAACTCTTCTGTCTGCTTGTAGCAGTCTTAATCCTCTCTCTGATTATGGGTACCACCCTGCTGGTAAGCTCTACTAACTCCGGACCCGCAAGAGTCCTCTCTCCTACTTCCTCCCAGCAGATAGGTGATCTGCACTTCCTCCCATACAAAGCTTCATATGGAGCCATCCCTATGCTAGCATGATAGCTGTTATTGTAGGCAAACTCCACCAAAGGTAGATGCTGCCTCCAAGAACCGCCAAAATCTAGCACACACATTCTGAGCATATCCTCTATTGTCTGGATGGTCCTCTCTGACTGTCCGTCCGTCTGTGGGTGGAAGGCAGTACTGAAGTCTAATCTGGTACCCATAGCGTTCTGCAGACTCCGCCAAAACCTGGAGGTGAACTGGGGCCCTCTATCTGACACTATAGATACAGGGACCCCATGCAGTCTGACAATCTCATCTACGTACACCTGCGCCAACTTGTCCACAGAGTAACCACTCCTGACAGGGATGAAGTGAGCAGATTTGGTGAGTCTGTCCACAATCACCCATATGGAGTCCAATCTGTTGGACATCGCCGGTAACCCCACTACGAAGTCCATAGCTATGTTCTCCCATTTCCATTCTGGAATAGGTAGCGGGTTAAGCATTCCAGCCGGCTTCTGATGCTCTAGTTTCACCCTCTGACACACATCGCAGGCTGACACGAACAGTGCCACGTCCTTCTTCATAGCTGGCCACCAATACACTCTCTTCAGATCCTGATACATCTTGGTGGCTCCAGGGTGAACACTATACCTGGTATTATGGGCTTCCCCCATAATATCTCCCTTCAGACCAATGTCATCTGGCACACATAATCTGTTCCCGTAGCGGAGGATCCCCTTATCATCAAACTTGAACTCATTACTCTGGCCTGACTGAACCGTTCTGGCTATCCTGACCAACTCTGGGTCCTCATGCTGTTTCTGAGCTACCTGCTCCAGAAACACGGGTGTCACTCTCATCTGAGCCACTAAGGCACCTGTGCCAGACAACTCCAACTGTAATCCCTCACTCATAAGTCTGTGGAACTCCTTCACCACTGGCCTCCTCTCTGCTGAAATGTGGGATAGACTGCCGAGTGATTTCCGGCTTAGGGCGTCTGCCACAACATTCGCCTTACCCGGATGGTACTGAATCTTGCAATCATAGTCACTCAACAGCTCTACCCATCTCCTCTGCCTCAAATTCAAATCTCTCTGACTCAAGATGTGCTGCAGGCTCTTATGATCTGTGAAGATCTCACACTTTACCCCATAAAGGTAATGCCTCCACATCTTGAGTGCAAAGATCACTGCTGCCATCTCTAGGTCATGTGTGGGGTAATTCAGCTCATGCTTCTTCAGCTGCCTAGAAGCATAAGCGATCACCCTCTCATTTTGCATTAGCACACAACCCAGTCCCACACGGGACGCATCACAATATACTGAGAAGTCATCAACACTTTTTGGCAGAGCTAACACCGGTGCTGAAGTCAACCTCCTCTTAAGCTCCTCAAAGCTTTCCTCACACTGATCGGTCCATATGAACTTCTGATTCTTCTTTGTCAATTTGGTCATAGGAGCAGCAATCTTTGAGAAGTCCTGAACGAACCTCCTGTAGTAACCTGCTAAACCCAGAAAACTCTTGATCTCGGTCACTGTGGTGGGTCTAGGCCAGTTAGCTACAGCCTCTACCTTCTTGGGGTCTACTTCAATACCCTGATCTGTCACAATGTGCCCCAAGAATGAAATGCTCCTAAGCCAAAACTCACACTTGGAGAACTTGGCATACAAGCCATGCTCTCTCAAGGTCTGCAAAACTGTCCTCAGGTGATGGGCATGCTCCTCTGCATTTCTGGAGTACACTAAGATATCATCTATGAAGACAATAACGAAGTGATCCAGATACTGACTGAATACTCTGTTCATGAGGTCCATGAATGCTGCAGGGGCGTTGGTCAACCCAAACGGCATCACAAGGAACTCATAGTGCCCATACCTGGTCCTGAAAGCTGTCTTCGGTACATCTTCATTCCTTATCCTCAACTGATGGTACCCTGATCTCAGATCTATTTTGGAGAAACAACCCGCTCCTGCTAGCTGGTCGAATAGATCGTCGATCCTCGGCAAAGGGTACTTGTTTTTGGTAGTGACCTTGTTCAACTGTCTGTAGTCGATACAAAGTCTAAGGGATCCATCCTTCTTCCTCACAAACAAAACCGGAGCACCCCAAGGTGAAGTACTCGGTTGGATGAAACCCTTATCTACCAGCTCTTGCAACTGTTCCTTCAGTTCTTTCAATTCAGCTGGTGCCATCCTGTAGGGAGGGATAGAGATCGGTCTGGTACCAGGCATTAATTCAATCTCGAACTCTATCTCCCTAGCAGGTGGTAACCCTGGCAGCTCGTCTGGGAAAACATCTAAGAACTCACTC
This sequence comes from Manihot esculenta, assembly GCF_001659605.2. Classification (NCBI taxonomy): domain Eukaryota; kingdom Viridiplantae; phylum Streptophyta; class Magnoliopsida; order Malpighiales; family Euphorbiaceae; genus Manihot; species Manihot esculenta. The sequence goes on along the minus strand of NC_035169.2, from coordinate 22,724,517 downwards.
ACCACAGGCACTGAGGCGGGCTCTCTGACATGACTATCTAACTCCCTCACATGATGTAACGACCCGGGAACCGATACCCCTCTGTAACGGCCCGAACCGCCACCGGCGCTAGGATCCAGATCGGCTTAAGGCCGCCGGGACCCGTAGCAAGCCAAACATACATACTATCACCTGGTCAAATCCCACACATGATCAAAAACTTTAACATAAAACCTGTAAAACTGAACACACACCAAGCTTGATCCGTATGCTAAAACATAACTGTGAACATAAACTTCCCCATGCTAGAGCCCTCATCAAATGCTCTAGCTGGGTCAACATTACATACCACAAGCCTGGTTCTCAACTCAATCAAAAAAAACATTACATAACCATGCATCAACGGGGATTAACCAGTCTATAGGGCCAAGCACACTCTAATCCATAAACATAAACTCTACTATCAGTTACATACATTATCTCAAATTACATTACATCAACTTATATTGCATGTCCACTTCTAAAACTACTAAACTGATACATAAACATAAACTATTACATAAAACACACGTCTCTCAATCTTTACCCTGCTGACTTCTGAGCTCTGACTTAAACCTGCAACACTGGGGTTAGGGGAAAGGGGTGAGCTAAAAAGCCCAGTGAGTAGAAACAGAGAAAACAGTTCATTAATTATGATTTTATCTTACTAAAAACATTTGCTTTAATTCCTCCATTTTTAGGTATATTATTATTCATTTAACTTCTTCTTTCTTTTTCTTATTCATGCTTTCATGAAATGCGTCATAACACAGAGAAATCACATAATCTTGTCCGTCTCGGGGCTTATGCAAGATTTATTCCCCACGGACCCTGGTTTCTGAGAGTCTGACTTTTTGCATGCATCTTTCCTCTCAGAGGATGGACATGACATCAAAAATCCCTCTGTCGGTGCCCGGCTCCCCCATAGGAGCTCACAAAGGCCTGTAACATACATGACATGGTGTCTGGTCCACTGAGAGCTCACATGGACTTTCCTACAGGTACTTGTCCGGCTCTCAAAGGACTAAGACAAGACTCGTGACAGATATGGGCTATTGAAGTCGCCTCGGTCCACCCTACCTCAGCATCAACATGAAATAATGCAATGCAACATATTCGTGAACTAGTGCAATCAACCTACTATACATAATCATGATGCATGAACATGCTTTAGGCATTAGATTTTGTGCATAAAAGATTAAGTTTAGTTCTACTCACCTCTGGCCGACGCTGACTGACTCGGCAACAGCTAGCACTACTGGCCTCCTCGGTCTCTCGGGTCCGATCCTACACAGGTGGACTCGAATGAGGTGCCAAACACATTCTAACAACTCATAAACAACTCCCCAAAAACCCCTCTAAACATCACTTAAACATGCATGGAAAACACCCAAGAAACGGCTGGACAGGGCACTTTCGGCGGCACCTTCGGCGGCCGAAAGTCCCTTCCAGAGACGAAACTCGGGTAGGTTCGGCGGCAGGTTCGGCGGCCGAAACCCTAGGACAGAAACGAAAGTCCCTCCTTCGGGGGCACATTCGGCAGCCTAAAGACTGCCTCCCATGCAGGTTCGGCGGCCGAAACTCCTTTCGGCGGCCGAACCTGGTCCCCTCTGGACAACAGGTCCGATTCTGCCAAGCCAAAAACCAAACTCAAAACACCCAAATCCTTACATACTCTCTCCCAAACGTGCATACTCACTCCCACATGCATAAAGGAGCATAAACTAACATAAACTCCTCAACACAAATATCACATAACATACATTGGGTATAAAACCCTCATAAACCTTAAACATGCATTTTCTACCCAAACTTAACCATCAAACTCTATAAAACTTACTTAAAACTTCATTAAACATAAGGAAAAGCAAGGATCTACACTAACCTCTTGGAGATCGAGGGTGGTGTGACCCCTAACTCGGAGGTGTGGAGAATCCAAGCTCCAAAAGCTCCAAGCTCCCAAAACTCCTTTTAAGCTTTAAATCTTCAAACACCAGGGTAGAAATCATGAAAAACTTGAGAGATGGGTAGAGAAAACACGAAAACGACCAAAGGAAGGCATAAACTCACCTGAGCTCGAGAATGGGGAGAAAACTCACCCATTTCCGATCTGAGGGCCTTTTATAGGTGGCCTGGTCGAAGACCTTCGGCAGCCTAACGTGCCCCCTAAACTCATGCATGTTCGGCGGCCGAACTTGACTTTCGGCGGCCGAACCTTGGCTCGTTTAAACAAGACTTTCGGAGGCCAAAAGCACTCCCGAAACCTTTCCATGTTCGGCGGCCGAACTTCACTTTCGGCGGCCGAACTTCACTTTCGGCGGCCGAACCTGGCAAACGCCTCCTTGGTCTTTTCCTTTTCAAAACTCAATTCATTTCCCTTTAAAACCCTGAAATCATGTGAAAACATTTTAGAAAATACATTTTACCCTTCTAGAGAGATCCAACACCCTAGATTCCGCCGGAGGGCAGGAATTCCGATGCCGGATTCTAGCCGGGTATTACATTCTTCCCCCCTTTAAGAACATTCGTCCCCGAATGTTCCTCAACTACTCATGCATAAAAACATAACATAAGAACATATCATCGTACATACACATCAAGCAAGCAATCAAGCAAGCAAGACCTCTAAACTTTCTCCTAAAAGAGACACGGCATTGCCGGAGTCAAAACTCCCGGTTCTCCTAAGAACACTCCTCAAACTGGGGTGATTCTACAGGACCTCTCCATCTGAATCTCCTTGTTCCAAAACTAACTAACTGATGTGTCCATGATCCACAATAGCTGCTCAACTCAGGTGAGATCCCTTGGGACCTCCACCTCTAGTTCCTCAAGAACCCTACTTGGATTTGACACGAACTTTCATAAAGTGGAACGTGGAAATCTGAATGGATTCTCTCCCTTATGAATCGCCCTTCGCAAAGGAGACACCTCAAGCAATACCTCAACCTCCTTCTGAAACTCCTCCTACTTCCACTGCGCTACTCTGATCTTCTCTTCTGATCCGCAAGGATCCATCCTTCTTTTCCACAAAAACCGGCACTAGAACACCCCAAGGAGAGTGACTAGGTCGGATGAAACTCCCATCTACTAACTTCTGCAGTTGCTCCTCCAACTCAAAACTCTGCAGGTGCCAACCTGTAGGGAAGGATAGAAATGGTTCTGGGTCCAGACACCACTCCTATTCCAAGCTCTAACTCCCTAACAGATGGTAAACCTGACAGCTCGTCTAGGCAGACATCTAAGAACTCTCTAACTACTACTATCACTGAGGCTGGTTCCCGACCCAACTACTAACTCTCCAGCAAGAACTAGAACCCTCTGACAACCCCTCCTACGCACCCTATGAGCCTGACAGGCTGACATCAAACTTCTAGGCAACCTACACTGTCCCCTCAAAAGACTACCTCTGACCCATCCTGTCCTCTGAACCTGGCCACCTAGTCTCTACGGACCAAGATAGCACCACAAGTAGAAACCCAATCCATTCCGAGAGTGACGTCTGAACATTTAAGTCCAAGACCTCAAAATCGGGTGGATGGATTCTACCCTCAGTTGACACCTGAACTGAACCGGCAGACTGACTCTGCCTCAGATGGATCACACTTGGGTCCACCGACCCTGAGAGAACACTCTAGCCTGGAAGTTATCAACCCAACCCCTCGACGACTCTTTAGAGTAACTAAAGAAAGAGAAACACCAAGGTTCACAAAAGCATGCACATCAGAACATCAAAGTGAGCGTACCTGACACCACCGTGTTCGATGTGTCTGCCTCCTGCTGAGCCTGGACGAAGATCCGAGCCGGAGCTGACGGACCTCCTCTAAGGGAACCTGCTGAAGAAGAGGTTGCCCCTCTCCCTCTGCCTCGACCACTAGCCTGAAACATGGTTTGAGCTGCTGGCTGAGTCGCTCCACCTGAAGCTGCCCGTTGAGACTGAGCTGACCGGAGCGCATTAGGACACTCACGTGCCATGTGCCCCTCCTGTCTGCATCTAAAACACACTATCGTCCCAGCCAGACAAACTCCCTGGTGTGTCTTACCACACCTCCTGCAACGAGTTGCACCCGAACCAGAGCTCGAACCACCAAAACCCAGACTGGCCTTCAAATTCTGCCAAAACTTCTTCTGCGACTTCCTGAGACCTCTCTTCCATTTCTTACCTCTCGTGGCAGCTGTACTCAGAGTGGAGGGATCAATCCCTCCTGAACCCGAGATTCTAGAATCCTGGGTCTGAGCATCTTCCTGGGAATCTCCCATACCTTCTCCAAACATAGCCACATCCAAACTCGTATCTCTCCTCTGAACATCCATCTCAGGCTCTCTCATGCTAGCTGACATCCTCCTTAGATCCATACCTTCTCTGCTTGCATCAAAAAACCTCCTAGGGTCCCTTGATGTCCTCCATCTACTGACTCCCCACGATTGTGCTCTCGGCAGGGTAGGGGGAAAGGTGTCCATACCTTCCCTCTCTGACGGAACTCCTGTCGATTCCACAGATCGACGAGTGCCCCACATCCTGACTCCTCTGAAGCACACACACAAGCATGCAAACAACATCAGCATCATACGGTCCATGTGAAAACACATGAACCTACATACATGTCATACATACATACATAGCATATCATACATAACATTAATGCACATGCATAAAATCATGGCATTACACATCATCATCAAGACAGGACTCGACATCCTATCCTAGTGGACATGCTCTTTCTCTTAAGCTTTCTTAATGTGCTTGCCCTACTAACACAACCTCTATGACAACCTCTTTCCGATGTGAGATATCTCAAATCCCTGAGCACATCGCTCATCACATCGTACTCTTGAGGCCCTAAGCTCTGATACCATTCTGTAACGACCCGGGAACCGATACCCCTCTGTAACGGCCCGAACCGCCACCGGCGCTAGGATCCAGATCGGCTTAAGGCCGCCGGGACCCGTAGCAAGCCAAACATACATACTATCACCTGGTCAAATCCCACACATGATCAAAAACTTTAACATAAAACCTGTAAAACTGAACACACACCAAGCTTGATCCGTATGCTAAAACATAACTGTGAACATAAACTTCCCCATGCTAGAGCCCTCATCAAATGCTCTAGCTGGGTCAACATTACATACCACAAGCCTGGTTCTCAACTCAATCAAAAAAAACATTACATAACCATGCATCAACGGGGATTAACCAGTCTATAGGGCCAAGCACACTCTAATCCATAAACATAAACTCTACTATCAGTTACATACATTATCTCAAATTACATTACATCAACTTATATTGCATGTCCACTTCTAAAACTACTAAACTGATACATAAACATAAACTATTACATAAAACACACGTCTCTCAATCTTTACCCTGCTGACTTCTGAGCTCTGACTTAAACCTGCAACACTGGGGTTAGGGGAAAGGGGTGAGCTAAAAAGCCCAGTGAGTAGAAACAGAGAAAACAGTTCATTAATTATGATTTTATCTTACTAAAAACATTTGCTTTAATTCCTCCATTTTTAGGTATATTATTATTCATTTAACTTCTTCTTTCTTTTTCTTATTCATGCTTTCATGAAATGCGTCATAACACAGAGAAATCACATAATCTTGTCCGTCTCGGGGCTTATGCAAGATTTATTCCCCACGGACCCTGGTTTCTGAGAGTCTGACTTTTTGCATGCATCTTTCCTCTCAGAGGATGGACATGACATCAAAAATCCCTCTGTCGGTGCCCGGCTCCCCCATAGGAGCTCACAAAGGCCTGTAACATACATGACATGGTGTCTGGTCCACTGAGAGCTCACATGGACTTTCCTACAGGTACTTGTCCGGCTCTCAAAGGACTAAGACAAGACTCGTGACAGATATGGGCTATTGAAGTCGCCTCGGTCCACCCTACCTCAGCATCAACATGAAATAATGCAATGCAACATATTCGTGAACTAGTGCAATCAACCTACTATACATAATCATGATGCATGAACATGCTTTAGGCATTAGATTTTGTGCATAAAAGATTAAGTTTAGTTCTACTCACCTCTGGCCGACGCTGACTGACTCGGCAACAGCTAGCACTACTGGCCTCCTCGGTCTCTCGGGTCCGATCCTACACAGGTGGACTCGAATGAGGTGCCAAACACATTCTAACAACTCATAAACAACTCCCCAAAAACCCCTCTAAACATCACTTAAACATGCATGGAAAACACCCAAGAAACGGCTGGACAGGGCACTTTCGGCGGCACCTTCGGCGGCCGAAAGTCCCTTCCAGAGACGAAACTCGGGTAGGTTCGGCGGCAGGTTCGGCGGCCGAAACCCTAGGACAGAAACGAAAGTCCCTCCTTCGGGGGCACATTCGGCAGCCTAAAGACTGCCTCCCATGCAGGTTCGGCGGCCGAAACTCCTTTCGGCGGCCGAACCTGGTCCCCTCTGGACAACAGGTCCGATTCTGCCAAGCCAAAAACCAAACTCAAAACACCCAAATCCTTACATACTCTCTCCCAAACGTGCATACTCACTCCCACATGCATAAAGGAGCATAAACTAACATAAACTCCTCAACACAAATATCACATAACATACATTGGGTATAAAACCCTCATAAACCTTAAACATGCATTTTCTACCCAAACTTAACCATCAAACTCTATAAAACTTACTTAAAACTTCATTAAACATAAGGAAAAGCAAGGATCTACACTAACCTCTTGGAGATCGAGGGTGGTGTGACCCCTAACTCGGAGGTGTGGAGAATCCAAGCTCCAAAAGCTCCAAGCTCCCAAAACTCCTTTTAAGCTTTAAATCTTCAAACACCAGGGTAGAAATCATGAAAAACTTGAGAGATGGGTAGAGAAAACACGAAAACGACCAAAGGAAGGCATAAACTCACCTGAGCTCGAGAATGGGGAGAAAACTCACCCATTTTCGATCTGAGGGCCTTTTATAGGTGGCCTGGTCGAAGACCTTCGGCAGCCTAACGTGCCCCCTAAACTCATGCATGTTCGGCGGCCGAACTTGACTTTCGGCGGCCGAACCTTGGCTCGTTTAAACAAGACTTTCGGAGGCCAAAAGCACTCCCGAAACCTTTCCATGTTCGGCGGCCGAACTTCACTTTCGGCGGCCGAACCTGGCAAACGCCTCCTTGGTCTTTTCCTTTTCAAAACTCAATTCATTTCCCTTTAAAACCCTGAAATCATGTGAAAACATTTTAGAAAATACATTTTACCCTTCTAGAGAGATCCAACACCCTAGATTCCGCCGGAGGGCAGGAATTCCGATGCCGGATTCTAGCCGGGTATTAGACATGAGCTAGAAACCCCTGACATCCCCTCCTAAGCAACCTACGAGCCTGAAGAGCTGAGATCAGACCTCTAGGTGTACCCCTCTTGTCTCCTCTGAAGACGACCTCTGACCCATCCTGATCTCTGAATCTGACTACCTTGTCTCTACAGTCCAAGGTAGCACCATGGGTCGATAACCAATCCATCCCTAGAATGACGTCAAAATCTGTCAAATCTAGAACCACAAGGTCGGCGGAAAGGCATCTTCCCTCTATGAAAACTGGACTACATTGGCAGACTGCCTCTGCCACTAACGGGTCACACTTGGGTCCACTGACCCATAGGGGACACTCTAACCCAGAGACCATCAATCCTACCCTCTCCACGACTCTCGGAGCAACAAAAGAATGAGATGCACCCGGGTCCATTAAGGCATACACATCAGAACAACCAATGATGAGATTACCTGCCACCACGGTGTTGGATGTGCTGGCCTCCTGCTGAGTCATAGTGAAGATCCGTGCCGGAGCTGATGGACCTTCACCTCTGTATCCTGCTGATGAAGAGGCTGACCCTCTCCCTCTGCCTCTGCCACTGGCCTGTGTTGCGGCTGGAGCTACTGGCTGCACCACACTGCCGGAGGTTGTCTGCTGAGACGGTGCTGCAAAGGCTGCTCTAGGACAATCTCGAGCCAAATGACCCGCTTGTCCGCACCTGAAACATGTGTTTGTCCCTGCCAGACATACTCCCTTGTGTGGTCTCCCACATCTCACACATGCTGTAACCTCTGCGCCAGAGCTTGAGCCACTGCCTAAACCCAGACCTGACTTGATCTTGTTCCAGAACTTATTCTTCTTAGATTTTCTGTGGCCTCTGTCCCACTTCTTACTGCCTGCAACTGCTGCACTCAGAGAAGAAGAGTCTAATCTTTCCCCACCTGGGGTCTTGGAACCAGAAGACTGTGCCACTGACTATTTTACCTTCCCCTCAACGATAGCACTAGCCTCCATTCTCCTAGCCATATCTACTATGGCATGGAAACTCTCCCTCTCTGCTGACTGTACCAAAGAGGAATACCTGGAGTGCAGCCTCATAATATATCTCCTTGACTTCTTTTGATCTGTGTCCAAATTCAACCCAGCATATGGCAACAACTCCAGGAACCTGTCTGTGTACTCGTCTACACTCATGTCATCAGTTTGCCTCAACTGCTCGAATTCTATCATCTTCAATTCCCTTGAACTATCAGGGAAAGCCCATCCTGCAAACTCGTTTGCAAATTCTTCCCAATTCATGTTGTCCACTCTCGGGTTCACATAATTCTTGAACCATTCCCGTGCCTTCTTGCACTTAAACGTGAACCCGGCCATCTGAATGGCTCTACTGTCGTCAGCCCCTATCTCATCTGTAATTGCCTTGACCCGCTCCAAGTACACGAACGGATCATCACCGGTTTCAAACTGGGGAGCACCCAGCTTCATATAATCGGTCATCTTGACCTTGCTCCCTCCAGATGAGGTAGGTTTGGGTACTTGTGTTTCCGGGACAGTAGGTACTGGTGGTGGTGGAGGTACAACATCCCCTGGGGTAGGGTTTCCTGTACTGGTATAGGGAGGTGGAGGTGGGTACATGGGGTACTGAGAGTATGGTGGGTAGTAAGGTGGGTATGGCATATGTGGAGGGTAAGGGCTAAAATTGGGGTAATCCGATGTACCTCCCATCGAATACCCTGGATGGTGTGAATAGGGTGGGTAGTGATGTGGCTGGACATAACTCGAGGCCTGAGTGCCTCCTTCTGATTCTCCCATGCCCTCTTCCGGCATGCTCACACCGAGACTGCCATCCCTCCTCTGATCTACTTCCATATCCTCAGACATTCCTCCCTGCACTGTTCCCCTTACTGATCTGCTTCTACCCAGATCCAAAGACCTTCTAGGGTCTCTAGCTACTCTGTCTCTGTTGGACCTACTGGACATTGCCCTAGGCAAAGCTGAAGGACGGGCATCAGCGCCCTCGTCCTGAGGTGGCACTCCAGTCAATCGTGCAGATCGACGAGTTCCTTTCATTCTATCTTCTGAAAAACAGCACATAGCATAAACAATCATTAGCATCATATGGTTCATGTGGAAACACATGAACCCTCACCACATACATAGCATCACATCATAGCATTTATGCACATGCATATCATCATGGCATATCACATCATCATATAGACAGGACTCTACATCCTATCCTAGTGGACATGATTTTCCTAGTGTGCTTGACCTTCTAGAACATCTATGAGCCCGACACTCTAGGTCCGATCATATGAACCTAGGGCTCTGATACCACTCTGTAACGACCCGGAAATCCGACCCGTTACCGGCGCTAGGATCCAGATCGGCTTAAGGCCGCCGGGACCCGTAGCAAGCCTACATACCTCCTGTAAACCTGTGGAATCCCATACATAGCAACATATACATGATCTGTAAAAATTTTCTTTTCTCTTATCCAAGCAAAACCTGTGCATGCACAAAATCATACATAAACCCCACACTGGAGTCCTCATCAAATACTCTAATGGGGTATCATCATCATACATGTCAGCTTGGATAATCATAGTCATAACATCATTACTCATTAAACACTCTGTACATAATGGGGATTCACACACCTCTAGGTCAAGCACTACTATAATCCTCAATACATCATCAAATCATTCATTACATTACATAGTCATAAATACTCATTACATCTTGTTCATGTCCACTACTATCTATTACAACATACATGACTTGACTTCACTCTAGCCGACTTCTTGATCTATCCTGTACCTGCAACTCTGGGGATAAAGGGAGTGGGGTGAGCTACTAGAGCCCAGTGAGCAGAAACTAAAAACATTTGTTTTAATTCCTCCATTTTTAGGTATATTATTATTCATTTTATTATTATTTAACTTTTTCTTTCTTTTTCTCATTCATGCTTTCATGTATGCGCCATAACACAAACATTTCACAACAAGGATGAACTTGTCACCATTTAGCCCCTATCTTTCTTACTTATACATGCCGGGGGCGTAGAGCCGTAGCAGGCACACCCGGACTTCCATAATCTGTCATAGTGCCAGGGGCGTAGAGCCGTAGCAGGCACACCTGGGCTCACATAGGCTATCATGACATACAAGGGCTAATGGATCATTCAACATTCATCCACATCAACAACAAAGTATGCAATGCAACATATTCGTGAATTCTAATGCAAACAACCTAATATTGCATGGCATAATGATGCATGGGCAATGCTTTATGATTCATTCATTTATTCATTTACTTTAAAGCTTAAGGGGTTGTTCCACTCACCTGGTAACTGAAGCTTTAACAACGAACTCTAAACGACTATCTCACAACCGGGGGTCTCGGTTCCTCGGGTCCGAACCTACACAGGTGGACTCAAATGAGGCACCAAACATACATGAACATGACTCTAAAATACTCCCCAAAGACCCCCTAAAACATCCTGAAACCTCACATGAAATCATGCAAGAAACGGCTAAACAGGGCACTTTCGGCGGCAGGTTCGGCGGCCGAAAGTCCCTCTGCAGCCGAAAGTCATGCAGGTTCGGCGGCCGAACCTCCCAGACAGAGACGAAACTTGAGTTTCGGGGGCAGGCTTCGGCAGCCGAAACTGCCTCCACAAGGGGGTTCGGCGGCCGAAAGTCACTTCGGCGGCCGAACCTGAGTTTCTGCCGAAGGGCAGAAACTTGGCTCCCTTGTGTCCACAGCCTCCAAAACGCCTCAAAACATGCATAAACTTGTTTCTACACATGCATACACATCATACATCACACCTAAGGGTCTCAAACTATAATATACCCCAACTACAACACTTCAAACAACACATTTCCAACATACATTGCTCAAATCACAACATAAATCCATAAACCTAACAACAAGCCTAAACATGCATTCTACCCCATCAACTTGCATAAAACTTTCATAAAACATAAAAGAAGCATAGATCGAAGCTTACCTCTTGAAGATCGAGAGGAAGAACGACCCTAGCTCGGAAAATGGAGGGATTTAGCTCCAAGACTTCCAAGCTCCAAACTTGCTTAAAAACACTCAAAAACTTTTGTGGAACCTTAAAACTCAAAGAAAATGGTGGGGATTGAAGGAAAAACACAACATTTGTGAGAGGGAGGTCGGAAGCTTGCTGTGGCTGAAAATGGGAGAAAACTCTCCCATTTCGGCTAAGTGCCCCTTTTATAGGTGGCTGGCCAGGCCACGTTCGGGGGCCGAAAGTGCCTCCGCATGCATGCAAGGTTCGGCGGCCGAACTTGGAGTTCGGCGGCCGAACCTGCATTTCCCTTACTCAAAACTTTCAGGCGCCTAAAGTCCCTCCGAAAGCATGCATGTTCGGCGGCCGATCTTGGGAGTTCGGCGGCCGAACCTGGGTTTTCCTCCAAAGATTTTTCATGCAAAAACTCATTTAATTGCTTACTTAAAAACATGAAATACATGAAAACATTTCATAAAATCATAGTTTTACCCTTCTAGAGGTTTCCGACATCAGAGGTCCCACCGGACGGTAGGGATTCCGATACCGGAGTCTAGCTGGGTATTACAGGCAAACCTCACAAGCTATCACAAACTGCGCCACTTCTTTCTTCATAGCTGGCCACCAATATACCCTCTTCAGATCTCGACACATCTTGGTGGCTCCTAGGTGAATACTATACCTTGCATTATGAGCTTCCCTCATAATGTCTTCCCTCAGATTACTATCATCTGGTACACAAAGTCGACTCCCATAACGAAGGATCCCTTGACTATCAAATCTGAACTCTGCATTATTGCCTGACTGAACAGTCTTGGCAATTTTGTCCAACTCAGGGTCTTCATGCTGTTTCTGAGCTATCTGCTCAAGAAACACAGGTGTCACTCTCATCTGTGCTATCAACGCACCTGTATCAGACAACTCTAACTGTAACCCTTCATCAATGAGCTTATAAAGCTCCATCACCACTGGTCTCCGCTCTGCTGCTATCTGGGATAGACTGCCTAATGACTTCCGGCTTAAGGCGTCTGCCACCACATTTGCCTTACCCGGATGATAGTGGATCTTACAATCATAGTCACTGAGCAATTCTACCCATCTTCTCTGTCTCAAATTCAGCTCTCTCTGACTCAGGATGTACTGTAAACTCTTATGATCAGTGAAGATCTCGCATTTTACCCCGTAGAGGTAATGCCTCCACATCTTGAGTGCAAAGATAACTGCTGCCATCTCTAGGTCATGGGTGGGGTAATTCAACTCGTGCTTCTTCAACTGTCTAGAAGCATAAGCAATCACCCTGTCTCTCTGCATCAAAACACAACCCAATCCCACTCGAGACGCATCACAGAACACTGTGAAATCTGTATTACTAACAGGCAGAGCTAACACTGGTGCTGTGGTCAATCTCCTCTTGAGCTTCTCAAAGCTCTCTTCACACTGGTCTGACCAGACAAACTTCTGGTTCTTCTGAGTCAATTTGGTCATAGGAGCAGCTATTTTCGAGAAGTCCTGAACGAACCTCCTGTAATAACCTGCCAGTCCCAAAAAGCTTTTAATCTCTGTTACTGTAGTGGGTCTGGGCCAGTTAGTTACAGCCTCTATCTTCTTGGGGTCTACCTCAATCCCTTCTGCTGATACTACATGTCCCAAGAAGGAAATGCTCCTTAACCAAAATTCACACTTTGAGAACTTGGCATATAATCCACGCTCTCTCAGTGTCTGCAGAACTATTCTCAGATGCTGGGCATGCTCCTCTGCATTTCTGGAATACACTAAGATATCGTCAATGAAAACAATAACAAAGTGATCCAGATACTCGCTGAAAACTCTATTCATGAGATCCATGAATGCTGCAGGGGCGTTAGTCAACCCAAACGGCATTACTAAGAACTCATAATGCCCATATCTGGTCCTGAAAGCTGTCTTAGGCACATCTGTCTCTCTGACTCTCATCTGATGATATCCAGATCTCAGATCTATTTTCGAGAAACAACCTGCTCCAGCTAGCTGGTCAAATAGATCATCAATCCGAGGTAAGGGATACCTATTCTTGATAGTGACCTTGTTCAACTGTCTGTAGTCGATACAAAGTCTGAGGGATCCATCCTTCTTCTTGACAAAAAGCACTGGAGCACCCCAAGGTGAGGTACTAGGGCGGATGAAACCCTTATCTACCAAGTCCTGCAACTGCTCCTTCAATTCTTTTAACTCTGCTGGCGCCATCCTATAGGGAGGAATAGAGATAGATCTAGTACCAGGCAACAATTCAATTTCAAACTCTATCTCCCTATCAGGTGGTAGTCCTGGAAGTTCGTCTGGGAAAACGTCTGGAAACTCTTGGACTACTGGTATCGAAGCTGGCTCTCTAACCTGACTGTCTAGCTCTCTCACATGAGCTAGAAACCCCTGACAACCCCTCCTAAGCAAACGACGAGCCTGAAGGGCTGAAATCAAACCTCTGGGTGTACCTCTCTTGTCTCCTCTGAAGACACACTCTGACCCATCCTGGTCTCTGAGACTAACTACCTTATTTCTACAGTCCAAGTTAGCACCATATGTAGACAGCCAATCCATCCCTAGAATGACATCAAAATCAGTCAAGTCTAGAACCACAAGGTCAGCTGGAAGGCATCTACCCTCTATGAACACTGGACTGAAACGACAGACTGACACTGCCACTGATGGGTCACACTTGGGTCCACTGACCCAGAGAGGATACTCTAACTCAGAAATGATCAAACCCAATCTCTCTACGGCTCTCGAAGCAATAAAGGAATGAGAAGCACCGGGGTCCATCAAAGCATACACATCAGAACACCCAATGATGAGATTACCTGACACCACTGTGTTTGACGTGTTAGCCTCCTCCTGAGTCACAGTGAAAATCCGTGCTGGGGCTACCGAATTTCCACCTCGGGAACCTGCTGCTGAAGTAGAGGCTGCCCCTCTCCCTCTACCTCTGCCACTACTCTGAGGCATGACTGGAGCTGCTGGCTGTACTACACTGCCTGAACTCATCTGCTGAGATGGTGCCATAAAAGTCATCTGAGGACAATACCGAGCAATATGCCCTTCCTGTCCACATCTATAACAAGCTGTAGATCCCAACTGACAAGCTCCCCTATGTGGTCTTCCACATCTCTGACATACTGGATTAGCTGTGCCAGAGCTTGAGCCACTACCAAATCCCAGACCAGACTTAACTTTACCCCAGAACTTTTTCTTTGCTCCTTTTGCCTTGTCCCATCTCTTACTGCCTGACGTACCTGTACTAGGGGCCTTAGAACTCGAAGCCTGTGCTCTTGATTGTTTCTGAATATTGGAACTTGCCTCCATTTTCCTGGCTGCATCCACTATAGAGTGGAAACTCTCCTTTTCTGCTGGAAGAATCAAGGAAGAATACCTGGGATGAAGTCTCATAGTATATCTCCTTGCCTTCTTCTGATCAGTATCATAGGCTTGACCCACATACTGAAGCAAATCCAGGAACTTGTCTGTAAATTCATCAACACTCATTTCATCTGTCTGTCTCAACTGCTCAAATTCCACTACTTTCATCTCCCTAGAACTGTCAGGAAAAGCCCACCCTGCAAATTCATTGGCGAACTCTCCCCATGACATACTGTCCATCCTGGGTTCCACATAGTTTTTAAACCATTCCTGAGCTTTCTTGCATTTAAGTGTGAACCCTGCCATTTCAATGGCTCTACAATCATCTGCTCCCAACTCACTGGTTATCATCCTGACTGATCTGAGGTAGTCAAATGGATCATCTCCTGGGTTAAACTTAGGAGCATCCAATTTCAGGTACTCTGTCATTTTCACCCTTCTTCTCTCGGGTAAATGAGGTCGAGGTATCTGAATTACTGGTTCTGGTTGTGGTGGAGGTACTGGTTCATCTTGTTCTGGATACGCTGTACTTTGATGCACAGGTGAGGGTGGATACATGGGATATGGTGGATCATAATGAGGTATGTATGGCATGTAAGGAGAATATGGGATGTAACTGGAGTACTCCGACACATCTCCCATTAAATAATCTGGGTCCTGAAAAGAGAATGGATAACCAAACCCCGAGGCCTGAGTGCCTCCCTGAAACTCTCCCATACCCTCATCAGACCTACCAATACCCATGCTTTCATCCATGGCCTGTTCTACCTCCATAGCTTCTCTCACTTCCTCCGATCTTCCTCCCCTAACAACGCCTCTTCTGCTCTCGTCTAAAGACCTTCTAGGGTCCATTGACATACCCTCCCTGCTTGATCTCTGAGATCTTGCCCTTGGCAAAACAGGAGGTTGAGCATCTACTCTCTCACTTTCTGGTGGATCTCTAGTCAATTGAACTGATCGACGAGCTCCTCGCATCTTAACTTTCTGAGAACAAAACACACAATATAGCACATCAGCATATAACAGCACATGTCAATAATACACATGCATATTCATGGCATATCATAACATCAAAAGACAGGACTAACATCCTATCCGAGTGGACATGTTTTCCTATTGTGCTTGACCAATTCTATCCTCTATGAGCCCGACACTCTCTCTATAGGTCCGATCATGTGAACCTAGGGCTCTGATACCAATCTGTAACGACCCGGAAATGGACCGTCACCGGCGCTAGGATTCAGGTCGGCATAAGGCCGCCAGAACCCGTAGCAAGCCTGCTATACTCTCTGTGTACCTGTAAAAACTCATACATGATCATATATTTTCTGTGAAAATAAAAACTTTTCTTTCTCTGAACTATGGCTTAACCTGTGCATGCACAATCTCTATACTTTGTACTCTGTACCCCTGACTAGAGCTTGCTCTAGATGGGTTAAATCATACCTGTTAAGCCTGGTTTTTCACCTGTTTGTAAAACAGTTATATAACTTGATCATGTATACAAAAGACTTATAAAATAGAATAACTAAGTCAAGCACACTTTAACTATTTACACAACTAATACATCTCTTTAATATTACATATCCACTCTAACTATTACAAGCTCTTTATTTTTTTTTTATGCACCTCTGACTTGCCCTTGTACAACCTGTATACTGAAACCTGCAAAACTGGGAATAAGGGAGAAGGATGAGCTCTATAGCCCAGTGAGTAGAACAATAAAACCTGTCATTAAAACATGATCTTATGGAATGCATCATATCACAGATAATTCACATCTAGGGTAAACCTGTCACCACATAGTCCCAGTATCTAATCCGTGCCAGGCCGTCGACTGGGGTCCTGGTCTTCCTGTAATGCATACATACATCCATACATACATACACACATATTTTAAATTTCCAGGCCATTGATGAGGTCCTGGATTTTTCCTGTATAAATAATAAATCTGCCAGGCCATCGCATGGGGTCCTGGACTTCCTGTACAAAAACAAACCTGTCAGGCCGTAGAATGGGGTCCTGAACTCTCTATACCTGCCAGGCCGTAGAATGGGGTCCTGGACTTCCTGTCTGGGACTATTGGATCATTTAGCATTCACCCACATCAACAATTAACTATGCAATGCAACATATTCGTGATTTCTAATGCAATCATCCTATGCATACTCATGATGAATGAAATATGCTAAAAACATTACATTTCGTAATTAAAAGAATTAAGTGTAGTTCCACTCACCTCTGACTGACTCTGACTGACTCTGCAGGTTCCTGAAGCGGTACTCACTGCTGAACTTTCTGGTTCCTCTGGTCTGTGCCTACACAGATAGACTTCAATGAGGGACCAAACATACTCTAACATATCTCTAAACATCTCCCCAAAAACCCCTTAAAACACCTTAGAACAACCATGGAAAACATGCAAAGGAAAGCTGGACAGGGCACTTTCGGGGGCACCTTCGGCGGCCGAAAGTGCATGACAGATCCGAAAGTCCAAATGTACGGGGGCAACCTTAGGCAGCCAAAACTGCCTTCAGAAGAGGTTCGGCGGCCGAACTCCCACATTCGGCGGCCGAACCTGAGTTCATCCAGAACTCAGCTTCGTGCACAACCATGCCATCCAAACACTAACCCTCCAAACATGCATCCCACCTCTCCAAACATGCTCTAACACTTAATCATGCATATAGGAGTCTTAAACCACATTAAAACTCCAACCAACAACACACATCAAGCATACATATAGCATAAACGATTTATGCACCCTACTATGCACAACTTATGCATACACATGCATAACTCCCCTTCTCCTTCATCAAGCTTATGTAAAACATGATAAAAACTAAGGATTCACACTTACCTCTTGAAGAACAAAGGCTGGTGTGACTCCAAACTTGAAGAGATGGAGATTCAAGCTTCACAAGTTCTTAAACTCCACAACTTCTCAAAACTATCTTAAACTCACTTTAAACTTGTTTTTCTTTGAAAGCTTTGATGAGAAACTAGGTAAGTCACTAAGGGGAAGCATGAACATGTCTCTGACCCAAAGGAAAGCTTAAGCACCTCCTTTCTCGGCCAAAAGCACCTTTAACAAAGAACCACCGCTTAACATTTGGTGGCTAAAGCTACATGCAACACCTCACCACCTTCGGAGGCCGAACATTAGAGTTTAGGGGGCCGAACATGGGGTACTTTCGGCGGCCGAACTTCAACTTTCGGGGGCCGAAAGTGGCAAAGACTTCCTTAGCCTTTTCTCTTCAAAACTCATTTCTTTTCTAAAACAAAAGCTTAAAACATGTAAAAACATTTTAGAAAACCTTCACTCTACCCTTCAGGGATGCTTTGACATCCTAGATTCCATCGGACGGTAGGAATTTCGATGTCTGAACATGCCGGGTATTACAGTCCTAGAGCAGCTTTTGTGACACAATCGCAGCAGTCAGCTTCTGGTAGTGTGGCACAGCCAGTAGCTCCAGCCGCGACACATGTAATACCCGGCTAGATTCAAACATCGGAATTTCTACCGTCCGGTGGAATTCGAGGATGTCAGAAGTCTCTGGAAGGTTAAGAGAAAGTGGTCTCAAATGATTTCAAGTGTTTTAAAGGTTTAGAGTGAAAAAGGATTGAGTTTTGAAGAGAAAAGGCCAAGGAGGCATTCTGCCAGGTTCGGCCGCCGAAGGTAAAGTTCAGCCGCCGAAAGTGCCCAATGTTCGGCCCCCGAAGTTCAAGTTTGGCCCCCGAATGTTGCATGGTTTTGCATGCGATTCGGCAGCCGAAGTTGAGTTGGTCAGCCAACTATTGTGCACTCATCAGTCGACGACATGGCCAGGTGTTGCTTCCAAATCACAAACAGAGGGTGAGGCCACGTCTCTCATGACTCATCTGCAGGGTTTTCTCACATCATGCACAGGTGTGGTGTTTGTCAAGTGCGTTTGAAGGTTTTGGGTCAAAAGGAGAGGGTTGGTGGTTTGGAGCTTTGGAAGAGGTGTTGGTCCATAGATCAGCTTTCAGGTTGTTCCTCTTCTGGTTGCAAAAGGTAAGGAAAGCGTTTGACCTTCTTTTACTGTTTTATACAGCTTTTAAAAAGGGTAAGGGTAGAGTTGCATATCTCGGGTTTAAAGCTTAGTTTTTGATGTTTTAATGGTGTAAGCATGATTATGTGTATGTTGTTGTTTGTGTTGGGGTTGTTCGGTAGTTTTAGACCCCTTGGAGCATATACTTAAGTATATGTGCGTTGAGGGAGGAATTATGCAGGTGTTGAGCGTTAGAAGTGGATGAAGTAGGGAGGTTGCCGTCGGGGCTGAGTTCTGGATGAACTCAGGTTCGGCAGCCGAAGGAGGATTCGGCCGCCGAACATGCTAGACTTTCGTCTCTGGAGGCGACATTCGGCCGCCGAAGGTGCTGCCGAAGGTGCCCTGTCCAGCCTTCCTTTGCTTATTTTGCATGCATGTTTTGAGGTGTTCTAGAGGGGTTTTGGGAAGTTGTATATCAGTTGCATAGAGTTTGTTTGGTACCTCATTTGCGTCCTCCATTGTAGGATTGGACCCGAGGAACCGAGGTGGTTAGCAGTAGTAGCTGTTTCAGAGTTAGAGGTAGCCCAAAGTTAGCCAAGCAGAGGCTACAGGTGAGTGGAACTAAACCTAATATTTTATCTTGAGAACTGACATGATTCTAGCATGATCCATGCATCATAAACTGCCATGTTATGTATGAGGTTGTGTTGCATTAGAATTCACGAATATGATGCATTGCATATGTTGTTGTTCCTGTGGATGAATGTTGGATGATCCTTAGCCCTTGACAGAGAGCAGATACAGAGTTATGGCATGAGATAGCCATACCAGGTCGCCCCTGGATAGTCCAGGTCGCTCCTGGTACTATGAGTGAGACAGCTGGGCTGTCAAATCAGTGTTAAGTGTAGACTAGGTGAGACCTCGTCTCCTTGGCACAGTTTGTCATGTTATGATATCAGAGAGATAAGTGTAGACCAGGTGATGACCTAGTCTCCTTGGCACAGTTGGCATTATTATAACATGTAGTTGAGGGTTATTGGTGACAAATTCATCCTTGAGATGATATGTTTGTGATGTGATGCATTTCATGAGAGCATGTAATTAATGACCTGTTTTATTGTTCCTCCTCACTGGGCTCTAGAGCTCATCCCACTCCCTTAATCCCAGTTATGCAGGTCCTGAGATAGCTCTGGGAAGTCAAAGTCAGCAAGAGTACAGAGGAAAGTTCTGCATGAATGTATGTTGTAATAGCATAGTGGACATGATGTAATTAAAGCTTGGAAATGTAAAGATATGTACTGTCATATACTGGATAGACTTGTGCTTTCCCTAGTGTCATTGCTATAGTGTGATGTATGATGAATCCCTTGGTACATGAATCCTGTTTTACGTTTCTTGATGAGAAATGTGTGTATTAGGCTTAATGTATGGCATTGATGTGATACCAGTGGGACGTGTTACAGATTAAAAGGGTTTCAATCCCCTGACCCATAGCAGATAGTAGTCCCTAGTATAGGCCCTGAGGGCCATTTCAGATTGACATATCTGAGTAGCAGTAGTTAAGCCTACAGAGTTATACAGGACTGTTGAGTCGTTTTGTATCATGTATGGGATTTATCAGGTACACAGAGAGTATAGTTGGCTTGCTACGGGTCCCGACGGCCTTAAGCCGATCTAGATCCTAGTGCCAGTGATGGTTCGGGCCGTTACAGAGGGGTACCGGTTTCCGGGTCATTACAGATTGGTATCAGAGCATAGGGCCTCAAGAGTACGATGTGTTGAGCAAAGATGCTCAAGGGCTAGAGATATCCCACATCGGAAAGAGGTGTTGTCTTGTATAGGAGGGAAAGCACAATAGGTAAAAATCATGTCCACTAGGATAGGATGTGGAGTCCTGTCTTGCATGATGATTTGAAATGCCATGATGAGCTGAATGTGCATTATTGATATGTTGATATGTGCTGAGGATGCATGTGTTCTCACATGGATCATTTGATGATATTTTTGTGTGTGATGTTGTGCTTTTCAGCGGCAGGATGAGAGGAACTCGTCGATCTGCTAGATTGACTGGAGCTCCGCCGGAGGATGAGGACATGGATGCCCATCTCCCTGTTCTGCCGCAAAGGGCAACATCAGATAGGTTAAGCAGAGAAGGTACATCAAGGGATCCCAGAAGAAGAGAATGGAAGCTATACGCAAGGCATCTAGCATGTCCTTAGAGTTATTGCTCCTCTGACCATGTTAAGTAAAGAGAAGCAAAAGTTAGTGCAACCAGAGTAGTGTGAATCAAGCTGAGAAAAGTAGGCAAATGAAAGATTCACGTCAGTTGTTGTGTACTGACCGAAGTGATAAGTAGGGAAACGTCAATAGAGTCAGGAAGCGTAGTCAACCCGGGAGTTTTACTCCGGTGGTATCCGTGTCTCTTCTCAGAGGAAGGTGTTAGAATTTTCTTAATTGCTTGTTTGGATATATGTTTATTGTTGTTTTAAACATTCGAGGACGAATGTTCTTAAAGGGGGGAAGAATGTAATGCCCGACTAGATTCAGACATCGGAATTTCTACCGTCCGGTGGAATTCGAGGATGTCAGAAGTCTCTGGAAGGGTAAGAGAAAGTGGTCTCAAATGATTTCAAGTGTTTTAAAGGTTTAGAGTGAAAAAGGATTGAGTTTTGAAGAGAAAAGGCCAAGGAGGCATTCTGCCATGTTCGGCCGCCGAAGGTAAAGTTCAGCCGCCGAAAGTGCCCAATGTTCGGCCCCCGAAGTTCAAGTTCGGCCCCCGAATGTTGCATGGTTTTGCATGCGATTCGGCAGCCGAAGTTGAGTTGGTCAGCCAGCTATTGTGCACTCATCAGTCGACGACATGGCCAGGTGTTGCTTCCAAATCACAAACAGAGGGTGAGGCCACGTCTCTCATGACTCATCTGCAGGGTTTTCTCACATCATGCACAGGTGTGGTGTTTGTCAAGTGCGTTTGAAGGTTTTGGGTCAAAAGGAGAGGGTTGGTGGTTTGGAGCTTTGGAAGAGGTGTTGGTCCATAGATCAGCTTTCAGGTTGTTCCTCTTCTGGTTGCAGAAGGTAAGGAAAGGGTTTGACCTTCTTTTACTGTTTTATACAGCTTTTAAAAAGGGTAAGGGTAGAGTTGCATATCTCGGGTTTAAAGCTTAGTTTTTGATGTTTTAATGGTGTAAGCATGATTATGTGTATGTTGTTGTTTGTGTTGGGGTTGTTCGGTAGTTTTAGACCCCTTGGAGCATATACTTAAGTATATGTGCGTTGAGGGAGGAGTTATGCAGGTGTTGAGCGTTAGAAGTGGATGAAGTAGGGAGGTTGCCGTCGGGGCTGAGTTCTGGATGAACTCAGGTTCGGCAACCGAAGGAGGATTCGGCCGCCGAACATGCCAGACTTTCGTCTCTGGAGGCGACATTCGGCCGCCGAAGGTGCTGCCGAAGGTGCCCTGTCCAGCCTTCCTTTGCTTGTTTTGCATGCATGTTTTGAGGTGTTCTAGAGGGGTTTTGGGAAGTTGTATATCAGTTGTATAGAGTTTGTTTGGTACCTCATTTGCGTCCTCCATTGTAGGATTGGACCCGAGGAACCGAGGTGGTTAGCAGTAGTAGCTGTTTCAGAGTTAGAGGTAGCCCAAAGTTAGCCAAGCAGAGGCTACAGGTGAGTGGAACTAAACCTAATATTTTATCTTGAGAACTGACATGATTGTAGCATGATCCATGCATCATAAACTGCCATGTTATGTATGAGGTTGTGTTGCATTAGAATTCACGAATATGATGCATTGCATATGTTGTTGTTCCTGTGGATAAATGTTGGATGATCCTTAGCCCTTGACAGAGAGCAGATACAGAGTTATGGCATGAGATAGCCATACCAGGTCGCCCCTGGATAGTCCAGGTCGCTCCTGGTACTATGAGTGAGACAGCTGGGCTGTCAAATCAGAGTTAAGTGTAGACCAGGTGAGACCTCGTCTCCTTGGCACAGTTGGTCATGTTATGATATCAGAGAGATAAGTGTAGACCAGGTGATGACCTAGTCTCCTTGGCACAGTTGGCATTATTATAACATGTAGTTGAGGGTTATTGGTGACAAATTCATCCTTGAGATGATATGTTTGTGATGTGATGCATTTCATGAGAGCATGTAATTAATGACCTGTTTTATTGTTCCTCCTCACTGGGCTCTAGAGCTCATCCCACTCCCTTAATCCCAGTTATGCAGGTCCTGAGATAGCTCTGGGAAGTCAAAGTCAGCAAGAGTACAGAGGAAAGTTCTGCATGAATGTATGTTGTAATAGCATAGTGGACATGATGTAATTAAAGCTTGGAAATGTAAAGATATGTACTGTCATATACTGGATAGACTTGTGCTTTCCCTAGTGTCATTGCTATAGTGTGATGTATGATGAATCCCTTGGTATATGAATCCTGTTTTACGTTTCTTGATGAGAAATGTGTGTATTAGGCTTAATGTATGGCATTGATGTGATACCAGTGGGACGTGTTACAGATTAAAAGGGTTTCAATCCCTTGACCCATAGCAGATAGTAGTCCCTGGTATAGGCCCTGAGGGCCATTTCAGATTGACATATCTGAGTAGCAGTAGTTAAGCCTGCAGAGTTATACAGGACTGTTGAGTCGTTTTGTATCATGTATGGGATTTATCAGGTACACAGAGAGTATAGTTGGCTTGCTACGGGTCCCGGCGGCCTTAAGCCGATCTGGATCCTAGTGCCAGTGATGGTTTGGGCCGTTACAGAGGGATACCGGTTTTCGGGTCGTTACAACACAGGCCAGTGGCAGAGGCAGAGGGAGAGGGTCAGCCTCTTCTTCAGCAGGTTACAGAGGTGAAGGTCCATCAGCTCCAGCACGGATCTTCACCATGACACAGCAGGAGGCTAATACATCTAACACCGTGGTGTCAGGTAATCTCATCATTGGTTGTTCAGATGTTTATGCCTTAATGGACCCGGGTTTATCTCATTCTTTTATTGCTCCGAGAGCCGTTGAGAGGTTGGGTTTGATGGTCTCTGGGTTAGAGTGTCCCCTATGGGTCAGTGGACCCAAGTGTGACCCGTCAGTGGCAGAGTCAGTCTGCCAATGTAGTCCAGTTTTTATTGAGGGAAGATGCCTTTCAGCCGACCTTGTGGTTCTAGATTTGACAGATTTTGACGTCATTCTAGGGATGGATTGGCTATCTATCCATGGTGCTACCTTGGACTGCAGGGACAAGGTAGTCAGGTTCAGAGATCAGGACGGGTCAGAGATCGTCTTCAGAGGAGACAAGAGGGGTACACCTAGAGGTCTGATATCAGCTCTTCAGGCTCGTAGGTTGGTTAGGAGGGGATGTCAGGGGTTTTTGGCTCATGTGAGAGAGCTTAACAGTCATGTTAGAGAGCCCACCTCAGTGCCTGTGGTTAGGGAGTTTTTAGATGTCTTCTCAGATGAGCTGCCAGGTTTACCACCTGCTAGGGAGATAGAGTTCGAGATAGAGTTGATGCCTTGAACCAAACCGATCTCTATCCCTCCCTACAGGATGGCCCCAGCTGAGTTGAAAGAGTTGAAAGAGCAGTTGCAAGAGTTGGTAGATAAGGGCTTCATCCGATCGAGTACCTCACCCTAGGGTGCTCCAGTGCTTTTTGTGAGAAAGAAGGATGGATCCCTCAGACTTTGTATCGACTACGGGCAGTTGAACAAGGTCACTACCAAGAACAAGTACCCGTTGCCTAGGATTGACGATCTATTCGACCAGCTAGCAGGAGCAGGTTGTTTCTCCAAAATATATCTGAGATCTGGGTACCATCAGTTGAGGATAAGAGAAGAGGATGTACCGAAGACAGCGTTCAGGACCAGATATGGACACTATGAGTTCCTTGTGATGCCGTTCGGGTTAACCAATGCCCCTGCAGTATTCATGGATCTCATGAACAGAGTTTTCAGTCAGTACCTGGATCACTTTGTTATTGTCTTCATAGATGATATCTTAGTGTATTCCAGAAATGCAGAGGAGCATGCCCATCATCTGAGGACAGTTTTGCAGACCTTGATGGAACATGGCTTGTATGCCAAGTTCTCCAAGTGTGAGCTTTGGTTAAGGAGCATATCATTCTTGGGGCATGTTGTATCAAAAAATGGAATAGAAGTGGACCCCAAGAAGGTAGAGGTTGTAGCTAATTGGCCTAGACCCACTACAGTGACAGAGATCAAGAGTTTTTCAGGTTTGGCGGGTTACTACAGGAGGTTCATTCAGGACTTCTCCAGAATTGCCGCTCCCATGACCAGGTTGACCAAGAAGAACCAAAGGTTCGTGTGGACAGACCAGTGTGAAGAGAGTTTCGAAGAGCTTAAGAAGAGGTTAACGTCAGCACCGGTGTTAGCTCTGCCTAACAGTGATGAGGATTTCACAATGTTCTGTGATGCGTCCCGTGTGGGACTAGGTTGTGTGCTAATGCAGAATGAGAAGGTGATTGCTTATGCTTCTAGGCAGCTGAAGAAGCATGAGTTAAATTACCCTACACATGACCTAGAGATGGCAGCTGTGATCTTTGCTCTCAAGATGTGGAGGCATTACCTTTATGGGGTTAAATGTGAGATCTTCACAGATCATAAAAGCCTACAGTACATCCTGAGTCAGAGAGAGTTGAACTTGAGGCAGAGAAGATGGGTAGAACTGCTTAGTGACTACGATTGCAAAATCCAGTATCATCCGGGTAAGGCAAATGTTGTAGCAGATGCCCTAAGCCGGAAATCACTTGGCAGTTTATCCCACATAACAGTAGAGAGAAGGCCGGTGGTGAGAGAGTTTTACAAGCTCATTAGTGAAGGTTTGCAGTTGGAGTTGTCTGGTACAGGTGCTTTGATAGCCCAGATGAGAGTGACACCTGTGTTCCTGGAGTAGGTGGCTCAGAAACAGCATGAGGACCCATAGTTAGTGAAGATTGCCAGGACTGTTCAGTCGGGCAAGAATGATGAGTTCAGATTTGACAACAAGGGGATCCTCCGCTATGGGAATAGATTGTGTATACCAGATGACGTAGGTCTGAAGGGAGACATTATGAGGAAAGCTCATAATGCCAGATACAGTGTTCACCCTGGAGCCACCAAAATGTACCAGGATCTGAAAAGAGTCTATTGGTGGCCAGCTATGAAGAGAGAAGTGGCACAGTTCATGTCAGCCTGCGAAGTATGTCAGAGGGTGAAGCTGGAACATCAGAAGCCGGCTGGAATGCTTAACCCACTGTCGATTCCAGAGTGGAAATGGGAGAATATAGCAATGGATTTCGTGGTGGGGTTACCGGCAACGTCCAACAGACTAGACTCCATATGGGTGATTGTGGACAGACTCACCAAATCTGCTCACTTCATTCCGATTAGGAGCAAATATTCTGTGGACAAATTGGCACAGGTATATGTTGAAGAGGTTGTAAGGTTGCATGAGGTCCCTGTTTTAATAGTGTCCGATAGAGGGCCCCAGTTCACCTCCAGGTTTTGGCGGAGTCTGCAGGATGCTATGGGTACCAAGTTGGATTTTAGCACTGCTTTCCATCCTCAGACTGATGGACAGTCAGAGAGGACCATCCAGACTATAGAAGATATGCTCAGAATGTGTGTGCTAGATTTTGGCGGTTCTTGGAGGTAGCATCTACCCTTGGTGGAGTTTGCTTACAATAACAGCTATCATGCTAGCATAGGGATGGCTCCATATGAAGCTTTGTATGGAAGGAAGTGCAGGTCACCTGTCTGTTGGGAGGAAGTTGGGGAAAGGGCCTTGGCAGGGCCCGAGTTAGTAGAGATCACCAGCAGAGTAGTGCCCATTATCAGAGAAAGAATCAGAACGGCTGTGAGTCGACAAAAGAGTTATGCAGATATCCGCAGAAGGCAGATAGAGTTTTAGGAGGGGGATTTGGTATTGCTCAAGGTGTCTCCTATGAAAGGGGTGATTCGGTTTGGAAAGAAAGGTAAGCTAGCTCCACGGTACATC
This sequence comes from Manihot esculenta, assembly GCF_001659605.2. NCBI lineage: Eukaryota > Viridiplantae > Streptophyta > Magnoliopsida > Malpighiales > Euphorbiaceae > Manihot > Manihot esculenta. The sequence goes on along the minus strand of NC_035169.2, from coordinate 22,697,791 downwards.
GGACCCTTTGAGATCTTGCAGAAGATTAGAAATGTATCGTACAAGTTGGACTTACCTGCTTCTATGGAGAGAATCCATCCGGTTTTCCATGTTTCTATGTTATGGAAGTTCGTGTCAAATCCGGGCAAGGTTCTTAGTGAGCCTGATGTGTAGATCCATGGAGATCTCACCTATGTTGAGCAGCCGGTAAGGATCCTAGACACCCAGATCAGAAAGTTAAGGAACAAGGAAATCTCGATGGTGAAAGTCCTTTGGAATCACCACAACATCGTGTACCTGGGAGACACGGGAGTCCATGCTCCAGCAATATCCTCATCTCTTCTAAGGTGAGTTTTATGTGTTTTGTATGTGTGTTGATGTTTTATGCTATGTATGTTTACTTTGGTGAACATTCGGGGACGAATGTTCTTAAGGGGGGAAGAATGTAATACCCGGCTAGACTCCGGTATCGGAATTCTTACCGTCCGGTGGAATCTCGGATGTCGAAAACCTCTAGAAGGGTAAAATCATGCTTTTATAAAATGTTTTAATGTATTTTATGATTTTAAGTAAGAAAAAAAACTGAGTTTTAAATGAAAAAGACCATGGAGGCATTTCCAGGTTCGGGCGCCGAACCTCAAGTTCGGCCGCTGAACATTGGATACTTTATGGGGGCAAGTTAGGCTCCCGAAAGTGGCTCAGGTTTGGCCGCCGAACCCCATGTTCGGCCGCCGAACTTGCATGAGTTTTGGAGGCATTTTAGGCTTCCGAAGGTGGTTTGGCCAGCCCCTATATAAGGGCTCCTTGGCCGAAACGGGCGAGATTTCTCCCCTATTTTCGGCCAACGGTGAGTCCATGCCCTCCCATGGTTGGTTTTGTTGATTTTCCTCAAATCTTTCAAGTTTTAACGAGTTTTATCTTGGTTTGAAGATATTTGAGTAAAAGGATCGAGGTTGGTAACTTGGAGACCCCAGGAGCTCGATCTCTCCCATCTCCGAGTTGGATTGCCTCTCCTCTCGATCTCCAAGAGGTAAGAGTAGATCCTTAGCTCATTTCATGTTTTAAACAAGTTTTACGCAAGATTATGGGGTAGAAATGCATGTTTAGGCTTGTAGTGAGTTCTTGGTTAATGTTGAGTATATGGACAATGTGTGTTGTATATGTACGTTTGATGTGTTTTGGTTGGGGTTTAGGATAGTTTGAGACCCCTATGAGCTTATGTATGTGTGTATGCATGTTGAGGAAGAGTTGGCTTTGAGTTGTATGGTTTGGGAGGCAAATGTGCATTGTGGAGGCTGAGTTCTGCCCTTTGGAAGAACTCAGGTTCGGCAGCCGAAGGGACTTTCGGCCGCCGAACCTGCCTGTGGAGGCAAGCTTTCGGCTGCCGAACCCTGCCCCTGAAAGCTGGACTTTCGGCTCTGGAAGGGAGTTTCGGCCACCGAAGGTACCGCCGAACATGCATGAGTTTCATCTCTGGAAGGAACCTTCAACCGCCGAAAGTGCCGCCGAAAGTGCCGCCGAAGGTGCATGACTTTCGGCTCTGGAGGGACTTTCGGCCGCCGAACCTGCTGCCGAAACTGCCCTGTTCAGCCTTCCTTTGCATGTTTTCTATGAATTTTTTAAGGTGTTTTAGGGGGTTTTTTGGGAGTATTTTTAGAGTCATGTTCATGTATGTTTGGTCCCTCATTTGAGTCCACCTGTGTAGGTTCAGACCCGAGGACCCCAGCAGTGAGACAGCTGCTTTAGTGTCTTGTCAGAGCTAGCCTGAGGTGAGTGGAATGATTCTTTACGTTTCAAAGCAAATAATGAAAGTTTTAGCATGATTCACGCATCATGAATGCCATGAGATTTATTAGGTTGTTTGCATTAGAATTCACGAATATGTTGCATTGCATATTATGTTGTTGATGTGGATGAATGTTGGATGATCCATTAGCCCTTTAATGCTATGATATGGTATGATGATGATATGGTATGAAAGTCCAGGAAGACCCATTCTACGTCCCTGGCACTATGTAAGAGAAAGTCCAGGAAGACCCATTCTACGTCCCTGGCATATTGGAATGATATGATATGTTATGTAAGAGGAAGTCCAGGAAGACCCATTCTACATCCCTAGCACTATTGGATATGTTAAGGGCTATTGGTGACAAGTTCATCCTTGATGTGATATGTTTGTGATGTGATGCATTTCATGAAAGCATGAATTTTAATGTAATATTTTTACCATTCTGCTCACTGGGCTCTAGTAGCTCACCCCTCTCCCTTAACCCCCAGGTTTGCATGTACGGGATATACCAGGAAGTCATCAGGAGTAAAGTCTTATATATGTAATAGTTAGAAGTGGACATGAGAATGATGTAATGTAAAGTATAGTATAGAACGGTTATGTAATGTAATGATATGTCATTGAGGATTAGTATTGTGCTTGACCCTCGTATGTATGTTAATCCCTTTTTGATACATGATCTTTTAATGAAATATTTTAATGATGTTTTATGTAAACCAGGCTTAATGTATGTTATGATACCTCACTGGAGCATTTGATGAGGGCTCCAGTGTGTTGTTTATGTTTATGAGTTGTGCATGCACAAGTTAAGCTTGGTAAATGAAAAGAAAAATTTTTATGTTTATGAGTTTATGTTTGATCATGTATAGGATTAAACAGGTTTACAGGATGTATGTTAGGTTTGCTACGGGTCCCGGCGGCCTTATGCCGATCTGGATCCTAGCGCCGGTAGCGGTCCGGTTTTCGAGTCGTTACAATCACTTAGCTTTATATGTCGGAAGAATGTAAATATTAGCTCATGCAATTTAGAGATTCAATAAATAATAATCGCATGTGTAACCTTTTCCAATCAGTAGCTATGCTAACGAGACGCGGCAAGTTAGGTGTACCTTATTTTAGCCTCGATTGGCACGATTATCCAAAATGTGGTGAGCAATGCTCCACATGGGTGCAGGACAACAGGGCAATAAGAAATGACCCCATGTCCGGGCTGATCAAGGTAGATGAGCCCGGACTTGGTATGTCGTCCTACTTGAAAACGAGGACCACCAATGGTTTGTTGGACAAAACATGGAAAGGACGCTTGATTCGGGGCCTCGAGGAATCCACATGGGCAAACCCGTAGGTCTGACACTCAAGAGCTGGATAGATCGACTGGGTTACGAGGTCGACAATCCTTCAACCTCTGATTGAAAAGGTCCTGCTTCAACACCAAGGCGCTTGATTGAGGCACCGAGGAACCTGCGCTGTGTGAGTGGATCAGCGAGAACTGCGCTTATCATCATAAGCCCGCATTCACTCGATCCTCGAGAACTTGCCTGTCAGTTTCATCATTTTATATCCACGCCGCTATCTCGACTGTTTGTATGGTTGATTGTTTGGAGTTGTGGGACTGGAAAAAGAGAACTGCTGCCCCTCCTGAGCAGAGCTCAGGTCATTGGGAGTGTTAAGATTGTTGTTTTCATTGTGGTTAGCCATTGTGGATCTCAGTGGATATTGTAAGAATGGAACTCCGGTGATGAAAATATCTCCTTCGTTCCCACAGACGGCGCCAATTGATGATCTGGGATCCAGAAAATAGGGTTTTACAGAGGTTCTATAATAATGGAAAAACTTGGAAACTTAGGGGTGAGTATTTCCCCCTTTTATCCGTTTTCTTTTGCCTGCTAGTAACGTATAACGGTTTTGCCACCATTGGAACATGTGTCCCTGCCACACTGATACGGGCGTACGAGGATAACAGATTCCTGACTCATGTGTAACAGCCTCTGATTCTCCCCGGGTGCATACGTGGACGGTCCCACAAGGCAAATGGGTTGAACTCCTTCTTGATCTCGAGCTGGGCCGGAAGATAAGGTTAGAACTAAGCCCAGAAAGGATCAGCTTGATGGGCCGTGGGGCTGGCTCGGCCTGATTGAAGAAATCGACAGGAGCCCGGCCATGGGGGCTGAAGGGACTGGACCTGATACAAATAAGAGGCTTGAGCGTCTCTGGATAATGGGCTGGTATCATGGGCCTGGCCCCATACCGGGGTGAAAAAACCCAGCGGTCATCAAATTATATTAATTATTAAAAAAATTTTTGAGACACAATCTAATAATAAATATTTAGTTTTATTTTTTTATTTATTAATAATATTTATTTAAATCTGTTTTCAACTTCTATTTATATACAAAAAATTAAAAATTATAATTCAACTCCTATTCCCACCCTATCTTCCTCTTTCCTTCACCTCCCCATTCCATTTCTACTCTTTTGATTCACTGTCCGAGGAAGCCCATGACCTATAAGTCCTTTATTCTCCTCCATCCTTTAATTGCATTTCTACTCTTTTGATTCACTGTCCGAGGAAGCCCATGACCTATAAGTCCTTTATTCTCCTCCAGAGTTTCTCTTCTGTTTCTATATAGAGCAAGACTTCCATGCAGTCAAGCTCATCTAACACTATTGGCCAAACTATTAATCTCCTAACTATTAATTTCCTTTTGTTGATAACGCGAACGCGCTATCTTTCTACCTTCAGGTATATTCCTTAATTTTTTTTTTTGAATTTTCTTGGTTATTGGGTAGAAATTTATTATGAATTTTGAATATTATCATCTATGTTTACTTAATTTCTTTATTTATTTTCTAATTAATTTTCATGATTTTAGTTTATTTTTCACCTATCAGTATAATTTAGGCTAATAGAAGTATATAATCTTCAATTCATTGAATTTATTTCCAGCAAGTTGATTGTTATTTAAACCATCGAATTCTGCCCTAATAGACAGACTATATTTTGTTTTCAATCAATTTTATTTTTAATTTGAGCTTTAATAAATCTAGGTACTTTTTAGAATAGATATATGTGCCTAATATAACTCTCTTTCATAATAAACATGTATTTGATGCTATTCATAATAGAGGATGGACATAATATTGCAGTATGCATTAGGGATTATGCAGTAGGCCTTAGGAATTGTGCAGTAGGCCTTATGACGCAGGCATTCTGTAGTGTGCAATATTTATAATAGACATGCATTTGATACTTTTCATTTTAGATCATGTTCGGCTTTTATGCATACTCTAAATATTTGTCATGTCTAAAAGGTAAAAAGCTTGTTCAAAGACATCCTCAAACCTTTAATGGTGGCTTTGTGTTTGTGGATCTTTTGGGTAGAAATTTATTATGAATTTTGAATATTATCATCTATGTTTACCTAATTTCTTTATTTATTTTCTAATTAATTTTCATGATTTTAGTTTATTTTTCACCTTGATATGTATGAGTAAAATTTAGGCCAATAGAAGTATATAATCTTCAATTCATTGAATTTATTTCCAGCAAGTTAATTGTTATTTAAACCATCGAATTCTGCTCTAAAAGACAGACTATATCTTGTTATCAATCAATTTTATTTTTAATTTGAACTTTAATAAATCTAGATACTTTTTGGAATAGATATACGTGTCTAATATAACTCTTTTTCATAATAGACAAGTATTTGATGCTATTCATAATAGAGAATGGACATAATATTGCAGTATGCATTAGGGATTATGCAGTAGGCCTTAAAAATTGTGCAATATTCATAATAGACATGCATTTGATACTTTTCATTTTAGATCATGTTCAGCTTTTATGCATGCTCTAAATATTTGTCTATGTCTAAAAGGTAGAAAGCTTGTTTAAAGACATCCTCAAACCTTTAATGGTGGCTTTGTGTTTATGAATCTTTTGGGATTGTCGCAAAAAGTTTATACATTTTAATTAAAAAGTGTAAGTTGTGCTGCTCTTTCATCAAGTTTTTAGTATTTCATTGTATATACTTCAAGCTAAATTTAATTATATATTTTAGTATATGCACAATTAATAAATTTCATTTTCTCTTCTTTTATGGTTGAATTTTAATTTTTTCTTTTTATTGCTCTATTTTGCTGTAGTATTTAGCAATTATATATACATTAGGACACTTATTGATATATCTTAGAATAGTACCGGTACTGTATATACTATTTTAGACAAATCATGTTTCTTGTGTTTGGTATGCACTAAGATGGGACAAAATAGTCCAAAATAGTAACTTGTCTTTTCCCAACGGTTATTTTTATTTCTTCTAGAAATGAATGGACAAGCTTTTCCTAGTTTTGGGACATACATATTTATTAATAATGACATAGGTATATTTTAATATAGTTTAATTGGTATATTATTTCACATGCCTTTTTTTTTTGTTTTATTCTTCTTGCATTGCTTATATCATATTCATGTAAAATTAAAATAATATAATTGATCAATTTTATTTTTTTCTTCGATTTTTGCAGGAAGGTTTCCACTAAGGCTTGATATTTAAATTTTAATACTGAAATTCTTTTTCATGAAACAATTAATGTATTATCAAATTATATTGTACGTATTTGGTATTTAGTTATTTTACTATATTGTTAAAATTTAATATTATGTGGATGCTATTATAATTTTTCTTAGTAATTTTTAGTACTACTTATTTCTATCATATTGTGATGTAATTTTATTATTATTATTTTATTTTTAATATCACAAATTAAATATTATTGAGTAAGTTAATTATATTATTTATGATGACAAGTAGCTTAAATTTATATTATCACTACTTTTAATATTTTTATATGACAAATTAAATAAAAAGATCATCAAATGATTATTTTAAACATAAAAGTTATGACATTTAAAATACATAATTATTATGGCAAATGTTATGAAAGATGAGAATTTATTAGTGTGATTATAGTATAAAAAAAAATAATATGATATTTTTACTATTGTCATTAAATGTATAATATTTTATGACGAAATAAATAATTTATAACTAATAATGAATAGTTAATGATAAAAGGCAGATTTAAAGTATGACAATATGAATATTAATAAAAAGATTATATTATATGACACTTAATTTTTTGTAAAAAATGATCCCTTATTTGGTGATGAAATTCATAATTCGTAATTGATAATATAAACTTTAATAATGAAACGAATATTAAATGATAAATTTTATACAAAGTTATGGTTACATATACATCATTAAATATGCATACTTTTATAATAATTAATTTTGAGCTTCTTGGCTTTTTACTTGCCTTAATAAGCTTTTGAGTGTTTTCTTTTACCGGCCTTGACGAGTTTTTTAACATTTTCTTGCGTGGAAGCATTGATAGGACTGAAAAAAGACCGGAAGAGGAAGTACCACTTTATTAGTTAGAAATGCTTAATTAAATTACACTAGAAAGCTTATATATATATATTGATTAGGGTTCACATGGAAAACGTAGGGTGCTTACATATATATGATTCACGAGGTTTACCTTTTCTCTTCTTATTATAGCTTGCATATTTAGTTTGTGGTAGGATCTATTTATTTATTCTTATTAGCTTAAGAAGAATTTTTTATTTTTTTTAAATGAATTTTTTATTTCATTGATTTTAATTAGGACAACTTATATTTAGTGAGTTGGGTAGAGAATACAGGATAACTTGTAACGACTCGGAAACCGATACCCTACCGTAACGGCCCGAACCGCCACCGGCGCTAGGATCCAGATCGGCTTAAGGCCGCCGGGACCCGTAGCAAGCCAAACATACCTCTTATCACCTGGTCAAATCCCATACATGATCGAAACTTTAACATAAAAACTTAAACATCTGATGTACATACCGAGCCTGACCTGTATGCGACATAACTGAAAACATAAAGAAACCCCCTACTAGAGCCCTTATCAAAACTCTAGCTGGGTCAACATAACATACATCAAGCCGGAGTCACATCCAAAGAACTAGAACCTAACCTATGCATGCATCAAACCACAAACATAAGACCTCTACTAGGGTCCTCATCAAATATTAGCGTGGTAAACACAACACATGCCACAAGTTCAGTTCAAACACAACTCAACATTAAAACTTTACATAACATACATCATGTATTAACCAGGGACTAACCAAGTCTTAGGGCCAAGCACAGTACTAATCCATAAACATAACTTTATATTACAATCTCTTACAAAACATTATATCAATTTATAATACATGTCCACACTAAAAGTACTAATCTAATACTATTACATAAGCAAAACCTTTGCTCTAGAGACTTCCCGATCGACCTCATACCTGCAACACTGGGGTTAGGGGAGAGGGGTGAGCTAAAAAGCCCAGTGAGTAGAAATAAAGAAAACAGTTCATTAATTACATGCTTTTATGAAATGCGTCACAGCACAAACATTCCACATAACAGACGGACATGACCACCAAAACTCTCTCTGCATAGTGCCTGGCCCATGAAGGGACTTACCCAGGTCTTTCATACATAACATAGTGCCTGACCCACGAAGGGACTTACCCAGGTCTTTCATACATAACATGGGCTATTGGGGTCGCCTTGGTCCATCCACATCAACAATAAATAATTCAACGCGTCATATTCGTGTAACTAGTGCAATCAACCTATTATATATAAACATGATGCGTGAACATGCTTTAGGCATTTGATTTTCGTTCAATAAAAGATTAAGTTTAGTTCTACTCACCTCTGGCAGACGCTGAACTGACTCTGCAACTGCTAACACTGATGGCCTCCTAGATCCCTCGGGTCCGATCCTACACAGGTGGACTCGAATGAGGTACCAACACACTCTAAACAACTCATAAACAACTACCCAAAGACCCCTTAAAACATCACTTAAACATGTATAAAAAACAACCATGAAAAGGCTAGACAGGGCACTTTCGGCGGCACCTTCGGCGGCCGAACCCTCTCTCCAGAGACGAAACTCGGGCACTTTCGGCGGCCGAGAGTCCCACTCCAGAGACGAAAGTCAGGCACTTTCGGCGGCCAAATCCTTCCTTTGGCGGCCGAAAGTCTGCTTTCAAGCCAAAACTCAACTTTCGGGGGCAAGGTTAGGCGGCCAAACCATGCATCCAAAGGCAGGTTCGGCGGCCGAAAGCCCTTTCGGCGGCCGAACCTGAGTTCTTCCCAGAAGGGCAGAACTCAGCTTCTCATGCATTCAAGCCTCCCAAACCTTCCAAACACCCCAAAACAAGCACCCAACCTTACCAAAACATGCATAAACCCTTAACCATGCACAAAGGAGCTTAATAGCTTGATTAAACTCCAAAAACAACATCAAAACATACATAGATAGCTTATGACCCACATAGGCCAAAACCATCAAAACAACCCATAATCTCACTTGCTCTTTCCCACTCATGCATATACTCTCCCACATGCATAACCTAGCTTAAACATTCAACATAGCATCATATAAACATACATTGGGCATAAAACCCACATAAAGCCTAACATGCATATCTACCCATACTTAATCATTAAAACCTCTTAGAACTTACTTAAAACTTCATGAAACGTAAAAGAAAACATAGATCCACACTTACCTCTTGAAGATCGAGGGTTTGTACGAGCTCTAACTTGGAGATGGGAGAAACTAACTCCTTGGGTCTCTAAGTTTCCAAAACTTGATCTAAGCTTGAAAACTCTTCAAAATAACCATGGAACTCATGAAAACATGAAGAAGATGAAGAAAAACATGAAAACGGCCAAGGGAGGACAAAAACTCACCTAAGCTCGAGAATGGGGAGAAAACTCGCCCATTTCCGATCTGAGGGCCCTTTATAGGTGGCCTGGTCGAAGACCTTCGGCAGCCTAACGTGCCCCCTAAACTCATGCATGTTCGGCGACCGAACAAGACTTTCGGAGGCCAAAGGCGCTCCCGAAGCCTTTCCGTGTTCGGCGGCCGAACTTCACTTTCGGCGGCCGAACCTGGCAAATGCCTCCTTGGTCTTTTCTTTTCAAAACTCAATTCATTTCCATTTAAAACTATGAAATCAGTAAAAACATTTTAGAAAACACATTTTACCCCTCTAGAAGCCTCTGGCATCTCCAGAATTCCAGATTCCAATGGAGATTCCGCCGGAAGGTAGGGATTCCGATGCCGGAATCTAGCCGGGTATTACATAACTGATGTTTTGTTATATTGTGTTATTATGTTTATATTCATGGGTTATATGGATATAATTGTCATCTGTAAGGGTAAAGATGAACTTTTCCTTTTTTATCTGTTCTCATGTGTTACAGGTCATGTGACCTGTAGGGTTATATAACCCTTCTTAAACAGGTCACAGACATAACATATATTTTTGTACGATTCATTACATCTTAAATGAAAAGCAAAACAGTTTTCTTCTTCCTTCTTTTCATGGTATCAGAGCGGGTTAGGGTTTACACTCTTCCCTGTCCTCTCTCCTAGAATCTGGTCGTCCTTCTTCAAAACAACACCTCTTCACATAAAATCCAGCTTATACGCCAGACAAATACCATCTCCGATCTCACACCGACTCTGGCTTGCATGGGAAGCAGATCTTGTTAAAATTCTTCTCTTCTTTCAAGACGGCCACAAATTTATCAGATCTAAAGTTTGTACATCAAGATCTGTACCTAAAATCAACAGATCCTGTCGATGATGGGAGAACGAGGAAACAACAGTAAAGAAGGCAAAAACACAGAGATGAAAGACAAAGTTCAAATTGCAACTCAGAATCTTAGGGATCCTTTGACTCTTCAGTCTTCGAACCATCCATGTGTGGTTTTAGTGTCTGCTCCTCTGGTAGGGACAAACTTTAGATCCTGGTATAGAGCCATTAGGATAGCCCTAGGAGCCAAACAGAAACTCGAATTTATAGAGGGTACCGTTACAGTGCCTGATAAAGAATCTGATTCCTATGAACAATGGAAGCGGTGTGACTTTATGGTCACATCCTGGATCTTGAACTCTATATCCAGAGAGTTGGTAGATTGTTTCATTTACACAGCCTCAGCCAGGGATCTCTAGCTTGAAATCGCAGAAAGATTTGGTGAATGTAATGGCACCATGATCTATGAGTTGAGAAAGAAAATATCTTTGATATCTCAAGACAATGCCTTTGCATCTGTCTATTTCACAAAATTAAAGGGGCTTTGGGATGAATTGGGCTCAATGAAAACTCTTCCACCATGCACATGTGGTGCATCAAAGGCAAAAGATGAGCTAAATAATAGAAATAGGTTAATGCAATTCCTTAAGGGATTGAATGATGCCTATGGGACAATTAGAGATCAGATCCTAGGCATGGATCCTTTGCCCTCTATGAATAAAGCCTATTCTATGGTACTCAAATTTGAGTCTCAGAAGGACATTCTGGGAAGTATAAGTGGGAACACTGAACCTTTAGTCCTGATGAATAGGATGCAGAAAAAATATCAAGGGAGGCAGAAAAGGCCTGACTAGAAAAAGGGACATTGTTCCTACTGTGACATGGATGGACATGTCAAAGAGGGTTGTTTCAAGGTAATAGGATACCCTGAATGGTTTAAAAAAAAATAAAAAATAATGGACGATTCTCCAAAACAACCAGAACCATAGGCCATGACAAGAGAGTTGTGGCAGCTGTTGAAGCCCCCCCAAATAGAAAGGACGCCCCCATTGACATGCCTGACACATCTACTCAAATAAATGACCTCAATATCATACTGAGTTCCTTACAATAGGAGGTCAGCAAACTAATGAAAGGAAAGGTTGTACTCACAGCAAATACTCACCAATTTGACTACAATAATGAATATGATTCAGATTTAGGTCCAATCATCTTCGCAGGTACCTCTAACTCTAAAAATTTGTCTTATGCATCTTTCCATAAGCACTGTAATTGGGTCCTTGACACTGGTGCCACTGACCATATGTCTTCAAATCAATTAGTTTTTCATTCCTTAGACTTATTAAATAAGCCAGTTTCTGTTTACTTACCTGATGGTAATGCTGTGAAAGTCTGCTATACTGGTTCTATTATGCTTTCAGATTACATACACCTAAAAAATGTATTGTTTGTTCCAAAATTCAATTATAATTTTCTTTATGTTAGCAAGTTAATCAAAGACTGCAAGCTGAGTTGTCTCTTCCTTCCTGTTTGTTGCATTATTCAAGACCCTTTGACTAAGCGAGTGGTTGCTATGGGCAAGGAAGAGGCAGGGTTATACAAATTGAATCAGATGAGCTTTTTGCCTATTGAAATTGATAAACAATTGGCTGCTATTGTGAATACTATGCCTGAGTTGTAATCCTTTGTGAATACCATGCTTTCTACACATTCACTAAATAAAGAAAGCCATACTTTCAAAACTGAATCTTGCATGTCTGCTGTTCATATTCTTGACTGGTATGATAGATTAGGACATGCATCTCTTGGGAAATTAAAACATATTGCAATATTTCAACACACTGAGAATATTCCCTTACACTGTCAAACCTATCCTTAGGCTAAGCAAGCCAGGCTGCCCTTTCCCCTTAGCAACACTACTGCTAAGAAGCCTTTTGATCTACTTCACATAGATATTTGGGGACCATATAACATAGAAAGTGTCACAGGAGCCAAATACTTCTTAACTCTAGTTGATGACCACACTAGAGCAACCTGGACTTTCTTGATGCATCTTAAGAGTCAAACTATTCATATCTTATCTACCTTTCTGAATATGGTGTACAATCACTTTAACATCACTGTTAAGATAATAAGAACAGATAACAGATGAGAATTTCTTAGTAATGAATGCTCCAGATTACTAAATCAAAGAGGTATCATTCACCAAAGATCCTGTCCTCACACCCCTCAACAAAATGGTATTGTTGAAAGAAAGCACAGACACCTCTTAGACACAGCTAGAGCCATCAAAATTCATTCTCATGCACCTCAGATCTTTTGGTCTGAATGCATCCTTACTGCCACCTACATAATAAATAGACTCCCTTTGGCCCAATTTGGTTGGCAGGCCCCTTATGAGCGCCTCTATGGGCATGCCCCTGATTATTCTCATCTGAAAAAGTTTGGCTGCCTCTGTTTTGCAACCAAAACCACTCCTCATAAAGATAAATTTGGCAGTAAGTCAATCAATGCTGCCTTCATTGGTTATGCCAATAATCACAAGGCTTACAAATTATATGATCTCACTACTAGTACTATATTTGTTAGTCGTGATATTGTTTTTTATGAACATGTTTTTCCTTTCAGCACACCACCTGAACAAACCCCTGTGATGATACCTATTCCCATACATGATCCAGAATCTACCCCACCTCCACCTTCTCTTCCCTCTCAGCTTCCCAACTCTCCTGGCCTTCACAGGTCTTCCAAAACTATTAAACCTCCTTCTTGGCTAGTGGACTTTATTGCTTCAGCCACCACTACTGCTTCCCCTTCCCTCTCACCCATCTGTCTTACACCTTCCTACCAAACCTATGTTCTGAATATTTCCCACATCCATGAACTAACTACCTATAGTCAGGCATCCCAAAACATTAATTGGATTAATGCAATGCAACATGAATTGCATGCACTTGAATAAAATAACACCTGGACCCTTACAACCCTTCCTTAAGGCAAGAAAGCCATAGGTTGTTAATGGGTCTACAAAGTCAAATGTAACCCAAATTGTGACATTGATAGATTCAAAGCTCGGCTGGTGGCCAAGGGATACAATCAAATTAAAGGTTTAGATTATAAAGACCGTTTCTCTCCTGTTGCCAAATTGGCTACTGTTCGAATTCTGATAGCCCTTGCCACTCATAAACAATGGGTTGTGTTTCAATTTGACATAAACAATGCCTTCTTACATGGCACTTTAGATGAAGAAGTTTATATGCATCCTTCCCAGGGGTATAATAAGGCCTTGCCAGGGCAAGTCTGTTTCCTCAAAAAGTCTCTGTATGGCCTTAAACAAGCCTCTCGATAATGGAACCTTGAATTCACAAGCTATCTGAAATCTCTCGGTTTCACTCAGTCTGCTCATGACTATTGTCTCTTTGTTAAAAGCACTACTGATTATTTTCTAGCTTTATTAATATATGTGGATGACATTCTTCTTACTGGTACCTCTCTTGTTGCTATGACTAAGGTCAAACATGCCTTACACTCCAAGTTCACCATTAAAGATTTGGGATTTCTCAAATATTTTCTTGGCCTTGAAGTGGCTCGATCCTCTACTGCCACTCTTTTAAGCCAAACGAAATACATTTCTGACATTCTGAAGGATGCTGGCATGCAATCATGCAGACCAGTCCCCTTTCCTTTACCTAAAGGCTTGCAATTGTCTCTGGATACAGGAGATATTCTGCCTGATTCCCATGTTTACAGGCGCTTGATTGGGAGACTTCTTTATGTCAATCTCACCAGGCCTAACCTCAGTTATGCTGTCCAGCATCTGAGCCAATTCATGCATCAACCCCGCAAGCCTCACTGGGAGGCTGCTATGCATGTCCTTCGATACTTGAAAGGCACTCTTCATCAAGGCCTATGCTTCCCTGTTAGTACCACTATGCCTCTCACAGCTTACTGTGACTCTGATCGGGCCGCCTGCCCCTTCTCCAGAAAGTCACTTACTGGGTTCTGCACCTTCTTTAGCTCGTCATTGGTTTCCTGGAAAACCAAGAAACAGCCCACTATTTCAAAATCCTCCACTGAAGTGGAATATCGTGCCATGGCTAGTACTGTTTATGAATTATTATGGATTTCTTATATTCTTCAAGACTTGTAGGTACCTATTCAGCTGTCAATCTCCCTCCACTGTGACAACAAGGTTGCCTTGCACATTGCTGCTAACCCGGTGTTTCACAAACGAACCAAACACATTGCCATCGATTGTCACATTGTTCATGAACAATTTCAATGCGGTTTCATCTGTCCTTCTCATGTCTCCACCACGGTTCAGCTCGCAGACCTACTCACCAAACCGTTATCTTCAGATACCATCACCAGCTGTGCTCCAAGTTGCCCCTGGTTTCCATCCCAATTCCAACTTGCAGGGGGTGTGTAGAGAATACAGGATAACTGATGTTTTGTTATATTGTGTTATTATGTTTATGTTCCTGGGTTATATGGGTATAATTGTCATCTGTAAGGGTAAAGATGGACTTTTCCTTTTTTATCTGTTCTTACGTGTTACAGGTCATGTGACCTGTAGGGTTATGTAACCCTCCTTAAACCGGTCACAGACATAATATACATTTTTGTATGATGATTCGTTATCATCTTGAATGAAAAGCAAAACACTTTTCTTCTTCCTTCTTTTCAGAGTTTAATTTTTGGGCAAAAGATTAAGAGTTATGTGGACATGATTCTCCATTGGAGGTACGTAGGCGGCCTTTGGGTGCGATCTAAAGAAAATAAAATTTATTTTTTTTCCTATATATATTTCCTTCTTTTTAATTTATTTTGTTATTAGTATTTATTTATGGTGCTAAAAATGCAGTTGGCTTTTACATTTTTCTTTTCTTTTCCGCTTTAGCAAAGTTAAATAGGATTGCACTATAACCAGCGAAGATCAACCAATATATTTTTTTTCATACTTCTGTCATTCTTTTGAAAGTCTTTTGTATGAATATATTTAAATTTTAATATTTATATCTTAATATTGTAATTATATTATTTTGATTACCATGAGGAGGATAAAGTGTAAACAACTTTTATAGTATTAGATTTCATAGTGCCACCAACAAAAGAAATATGTTCATGTGTTTTTAAGCATGTTTCTTTCGCTTAGTCAAGAGTCTTAGGCGAAACTCAATATTCTAAATGTCATTATTAGAGGTTAGATAGTGAGTGTGACAACCATAGTTACAATACTTTGCTTCACCCTCACAACTGAAATCAGCCCCATAAAGCTTCAATATTGACCTAGACTTGGAAGAGTGGTAGTTGGTTAAGCAAAATGAGGTTGAAGACATTTTCACCAAAAATCACAGTTTAGTGTAAAGAAATCCCAACTCCTTGGCCAAAAAGCTTCTCTAACTTAGATCTTTACTAATTTATTATAATATATATATACTTTCAATTATTTTATCAATATAATATGATTATTATAATAATTTTCATATTTTTTTATTCTTTTCCAAAAGCTTGTACTAAGATGCTTTTATTTTGACAATGAGAGGATTTATCTGGCTAATAATGAAGAGAAAAGTTGAATTTGGGATTATTTAGCCTCCTAAAAAGAGTTCCTAAGTGCATTATCTATATTGCATTTGATAAAATGCATCTAAAGTTCTCATCATTCATGAAATGTGACACTTGGTTTAGTTTCTAATGGCTTTCATTTAGAAATCTAAGTACTTCATATAGTATATGACTTATGATATTAGTTCCATATAATTTACCCCATGGATGTGTATGAAAAATGAATATTTTATATTATCTTTACTAAATCTAGGCAATAAGGCTCCTAAAAATAACATTGATTTTTTTGGAGCCTTTAATAGAAGAACTAAATGAGCTATGTGAAGATGGAATTGAAATTTATGATCCTTCCGACTCGAGTAATTTTAAGTTTCATGTAGCATTATTATGGACTATTAATGATTTTCCAACTTATGCAAATTTATCAGGTTGAAATACTAAAGGTGCACTTGTATGTTCTACTTGCAACCTTGACACATACTCATATAAATTGATACACGGGCACAAATTTTGCTATATGGGACATCATAGATTATTGAAAGCTAATAATAAATGGAGTCTAAATAAAAAAAAAATCTTTTAAGAATACTTTAGAAAGGTGTCTTGCTCCTAAGCATCTTTCAAAATAAAACATTTTTATCCAATTTAATAGTTATTACAATATAACTTTTGGCAAGTCTAATAGGAAAAGAAATTATGATTTGAATCCTCATTGAAATATAATTAGATCCCAATTACCTTATTGGAGTAATCTTTTAATTTTTCAAAATTTAAATGTTATGTAAATTAAAAAGATGACAACAATTATGGGTATTATTGAAAATAATATAGGTAATTTGAATGCTCATTTGAACACTAAAAAACTTGATGTTTGTAAAGATTTGCATCTAGTACCTGAATTTAAAGGAAAAATATAAAATTTCACTAATTGTGTATGCACTATAAAAGAAAGAAGAGAAACAAACATTCCTTCTATCTGTTTTTTATATTATGGTTCATTTGCTAATACACTTAGCAAGTGAAGCAATGCTAGCTAGTCCAGTTTAAAATTGTTGGATGTATCCTTTTGAGCAACACGAGTTATAATTATGTTAGGTAGTGTAATGATATTCAAAAGTCATCAATAGTGCATATTTGATTTTTTACCCTTTTATATAGGTCTATATGCAAGTACAAGTCTAGTGTGTATAATAAAGCACGTCTAAAAATATTAATAGTTGAAGGCTATATTGGAGATGAGTATCTTACATTTTGTTCTAAGTATTTGGATAAGGCAAATGTAAGATTCAATAGAAGAGAAACAAATTTTGATGGTATAAAGGAGCAAAACGTGAGCTTGTCTTTTTTTTTTTCACAAAATGAAAAGCCTTTAAGTAAAGAAAATACTAAATAATTAAGTTTTCAAGATTAGAGACAAACTTAATAATATATTTTAATGAATTGTGATAAAGTACAATCACTCGCGGAGCATGTTCTTTCCTATTTAAAACTTTAATGTTTCTTATATAGAAACATATATAAATATTAGCAATCCTTATTGAATGTTAGATTATATGAAAGTGGGAATAATCTCCAAGAGATGGATTTTGTGAAATAGTTTGAAAAAATTACAAGTAAATCAAACATAAGTTTTATTCACAACAAGAATTTTAATCCATTAATTTTTTTTAACTTGTGTTGTCTTTGAATAGGTAACAAACTTACTAAACGTTAGTGATGAAAGCATTAACTAAGAACTTTTAACTCTAGAGTAAAGCTCAATGAGAAGAGTTACTTCTTATAATAGCTTTGTTATTAATGGGTTTAAATTTCACATAGAGAAAAATGGTTTCGAAAGGGAAATACAAAATAATAGATAATATGTTAGAGATGATGCCCATAATGGAGAAAACAATTACTTTGACTTATTTAAAGAAAACAATTGAATTATAATATAATAGTCATTATTCATTATGATTAGTATGATGTTTATAATGATTAAAGAGGTATAAAGAATAATCAAAATGGAGTCATCACTTTAAATAACACCGCTTTTATACGCTTTTTATAAATTGATGAGCCATATATCTCAACAAGCTAAATTGAGCAAATATATTATGTTATCGATCAATTGAACTCAAATTAATGATTAATATTAAAAATAATGACTTAAAATTATTATGATGCCCCTTTATAATGGTAATGAAAGTAATGATGGCATGGAAGTACGTGTGATAGTAGATAACTTAGTGGTGAAATTGTAGATTATATTGTTAATGAATAAGATGATATAACAATGTCTTAGTAAAAAATGATGTGGAGTCGTAAACAGTGGACTAAAATAGAATTAAAAATAGAAAAGATGTAACGACCCGAAAATGGACCGTCACCGACGCTAGGATTCAGATCGGCTTAAGGCCGCCATAACCCGTAGCAAGCCTGCTATACTCTCTGTGTACCTGTAAAATCCCATACATGATCATACATTTTCTATGAAAAATAAAAACTTTACTCTGAACCAAGGCTCAACCTGTACATGCACTATCTCTGTATTACAAAACCCCTGACTAGAGCTTGCTCTAGATGGGTTAAACTCATACTCTGTTAAGCCTGGTTTTTCACATACACAAAAGGGATCTACAAAACAAATAAGTCAAGCACCATTCTAACTCTATACACAACTATTACATCTCTTTATAATATTACATGTCCACACTATACTATTACAAATCTCTTTTCTCTTCCTGTACCCTTCTGAACTTCCCCTGTACACTGTACCTGCAAGACTGGGGTTAAGGAAGTGGGATGAGCTCTATAGCCCAGTGAGTAGAACAGTAAAATAAGTTATTAAATCATGCTTTCATGGAATGCATCACAACACAAGTAATCACATCAACTCGAGTGATCATGTCCCCAAATAGTCCCAGTATCCTATCCTCGTGCCAGGGCGTAGAATGGGCACCTGGTCTTCCTGTACACAACATCTGATACTTACCATTACCGTGCCAGGGCGTAGACTGGGCACCTGGTCTTTTACTATGCCAGGGCGTAGAATGGGCACCTGGTCTTCCTCAGGAACTATTGGATCATCCACTAGCACCCACACAACACAATGATAGAATGCAATGCAACATATTCGTGATTTCTAATGCAATCAACCTATTGCATAATCAGGGTGCATGAAATATGCTAAAAGCATTCAATTCCTCAATTAAAAGAATTAAGTTGAGTTCCACTTACCTCTGGCTACCGCTGAACTGACTCTGCAAACTCTGAAGCAGTACTCACTTGAACTCTCTGGTTCCTCTGGTCTGTGCCTACACAGATGGACTCAAATGAGGGACCAAACTAGCTCAAGAACAACTCTATAAAACTCCCCAAAATCTCCCTAAAAGATCCTAAACCAATCACATAAAACATGCAAAAGGAGGCTGGACAGGGCACTTTCGGCGGCAGGTTCGGCGGCCGAAAGTCCTCTCCAGAGCCGAAACTCATGCACCTTCGGCGGCTGAACTTTTACTTTCGGCAGCCGAACCCTTTCGGGGGCAAGGTTCGGGGGCTGAAAGGCACTCCAGAGCTGAAAGTCCATAACCTTCGGCGGCCGAACTCCCCTCCAGAGCCGAAAGTCCACACTTTCGAGGGCAAGCTTAGGCAACCGAAGCCACCTCCTCAGCATGTTCGGCGGCCGAACCTTCCTTCGGCGGCCGAAGCTGGGTTCTTCAGCAAGGCAAAACCATGCTCTGCCGTACGCCAAAACCCTCCAAACTTTCCCAAACTCAAACACCACAATTCCTCAACATGTATATACCCAAGTATATGCTTAAAGGGGTCAAAAACTACCTTAAAACCCCAACAAACAACATAAACAACACACATATACATTTCATCACAAAACTTCAAAAACACCCTATTTACCCTAACCATGCAACTTTTACCCCAAAACTCCATAAAACCTCCATAAATCAAGAAAAGGAGTTCAGGATCTTCACTTACCTCGTGAAAACAAGAAGATGACCGATCCTAGCGTGGAGATATGGAGCAACTCTCCTTCAACTCTCTCCAAACTTCAAAACTTATGTTTGTAGCTCAAAACCTTCAAAATAACATTAAAACTAATCAACCCTTTACAAGAGTTGATGAAAACATGAAGAATACCAAAGGAAAGCATGGTCTCACCTCTGTTTGTGAAAGAAAAAGGAAATCCTTATCCTTTCAACCGACTGAGGGCCTTTTATAGGTGGCTGGCCAGACCACCTTCGGCGGCCTAACGTGAAACCGAAAGCCATGCATGTTCGGCGGCCGAACCTCACCTTCGGCGGCCGAACCTGGCTTTTCTGCCTTGGTGCTTTTCTTTCAAAAACTCATTTCCTTTTAACTTTAAAACTATATACCATACTAAAAGACTTTAGAAAAACATAAATCTTGCCCTTCTAGAGGATTTTGACATCCTGGATCCCACCGAAAAGTAGAATTCCGATGCCGGACTCTAGCCGGGTATTACAAAAGAAATCCAAAATTCTAATCCTAACAAAGAATTCCATGAAGATGAGGAAGAAGATATCAATGAGTATTCAAATAAAGTGGATGATGCATCAATTGATGCTAATCAAGAAGAAAATGATGAACAATTAGTTGATGAAAATAGTAGTAATGAATCTTCACGAACAAATAGTATAGTAAGAATAATGCTTATTTAGCTATAAAATGCATCAATTTCTTTAATCAATGAATACATAATATATATATATATATATATATATATATATCTATGAATAGGGAAAATTAAAAATAGTGTTTTCTTCTTTTTGCCCTTTGCTACAAATTTCTCCTTTATGTGTTGGATGTCCTTATTTTTCTTTTGCTTTACCAGTTTTTGCTTTTATTCATTCATTGTATCGCTCCTTCACTATTGTACCAGTGAGTTGGTCTTTATTGCATCATCCCTTTACAAAACGACATCGTTCTACATCTATCCACTGTCGCTGCTGCATTGTCTCATTATCAATCAAACTCTCCATGAGAGAGAGAGAAAGAGAGGGTGAAAAGAGTGAAGAAAATCTCCATTTTCAAATCTTTCAAGAGAGAAGCCATCATCAAAACCATGGACACTTTTGATGCCTCAAGCAAATATTTTAATCACTTTTATCATTTTCATCACCACCACCCTTATATGGTGCAAGGCAAGGCGGTGTCTTTCGGTGCTTAATGAGGGACGACGGATGGGGATAGATGAAGTACATCGCTACTATCTTGAAGCTTAATTTTCAATAATTTCGAGCTCACCAGTGCCATCTCCAACCTGTAGGTCAATTTCCCTGCCTCCTTTCTTAATGTCTTTGGATTTAGAACTTTTTGAGTCAATTTCGATTAGCTGTGATGGAGAAAACCTCCGATTGGTGAGCTCTCTACGATGCTTAAAATAGAGCTAATATTGTCAGGTAACTATGATTTTGGGCTTTTCCAATTTAGATTTCTATTGATGGTATAATGGAGTTTTGATGGTAGAAGGAACAACCATGCTTTCAACAAGCTGTGATGGAGGCCATTTTCAAACCTTTCAAGAGAGAAGCCATCATCGAAGTCATGGACAATTTTGATGCCTTAAGCAAATATCTTAATCACTTTTATCATTTTCACCACCACCACCCTTATATGGTCGCGAGGCAAGGCAATGTCTTTTAGTGCTCGATCACGAATGACGATTGGGGATGGATGAGGAACATCGTTGCTATCTTGAAGCTTGATTTCCGGCAATTTCAGGCTCACCAGTGCCATCTCCAACCTGTAGATCAATTTCCCTACCTCCTTTCTTAATTTCTTTGGATTTAGAAATTTCTGTGTCAATTTTGATCGGCTGTGATGGAGCAAAACCTTCGATTGGTGAGCTCTCTGCAACGCTGAAAATGGAGTTGAATTATTAGGTAAATATGATTTTAGCCTTTTCCAATTTGGATTTCTATTTAGTGGTACTAATAGAGTTTTGATGGTAAAAAGAACAACCATACTTTCAACCAGCTATGATGGAGGCTATCTCCGATTGTTAAGCTCTTAGTGGTGCTCGAAATGGAAATAATGAAAATAAATGTTATTTTAGGCTTTTCCACTTTAGATTTGTTGCCTCTATCTCAAATTTACCATGACCTTGTATTTATTTTTTTATTCCCTTCTCTATTGGATTTGTGTTTGTTTATAGGTTGTAAGAGCTAAAATGTTCCTCTATTCTTAAATTTTATTTGATTTTATTTTTATGATTATATGATTGCAGGTTGTTCTGATTTTATTTTTATGAGAATATAATTATAGGTTGGTCTTTATTATTGATTTTTGTTCAAAGATTTTATATGATAACAATGTTCTAGCTGAGGATCCATTTGATTCATGGAAAAGATTTTCAATAAAGAGTATGGTAGGTAGAGTTATTACATCTTATGCAACTAATGTGATAAAACTCTTGCAATAGGTGTTTGATCAGGATATTGGGCAAGACAAGAGACTGGGAATAACAAAAGTGCCTTTAATCGAGCTGGAAGGAGAAACTTGGAAAGAGATGGAGTTAAGACCGCTACCATCCCTTTACATGTTGAAGATTAAGGATAAGAAGGATAGAGAAACTCTTACAATAAAGGTATACATATAAATAATCATATTTTGTGTCTTTGTGCTTAAGATATTGTGCTTCAACTAATGTCGTTATCAATGAGAAAATCTTACACTTAGAACTTCCAAGTGAATTTATCAATTATTTTCTGTCACATCATCATCCTTAGAGTATTTTATATTTGATGATCTCAAATCCAATGTAAATAGTGGTTATTATAGTTTCATTTTTTAATGCTAATGTTTTAATGGTGAAAAAAAATATTGTTTGATCATTATTGAGTTTGACTTGATTATTATGTAGATGAAACTGAACATTTCTTTCATGGGGAAATTTGACTTGGGGTAGTCTATTTAAGCTCAAGCTTCTCTTCATTAAATGATTTCTTTTGTACTAAATTTGGATTGAAAGATGAATATATAAAAGAATGATTGTTTGAGATGTGTTTTTTTCCTATCTTCATTCTTCAGTTCTTAAAATCGGAGCCAACATTCAGATGTTCAATTGCTAAGTGTGGAAAATACAGATATATTTGAGATGTGTTCACTAAAACGTTTGGATTATGTAGGTTAATAGGCCTATATATACTAATAGGTTTAAGTCTACACATATATAGCATGCTTAATCTATAATCTCTAAAAGAATAGGTGCATCATACTTTCTAAAAATTGGCTCATTTTTTAAAAAATCTTTGTTGATTAATTTATGCGTGTTGACTTAATTCCATTTGCCATTCATGTTGAGCAATTATGCTCTCTTATATTTTATTCTGAGTTTATAATGGTATGATAATTTTTTTTTCTTCATATGATGTTACAATAGCCAAAAAGCCTTATTTATTCCAAATCTTGAGATTAGAGTTTCATATTAATAAAATTAGCAGTGGTATGTAATTGTTTTATAAGGCAATTTGTAGACTATTTACTAATTTTTTTCATATTTAATTAAAAGCATATATGGTTTTGTGCAATAGTTTTATAGTTGTTTGTGATATTATTGGGATCACCTTTCTATATATTGGTTAAGGTCTTGATGGTGATAGTTAGATTTCTCTTTAGAACAATTTTTTTTTTCATCTTTTTGGGTTGAATTTGGATATTTTGTAAATTTCTTCGTCTATTGTTATATTTCAATTCCATTTAGATCTCAATTGGATTATAAAGTATGAGTGATGACGGTACATAATTTGAGTGATTTTCACTTGGGTATTTGTTTTCAGTAAGACATATAGCTTAAGGAACGAGTATGCATTTGAAAATGTGATCCATAACATCAAATAGCAAATTATCAAGAGAACTTATATGATTTATAACTTAAATTTTATTTATTAGTGTGTAATTTGTGCATGAAAATAATCTCTTCAAAATGCACACATCCAATTTGTATACTTTTATAATGGTTTGGATAAAAATGAAAAATTTTGAAAAAATAACTTTAAACCATAAATTAAAATGAGAATAATTAATATATAGTCCACAGCATAGCGCGGGTGATCCATCTGGTATTTAATATATACCATGAGTTTTTCTTTTCATATATGTCAATTACTATTGATTTTTTACTCTTATAATATGTTACTTTATTATGGTATGTTTATTGAGTTATACTCTTATAATATACATCGTGGTCCTTTATTTTTCACTAAAGCAGACACAAGTATATGGTCATTTATTTTTTTTATTGAGTTTTTTAAGAAGTCATTAATGTGAAGTAGTTTATAAATAATTATTAGGAAATATTTGTATTTTCAAATAAGATTTATGTTAAAAGTGCTGTTTGGGGAATACTAATAACACACTTTAGAGATTGACATTATACTTTAAAAAAAAGATACTATCTATAGTTTAAAATTAATTAAGAGCAGCTGGCTAACTACCCTCTTGAGATAGACCATAATCAATGGAAATGGTTGACACAAAGTTAATGGGTTACACATAAATTCAAAGTAAGTTATTTGTTAGGATTGAATTGCCTATTGCATGGATTTTTGTTAAAAAGAAATAATAAAAAAAGGGATTTGATGTAACATTATTTATTTGATAAAGTAACACTTATGTTGTATTTTATATTTTGACACATGCAGAATGGAAGTGAAGCAAATATGACGAATAGGGAAAAAAATAACAGATGTTAGCTTATGTGGGCGCAAAGTCTATTATTAAAAATGTGCATGAAATAGTTAGTACAATTGATATATAATTTTGCAATGTATGATAAGATATTCTATTCATTTTTAATAGTTTTAAAGTTTTATTTTTTCATTTATAACATTGTAATAATGTCAAGAAAATATTAAAGAACCATAATGTCTAAGACTTTTTATTAAGTAAATATAGAAAAAAGAATGAGAAATTGATTGATAAGAAAGTCGAGGAAATATACCAGAAATTGTTGGATTTATATAATGCACAAGTAGAAAAATATGGTGTTGATAATAATACAATAAGGGATCCTTATATTAGGATTTTGTATCATAAATTATGATGTATTAGATGCATAGGTAAAGGTCCTCCTCCGCTAAAAGGTGTTAATTCGGTTAGGCAACATTCTCCTCATCACATCCTAAATGAAACTAACAAAACTACTCGAATTCAAGTAGAAGTGGAATGTCAAATTGCTGAACTTTTTACTCCAAAAGAATATGAATATAAATTTAAGTTATAAACTGAGTCGAACGCATTTTTTAAATAAAAAGAAGTAGATCTTTGAAAAACCATACATGATGAGCTAAGGGATAAGTTACACAATTAGTTAAAAGCTAAGATATGAGATGAAATCGATTGTTGCTTAAGGAGGAATTAATTTCCTTGCACGATTCTCATTAGTTTTGTTTCTCATTTGTTTTTGTTTATATTTACATTATTAGATTGTATCTTCCTTTATTAAAATATTTTTTTATTTTCATCTTTTTAATTTTATATTATTGAGAACTTTTTTTTAAAATGCAACTCTATCATATATCACCCATGTAAAAAATAAATCTTGAAGAAATTAGCTTCGACAGAACTTTTAGAAAATCATGACCATTAAATTTATATAAATAATTATAACTTGCTACCTATTAAACCAGTATCAAACTCCTATATCAATAAATAACATAAAAATAAAATGATAAAAAAGAAATCAATAAAAAATTAAAATATTAATTAAAAATATCCAAAATTACCTATTGATCAAGCATAATTTAGCTACATTTCTAGTATTATTATTACTATTTAAATATATATTTTCATAATTTAATTTATGTTTTTATAATTTTTTTGTAGAAAATGAGAAAAATGGAAATTTGGAGAAAAATAGCTTAAAATGCTAAAGAATTGATTTGACCGAAGCAATTTGGTTAAATCAAGCCTCAAAGGATGACTAAGGCAGCTGTAGGAAGAGGAAACTAACATTCAAAGACTTGATATGCCCAAGTTGATTTGGCCGGATCGCTGGCCAAATCATTTGAAGAAAGCTGAAATTGAAATCCGAAGGTAACTTGCAGAAACGATTTGGGCAAGTGATTTGCTCAAATC
The DNA here is from genome assembly GCF_001659605.2 of Manihot esculenta. Taxonomy (NCBI): domain Eukaryota; kingdom Viridiplantae; phylum Streptophyta; class Magnoliopsida; order Malpighiales; family Euphorbiaceae; genus Manihot; species Manihot esculenta. The sequence continues at coordinate 22,671,695 of NC_035169.2, read as the reverse complement.
AACTATCTCCAATAAGAAAAGACAGAAGAGCGGAAAAAGTAGAAATTCAAAATTTCAAAAGTCTTAGAGTCCTATCCTATTTCAAATACACCAAGACTCATCCTATGGCACCTCCTAAACCACACTAAAAGGAGTTCTTCACCAAAGGAGATCAAGTTATGATAAAATACAAGGCAAAGAAAGAGTCAAAGACCAAGTCAAATTAGGATTCCAACTCCAAAAATGATTAAATTAAGGATTCTCATTTATAAAAAGGGCATAAATTAGCAGCAAAAGAGAAGCAACTTTCGGCAGCAAGACCAGCAACGCCCTCTCCCCTTTTCTTCTCCCTTTTCTCTTTTATGTATTCTTTGTCCACCATTAGTGGCTAAACACTTTTTCTCTGTTTGGAGTATGAGAAATTTCAGTTTTGTTATGAATTGAGAGATCTGAAATTCCATTTTTAAACTTCTATTTTTCAATATTTATGCAATTTGTTCTTCATGTTATTATTGCCTTGCTATTAGAATCAATAAGGGCCCATTGCTTTTAATTGCATAAGCAATATATTGTTAGTTTGAATAATTTAGATCCGTAATTGTTTAAATTATTTAAACATAAGTAACAATTGGTTGCATGATTTAACTTAACCACACGATTGGCAATGTTAGAATTAAGTTTCTCTATTTCTTAAACCAATTAACACTTGAAAAGTAAAGAACTCTAAGGGCATTCCTTGACAACTTGTTAATTAGTTTTTGATTAGCGAACATTTTCTAATCAAAGTAAACTTAGGAGGAATTTGGTTGTGAGAAACGTCTTCCACAACCTAAACTAATTTATTGAAACAAATAGAAGAATCAAAGTATGAATGGTTAATTCCAAACTGAAATGGATCATATACTTCAACTAGAGTCTTGTTATTATTGATTTACTCATCTTTTAATTATTGCTCTCGTTTACTACTTAGTTTTAATTTTAATTCACTATCATAAAAAACAATTCCCTTATTTTACTTTTATTGTCAACTTGCCCAAAAGTCCTTAGTATCAAATCCTGGTGGATTCGACTCTATTGCCACCATATGCCGTTTTAATTATTGATTAATAATAGGTTCATTTTTTATGGTTTCGATAACCGCTATAACCTATTAAGCAATATTTTTTTCAATAAATAAAAAATAATAAAAATTACAAGCTTAAAAAAATTTGCTTAAATAAAAATATAATATTTTATTATGAATGCTTAAAATATTAATTTAAAAATACCAAATAAAATATAATTACTTAAAAATATAGGTAAAATATAGGCAAAACGCCTATTTAAATCCTTAAAAAATAAATCAATAGATCAAATAAGATTTTTAAATTTTAATAATAGAACAAATATATCTTTAAAAGACATATAAGTCCTTTAAACTCTAGAAAAATGATAAATAAAACCTTCAAATTTTCAAAATATATCAAATAAAGCCTTCTTATTTAGTTTTTTTTTTTCATGTCGTTGATTTGGGACTAAGATTCTTTGATAATATCAAATTGCCTATGAATTTATATTGTCTATTCATTTCTCAAAACATAATTAAAATAATGTTTCATTAAATCATAATTAAATTAGAAATGAAGACAATAAAAAAGATAATAAATTAAAAAAAAAAAAATTGAACTACTAAATGGAAAACAACTTATTAATTTTCTTTAAAATACACCAAATACTTATCATGATATTATAAATTTCATACACAAGATAGTTAATGAAAACTTTGTGCTCTAAAAAATTTTTATGAAAAATATTTTTTAACAAAATAATTTATTTTTTATTATTTAATTTAATTTAAAATTAAAATATATTACCAAATTTACATATAGAAATATTAATAAAAATATCTAATAGTGAAAAATGGTTTCACCTTTCCAAAAAAAAATTATTTTTTTACAAAATTAACTTATTATTTGCTTTAACTATAAAAATATTTTTCATTTACTAAATTTTTTGAATTCTCCAAACATAAATAATATGAAAAATATTTTATAAAAAAATATTTTTCATGACACAAACGAAATCTTAAAAAAAAAAAATCAAAACTAATCCTCTAAAATTCAAAATAGATCTTTTGCCTTAAATTTAAAATAATTTTATTGAAAACTTTACAATGACATAAAAAAAACTTGGTGGTTTAACATAAATAATCAACTTTTTCAATGAGACTTTTATAAAATGATGTTACTTATAACAAGTTTCAAGAAAATTTATAAACATATAGAAAAAGTAATCTCTCTTTAGAAAAAACATTAAATTAGGTAAAATTTAAAATAAAATATTGCCATCTAATATTTTATTTTTAAATCCTGTTATAATTTTAACTAAAATTGATAAATTTTATAGAAAATTTTAACTGATTGCTAAAAACTCGATTATTTAAAATAATTTACTAACTTTTACAATAAAATTTCATAAAAGTCTATTATTTTCTGTAAAGTAGTAAATTATAAAAAACAAATTTACAAATTTAACAGAAAAATAATATTTTTTATATAAACAAAAAATACATAATTTTATTATAAACACTAAGAAATATATTAAATTAAATAAATGTGAAATAAAATATTAACATTTCATTTAAATCATATAATTTTAACTAAATTTTATATAAAATTTTAATAGATTTGTAGAAAAATTAATTATTTTACGTGATTTATTAACTCAAAAAATAAATTTTTTCATGAAGTAGTAAATTAAAAAAAAATCAAATTTAACAAAAAATAATATTTCTTTGCATACATAAATTAAGTACGTAATTTTATTACAAATATTTAAAAAATATTAAATTACCTAAATGTAAAATAAATATTGTCATTAACGTTTTATATTTAAATTCTATAGTTTTAACTAAAATTTATAAGAAAGCTTAATTATCTAACATAATCTACAAGCTTAATTATTTAAGCTAATATATCACTCCTATAATAACATTTTGAAAAAATCTACTGTTTTTTCACAGAGCAGTAAATAATAAAAATTTTACAAATTTAATTAATAGAAAACCATGTTTCTAGATAAAAAAAATAAGATTTTGATATGAGCGAGTGAGTTTAGTACACGAATAGTTCAGATTTTACTTTTTTTTCACTTTATTAAAATGTTATATGTTGTTATCATATAGCGCCATATATATAAATATATTTATTTCTTTCTATTATCAGACTATTTAATTCTTATCCGGCACTCGTGCTGATAAAACTATAGTATAGTTGGATTTTTTTTTCTATTGACTTATCATGTTAGATGAGCTGAATCTCTTTTGATCAACGCAGTCTATTTAATTATAGACTGAATTGTATTCTAATAGACCAATCTGTATAGTAAATTTTGATGAATTTTCAATTTAATTCTCCTATAAAAATTCAACTACGATTTGGGTGTAGTAATGTTGCAGTTATCACAAAATAATATTTTTTCACATAAATAAAAAATATATAAATTTTTTATAAATATTAGAAAAGTCATTAAATTAGGCAGATAAAATATGAAATAATATTTTTTCACACAAATAAAAAATATATAAATTTTTATAAATATTAGAAAAATCATTAAATTAGGCGGATAAAATATTAAATTAGATAGAAGAGAAATAAAATACTGTTATCCAACTTTTTATGTTTAGCACCCGTAATTTTAATTAAAAATTATAAATTTTATTAAAAAATAAAAAATTATGAAAGAAAAACAAATTTAATGTAATTTATTAATTGCATTTATTTTTTTTACTAATTTTTATATAAAAGATATAAATGTATGTAAATTTCATACTACTTAATTATTTAAGCATTTTATTCTAATTAAAAAATAATCTATAAATTTTTAGTGCTACCTTTAAACTTAATTTTATACTAATAATATTAAAATAAAATTAATTAAATAACTATAGAATTTGTCATATGTTTAAATATTATTGAATGATGGTTCTGCCTGAATGGAATCGGGTTCCCCCATAAAATCTCTGGGTAGAATTTTCTTGCGTTCTTTATTATCTTTCTTCCCGCCTTCTCTACGTGGCACTGCGATACCCATCAGGATTCTGCCACCACCACCACCACCACCAACGTACACGTTGCCAATCCTGCCTCTCTCCCGCCACGTCCAGAATGAACTGTCAAACCCAGAAGGCTCTTGTCTTTCATGGAATCATCCTCATGGAGCCCACTCTCTCTCCTCATTGCCAAATGCCGTTCACCTTCATCTCCACACTGCTACTCCTCTGCTGCAGCCATGGCGATTTCTTCACCCGAAGCCACCAATTCCTCTATGACCCAAAATTCAGAAGAAACTTTATTATCTCGTCCATTTGATCTCCAAAAACTTCCCCATGTAACAGACTACTTACCAGACCTCAAATCTTACATCAACCCATTAGATAACAACTCTTTCTACCACCCATCTGACGGCTTCTACCTCACCCAATCAGACATCATCCTCCGCCAGACTATCATCGACCTTTCTGGCAGCTTCTCTTCTTCCGCTTCCCAGCTTGCCTACCATCGGGCCGGTCCACGGAAACAAATCTTTTTTGATCCCAGTAGTACTCGAGCAGCCATTGTTACCTGCGGAGGACTTTGCCCTGGGATGAATACGGTGATCAGGGAGCTGGTGGTTGGGTTGTGGGAGCTATATGGGGTGCGTCAGATATATGGGGTGGTTTCTGGGTACAGAGGGTTTTATTCAAGAGAACCGATTGAGCTGAATCCGAAGCTTGTCCATCACTGGCATAAGAGAGGTGGAACAGCTCTGCAGACCTCCAGGGGTGGCTTTGATCTCAATAAGATTGTTGATGCTATTCAAAATCGGGGATTTAATCAGGTCGGCTTCTACTTCTGGAGCTCTTTTTAATTCAACAAGCTATGTGATTTATGATAAGAGCCTTTAAGAAATTTAGAACGGAAGCATTTGTCTGCTATAACCTTTGCCTTCTTGTTATAGTTGATAGCAGGACTATGAAAAATAATGGCGAAAAAAATTCTAAATATTTGGTGTAATTTGTGTGGTCAAAGGTAATATTTTAAACTTTATATATGAATATTTCAATAATGTCAAGTGATGTGCGTCTATCATACGACAGAGATGTTGCCAGAAGCAGACAATAATGATAGTATTGGTCTTAAAATCAATGTTGAATGTTTTTCAAGTGTAGGACAACTTGCAATCTTGCATTAAGGTGATTGAAATTAAGCAAACCTCTTAAATTGAATTCTTTCGAAATTTTTTATTCAAAACAAGGGCATAATGGTTAAATGTTGACCACTGAAAGCAGACTTCTCGCCATCCATGACTGTAATTAATTAATTTGCGTTTAGGAAAGAAAAACCAGAAAGTCTGAAAGTGTGGTTTACTTATTCAATGGTGCATTTCTGCAATATACATCAATCTAAACTATGCTCTTGATGAGCAATAATTGATATATACTTAGCAAGTCTAGTTTATGACTTTGTAATTATGAAACTATTCCAGTTGGGGTCTTTTCTTATGGCTGTATTAATACAAATGAACAGGTCTACATCATTGGCGGGGATGGAACAATGCGTGGGGCAGTAAAGATATTTGATGAAATTCGTCGCCGGAAACTGAACATTGGAGTTGCTGGAATTCCCAAAACTGTCGACAATGATGTAGGCATTATTGACAGATCCTTTGGATTCCAGACAGCTGTGGAGATGGCTCAACAAGCAATCAATGCAGCTCATGTTGAGGCCGAGAGTGCAGTAAATGGGATCGGCCTAGTGAAGCTAATGGGTCGAAGCACAGGCCACATAGCACTCCATGCGACTCTGAGCAGCCGTGATGTCGACTGCTGTTTAATTCCTGAAACAGAATTTTACTTGGAAGGAAAAGGAGGGCTGTTTGAATATCTCGAAAAGCGTCTCAAAGAAAACGGCCATGCAGTGCTGGTCGTTGCCGAGGGGGCAGGACAGGATATAATCCCAAGAACTGAAGCCCAGAAACAAGAGAGGGATGAATCAGGTAATCCAGTTTTCTTAGATGTTGGTCTATGGTTGAAATCAGAGCTCAAGAACTGGTGGTCTCGAGACCACCCGAATGATTTATTCACGGTGAAGTATATCGATCCGACGTACATGATCCGTGCAATCCCTGCAAATGCCACAGACAGTCTGTATTGTACACTCCTTGCACATTCAGCTATTCATGGGGTTATGGCAGGATACACTGGATTTGTCTGTGGACCTATTAATGGCAACTATGCATATATTCCACTGAAAGAAGTTGCAGAGGCTAAGAATGAAGTCAATGTGAAGGATCATAAATGGGCATGGGTGAGATCTGTCACTAACCAGCCTGACTTTATTAGGAAATGATGATTCAGGTATTACAAGTATTCAAACTGAGCATTTCCCATTAGTGTTTGGAATTTTGTTTAACTATGGTGGGTTAGTGAAGTTCAATAAGTTTTATCACACTGATCATCAAGAACAGGCGTGAGATGCCAATTAGCGAAGGGATCCTTGGTTCTTATGACGTCCATTTTCCAACTGCGGTGCGAATAAGATTTAATTTAAAACATTCAATTTTTACCCACTGCAATTTTTATCGACTGCAGTGCGAATAAGATTTAGTTTAAGACATTCGATAAAACGGTGCGAAGAAGATTTAGTTTAAGACACAATTTTGGAGATACACTTGGTAAAATATAAAATAAGTTTGAAAAATCATTTGCTTGTTTATTATTATTATTACCATTATGACCTTGCGGCAAAGTAAAGAATCATCATAAAGCAGATTGACAAGTACGGTCCCAGAATCCACAACGATTTCCAACTATCAATTGTATCGTGGAGTCAAAAAGCAGCAACAATATTATCTTTTATATATATGATATACTCTGAAAAGAACAGAGAAAAGCTTCAATTTTTGTAGGTGAAGATGCTGAATTGGGAGTCATTCTATGAAAAATAATAATAAGAGATGCTTAAAAGAAAAAGAAAGGTATCTTTAATTTAAAGGAATGAACATATATAATCCATAAAGTTTTTTGGCAGGGAGAATTTGCTAAGGATATTGCTATTTGACGCTCGCATTTAAAGAAAGAAAATAAAAAGGAAAAGAGAAAAGGATGGCTAAGCTCTATTAGCTTTGACAAAGATGGTGACTCAAGAGAATCCAAAAACAAAGCGTCTACTTTTGCAAAACGGAGTCATTTTATGGTGGAACCGGGATTCCATTTATTCTGAAAAAGAAATCTCTCATCTCTATCTCTTAAAATGGTCAGAGTCGTACATGTCATTGTAGGATGAGTTAATAAGGGTAAAGAAAAAAATAAGCGCGTAGCAAAAGATGCCCTGTCAGTTGAACAGGAGCCATAAGCCAAGCAGGAAGTAAGGTTTAGTCCTATAGATAAAGCGATTAGATTTTTCCAAAATGACCCGCTAGTTGTCAAGATCCTTTTAAATAGATACGAAATAAGGCAAGTATTGATGGATACAGGTCATTATGTTAATCTTCTCATCTTGAATGTTTTTAACAAGTTAGACTTGGATAAGAATAGCCTTGTTAAAGTTTTCTATCCATTAGTAGGATTAGAAGATAAGACCATACTAGTACTGGGCACCATCAACCTCCCCCTAATTCTGGGTGATGAAAAATATAGGTGAGAATTGTATATAGAGTTTGCAATGATAGATATCGCATTTGCATACAATGTGATACTCGACCATCCAATTCTAAATTCCCACGATATTGTTATTAACCTGGATGGTATGTGTCTTAAGCTACCAGCTCCACGGGGAATAACTGTGGTCCAAAGCAATCTGAGGTTGGCCAAAGAATATTACAGACACCCAGTAAAAAGTCTCGGAAAACCAACAATATCCATTGACTTGCTAGAGAAATCAAAATCTTACATAAAATCAGAGCCAATAGACCCGATAGGAGGAGGTCCAGCTAGGTAAGGAACAAAAGGTAAGATTCGGTACTGCGTTAATCAGTGAAACAAAGACTCGTTGAATAGAGTTGCTAAAGTGTCGAGTAACCACTTTTGCTTAGTCTCCAAAAGATGTAACAGAGGTGGACCCAGCTCTCATTACTCATAAGTTGTCTGTTGACAAAGACATCAAACCAGTCCAACAAAAGAAAAGAAGGTTCGCGCCAGAGAGGCAGCAAGTGATCAAAGAAGAAGTTGACAAGCTATTAAGTACAGGGTTAATAAAGGAAGTCCAGTACCCCCACATGGCTCGCCAATGTGGTCCTAGTGAAGAAGGCTAATGGGAAATGGAGAATGTGCGTGGATTTTACTGACCTAAATAAAGCATGTCTGAAAGATCATTACCTGTAGCCATCTATCAATTGGTTAGTAGACTCGGCCTCGGGTCACGCTATGGTTTCCTTTCTTAATGTCATTTCAGGTTATCACCAAATTATGATGGACATTGAGGATGCAGAGAAGACTACATTCATAACAGATGAAGGAGTTTTCTGCCATAAGGTGATGCCATTTGGATTAAAAAATGTGGGGTGACTTACCAAATGTTGGTGTTAGACATTTTTAAAGATATAGTGGGGTCAACAGTCAAAGTGTACGTGGATGACATGGTGGTAAAGAGCCTATCCTTGGAAGACTATCCAGAAGATATCCAGAAAGTCTTTGACGTACTAGAAAAGACGAGTACAAGGCTGAACCCTGAAAAGTGCACTTTCAGGGTAAAAACTGGGAAGTTTCTAAGTTATATAATCTCATAAAAAGGCATAGAAGCAAAACATGAGAAGATCAACACCATCCAAAATATGGAAGCATCCAAAACCATTAATGAAGTGTAGAAGTTAAATGGGCTAGTCACTACCCTGGGTCGGTTCATATTGTGCTCGACCAGAAGATGTCTCTCGTTCTTCAAAACCTTAAAACGCAAAGGTAATTTTATATGGGGGGAAGAATGCGCAGATGCATTTGAAATTCTGAAAACCTTTTTATCATCTCCTCCATTGCTAAGCTCGCCTGTCGAAGGTAAAGTTTTATTTTTATACTTGTCTGTGACACAGGAAATAGTTTGCTCGGTACTCATTTATGAGAATAATGGGGAACAAAGCGCAGTATATTATGCTAGCCAAGTCTTGAAAGGGGCAGAACTGAACTATCCTCCTCTTGAAAAGTTAGCATTTGCAGTCCTAATATCAGCCACAAAGCTATGACCATATTTCAAGGCACAGACCATAGAAGTCAGAATAGATTATTCTCTACGAAAGGTTCTACACAGGCCAAAGTTGTCTGGACAGCTATCCACCTGGGTGGTAATATTGTCAGCCTTTGATATCATGTATATTCCAAGAAAGGCCATGAAAGCCCGCTGATTTTGTCACACAAATGACTCTACCGTTAGAGCCTTTGAAATCTCCTAAATCAACCATGGAGGAATGGAAGGTTTAGGCAGATGGAGCTTGCAAGGTCGGGAGTTCTGGAATCGAGATCTTATTGCAGTCTCAAACTGGTATAAAGTTTCGATATGCGGCAAAACTCACCTTTAAGGCTACCAACAATGTAGCTGAGTACGAGACTGTAATAATGGCCCTCAAAATCATCAAGGAATTAGGTATATAGAACTTTACTATTTTTAGTGACTCACAATTAGTTGTTAACCAGCACTAAGGACAATTTAAAGTCCGATAACTAAGTCTTGTCAAATACGAGAAAAATATTTGATCCCTAATGGAGAGGATCAAAGATGGACAGGGCAGCTGCAAGCTTCACTAGGTGGCCAGAGGCGACAACGAGGAGGCAGATTTTCTAGCCAAAATGGCGGCGATGGGTGAACAACACTTGACTCAACCGTTTTAGTTAGAGGAACTGCACACTCTAGCAATAGACGTGGAAGAGTCTTTTTCCATAGAAGAGGGAGAATCATGGATGATGCCCATATATAAATTTTTAACACAAGATGAACTTCTAGCCGATGAGTTATCGGTCAAAAAGATAATAAGAAAGTCCTTTAAATATGCACTGATTGATGGCTAGTTGTAAAAGAGATCCTCAACACAGCCATAGCTGCGTTATATTACGGAGGAGGAAGGCCAGGAAATCTTAAAGGATATTCATTAAGGTGATTGCAAGAGCTATGAAGGAGCTTAGATAATCTCCTAGAAAGCATTCAGACAAGGGTATTACTGGCCGATGATAATGCAAGATGTGAAGTAGCTTGTCCGGAAGTGTCGAAGATGTCAAGTACATGCGAACATCCCATAGACCCCGGGAGAGATACAAGCGGCAATTGGAAGCTCTTGGCCTTTCTTTTAGTGGAGGATAGACATTCTTGCCCCGTTCCCAAAGGCAACCGAGTCAAGAAAATTTGTAATCATGGCAGTAAATCATTTCAACAAGTGGGTTGAGGCTGAGGTAGTGCAGTCCATCACCACCCAACAAGCGATCTTCTTCAGCAAAATCATCTTCACTCGGTTCGGAATCCCAAAGGTAGTGGTCACTAATAATGGAACTTAGTTTGCAAGCTCCAAGTTTAAAGACTTCTGTAGGAAATAGGAGATTGACTTGAGGTTCATCTCAGCCTATCACCACCAAACCAACGGAATGACCGAGGTAACAAACAAGACCATCCTACAAGGGCTAAAGAAATGGCTCGACTAGGCCAAGGGCAACTGGCCCAAGGAGTTACTTCACATACTATGGGCATACAGGACAACCCCTAGGAAAGTCACAGGAGAAACACCCTTTTCTCTTGTATATGGGCTCAAGACAGTTATCCCCGTGGAAATCCAAGTAAGCAGATTTAGGATATAACACCCTAAGATTTTAGGAAATTCCAAAGAAATGTAATTCAATTTGGATCAAGTCGAATTCCTACGAGAAAAAATCACAATTAAAATGGCAGTTTATAGAAATAAAATGTCCAAAAAGTTCAACAATAAAGTCAGGCCGCATGCTTTTGATGTAGGGAACCTACTCCTTAAAAGAACATATGTAACAAATGGTAGTACCGGGTCTAGTAAGTTGGGGTGAGAATTGGAAAGGACTAGGCTCTCGAAGGTCATTTGCCCAGAGTCCTATAAGCTGGCCAAGGTGGATGGTCGAGTCATTTTCCATTCCTGGAATATCTGTAATCTGAGAAAATTTTATCAATAACAAGTTAACGATGTATTTTTTTCATATATTGTGTTCTTTAGCGATAAGGAACGATGTGATTGCCTTCCTCAAAAAGATTAAGGAGACAAGAAAGGGCCACAAAGTGATTCTACTAGGCTAGGCCATAAGGCGGGTTCTGCAAGGCCATAATCTAGGTATTGATCCCACTAATCAAGGCCACAAGGCGAGTTTCGCCAGGTCAGGTCACAAGGCAATTTCCGCTAGACTATAATTTGGGCGTTAGTCCCATTAATCTAGGCCATAAGGCGGGTTCTGCCAACCATACTCAGGGCATCGGTCCCACTGATCAAGGCCACAAGGCGGGTTCTGCCAAACCACAATTAGGGATCAATCCCACTAATCAAGGCCACAAGGCAATTTCCACCAGACTATAATCTGGGCATTGGTCCCACTAATTAAGGCCATAAGGCGGGTTCTGCTAGACCATACTCAAGGCATCGGTCCCACTGATAAAGGCCACAAGGTGGATTTTGCCAGACTACAATCAATGATCGATCCCACTAATCACGGCCATAAGGCGAGTTCAGTCAAGTCAGGCCACAAGGTAGGTTCTGTCAGGTCATAATCTGGGTATTAGTATTACAAAATAAAGCATCTTATGCAAGGCTATCAGGAGAGCAACCGATAGGCGAATCTTTGGATACCAATCCCCAAAAGTCAAAGGTGTCAATCAAATATTAATATTGATGGGTGAGTTTTATGACCAACTATTAAGACGCGCAACTGGGTGTAAGCCCATATTGCAAAATTTATCTAAGGCATTTCATAATCAAAAGGTGGGAGTACGCCAGGCCACATGTTCAGTCCCTTTTTAGGGAAAAAACAGTGGTTACCAGGTTCATAGTTTGGATGGGCAGTAACCCCATAGCCAATTGTTAAAAGATTATTTAAGTTGCTGGTGGTGACGAGGGCATGAGGTAAATACGGAACGTACAAACACCTAGTAAAAATAATGATGAGACATATATATATTCAGTGCAAAAGATCACATGGGGAGAAGGGCTTTCAGCCTATATTACATCAATATTTTCTACATCTATTACATCACTAGTAGAGACCTGGTCAATGGGTTCTCCTCAGACTGTCCCTCGCCCTCTTGCTTGATCTTATCCTCCGAAAAAATGACGTCTATTCAGGAAAAACCTTATAAAGAGGACCATTTCTCAACCCCCTCCTAGGGATCGTAGTATGGAAAATCATTATAGTCAGGCTGGTTGTAGTCCTCAGCCAATATATAGAGTTGAGCAGAATGCTTACACCTTCATGAAGGACCATCTTGAACTGCTCTTCGTAGACCATGATGATATCCTCTACATGAATCTAGTTATCCACAAAAGAAGAAAAGAAAGTACCCCTATTTATTTTTTCCATAAACGACAGTGGTAAGCAAAACTAGAAGAAAAAGTGTTCTTATACAATGACGTGACAAGAAAAACTTTGAATATGGCTCGAGAAATAAGATAATCACTATGGGCAAAGGCAAGCATAATGGCACAAACAGGAAAGACCAACCAAATCGTGCCATGTGTCTTAAAGCAAAAAGACAAACTGTCACTTTAAATCTGAAGAATTGAAGATCAGAGGGGGACCTTTGATACTCTATAAGGGTCGCACAAAGCAAGCCATGAACTATCACCACAAAACAGGTCCACATGACAAGGATCTGATAAGTGAGTAATGCGGTCCCACCCAAGGAAAGGAAGACCCGAACACCTTAAACACCCGATTCATCATCAAGACTCGCCCTCCTCTGAATAGGTCGAGTCTCGATACAAAGTTATCTATAGCAGACACAGTCCAACGTATCTCCATTACGCCTGTAATCATGGGATCACTAACTTATCAGCTAACGATGTCCCTCATCAAGCAGCCGACCACATCATTATCGAATTATCAGGAAATTTTATATTTATCTCCATTTTCTTACAGTATAAAAGGAGAACGATTACAGAGGCAAATGTACGCAATTCTCTTACACAACTACTCTCAAGTTTTAGGCAATTCACCTTATTCTCTAGTTCACTGACTTGAGTATCAGAGTGGCTACCGTGTGTACCCACTATCTTACGTTTTCTTTTTTACAGGTCCAGCCAATCACAGTATAACTCTATTTTTCAACTGCATCAATATTTTAAATAATTTTTTTAAAAATAAAATTTCAATTACATTAAATATACGCTATATAGGAGTATGATATTTTCTCAACATGGGTAGGTTTTAAAGAATTGTAAACTAATTTTTTGAAAATTTCCAACACATACTTTGGTTTATGTAAATAAAATGTTATTAATTTAAATTTAAATGCGTTATTTATTATAGTTTTAATTAATATATTATCTATTTATTAATCAGATGTATATATTCGATTGATTATAAGAAATTTCCATTTCAAAAATTTTTTTGTGTTTCATGATTACCCTATTCTTTTCGTCATAATTTAGAAAAATGAGAAATCATAAGAAGATGACGATAACTTTATGTCGATTGATTTTTATCAATTTAGACTCTATTTATTTATAAAAATAACTTATATTTAAAAAATATTTTTTTTAAAAAAATATTTTCTAATGATATAATTTATTTTTTATTGTTTAGTCTTAATTTTTTTTAAAAAAATTATTTTAAAAATAAAAATTATTAATATCTTTTTAAAAAAGGTATTTTCTATTTACGAAATTTTTTGAATGCCGTTAATGCTAAAAATTACAGAAAATATTTTTTATTTTTCGTGAATCAAGCGGAAGTCTTAATTTATTTGTTTCATTTTTTGGTTTATCATTTTTTATTTAAAAAAAATGAAAGTTTATTAATTTTTTTCTAATTTCGTTAAACGACATATATATACTAGATTACTTTATAATTTGATAAACTATAATTTTTACCGTTGAATGTTACAAAAAAGAAAGGTTAAGTGACATTGAGCAACTAGTCTTGGATTTTACAGTAAACTTGGACCGAGACTAACTTTTACATTTTAACTATTTTTTTGAATATTTTGGATATTTTCATAATTTTGCAGATTAGGGTTTTATTTCTATAAGATTTTTCAATTTTTGAGAAATTTCAATAAGATTTTTAATTTTCTAACCTATCTTTTCTCTTATTTTGTCTTAGCCAAACGATATTGGTTAAAACTCCTGATGGAGTCTAAATAATTCTTTATCATATTGGTATCAGAGCAAAGTTCGACCATGGCAGATAACCAAGAGGCGCGACTTGCTGTGATTGAGACATCTTTGGCAGAATTGAGGGAGATGATCGGACAACTGACCTTGCAGCAGGGAATCCACAACCCGCCGCTGCTGCACACCCCCAGCCAGCCGCCAATCCTATGGCCGCTGATGACCGTTGGGTTTCACCACCCCAATATGAGGCCGGGCCCATAATGACAGTGCTAGCCCAAGATTCACGAAGCCTCTCAAGCGGGCCGGTCCGGACCATTCGGCTTTGAGATCGGGCCTCCCTTGAGCCTCAGTCTCTTCACCCCAAGCTCGGCCATGAGACTCAGCAGGAGAGGGGACAATCGGCCCAGCCTCCTAGCAGTCCTATTTACACGCGTGCCAGGGGGAAATTAAATGGTCGTTTAGCATGGAACAAGCGTTTGACGCTTTCGTACGTACGTATCCGTAAGTCAGAGACAGGTGGACTAGTAGCTGCAAGGCAGTTAGACGTCACTAGCAAACAAAAGAAAAAGAATAAAAGGAGAGGAGCACCCTCCTCTCAAACCAAGCTTACTAAACCATTGTAAACCCTATTTCTCTGGATCTCAGATCATCAATTGGCACCGTCTGTGGGAACGAAGGAAATCTTTCCGTCACCGTAGTTCCACTCTTACAAAACCCACTGAGATCCACAATGGCCAACCATAATGAAAAAAATACCATCAATACCCTCAATGACTTGAGCTCTGCCCAAGAGGGGCAACAATTCTCTTTCTCTAGCCCTACAACTCCCAATAATCAACCACCAACGTCTTTTATTCCCTCGCCGAGCTCGGCAGGGAATGTACCCGGAACCACCTTATCTAACCAAGACCTTCAGGCCATGGCCCTCCAATTGAAAAATACCGCTCACTGGTTAGGGCAAATGATGCAACAGAGAGGCCTCAACACTCCATCAAATGTGTTGCCTACGATAGAAGGAATCCAAACCAATGAGCCCCAGCCCACCTTCAATCATCCAAGCCCCCAACAAAATAGTAGAGAAATCGGAGAAAGGGGCAGAAGGGCCGGTGAAGAGGAAGAGCCGGAGGCTAGAGTCCATGGAAGAAGAGTAAAGGAGCTGATAGAAAATGATGAGGCAGAAAGTTACTCTGTCAGAACAGCCAGAATAACAGAGAATGACGAATGGAAGGAGGAGTATCGCATGGAGAAGAGGCCTAGACAAGAAGAAGAAGACGTAGATCAAAAACTGCGGAAGATGAGAGAACAGCTCCTGGCCGAGTTCGGGGTGAAGGATCACTGTCAAATCCTCTTACCCACATCCTCACCTTTCTCGAGATGGGTACAGTAGGAGACCATCCCCAAAAAATTCATGATGATGCCTATGGCAGCATACGACAGAGTAGGAAACCCGAGAGAGCACATCCTTAACTATAAATCTTTCATGGAGTTGCAGACCTTATTGGATGCCTTGATGTGCAAGGTATTCCCAACGACGCTCACGGGGCCAGCACTGGCTCGGTTCAATAGCTTGGAGGTTGGAAGCATCAGAAGTTTCGGAGACCTTGCCAATGTTTTCATCAGCCAGTTCATAGCTGGAGTGCCAGCTGACAGAAAGACCAGTTACCTGGAGACGGTCAGGCAGAGGAGGAATGAATCCTTGAGGGAATATGTAGCCTGTTTCAATACAGAGGCCCTACAGATCCCTGAACTAGATGAAGGCAGGGCGGTGGAAGCCATGCAGAAAGGGACAACCTCTCTCGAGTTCTTTGGCTCGTTGAGCAGAAAGCCCCCTACCTCGCTAGCAGAACTGATGAAGAGGGCTGAAAAATACATAAGGCAAGATGATGCCTTGATGATGAGCAGATTCGCCAAAGAGGCAGCGGACAGAGAAAAAACCCCGGAAGAAAGGAGGCCGAAAAGACACGAAAAAAGGCAAAACAAAAAGCCTGAGACATGTAAACAACCCTGGGACCGGAGGGACCAACGACCATTTCCATCTCGAGTCCCTGAAACCTTAACTCCTCTCAATGCCTCCCGAGCCGAAGTGCTCATGGCAGTCCAAAACAAGGAGTTTTTCCAATGGCCAAAGCCTATGAAGGCCAAAGCAAGCCAAAGAGATCCTGACAAATACTATCAGTACCATAGCACGCACGACCATGACACCAACAACTGTTACCAGCTGATAAGCGAAATTAAAAGGCTGATTAAAAGGGAGCACCTTAGTAACTTTGTAAAAAAACTAGAAGGAGAAAGGCCTCAGCAAAATCCTACAACAGAAAGGCCTCGGAGGACGGGAGCAGGACCAGTGAATGACGATTTCAGTGGAACCATCAATATGATTGTCGGGGGAACTGGAGGTCGGATGAGCAGGAGAGGAAGAACAAGGGGCCGAGATGGGGAAGGCAGCAGTACCGAAGTCATGCAATTAACAGAACATTCTCCAACGGTCATCTCTTTCTCCCCAGAAGATGCCCGTGGCATTCAGATGCCTCATGATGACGCCCTCGTTATCGAAGCCGTCATTCACAACTACCGAGTCAGGAAGATCCTGGTCGACGACAGAAGCAAGGTGAACTTATTGCCATACAGGGTCTTCCAGCAGATGGAAATCCCTGAAGAGCAACTATGTAACGACCCAAAAATCGTACCGCTACCGGCGCTAGGATCCAGATCGGCTTAAGGCCGCCGGGACCCGTAGCAAGCCTGACATGTAACCTGTAAACCTGTTTAATCCCATACATGATCAACAATCATACATAAAAATTTAAAACTTTTCTTTCATACATTCCACATACACCAAACTCAACCTGTGCATGCACTAATCATAATCATAATCATAAACTTGACCCCTCTGTGGGATCTCATCAATGCCCCAATGGGCGATATACATGTGTTGAGTTGGCTAACATCTATATCATAAAACATCTAAGATCATGTATTTAAAAGGGATAACAACATCCATAGGGTCAAGCACAATCTCTAATCCTCAAATCAATATACATAACATGACTATTTAACTTTACATCATTATACAATTTATCATGTCCACTTTCTATCTATGACAATACACGACTTTACTCTTCTTGACTTCCCTGTCTAGCCCGTACCTGCAATCCTGGGGGATTAGGGAAAGGGGTGAGCTACTAGAGCCCAGTGAGCAGAATAATAGAAAACAATATTTAAAATCTCATGCCATCATGTAATGCAACACATCACAACAAATCACATCTCGGATGGTATTGTCACCAATAGTCCTCTACATTCCAAAGTGCCGGGACGTAGAATGGGTACAACCGCTTTCTCTTAACATAACATATCATAACATTCCAATGTGCCAGGGACGTAGAATGGGTACAACCTGGACTTTCTCTTACATAGTGCCAGGGACGTAGAATGGGTACAACCTGGACTTCCATACCATATCATGCCGTAACATCATCATACCATATGAGGACTAAAGGATCATCCAATAACCAATCCACATCAACATCATAAATGCAATGCAACATATTCGTGAATTCTAATACAAACAACATAATTCATCACATGGCATTCATGATGCATGGACATGCTCAACTGTATAATTCATTTGCTTTAAAAACATAAAGGTTTATTCTACTCACCTCTGGCTGAAGCTCTACTGACTCAGAAGCGGCTGAACTCACTGCTGGGGTCCTCGGTTCCTCGGGTCCGAACCTACACAGGTGGACTCAAATGAGGGACCAAACAACTAGAACATAACTCTAAAAACATCCCCCAAAAATCCCCTAAAACACCTCAAAACAATCATGCAAAAACATGCAAAGGAAGGCTGGACAGGGCACTTTCGGCGGCAGGTTCGGCGGCCGAAAGTCCCTCCAGAGCCGAAAGTCAGGCAGGTTCGGCGGCACCTTCGGCGGCCAAAAGTCCCAGACAGAGGCGAAACTCATGCATGTTCGGCGGCACTTTCGGCGGCTGAAACTCCCAGACAGAGACGAAAGTCTCCTTTCGGGGGCAAGCTTCGGCAGCCGAAGGCTGCCTCCACAAGCACGTTCGGCGGCCGAAAGTTCCTTCGGCTGCCGAACCTGGTTTCTCCCAGAATGGCAGAAACTCAGCTCCCCTATGCATTTATGCCTCCTATCTCATCCAAACATGCATAAACCTATTCTACAACACTCATACACAAGCATACAAGCTCCTAGGGGCATCAACTAACTAAAACCCCATCTACAACACATCAAACATACATTTGCAAGCCACATTGTTCAAAATCACATAAAAAACCCATAAGCTCAACATAAGCTACACATGCATTTTCTACCCCATGAACTTGCATAAAACTTGTTTAAAACATAATGTAAGCTAGAGATCGACTCTTACCTCTTGAAGATCGAGAGTAGAGGCGATCTAACTTGGAGTTGGGAGAGATTTGAGTTCCTGAACCTCAAAGCTCCAAAACTTGCTCAAAACTCGGAAATATTCAAAACAAGATGAAAACTAGTGAAAAACTCAAAAGATCTGAAGGAAAAGACTCAAGATCGGTGAGGGGTGGCGGAGAACTCACCTTGGCCGACAACGGGGAGAAAAACTCGCCCATTTTTGGCTAAGGGACCCTTTTATAGTGGCTGGCCAGGCCACGTTCGGAGGCCGAAAGTGCCTCCGCATGCATGCCATGTTCGGCGGCCGAACTTGAGGTTCGGCTGCCGAACCTGGACTTCCCTCACTTATGCCTTCGGGGGCCTAAGGCACACCCGAAACGCATGCATGTTTGGCGGCCGAACCTGGGTTTTCCTCCAAGGTTGTTTTCATGCAAAAACTCATTTTCCTTCAACTTGAAAACATCAAATACATTAGAATATTTTATGAAAACATGGTTCTCCCCTTCTAGAGGCCTCCGACATCCGGGATTCCACCGGACGGTAGGAATTCCGATACCGGAGTCTAGCCGGGTATTACAAACTAGTTTGGGATCAGGCCCCGGTGAAGGGAATCGGAGGAGTCCCAGTACCTGTGGAAGGAAAAGTGAAATTGGCTCTGACCCTCAGAGAGGCGCCCTTAACTCGGACTCACTATGCGGTATTCTTGGTGGTAAAGCTTCCTCTAAACTATAACGCAATACTAGGAAGGCCGGTGTTGTATGATTTTGAGGTGGTAACCAGCATCAGGTACCTAGCTATGAAGTTCCCAACCGAAGCAGGAGTGGGAGTAGTCAAGGAGTGTCAAGAAGAGGCGAGAGCAGTATACCTGGCCACAATGTCAGAACCGAGCTCGACAGGAGAAAAATTTGACTCAAATGTCCTGGAGGTTCGAGATGAGAGGAAAGAAGCCAGAACGGAACCAGTCGGAGAATTGGAAACCTTCCCTTATCATAAATAGAAACAGACAAGGTTTTCAGTCTCAATGCTGGCCTGACTGAAGAGCAGAAAATTGAAGTAATGGCCCTGATCCGAGGTCACACCTCAAGCTTCGCTTGGAAGCCATCTGACATGCTTGGGATAGATGCTGAGGTGATGATCCATAAACTGAACGTCCTCCCCGAAGCTAAGCCGATAAAGCAGAAGAAGAGAGTAATGGGAAGAGAGAAACAATAGGCCACCAGGGAGGAGGTATGAAAGCTGGAGGAAGCAGGGTTCATTAGGGAAGTAAGGTACCCATAATGGCTAGCAAATCCTGTACTAGTGAAAAAAGCCAATGGCAAGTATAGGATGTGTATAGATTTTACTTGCCCGAACTAGGCATGCCCCAAAGATTGTTATCCCCTCCCTGATATTAATAAAATGGTCGACTCTACGGTCAGTTTTGATTACATGTTGTCTCTGGATGCAATGTCTGGTTACCATCAAATCCTGACAGATCGGAAGAGGAGAAGACCTCATTCATAACAGAAGATGGGACTTACTATTACAAAGCCATGCCTTTTGGGCTGAAGAATGCCGGGCAACATACCAGAGATTGATGAATAAAATTTTTAAAGACCAGATTGGTAGGAATGTCGAAGTATATGTGGACGATATGGTGGTGAAGTGTCCGACCTTTCAACAACACTTGATAGACCTGAAGGAAGTATTTGAGGTACTGGAGCAATACAGAATGAGGCTGAACCCAACAAAATGCGCTTTCTTCATCAGGGGTGGAAAATTCCTGGGTTACATGGTGAGTGGAAAGAGTATTGAACCCAATCCTAAGAAGGTGGAAGCCATATTGAAAATGCGTGAACCGACCTGTGTGAGGGACGTCCAAAGACTCACCAGAAGGGTAGTAGCACTTAACCGTTTCATGTCAAGGTCGGCAGAAAGGTGCCTACCATTCTTCAAGAGGTTGAGAAAAGTTTCGAATTTTGAATGGACTGAGGATTGTCAAGAAGTTTTCAAAGAGCTCAAGTGCTATCTTAGTTCGCCACATGTACTCAGTAGCCTGCTGGAAGGGGAAGAACTCTTGATCTACTTATCAGCCTTGGAACAAGCCATCAGCACTGTACAGGTGAGAGTGGAAGGAGGAGAGTAGAAGCCAGTATTTTACGTCAGCAAAGTACTCAAAGATGCTGAGGTAAGATATCTGAACATTGAAAAAATAGCATATGCTCTGTTATTAGCAGTCAGAAAATTCAGGGTATACCTAGAGAGCCATCAAGGAATAGTGATGACGGACCAACCGTTGAAGAAAATCCTCCACAGACCAGAAACTTCAGGTCGGATACTTGCTTGGTCCATTGAGATCAGTCCCTACTTCCTGGAGTACCGGCCTCGCACGACCATCAAAGCTCAAGCCCTCACCGACTTCATAGCGGAATGCTCTGTCAACGAGGAGCAAGCAGGACTTGATAAGACACCCTCAGGAGCAATAGAAGAAGAGAGGGAAAGACAACCCTCATGGGAATTCAGCTGGAGATTGTATGTGGATGGAGCATCCAGTGCTGGGGGCAGTGGCACGGGAATAATGCTGAAAGGACCCGAAGAGTTCAAAGTTTGTTACGTCCTATGCCTGGAGTTCAATGCCTCTAACAATGTAGCAGAATATGAATCTCTAATAAACGGGATTTTGATCGCAATGGAAGTAGGGGCAACCGACCTTGAAATAAATAGCGACTCCCAGCTAGTGATCAGCCAGATAACGGGGCCATATCAAGTAAGAGATCCAACCATGCAAAACTACTTGGCGAAGGTAAAGGCCATAGAGGCCGAGCTCAGAGGCCAAGGGATCATGGTAAGATACCAGAGAATACCTCAAAAAGAAAACAAAGAGGCAGACCTGCTCAGTCGATTGTCTTGGGAAGAGCTGGAGCAGCTCCCAGATGAGGTATACATACAACACATCAACACTTCTGCCTTCGACAAAGCAAACACCGTGATGGAGATCGAAGAAAGAAAGAATTGGATGACCCCGTACCTGAAATATTTGGAGAAGGAAAAACTCCTCGAGGATAAAGCCGAAGCGAGGAAAATTGCAGCCCGGGCTGCCAACTACCAAGTAGTGAGAGGAACCCTATACCGAAGAGGGAAGTCTAGCCCATGGCTCAGGTGTGTGAGCCCAAAAGAAGCAATAAGGGTGATGGAAGAAATACATCAGGGAATCTGTGGAGCCCATGAGGGGGCAGGGACGTTGGCGAACAAAATCTTCAGGTAGGGATACTACTGGCCCATCGTCAAAAGGGAGGCCGAGGAGTTCGTCCGAAGATGTGACATATGCCAAAGGTGTAATGACCCAGAAACCGGACCGCTACTGGCGCTAGGATCCAAATCGACTTAAGGTCACCGGGACCCATAGCAAGTCTACTATACATATTGTGTACCTAATAAAATCCCATACATGATCATACATTTTCATAAAGACTTTAAACTTTTCACATATGTACCAAGCTTGACCTGTGCATGCACCATAACTGAATACATAAAACCCCTTACTAGAGCCCTCATCAAATGCTTCAGTTGGGTCAACATCTCATATGTCAAGCCTGGTTCAATATAACTCATCATTAAAACATTTGTATAAAGATCATGTACAACAGGGATTGACAATAAACATTAGGGCCAAGCACAATACTAATCCTCATTACAATACTTTACATTCCATCATATTACATTTCATTACATTACATGTCCACTAAAACTCTATTACATGACATAACCATAGCCATTACCTTTGCTGACTCCCTAAGCTACCTCTGGTTCTGCAAACCTGGGGGTTAGGGGAAGGGGGTGAGCTACTAAAGCCCAGTGAGCAGAACAGTAAAACAGTTAATTAAACACATGCTTTCATGAAATGCATCACATCACAAACAATTCACATCACTGATGGACTTGTCACCACTAACCCTCTGCATATCGTAACATGTCCAACTGTGCTAGGGGCGATACGGCCACACCTGGTCTTCTCTTACATATACATATCATAACATGTCCAACTGTGCCAGGGGCGATACGGCCACGCCTGGTCTTTCCATCTCATATCATATCATATCACATCGAGGGCTAATGGATCATCCAATATCCATCCACATCAACAACATATTATGCAATGCATCATATTCGTGAATTCTAATGCAAAACAGCCTAGTACATATCATGGCATTCGTGATGCATGAACATGCTTAAAAGTTTATTTGCTTTAAAATAAAAGAGTTGTGTTCTACTCACCTCTGGATGACGCTTTACTGACTCTGTAGTAGCTAGCTCACTACTGACCTCCTCGGTCTCTCAGGTCCGATCTTACACAGGTGAACTCAAATGAGGGACCAAACATACTCTAACATAACTATAACAGCCCGTAAATTGGACCGCTACCAGCGCTAGGATCCAGATCGGCTTAAGGCCACCGGGACCCGTAGCAAGCCTAACATACATCCTGTGAACCTGTTTAATCCCATACATGATCAACAACATACATAAAAATTAAAACTTTTCTTTTCATTCATGAACCAAACTCAACCTGTGCATACATTAACATAGACATTAACATTAACCCCACCATGGAGTCCTCATCAAACAATGGGGTGCCATAATCATGCATTAAGTTTGGTAAAACATAAACATCAATAAAAGATCATGCATTCATAAAGGGATTACACAGCTAGGGTCAAGCACACTTCTAAACCTCAATACCGTCATTACATTACATAACTCAACATTACATTACAACATCCATCATGTCCACTACTAACTATTACATAACCAAAACTTTACTCTATCCGACCTCCTGCTCTATCCTGTACCTGCAAACCTGGGGGTTAAGGGAACGGGGTGAGCTAAAAAGCCCAGTGAGCAGAATCATAAAATATTTTAATTATTCATGCTTTCATGGAATGCATCATAGCACAGACATTTCACATCAAGGACGGACTTGTCACCAATAACTCTCATTTCCATAAACAATCATGCATTTGCCCGGACGCGTGGCATGGGCAGCCCGGGACTTCATAACATGGTGCCAGGACGCGTGGCATGGGCAGCCCTGGACTTCATAGGTTACATATTGAGAGCTAGTGGGTCATCCAACATCCATCCACATCGACAGTAAAAATGCAATGCATCATATTCGTGATTACTAATATAATACAACCTACATAAACATGGCACTTATGATGCATGGATCATGCTAAACATTTTATTAAATTTAAAACATAGTTCTGTTCTACTCACCTCTGGCTGATGCTCTAAGGACTCTGAAGCAGCTAGCACTGCTGACCTCCTCGGTTCCTCGGGTCCGAACCTACACAGGTGGACTCAGACGAGGGACCAAACATACATAAACATAACCCTAAAACATCCCCCAAAAACCCCCCTAAAACACCTCAAAACAAACATAGAAAACATGCAAGAAATGGCTGGACAGGGCACTTTCGGCGGCAGGTTCGGCGGCCGAAAGTTCCTCCAGAGCCGAAAGTCAGGCAGGTTCGGCGGCACCTTCGGCGACCTAAACTCCCAGACAGAGAAGAAACTCATGCATGTTCGGCGGCACTTTCGGCGGCCGAAACTGCCCTCCAGAGACGAAAGTCCTCTTTCGGGGGCAGGCTTCGGCAGCCGAAGGCTGCCTCCACAAGCAGGTTCGGCGGCCGAAAGTCCATTCGGCGGCCGAACCTGAGTTTCTCCAAAGTGGCAGAAACTCAACTCCAACATGCACAAACGCCTCCCAAACTTTTCAAACATGCATAAGCCTATTCTACAACATGCATACTCAAGCAAAGAAGCTCCTAGGGGCTTCAAACTATCTTAAACCCCAACTACAACACATCAAGCAACCACAAATATCATACATTGCTAAAAAACTTAACATAAACCATAAAACCAACCAAAACCTAAACATGCATTTCTACCCTATAGATCAACTTAAAACTTGTTTAAAACATATGGTGGGCTCAAGATCGGCCCTTACCTCTTGGAGATCGAGATTAAAACGACCTAAACTTGGAAACCAAAGGAAAATAGCTCCTGTGTCTTCCAAGCTCCAAAACTTGTTCAAATGCTCAAAATCTTCAAAACAAAGTGAAAACTTGTGAAAATCGTGAAAGATTTGAAGGAAGAAACTCAAGATCGGTGAGGGACGGCGGAGAGCTCACCTTGGCCGAAAATGGGGAGAAAAGCTCGCCCATTTCGGCTAAGGAACCCCTTTATAGGTGGCTGGCCAGGCCACATTCGGGAGCCGAACGTGCCCCCGCATGCATGCCATGTTCGGCGGCCGAACATAAGGTTCGGCAGCCGAACCTGGACTTCCCTCACTCATGGTTTTGGGGGCCTAAGGCACACCCGAAGCCCATGCACGTTCGGCGGCCAAACTTGAGGTTTGGCGGCCGAACCTGGGTCTTCCTCCAAGATTATTTTCATGCAAAAAAACTCATTCATACTTGAGTAAAACCATAAAATATATTAAAACATTTTATGAAAACATGATTTTACCCTTCTAGAGGTTTCCGACATCCGAGATCCCACCGGACGGTAGGGATTTCGATACCGGAGTCTAGCCGGGTATTACATTCTTCCCCCCTTAAGAACATTCGTCCCCGAATGTTCACCAACAAACCTGGCATGGCATCAAACATAAACATACATAGCATGCAACATACACATTAACATAAAACACATAACATTTACTTCAAAAGAGATGAGGATATTGCTGGAGCATGGACTCCCGTGTCTCCCAAGTACACTCCTCTATGTTGTGGTGATTCCAAAGGACTTTCACCATCGGGATTTCCTTGTTTCTCAACTTTCTGATCTGAGTGTCTAAGATCTGTACCGGCTGTTCAACATAGGTGAGATCTTCTTGGATCTCCACATCAGGCTCACTAAGAAACTTGCTCGGATCTGACACGAACTTTCTCAACATGGAAACATGGAAAACCGGATGGATTCTCTCCATTGAAGCAGGCAAGTCCAGCTTGTACGATACATTTCCAATCTTTTGCAAGACTTCAAAGGGTCCGATGTACCGTGGATCCGGCTTACCTTTCTTCCCGAACCGAATCACCCCTTTCATTGGAGACACCTTGAGCAATACCAAATCCCCCTCCTGAAACTCTACTTGTCTTCTGCCTGCTTGCAGCAGTCTTGATCCTTTCTCTGATTATGGACACCACCCTGTTGGTGATTTCTACTAGCTCAGGCCCTGCCAAGGCCTTTTCCCCAACTTCTTCCCAGCATACAGGTGACCTGCACTTCCTTCCATACAAAGCTTTATATGGGGCCATCCCTATGCTAGCATGATGGCTGTTATTGTAGGCAAACTCCACAAAAGGTAGATGCTGCCTCCAAGAACCGCCAAAGTCCAGCACACACATTCTGAGCATATCCTCTATTGTCTGGATGGTCCCCTCTGACTGTCCGTCCGTCTGTGGATGGAAAGCAGTGCTAAAATCCAACCTGGTACCCATAGCATTCTGCAGACTCCGCCAAAACCTAGAGGTGAACTGGGGTCCTCTATCGGACACTATAGAAACAGGGACCCCATACAGCCTGACGATCTCATCAACATACACCTGCGCCAACTTGTCCACAGAATAGCCACTCTTGACAGGGATGAAGTGAGCAGATTTGGTGAGTCTATCCACAATCACCCATATGGAGTCCAATCTGTTGGACGTCGCCGGTAACCCCACCACGAAGTCCATAGCTATATTCTCCCATTTCCACTCTGGAATAGGTAGTGGGTTAAGCATTCCAGCCGGCTTCTGATGTTCCAGCTTCACCCTCTGACACACTTCGCAGGCTGACACGAACTGTGCCACTTCTCTCCTCATAGCTGGCTACCAATAGACCTTCTTCAGATCTTGATACATCTTGGTGGCTCCAGGGTGAACGTTGTATCTGGCATTATGAGCTTCTCTCATAATGTCTCCTTTTAGCCCATGTCATCTGGTACACAAAGTCTGCTCCCATAGCGGAGGATCCCCTTGCTATTGAATCTGAACTCACTATCTTTGCCTGACTGAACAGTCCTGGCAATCTTCACTAACTCTGGGTCCTCATGCTGTTTCTGAGCCACCTGCTCCAGAAACACGAGTGCCACTCTCATCTGAGCAATCAAAGCACCTGTACCAGACAACTCCAACTGCAAACCTTCATTCATGAGCTTGAAGAACTCCCTCACTACTGGCCTCCTCTCTGCCGAAATATGGGACAAACTGCCAAGTGATTTCTGGCTTAAGGTGTCTGCCACAACATTCGCCTTACCTGGATGGTACTGAATCTTACAATCGTAGTCACTGAGCAGTTCTACCCATCTTTTCTGCCTCAAATTCAAATCTCTCTGACTCAGGATGTACTGTAGGCCCTTATGATCTGTGAAGATCTCACATTTAACCCCATAAAGGTAGTGCCTCCACATCTTGAGTGCAAAGATTACTGCTGCCATCTCTAGGTCATGCGTAGGGTAATTCAACTCGTGCTTCTTTAGCTGCCTAGAAGCATAAGCGATCACCCTTTCATTCTGCATTAGCACACAACCCAGTCCCACACGGGACGCATCACAATAGACTGAGAAGTCTTCATCACTAGATGGCAGAGCTAACACTGGTGCTGAAGTCAACCTCTTCTTGAGCTCCTCAAAGCTTTCTTCGCACTGGTCGGTCCACACAAACCTCTGGTTCTTCTTAGTTAGTCTGGTCATGGGAGCTGCAATTTTAGAGAAGTGCTGAACGAACCTCCTGTAGTAACCCGCTAAACCCAAAAATGTAATACTCGGCTAGACTCCGGTATCGGAATTCCTACCGTCCGGTGGAATCTCGGATGTCGGAAGCCTCTAGTAGGGTAGAATCATGTTTTCATAAAATGTTTTAAGGTATTTCATGGTTTTAAGTAAAGTGGAAATGAGTTTTTGCATAAAAACAACCTTGGAGGAAAACTCAGGTTCGGCCGCCGAACCTCAAGTTCGGCTGCCGAACATGCATGCCTTCGGGAGTGCCTTTAGGCCCCCGAAAGCATAAGTGAGGAAAGTCCAGGTTCGGCCGCCAAACCTCAAGTTCGTCCGCCGAACATGGCATGCATGCGGAGGCACATTCGGCCCCCGAACGTGGCCTGGCCAGCCACTATAAATGGGTCCCTTAGCCGAAAACGAGCGAGCTTTTTCCCCATTTTCGGCCAAGGTGAGTTCTCCGCCACCCCTCACCGATCTTGAGTCTTTTCCTCCAGATCTTTCAAGTTTCTCACTAGTTTTCATCTTGTTTTGAAGATTTCTGAGTTTTGAGTGAGTTTTGGAGCTTTGAGGTTCAAGAACTCAAATCTCTCCCAACTCCAAGTTAGATCGCCTCCACCCTCGATCTTCAAGAGGTAAGAGTCGATCTCTAGCTTACATTATGTTTTAAACAAGTTTTATGCAAGTTCATGGGGTAGAAAATGCATGTGTAGCTTATGTTGAGCTTATGGGTTTTTGATGTGATTTTTGAACAATGTGGCTTGCAAATGTATGTTGGATGTGTTATAGATGGGATTTTAGTTAGTTGATGCCCCTAGGAACTTGTATGCTTGTGTATGAGTGTTGTAGAATAGGTTTATGCATGTTTGGATGAGATTGGAGGCATAAATGCATAGGGGAGCTGAGTTTCTGCCATTCTGGGCGAAACCAGGTTCGGCAGCCGAAGGAACTTTCGACCGCCGAACATGCTTGTGGAGGCAGCCTTCGGCTGCAAAAGCTTGCCCCCGAAAGGAGACTTTGTCTCTGTCTGGGACTTTCGGCCGCCGAAGGTGCCGCCGAACATGCATGAGTTTCGCCTCTGTCTGGGAGTTTCAGCCGCCGAAGGTGCCGCCGAACCTGCCTGACTTTCGGCTCTAGAGGGACTTTCGGCCGCCGAACCTGCCGCCGAAAGTGCCCTGTCCAGCCCTTTCTTGCATGTTTTTCTATGATTATTCCATGATGTTTTAGGGGGTTTTTGGGGACTAGTTAGAGTTATGTTCATGTTTGTTGGTCCCTCATTTGAGTCCACCTGTGTAGGTTCGGACCCGAGGAACCGAGGACCCCAGCAGTGAGTCTGTTGCCCCAGTGTCTGGTCAGAGCTATCCAGAGGTGAGTGGAATAACTTATTATGTTTTAAAGCAAAGAATGAACTTTTCAGCATGTTTCACGCATCATGAATGCCATGTGATGAATTAGGTTGCTTGCATTAGAATTCACGAATATGTTGCATTGCATATTTTTTTATGTTGATGTGGATGAATGTTGGATGATCCATAGCCCTCGATCTATGATATGACGATGTGATATGTACGGTACGGAATGTAAGACCAGTGGGACCCATTCTACGTTCGCTGGCACTATGTAAGGGAAAGACCAGGACCCATTCTACGTTCTAGCACAGTTGGACACTGTTATGTTATGATATGTAAGGGAAAGACCAGGACCCATTCTACGTTCTGGCACAGTTGGACTATGTAGAGGGCTATTGGTGACAAGTTCATCCTTGACGTGATTAGCTGTGATGTGATGCATTCCATGATCCATATGATTTAAATGTTTTTATTATTCTGCTCACTGGGCTCTAGTAGCTCATCCCTCTCCCATTTTCCCCAGGATTGCAGGTACAGGGTAGACCAGGAGATCCATAAGAGTATTGAAGTCCTGTGTATGTAATAGATAGTGTGGACATGATAAATGTATTCATGTTATGTAAAAGTACAGTTTCAGTCATGTATTGATATTGAGGATTAGATATTGTGCTTGACATTATGTTTGAGGTATCCCTTTTTATACATGATCTTAAATGTTTTATAATGTTTATGAAAGCCAACTCATCTTATGATGTATCGCCCATTGGGGCTCCCACAGAGGGATCATGAATATGATTATGACTATGTACAGTGTATGTTCAGGTTGAGTTGGATGTTTGAAGGAAAAGTTTTAAATTTTTATGTATGTTGTTGATCATGTATGGGATTAAACAGGTTTTCAGGATGAATGTCAGGCTTGCTACGGGTCTTGGCGGCCTTAAGCCGACCCGGATCCTAGCGCCGGTAGCGGTCTAATTTTCGGGTCGTTACAGAATGGTATCAGAGCCCTAGGTTCATAGGATCGGACCTAGAGTGTCGGGCTCATAGATGTTCTAGAAAGTCAAGCACAATATGATGTCCCCTAGGATAGGATGTGGAGTCCTGTCTTGTATGATGATGTGAAATGCCATGATTATATACATGTGCATTGATGCTATGATATGAATGATGTATATGTGATGAGGGTTCATGTGTGTCCACATGAACCATATGATGCTAATGTTTGTATGAAGTGTACTGTTTTTTAGAAAACAGGATGAGAGGAACCCGTCGATCGGCAAGATTGACTGGAGTACCACCTGAGGATGAGGGCACGAGCGCCCGTCCTCCTACATTGCCTAGGGCAATGTCTTGTAGAGCCAACAGAGAAAGAGTGTCAAGGGACCCTAGAAGGTCTTTTGACACTAACAGAAGGGGGACAGATAGAGGAGGAGGTTCTTCAGATGTGAGGGAGGTTACGGAAGAGGAGCAGAGGAGGGATGGGAACCTGGACGTGAGCATGGAGGAAGAAGGGACAGGGGAGTCTCAGGGAGGCGTTCAGGCCTCGGGGTATGGTTTTCCACCCCATTATCCACCCTTCCCACAGGGTTCAGGGTGTCCGATGGGAGGTATATCGGATTACTCCAGCTTTAACCCCTACCCTACCTACATGCCTTATCCACCTTTCTATCCACCTTACACACAGTACCCAGCTTATCCACCCTCACCCTTCTATCCAAACCCGGCAAACCCCACCTCGGGGAATGCTGCACCTCCACCTCCACCACCCACTGAACCAGCAGCCCCAGTTACTCAACCTCCTAGACCTAGCTCAGCCGATGGGAGCAAAGTAAAGATGACAGATTACCTTAAGCTGGATGCTCCCAAATACAAGTCAGGGGATGACCCCTTTGAGTATCTGAGAGTAGTGAAGACAATAACTGATGAGCTAGGGGCGAATGATAGCAGGGCCATTCAGATGGCAGGGTTCACTTTAAAGTGCAAGAAGGCACGGGAATGGTTCAAGTGTTACGTGGACCCGAGACTAGACGGTATGACATGGGAGGAATTTGCGAATGAGTTCGCTGGATGGGTTTTTTCAGACAGTTCCAGAGAACTGAAGATGATTGAGTTTGAGCAACTGAGGCAGTCAGAGCACATGGGTGTAGAGGAGTTCACAGATAAATTCTTGGAGCTATTGCCTTTTTCAGGGTAAGCTTTAGATACAGATACGAAGAAAGCCAAGAGATATGTTATGAAGCTGCATTCTAGGTACTCCTCGTTGATTCAGTCAGCTGAGAGAGAAAGTTTCCACACTGTGGTGGATATGGCTCGAAGGATGGAGGCGAGTGCTATAGTTGAGGGGTCAGTGAAGCAGTTAGTGACCTAGTCTTCAGGGGTTAAGACCCCAGGCAGAGGAGGGCCAGGTCTCTCTTCTCGGAGCTCAAGTAAGAAGAGGTGGGATAACACCACCAAGAAGCCGAAGAAGAATAAGTTTTGGAACAAGTTGAAGTCCGGTCTGGGATTTGGCGGTGGCTCGAGCCCAGGCTCAGATGGTACAGAATGCCAGAGATGTGGAAGACCGCACAGGGGAGTGTGTCGAGCTGGGACTAATACATGTTTCAGATGTGGACAGGAGGGACACATAGCTCGGGAGTGTCCTAGAGCGCCTTTTATGGGCCAGCCCCAGCAGACAGCTTCTGGTAGTGTGGCACAGCCAGCAGTTCCAGCCACAACTCAGGGCAGTGGCAGAGGTAGAGGGAGAGGGGCAGCCTCTTCTTCTGGTTCCCGAGGTGAAGGTCCATCAGCTCCAGCCAGGATCTTCACCATGACTCAGCAGGAGGCTAACACATCCAACACCGTGGTGTCAGGTAATCTCGTCATTGGGTGTTCTGATGTGTATGCATTAATGGACCCGAGTGCATCTCATTCATTTATTGCTCCGAGAGCCGTCGAGAGGTTGGGTCTAATAGTCTCTGGGTTAGAGTGTCCCCTATGGGTCAGTGGACCCAAGTGTGACCCGTCAGTGGCAGTGTCAGTCTGCCAGTACAGTCTAGTTTTTGTTGAGGGAAGATGCCTCTCCGCCGACCTTGTGGTTCTAGATTTGACAGACTTTGACGTCATTCTAGGGATGGATTGGCTATCTACCCATGGTGCTACCTTGGACTGCAGGGACAAGGTGTAATACCCGGCTAGACCCCGGTATCGGAATTCCTACGTTCCGGCGGATTTTCCGTTGGAAGTCGGGATTCGAGGATGTCGGAGCTTGCCCTAAGGGTATAAGAAAGGTTTTTAAGATGTTTTTAAGTGTTTTTATCATGTTTGCATGTTTTGAGTTAAGCAAAAGTGAGTTTTGAAATGAAAAGGCCAAGGGGACAAAAGCCAGGTTCGGCCGCCGAAGGTGAAGTTCGGCCGCCGAAAGTTGCATGGTTTTGCATGCACGTTAGGCCGCCGAAGGAAGAGTCGGTTGGCCACTACAAAAGCCCCTTTGCCCGAGACTTGAGTGTTAAACACTCTGTTTTTGGGTCAAAGGTAGGTTCAAGCTCTCCTTGGTGTGATTTCTTATGTTTCCCTCAAATCTTGCATGTTTTAACTTGATTTGAGCTTTGTTTTAGAGTTTTGAGCAAAAGGAAGCAAAGTTGAGTACTTGGAGATTTTGAGTGAGTTTCCCCCATCTCCAAGCTTGGATCATCAATCCTCTAGTTCTTCAAGAGGTAAGCATGGATCCTCACCTCCCCTTATGTTTAAAGCAAGTTTTAAGAAGTTTGGAGAGTTTTATGGCATGCTTTGGGGTATAAGCATGAGGTTGAGCATATGTTGATCATATGAGTTTCTATGAGTTTTGTTGTTGTGTTTGAGGCTTGAGCTAGTTTTTAGGCCTCTATATGCATGAGTTATGTTCTTTGTGAGTTGAGAAGTGTTGGTATGCATGTTATGGGTGTTTGATAGGATTTTGGAGGCTGAGAGCATGAGTTGTGCTCGGATTCTGCCTTTCTGGAGAATCCAGGTTCGGCCGCCGAAGTAAGGTTCGGCCGCCGAACCCCTTGTGGAGGCAGTTTCGGCTGCCAAACCTTGCCCCCGAAAGCTAGGCTTTTGGGTGAGAAAGAGGCTTTCGGCCGCCGAAAGAGAGAGTTCGGCCGCCGAAAGTGCATGAGTTTCGTCTCTGGACGAGAGTTTCGTCTCTGGACGAGGCTTTCGGCCGCCGAAGGTGCCGCCGAACATGCATGAGTTTCGTCTCTGGAGGGAGATTTCGGCCGCCGAACCAGCCGCCGAAAGTGCCCAGTCCAGCCTTCTTTTGCCCATTTTTCCATGCATGCCTATGATGTTTTAGAGGGGTTTTGGGGAGATAGTAAGAGTTATGTTTAAGTAAGTTTGGTCCTCATTTGAGTCCACCTGTGTAGGTGCGGACCCGAGAGACCAAGGAGGCCCACAGAGTTAGAGTTACAGAGACTGCTCAGCAGTTGACAGAGGTGAGTGGAACAGAACTTTATTTTAAAAGTTAAGAACTGTTTTAGCATGATTCATGCATCATTATGCCATGTGTATGTAGGATGCTTTGCATTAGTATTCATCAAGTTGATGCATTGCATTATTACTTGTATATGTGGATTGGACCGAGGCGATCTCAATAGCCCATAAGTCTGTCATTATTGTATGTCCTGTGTGAGCTCCTTTGGGGCCGGGCATTTACCTTGGATGAGTCCTGTGAGAGCCCTTATAGGGTCGGGCACCATGAGTAGTTAGTGAAAGACCTGTGTGAGCTCCTTTGGGAGCCGGGCACTGACAGAGGGAGTTTTGGGATCATGTCCAATCCGAGATGTGAAATGTTTGTGCAGTGATGCATCATATGATAGCATGTTTTAAATGTGATGTTTTATAGATTCCGCTCACTGGGCTTTAGCAGCTCATCCCTCTCCCTAACCCCATTTTTCAGGGCCTCAGAGAAGAGAAAGAGAAAGAGATAGCAAGGGTAAAAGGCATATGTAATAGTATAGAATAGTGGACATGATAATGATGTACAGTACAGAGTTTATGTAATGTATAGAATGATGTAATAGCAAGTTATATAGTGAGTTATAGTATTGTGCTTGGCCCTAGTGCTTGTTATCCCTTTGCACATGATCCTTTTATGTTATATATGATTGAGATAATGTGATGATGAGGATGAGCTAGGCTTGGTGCATGGTAGTCTTTCTATCTCTGTAGTTACTGTATGGTACCATAGCAGGTATCACTCTTCGAGTGCATACAGACAGAGCATGCATAGTCCAGGCTTAGTTGATGAGAAAAGTGGCAAGAAAAGAAAAGTTAGAAAAGCAAAGAAAGAAAAAAAAAAGTAAGTAACAGTTTTAAGCTTAAGTATGATCATGTATGGGATTTATCAGGTACACAGAGTTGACAGTAGGCTTACTACGGGTCCCGGCGGCCTTAAGCCGATCTGGATCCTAGTGCCGGTGATGGTCCGGTAAGCGGGCTGTTACAGATTGGTATCAGAGCATAGGGCCTCTAGAGTACGGTGTGCTGAGCTAAGATGCTCAGGGATTAGAGATATCTCACATCGGAAAGAGGTTGTTTTAGAGGGCAAGCACAATAGGAAGATCATGTCCACTAGGATAGGATGTTGAGTCCTGTCTTGATGTGTAATGCCATGATTTATGCATGTGCATTTAATGCTTGCTATGATATGCTATGCTATGAGTTGAGGGTTCATGTTGTTACATGGATCCTATGATGCTAAAGTTCATGTTATGTTTTCAGAAGCTAAGATGAGAGGAACCCGTCGATCAGCTAGATTGACTGGAGCTCCGCCCGAGAATGAGGGTATGGAAGGGCGTCCCCCTGCTTTGCCAAGAGCTATGTCCCAAAGGGCAGGCAGAGAAAGATCATCAAGGGACCCTAGAAGGTCTTTTGATGAAAGCAGGAGGGAGACAGAACAGAGAAGAAGATCTAGTGATACAAGGGAAGAGATGGATGTGGATCCAAGAAGGGATGGAGGGTTAGGTGTTGGCACTACAGAGGAGGATGTGGGATCATCACAGGGAGGCGGTCAGGCCTCGGGGTATGGTTATCCACCCCACTATCAGCCCTACCCACAGGGCCCAGGATATTCGATGGGAGGTACATCGGATTATCCTAGTTTTCACCCATATCCCACATATATGCCTTATCCACCGTATTACCCCCCATATCCACCATATCCCATGTATCCACCCTCACCTTTTTACCCCAGTCCAGCATACTCTACACCAGAAAGTTCTGCACCTCCCCCACCACCACCAGTGGTACAACCAGAAGCCCCAGTTATCCAAACACCTCAACCTGGCCCATCTGTGAGGAGCAAGGTAAAGATGACTGATTACCTAAAGTTAGATGCTCCTAAGTATCAATCAGGAGATGATCCGTTTGAGTACATTAAAGCAGTCAAGATGATAGCAGATGAGCTAGGGGCAGATGATACCAGAGCCATTCAGATGGCAGGGTTCACTTTAAAATGTAAGAAGGCGAAGGAATGGTTTGGCGTCTATGTGGACCCTAGGTTGGATAACATGTCTTGGGAGGAGTTTGCTAATGAGTTTGCCGGATGGGCATTCCCAGATAGTTCGAAAGAGCTAAAGATGATAGAGTTTGAGCAGCTCAAGCAGACAGAGGATATGAGTATTGATGAGTTTACTGACAGGTTTCTGGAGTTGCTGCGGTATGCAGGACAGGCCTATGATACGGAACAGAAAAAGGCTAGGAGGTATGCTATGAAACTGCATTCCAGGTATTCCTCTTTGATCCATGCAGCCGAGAGGGAGAGTTTCCACACCGTGGTGGATTTAGCACGGAGGATGGAGGCTAGTGCCATTATACAGGGTACAGTGAAACAGCAGCCGGCACAGTCTTCTGGTTCTAAGACCCCAGGTAGGGGTAAGTCAGATCCCTCTTCACAGGGTGCAGCAACTTCCAGTGGTAAGAAGTGGAGTGGTTCCACGCAGAAGTCGAGGAAGAATAAGTTCTGGAATAAGATTAAAGCAGGTCTGGGATTAGGCAGTGGCATGAGTTCAGGCTCAGAGGTGCCAGTGTGTGGTAGGTGCGGTAAAGCGCACAGAGGAGTTTGTCGTTTGGGGATTACAGGATGTTACAGGTGCGGCCAGGAGGGACACATGGCTCGTGAGTGCCCTCAGGCATCTTTCACGGCACCATCCCAGCAGACAGCTCCAGCTAGCATGCCACAGCCACCAGTTTCAGTTATGACGCAGGGCAGAGGCAGAGGGAGAGGGTCAGCCTCTTCATCTGCGGGTCCCCGAGGTGGAGGTCCGTCAGCTCCGGCGCGGATTTTCACGATGACACAGCAGGAGGCAAACACTTCTAACACCGTGGTGTCAGGTAATCTCCTCATTGGGTGTTCTGAGGTGTATGCTTTGTTAGACCCTGGTGCTTCGCATTCCTTTGTTGCTCCCAGAGCCATAGAGAGAGTGGGTTTGATGACGTCTGGGTTAGAGTGTCCCCTATGGGTCAGTGGCCCTAAGTGTGATCCATCGTTGGCAGAGACAGTCTGTCGACATAGTCCAGTGTTTATAGATGGTAGATGCCTTCCAGCTGACCTTGTGGTTCTAGAGTTGACAGATTTTGACGTCATTCTAGGGATGGATTGGCTATCTGCATATG
The DNA here is from genome assembly GCF_001659605.2 of Manihot esculenta. Taxonomy (NCBI): domain Eukaryota; kingdom Viridiplantae; phylum Streptophyta; class Magnoliopsida; order Malpighiales; family Euphorbiaceae; genus Manihot; species Manihot esculenta. The sequence continues at coordinate 22,635,321 of NC_035169.2, read as the reverse complement.
GTGCTACCTTGGACTGCAGAGACAAGGTAGTTAAGTTCAGAGATGAGGATGGATCTGAGTTTGTCTTCAGAGGAGACAGGAGGGGCACGCCTAGAGGTCTGATATCAGCCCTACAGGCTCGTAGGTTGCTCAGGAGGGGATGTCAGGGATATCTAGCTCATGTGAGAGAGCTAGACAGTCAGGTTAGGGACCCCAGTTCAGTGCCCGTAGTCAGAGAGTTCCCAGATGTGTTTCCAGATGAGCTTCCAGGACTACCACCTGATAGGGAAATAGAGTTCGAGATAGAGTTAGTGCCTGGTACCAGACCGATCTCTATTCCTCCCTACAGGATGGCACCAGCAGAGCTGAAAGAGTTGAAAGAGCAGCTACAGGAGTTGGTAGATAAGGGTTTCATCCGTCCAAGTACCTCACCCTGGGGTGCTCCAGTGTTGTTTGTCAAGAAAAAGGATGGATCCCTTAGACTTTGTATCGACTACAGGCAGTTGAACAAAGTCACTACCAAGAATAAGTATCCTCTACCCAGGATCGATGATCTATTCGACCAGCTAGCAGGAGCAGGTTGTTTTTCTAAGATAGATCTGAGATCGGGCTATCATCAGCTGAGAATCAGGGAAGAGGATGTACCTAAGACAGCTTTCAGGACCAGATATGGGCATTATGAGTTCTTAGTGATGCCGTTCGGGTTGACTAACGCCCCTGCAGCATTCATGGATCTCATGAACCGAGTTTTCAGAGAGTACCTGGATCACTTTGTTATTGTCTTCATAGATGATATCTTGGTGTATTCCAGGAATGCAGAGGAGCATGCCCATCATCTGAGGATAGTCCTGCAGACCTTGAGAGAGCATGGTTTATATGCCAAGTTCTCCAAGTGTGAGTTCTGGCTAAGGAGCATTTCATTCTTGGGGCATGTAGTGTCAGATCAAGGTATAGCAGTGGACCCCAAGAAGATAGAAGCTGTAGCCAATTGGCCTAGACCCACCACAGTGACAGAGGTCAAGAGTTTCTTGGGTTTGGCAGGCTACTACAGGAGGTTCGTTCAGGACTTCTCTAAGATAGCGGCTCCTATGACCAGATTAACCAGAAAGAACCAGAGATTCACATGGTCTGACCAATGTGAAGAGAGCTTTGAAGAGTTAAAGAGAAGATTAACTTCAGCACCGGTGTTAGCTCTGCCTACTAGTGATGAAGACTTCACAGTGTTCTGTGATGCGTCCCGAGTGGGATTAGGTTGTGTGTTAATGCAGAATGACAGAGTAATAGCTTATGCTTCTAGACAGCTGAAGAAGCACGAGCTGAACTATCCAACACACGATCTTGAGATGGCAGCTGTTATCTTTGCACTCAAGATGTGGAGGCATTACCTCTATGGGGTGAAATGTGAGATCTTTACAGATCATAAGAGCCTACAGCACATCCTGAGTCAGAGGGAGTTAAATTTGAGGCAGAGACGGTGGGTGGAATTGCTTAGTGATTATGATTGCAAGATCCAGTATCATCCGGGAAAGGCAAATGTTGTAGCCGATGCCTTGAGCCGGAAATCATTAGGCAGTTTATCCCACATTACAGCAGAAAGGAGGCCGGTGGTGAAGGACTTCTACAGGTTAGTTGAGGAAGGGCTACAGTTAGAGTTAACTGGTACAGGTGCTTTGATTGCACAGATGAAAGTTACACCCGTGTTTCTGGAGCAGGTGGCTCAGAAACAACATGAGGATCCAGAGTTGATCAAGATTGCCAGGACTGTTCAGTCAGGCAAGAGCGAAGAGTTCAGATTCGACAACCAAGGGATTCTCCGCTACGGGCATAGACTATGTGTACCAGACGACATCAGTTTGAAAGGAGACATTATGAGGGAAGCTCATAATGCGAGATATAGCATTCACCCTGGAGCCACCAAGATGTATCAAGATCTGAAGAGAGTGTATTGGTGGCCAGCAATGAAGAGAGAAGTGGCACAGTTTGTGTCAGCCTGCGAGATATGTCAAAGGGTGAAGCTAGAGCACCAGAAGCCGGCTGGAATGCTTAACCCACTGCCGATTCCAGAATGGAAATGGGAGAATATAGCCATGGATTTTGTAGTGGGGTTACCGGCGACGTCCAACAGACTAGACTCCATATGGGTGATTGTGGATAGACTGACTAAATCTGCTCACTTCATTCCTGTCAGGAGTGGCTACTCTGTGGACAAGCTAGCGCAGGTATATGTTGAGGAAGTTGTGAGGTTACATGGGGCTCCTGTTTCTATAGTGTCTGACAGAGGACCCCAGTTTACCTCCAGGTTTTGGCGAAGTCTGCAAGAGGCTATGGGCACAAGATTAGACTTCAGCACTGCTTTCCATCCACAGACTGACGGACAGTCAGAGAGGACCATCCAGACCATAGAAGATATGCTTCGAATGTGTGTGCTAGATTTTGGCGGATCTTGGAGGCAGCATCTACCCTTAGTGGAGTTTGCCTACAACAATAGTCATCATGCTAGCATAGGGATGGCCCCATATGAAGCTCTGTATGGGAGGAAGTGCAGGTCACCAGTTTGTTGGGAAGAGGTTGGAGAAAGGTCCCTAGCAGGGCCTGAGTTAGTAGAGATCACGAACAGGGTGGTGCCCATCATCAGAGAGAGGCTCAAGACTGCTGTTAGTCGGCAGAAGAGCTATGCAGACGTTCGCAGAAAGCACATAGAGTTTGAGGAGGGGGATCTGGTCTTGTTGAAGGTGTCTCCAATGAAAGGGGTGGTTCGTTTTGGGAGGAAAGGTAAGCTGGCTCCGCGGTACATTGGACCTTTTGAGATTTTGCAGAAGGTCGGAAATGTGTCGTATAAGCTTGATTTGCCTATGTCTATGGAAAGAATCCATCCAGTCTTCCATGTTTCGATGCTAAGGAAGTTTGTGTCAGATCCGAGTAAGGTTCTCAGCGAACCAGATGTGGAGATCCTAGGTGATCTCACGTATGTAGAACAACCAGTGCGGATCATTGACACCCAGATCAGAAAGCTAAGGAACAAGGAGATCCCGATGGTGAAAGTCCTCTGGAACCACCATAACATAGAAGAGTGCACCTGGGAGACACGGGAGTCTATGCTCCAACAGTACCCCCATCTCTTTTGAGGTTAGTGTTAGCTTCTTTTGTTCTTTATGTGCTTTATGTTATGTTTTTACTCTGTTTTGAGTTAGAGAGGAACATTCGGGGACGAATGTTCTTAAGGGGGGGAGAATGTAATACCCGGCTAGACCCCGGTATCGGAATTCCTACGTTCCGGCGGATTTTCCGTTGGAAGTCGGGATTCGAGGATGTCGGAGCTTGCCCTAAGGGTATAAGAAAGGTTTTTAAGATGTTTTTAAGTGTTTTTATCATGTTTGCATGTTTTGAGTTAAGAAAATTGAGTTTTGAAATGAAAAGGCCAAGGGGACAAAAGCCAGGTTCGGCCGCCGAAGGTGAAGTTCGGCCGCCGAAAGTTGCATGGTTTCGCATGCACGTTAGGCCGCCGAAGGAAGAGTCGGTTGGCCACTACAAAAGCCCCTTTGCCCGAGACTTGAGTGTTAAACACTCTGTTTTTGGGTCAAAGGTAGGTTCAAGCTCTCCTTGGTGTGATTTCTCATGTTTTCCTCAAATCTTGCATGTTTTAACTTGATTTGAGCTTTGTTTTAGAGATTTGAGCAAAAGGAAGCAAAGTTGAGCACTTGGAGAGTTTGATTGAGTTTTCTCCTATCTCCAAGCTTGGATCATCAATCCTCTAGTTCTTCAAGAGGTAAGCATGGATCCTCACCTCCCCTTATGTTTAAAGCAAGTTTTAGAAGTTTTGGAGAGGTTTATGGCATGTTTTGGGGTATAAGCATGAGTTTGAGCATATGTTGATCATATGCGTTTTGTTGTTGTTTTTGGGGCTTGAACTAGTTTTTAGGCCTCTATATGCATGAGTTATGTTATATGTTAGTTGAGAAGTGTTGGTATGCATGTTATGGGTGTTTGATAGGATTTTGGAGGCTGAGAGCATGAGTTGTGCTCGGATTCTGCCTTTCTGGAGAATCCAGGTTCGGCCGCCGAAGCAAGGTTCGGCCGCCGAACCCCTTGTGGAGGCAGTTTCGGCTGCCAAACCTTGCCCCCGAAAGCTAGGCTTTTGGGTGAGAAAGGGGCTTTCGGCCGCCGAAAGAGGGAGTTCGGCCGCCGAAAGTGCATGAGTTTCGTCTCTGGACGAGACTTTCGGCCGCCGAAGGTGCCGCCGAACATGCATGAGTTTCGTCTCTGGAGGGAGGTTTCGGCCGCCGAACCAGCCGCCGAAAGTGCCCAGTCCAGCCTTCTTTTGCCCATTTTTCCATGCATGCCTATGATGTTTTAGAGGGGTTTTGGGGAGATAGTAGGAGTTATGTTTAAGTAAGTTTGGTCCTCATTTGAGTCCACCTGTGTAGGTACGGACCCGAGAGACCAAGGAGGCCCACAGAGTTAGAGTTACAGAGACTGCTCAGCAGTTGACAGAGGTGAGTGGAACAGAACTTTATTTTAAAAGTTAAGAACTGTTTTAGCATGATTCATGCATCATTAATGCCATGTTTATGTAGGATGCTTTGCATTAGTATTCACCAAGTTGATGCATTGCATTATTACTTGTATATGTGGATTGGACCGAGGCGATCTCAATAGCCCATAAGTCTGTCATTATTGTATGTCCTGTGTGAGCTCCTTTGGGGCCGGGCATTTACCTTGGATGAGTCCTGTGAGAGCCCTTATAGGGTCGGGCACCATGAGTAGTTAGTGAAAGACCTGTGTGAGCTCCTTTGGGGGCCGGGCACTGACAGAGGGAGTTTTGGGATCATGTCCAATCCGAGATGTGAAATGTTTGTGCAGTGATGCATCATATGATAGCATGTTTTAAATGTGATTTTTTATAGATTCCGCTCACTGGGCTTTAGCAGCTCATCCCTCTCCCTAACCCCATTTTTCAGGGCCTCAGAGAAGAGAAAGAGAAAGAGATAGCAAGGGTAAAAGGCATATGTAATAGTATAGAATAGTGGACATGATAATGATGTACAGTACAGAGTTTATGTAATGTATAGAAATGATGTAATAGCAAGTTATGTATTGAGTTATAGAATTGTGCTTGGCCCTAGTGTATGTTTATCCCTTTGCACATGATCATTTTATGATTGAGATAATGTTGTTATGATGCGCTAGGCTTGGTGCATGGTAGTCTTTCTATCTCTGTAGTTACTGTATGGTACCATAGCAGGTATCACTCTTCGAGTGCATACAGACAGAGCATGCATAGTCCAGGCTTAGTTGATGAGAAAAGTTTCAAGAAAAGAAAAGATAGTCAAGCAAAGAAAAAAAAAAAAGAAGAGTAAGTAACAGTTTTAAGCTTAAGTATGATCATGTATGGGATTTATCAGGTACACAGAGTTGACAGTAGGCTTACTACGGGTCCCGGCGGCCTTAAGCCGATCTGGATCCTAGTGCCGGTGATGGTCCGGTAAGCGGGCTGTTACAGATTGGTATCAGAGCATAGGGCCTCTAGAGTACGGTGTGCTGAGCTAAGATGCTCAGGGATTAGAGATATCTCACATCGGAAAGAGGTTGTTTTAGAGGGCAAGCACAATAGGAAGATCATGTCCACTAGGATAGGATGTTGAGTCCTGTCTTGATGTGTAATGCCATGATTTTATGCATGTGCATTTAATGATATGCTATGATATGCTATGCTATGAGTTGAGGGTTCATGTTGTTACATGGATCCTATGATGCTAAAGTTCATGTTATGTTTTCAGAAGCTAAGATGAGAGGAACCCGTCGATCAGCTAGATTGACTGGAGCTCCGCCCGAGAATGAGGGTATGGAAGGGCGTCCCCCTGCTTTGCCAAGAGCTATGTCCCAAAGGGCAGGCAGAGAAAGATCATCAAGGGACCCTAGAAGGTCTTTTGATGAAAGCAGGAGGGAGACAGAACAGAGAAGAAGATCTAGTGATACAAGGGAAGAGATGGATGTGGATCCAAGAAGGGATGGAGGGTTAGGTGTTGGCACTACAGAGGAGGATGTGGGATCATCACAGGGAGGCGGTCAGGCCTCGGGGTATGGTTATCCACCCCACTATCAGCCCTACCCACAGGGCCCAGGATATTCGATGGGAGGTACATCGGATTATCCTAGTTTTCACCCATATCCCACATATATGCCTTATCCACCGTATTACCCCCCATATCCACCATATCCCATGTATCCACCCTCACCTTTTTACCCCAGTCCAGCATACTCTACACCAGAAAGTTCTGCACCTCCCCCACCACCACCAGTGGTACAACCAGAAGCCCCAGTTATCCAAACACCTCAACCTGGCCCATCTGTGAGGAGCAAGGTAAAGATGACTGATTACCTAAAGTTAGATGCTCCTAAGTATCAATCAGGAGATGATCCGTTTGAGTACATTAAAGCAGTCAAGATGATAGCAGATGAGCTAGGGGCAGATGATACCAGAGCCATTCAGATGGCAGGGTTCACTTTAAAATGTAAGAAGGCGAAGGAATGGTTTGGCGTCTATGTGGACCCTAGGTTGGATAACATGTCTTGGGAGGAGTTTGCTAATGAGTTTGCCGGATGGGCATTCCCAGATAGTTCGAAAGAGCTAAAGATGATAGAGTTTGAGCAGCTCAAGCAGACAGAGGATATGAGTATTGATGAGTTTACTGACAGGTTTCTGGAGTTGCTGCGGTATGCAGGACAGGCCTATGATACGGAACAGAAAAAGGCTAGGAGGTATGCTATGAAACTGCATTCCAGGTATTCCTCTTTGATCCATGCAGCCGAGAGGGAGAGTTTCCACACCGTGGTGGATTTAGCACGGAGGATGGAGGCTAGTGCCATTATACAGGGTACAGTGAAACAGCAGCCGGCACAGTCTTCAGGTTCTAAGACCCCAGGTAGGGGTAAGTCAGATCCCTCTTCACAGGGTGCAGCAACTTCCAGTGGTAAGAAGTGGAGTGGTTCCACGCAGAAGTCGAGGAAGAATAAGTTCTGGAATAAGATTAAAGCAGGTCTGGGATTAGGCAGTGGCATGAGTTCAGGCTCAGAGGTTCCAGTGTGTGGTAGGTGCGGTAAAGCGCACAGAGGAGTTTGTCGCTTTGGGGATTACAGGATGTTACAGGTGCGGCCAGGAGGGACACATGGCTCGTGAGTGCCCTCAGGCATCTTTCACGGCACCATCCCAGCAGACAGCTCCAGCTAGCATGCCACAGCCACCAGTTTCAGTTATGACGCAGGGCAGAGGCAGAGGGAGAGGGTCAGCCTCTTCATCTGCGGGTCCCCGAGGTGGAGGTCCGTCAGCTCCGGCGCGGATTTTCACGATGACACAGCAGGAGGCAAACACTTCTAACACCGTGGTGTCAGGTAATCTCCTCATTGGGTGTTCTGAGGTGTATGCTTTGTTAGACCCTGGTGCTTCGCATTCCTTTGTTGCTCCCAGAGCCATAGAGAGAGTGGGTTTGATGACGTCTGGGTTAGAGTGTCCCCTATGGGTCAGTGGCCCTAAGTGTGATCCATCGTTGGCAGAGACAGTCTGTCGACATAGTCCAGTGTTTATAGATGGTAGATGCCTTCCAGCTGACCTTGTGGTTCTAGAGTTGACAGATTTTGACGTCATTCTAGGGATGGATTGGCTATCTGCATATGGTGCTACCTTGGACTGCAGAGACAAGGTAGTTAAGTTCAGAGATGAGGATGGATCTGAGTTTGTCTTCAGAGGAGACAGGAGGGGCACGCCTAGAGGTCTGATATCAGCCCTACAGGCTCGTAGGTTGCTCAGGAGGGGATGTCAGGGGTATCTAGCTCATGTGAGAGAGCTAGACAGTCAGGTTAGGGACCCCAGTTCAGTGCCCGTAGTCAGAGAGTTCCCAGATGTGTTTCCAGATGAGCTTCCAGGACTACCACCTGATAGGGAAATAGAGTTCGAGATAGAGTTAGTGCCTGGTACCAGACCGATCTCTATTCCTCCCTACAGGATGGCACCAGCAGAGCTAAAGAGTTGAAAGAGCAGCTACAGGAGTTGGTAGATAAGGGTTTCATCCGTCCAAGTACCTCACCCTGGGGTGCTCCAGTGTTGTTTGTCAAGAAAAAGGATGGATCCCTTAGACTTTGTATCGACTACAGGCAGTTGAACAAAGTCACTACCAAGAATAAGTATCCTCTACCCAGGATCGATGATCTATTCGACCAGCTAGCAGGAGCAGGTTGTTTTTCTAAGATAGATCTGAGATCGGGCTATCATCAGCTGAGAATCAGGGAAGAGGATGTACCTAAGACAGCTTTCAGGACCAGATATGGGCATTATGAGTTCTTAGTGATGCCGTTCGGGTTGACTAACGCCCCTGCAGCATTCATGGATCTCATGAACCGAGTTTTCAGAGAGTACCTGGATCACTTTGTTATTGTCTTCATAGATGATATCTTGGTGTATTCCAGGAATGCAGAGGAGCATGCCCATCATCTGAGGATAGTCCTGCAGACCTTGAGAGAGCATGGTTTATATGCCAAGTTCTCCAAGTGTGAGTTCTGGCTAAGGAGCATTTCATTCTTGGGGCATGTAGTGTCAGATCAAGGTATAGCAGTGGACCCCAAGAAGATAGAAGCTGTAGCCAATTGGCCTAGACCCACCACAGTGACAGAGGTCAAGAGTTTCTTGGGTTTGGCAGGCTACTACAGGAGGTTCGTTCAGGACTTCTCTAAGATAGCGGCTCCTATGACCAGATTAACCAGAAAGAACCAGAGATTCACATGGTCTGACCAATGTGAAGAGAGCTTTGAAGAGTTAAAGAGAAGATTAACTTCAGCACCGGTGTTAGCTCTGCCTACTAGTGATGAAGACTTCACAGTGTTCTGTGATGCGTCCCGAGTGGGATTAGGTTGTGTGTTAATGCAGAATGACAGAGTAATAGCTTATGCTTCTAGACAGCTGAAGAAGCACGAGCTGAACTATCCAACACACGATCTTGAGATGGCAGCTGTTATCTTTGCACTCAAGATGTGGAGGCATTACCTCTATGGGGTGAAATGTGAGATCTTTACAGATCATAAGAGCCTACAGCACATCCTGAGTCAGAGGGAGTTAAATTTGAGGCAGAGACGGTGGGTGGAATTGCTTAGTGATTATGATTGCAGATCCAGTATCATCCGGGAAAGGCAAATGTTGTAGCCGATGCCTTGAGCCGGAAATCATTAGGCAGTTTATCCCACATTACAGCAGAGAGGAGGCCGGTGGTGAAGGACTTCTACAGGTTAGTTGAGGAAGGGCTACAGTTAGAGTTAACTGGTACAGGTGCTTTGATTGCACAGATGAAAGTTACACCCGTGTTTCTGGAGCAGGTGGCTCAGAAACAACATGAGGATCCAGAGTTGGTCAAGATTGCCAGGACTGTTCAGTCAGGCAAGAGCGAAGAGTTCAGATTCGACGACCAAGGGATTCTCCGCTACGGGCATAGACTATGTGTACCAGACGACATCAGTTTGAAAGGAGACATTATGAGAGAAGCTCATAATGCGAGATATAGCATTCACCCTGGAGCCACCAAGATGTATCAAGATCTGAAGAGAGTGTATTGGTGGCCAGCAATGAAGAGAGAAGTGGCACAGTTTGTGTCAGCCTGCGAGATATGTCAAAGGGTGAAGCTAGAGCACCAGAAGCCGGCTGGAATGCTTAACCCACTGCCGATTCCAGAATGGAAATGGGAGAATATAGCCATGGATTTTGTAGTGGGGTTACCGGCGACGTCCAACAGACTAGACTCCATATGGGTGATTGTGGATAGACTGACTAAATCTGCTCACTTCATTCCTGTCAGGAGTGGCTACTCTGTGGACAAGCTAGCGCAGGTATATGTTGAGGAAGTTGTGAGGTTACATGGGGCTCCTGTTTCTATAGTGTCTGACAGAGGACCCCAGTTTACCTCCAGGTTTTGGCGAAGTCTGCAAGAGGCTATGGGCACAAGATTAGACTTCAGCACTGCTTTCCATCCACAGACTGACGGACAGTCAGAGAGGACCATCCAGACCATAGAAGATATGCTTCGAATGTGTGTGCTAGATTTTGGCGGATCTTGGAGGCAGCATCTACCCTTAGTGGAGTTTGCCTACAACAATAGTCATCATGCTAGCATAGGGATGGCCCCATATGAAGCTCTGTATGGGAGGAAGTGCAGGTCACCAGTTTGTTGGGAAGAGGTTGGAGAAAGGTCCCTAGCAGGGCCTGAGTTAGTAGAGATCACGAACAGGGTGGTGCCCATCATCAGAGAGAGGCTCAAGACTGCTGTTAGTCGGCAGAAGAGCTATGCAGACGTTCGCAGAAAGCACATAGAGTTTGAGGAGGGGGATCTGGTCTTGTTGAAGGTGTCTCCAATGAAAGGGGTGGTTCGTTTTGGGAGGAAAGGTAAGCTGGCTCCGCGGTACATTGGACCTTTTGAGATTTTGCAGAAGGTCGGAAATGTGTCGTATAAGCTTGATTTGCCTATGTCTATGGAAAGAATCCATCCAGTCTTCCATGTTTCGATGCTAAGGAAGTTTGTGTCAGATCCGAGTAAGGTTCTCAGCGAACCAGATGTGGAGATCCTAGGTGATCTCACGTATGTAGAACAACCAGTGCGGATCATTGACACCCAGATCAGAAAGCTAAGGAACAAGGAGATCCCGATGGTGAAAGTCCTCTGGAACCACCATAACATAGAAGAGTGCACCTGGGAGACACGGGAGTCTATGCTCCAACAGTACCCCCATCTCTTTTGAGGTTAGTGTTAGCTTCTTTTGTTCTTTATGTGCTTTATGTTATGTTTTTACTCTGTTTTGAGTTAGAGAGGAACATTCGGGGACGAATGTTCTTAAGGGGGGGAGAATGTAATACCCGGCTAGACCCCGGTATCGGAATTCCTACGTTCCGGCGGATTTTCCGTTGGAAGTCGGGATTCGAGGATGTCGGAGCTTGCCCTAAGGGTATAAGAAAGGTTTTTAAGATGTTTTTAAGTGTTTTTATCATGTTTGCATGTTTTGAGTTAAGAAAATTGAGTTTTGAAATGAAAAGGCCAAGGGGACAAAAGCCAGGTTCGGCCGCCGAAGGTGAAGTTCGGCCGCCGAAAGTTGCATGGTTTCGCATGCACGTTAGGCCGCCGAAGGAAGAGTCGGTTGGCCACTACAAAAGCCCCTTTGCCCGAGACTTGAGTGTTAAACACTCTGTTTTTGGGTCAAAGGTAGGTTCAAGCTCTCCTTGGTGTGATTTCTCATGTTTTCCTCAAATCTTGCATGTTTTAACTTGATTTGAGCTTTGTTTTAGAGATTTGAGCAAAAGGAAGCAAAGTTGAGCACTTGGAGAGTTTGATTGAGTTTTTCCCCATCTCCAAGCTTGGATCATCAATCCTCTAGTTCTTCAAGAGGTAAGCATGGATCCTCACCTCCCCTTATGTTTAAAGCAAGTTTTAGAAGTTTTGGAGAGGTTTATGGCATGTTTTGGGGTATAAGCATGAGTTTGAGCATATGTTGATCATATGCGTTTTGTTGTTGTTTTTGGGGCTTGAACTAGTTTTTAGGCCTCTATATGCATGAGATATGTTATATGTTAGTTGAGAAGTGTTGGTATGCATGTTATGGGTGTTTGATAGGATTTTGGAGGCTGAGAGCATGAGTTGTGCTCGGATTCTGCCTTTCTGGAGAATCCAGGTTCGGCCGCCGAAGCAAGGTTCGGCCGCCGAACCCCTTGTGGAGGCAGTTTCGGCTGCCAAACCTTGCCCCCGAAAGCTAGGCTTTTGGGTGAGAAAGGGGCTTTCGGCCGCCGAAAGAGGGAGTTCGGCCGCCGAAAGTGCATGAGTTTCGTCTCTGGACGAGACTTTCGGCCGCCGAAGGTGCCGCCGAACATGCATGAGTTTCGTCTCTGGAGGGAGGTTTCGGCCGCCGAACCAGCCGCCGAAAGTGCCCAGTCCAGCCTTCTTTTGCCCATTTTTCCATGCATGCCTATGATGTTTTAGAGGGGTTTTGGGGAGATAGTAAGAGTTATGTTTAAGTAAGTTTGGTCCTCATTTGAGTCCACCTGTGTAGGTACGGACCCGAGAGACCAAGGAGGCCCACAGAGTTAGAGTTACAGAGACTGCTCAGCAGTTGACAGAGGTGAGTGGAACAGAACTTTATTTTAAAAGTTAAGAACTGTTTTAGCATGATTCATGCATCATTAATGCCATGTTTATGTAGGATGCTTTGCATTAGTATTCACCAAGTTGATGCATTGCATTATTACTTGTATATGTGGATTGGACCGAGGCGATCTCAATAGCCCATAAGTCTGTCATTATTGTATGTCCTGTGTGAGCTCCTTTGGGGCCGGGCATTTACCTTGGATGAGTCCTGTGAGAGCCCTTATAGGGTCGGGCACCATGAGTAGTTAGTGAAAGACCTGTGTGAGCTCCTTTGGGAGCCGGGCACTGACAGAGGGAGTTTTGGGATCATGTCCAATCCGAGATGTGAAATGTTTGTGCAGTGATGCATCATATGATAGCATGTTTTAAATGTGATGTTTTATAGATTCCGCTCACTGGGCTTTAGCAGCTCATCCCTCTCCCTAACCCCATTTTTCAGGGCCTCAGAGAAGAGAAAGAGAAAGAGATAGCAAGGGTAAAAGGCATATGTAATAGTATAGAATAGTGGACATGATAATGATGTACAGTACAGAGTTTATGTAATGTATAGAATGATGTAATAGCAAGTTATATAGTGAGTTATAGTATTGTGCTTGGCCCTAGTGCTTGTTATCCCTTTGCACATGATCCTTTTATGTTATATATGATTGAGATAATGTGATGATGAGGATGAGCTAGGCTTGGTGCATGGTAGTCTTTCTATCTCTGTAGTTACTGTATGGTACCATAGCAGGTATCACTCTTCGAGTGCATACAGACAGAGCATGCATAGTCCAGGCTTAGTTGATGAGAAAAGTGGCAAGAAAAGAAAAGTTAGAAAAGCAAAGAAAAAAAAAAAAAGTAAGTAACAGTTTTAAGCTTAAGTATGATCATGTATGGGATTTATCAGGTACACAGAGTTGACAGTAGGCTTACTACGGGTCCCGGCGGCCTTAAGCCGATCTGGATCCTAGTGCCGGTGATGGTCCGGTAAGCGGGCTGTTACACAAGGTAGTCAGGTTCATAGATCAAAACGGGTCAGAGGTCGTCTTCAGAGGAGACAAAAGGGGCACACCTAGAGGTCTGATATCAGCTCTTCAGGCTCGTAGGTTGCTTAGGAAGGGATGTCAGGGGTATTTGGCTCATGTGAGAGAGCTTAGTAGTCAGGTCAGGGAGCCAGCCTCGGTGCCAGTTGTCAGAGAGTTTCAGGATGTCTTTCCAGATGAGCTTCCAGGTTTACCACCTGCTAGGGAGATAGAGTTCGAGATAGAGTTGGTGCCTGGAACTAGACCGATCTCTATCCCTCCCTACAGGATGGCCCCAGCCGAGTTGAAAGAGTTGAAAGAACAGTTGCAAGAGCTGGTAGAAAAGGGCTTCATCCGACAGAGTACCTCACCTTGGGGTGCTCCGGTCTTGTTTGTGAGAAAGAAGGATGGATCCCTTAGACTTTGTATCGACTACAGGCAGTTGAACAAAGTCACTACCAAAAATAGGTACCCTTTGCCAAGGATCGATGATCTATTCGACCAGCTAGCAGGAGCGGGTTGTTTCTCCAAAATAGATCTGAGATCGGGGTACCATCAGCTAAGGATAAGGGATGAAGATGTGCCGAAGACAGCTTTCAGGACCAGATATGGGCATTTTGAGTTCCTTGTAATGCCGTTCGGGTTAACCAACGCCCCTGCAGCATTCATGGATCTCATGAATAGAGTGTTTAGTCAATACCTGGACCACTTCGTTATTGTCTTCATAGATGATATCTTAGTGTATTCCAGGAATGCAGAGGAGCATGCCCATCATCTGCGGTTGGTCTTACAGACCTTGAGGGAACATGGCTTGTATGCCAAGTTCTCAAAATGTGAGTTCTGGCTGAGGAGCATTTCGTTCTTAGGGCATGTAGTGTCAGAGAATGGGATTGAGGTGGACCCCAAGAAGACAGAAACTGTGGCTAACTGGCCTAGACCCACTTCAGTGACAGAGATTAGAAGTTTCTTGGGTTTGGCAGGTTACTACAGGAGGTTCGTTCAGGACTTCTCAAAGATAGCAGCTCCTCTGACCAGGTTAACCAGGAAGAATCAGAAGTTTGTGTGGACTGACCAGTGCGAAGAGAGTTTTGAAGAGCTTAAGAAGAGGTTGACTTCAGCACCAGTGTTAGCTCTGCCATCTAGTGATGAGGACTTTACAGTCTTTTGTGATGCATCCCGTGTGGGACTGGGTTGTGTACTAATGCAGAATGAGAGGGTGATCGCTTATGCTTCTAGGCAGCTGAAGAAGCATGAGTTGAATTACCCCACACATGACCTGGAGATGGCAGCAGTAATCTTTGCACTCAAGATGTGGAGGCACTACCTCTATGGGGTTAAATGTGAGATCTTTACAGATCATAAGAGCCTGCAGTACATCCTGAGTAAAAGAGATTTGAATTTGAGACAGAGGAGATGGGTGGAGCTGCTGAATGACTATGATTGCAAGATTCAGTACCATCCGGGTAAGGCGAATGTTGTGGCAGACGCCTTAAGCCGGAAATCACTCGGCAGTTTATCCCACATATCGGCAGAGAGGAGGCCAGTGGTGAAGGAGTTCTACAAGCTCATTGAGGAAGGTCTACAGATGGAGTTGTCTGGTACAGGTGCCTTGGTGGCCTAGATGAGAGTGGCACCCGTGTTTCTGAAGCAGGTGGCTCAGAAACAGCATGAGGACCCGGAGTTAGTGAAGATTGCCAGGACTGTTCAGTCAGGCAATGATAGTGAGTTCAGATTCGACAGCAAGGGGATCCTTCGCTATGGGAGCAGACTATGTGTACCAGATGACATAGGGCTAAAAGGAGACATTATGAGAGAGGCTCATAATGCAAGATACAGCGTTCACCCTGGAGCCACCAAGATGTATCAAGATTTGAAGAAGGTTTATTGGTGGCCAGCTATGAAGAAAGAAGTGGCACAGTTTGTGTAAGCCTGCGAAGTGTGTCAGAGGGTGAAGCTGGAACATCAGAAGCCGGCTGGAATGCTTAACCCGCTACCTATTCCAGAATGGAAATGGGAAAATATAGCTATGGACTTCGTAGTGGGGTTACCGGCGGCGTCCAACAGATTGGACTCCATATGGGTGATTGTGGACAAACTCACCAAATCTGCTCACTTCATTCCTGTCAGGAGTGGCTATTATGTGGACAAGTTGGCGCAGGTGTATGTTGATGAGATCGTCAGGCTGCATGGGGTTCCTGTTTCGATAGTGTCAGATAGAGGGCCCCAGTTCACCTCTAGATTTTGGCGGAGTCTGCAGAATGCCATGGGTACTAGGTTGGATTTCAGTACTGCCTTCCACCCACAGACGGACGGACAATCAGAAAGGACCATCCAGACCATAGAGGATATGCTCAGAATGTGTGTGCTGGACTTTGGCGGTTCTTGGAGGCAGCATCTACCTTTGGTGGAGTTTGCCTACAATAATAGCCATCATGCTAGCATCGGGATGGCTCCATATGAAGCTTTATATGGAAGGAAGTGCAGATCACCTGTTTGCTGGGAAGAGGTTGGAGAAAAGGCCTTGGCAGGGCCTGAGCTAGTAGAGATTACCAGCAGGGTAGTACCCATAATCAGAGAAAGGATCAAGACTGCTGCAAGCAGACAGAAGAGTTATGCAGACATCCGCAGAAGGCAGTTAGAGTTTCAGGAGGGGGATCTGGTATTGCTCAAGGTGTCTCCTATGAAAGGAGTGGTTCGCTTCGGAAAGAAAGGTAAACTAGCCCCACGATACATCGGACCCTTTGAAATCTTGCAAAGGATTGGGAATGTGTCGTACAAGCTGGATTTACCTGCTTCAATGGAAAGAATCCATCCGGTTTTCCATGTTTCAACGTTGAGGAAGTTTGTGTCAGATCCGAGCAAGGTTCTTAGTGAGCCTGATGTGGAATTCCAAGAGGATCTCACCTATGTTAAACAGCCAGTACGGATCATAGACACCCAGATCAGAAAGTTAAGGAACAACAAAATCCCGATGGTGAAAGTCCTGTGGAACCACCACAATTTGGAGGAATGCACTTGGGAGACACAGGAGTCTATGCTCCAGCAGTACTCTCATCTCTTTTAAGGTTAGATCTCTATGTGTTTATGTGTTATGTATGTATGTTATGTTTTATGCCTTGCTATGTGCTAGTTGAGGAACATTCGGGGACGAATGTTCTTAAGGGGGGGAGAATGTAATACCCGGCTAGACTCCGGTATCGGAATTCCTACCGTCTGGTGGAATCTCGGATGTCGAAAGCCTCTAGTAGGGTAGAATCATGTTTTCATAAAATGTTTTAAGGTATTTCATGGTTTTAAGTAAAGTGGAAATGAGTTTTTGCATAAAAACAACCTTGGAGGAAAACTCAGGTTCGGCCGCCGAACCTCAAGTTCGGCCGCCGAACATGCATGCCTTCGGGAGCGCCTTTAGGCCCCCGAAAGCATAAGTGAGGAAAGTCCAGGTTCGGCCGCCGAACCTCAAGTTCGGCCGCCGAACATGGCATGCATGCGGAGGCACGTTCGGCCCCCGAACGTGGCCTGGCCAGCCACTATAAAAGGGTCCCTTAGCCGAAAACGGGCGAGTTTTTTCCCCATTTCCGACCAAGGCGAGTTCTCCGCCACCCCTCACCGATCTTGAGTCTTTTCCTCCAGATCTTTCAAGTTTCTCACTAGTTTTCATCTTGTTTTGAAGATTTTCGAGTTTTGAGCGAGTTTTGGAGCTTTGAGGTTCAAGATCTCAAATCTCTCCCAACTCCAAGTTAGATCGCCTCCACCCCCGATCTTCAAGAGGTAAGAGTCGATCTCTAGCTTACATTATGTTTTAAACAAGTTTTATGCAAGTTCATGGGGTAGAAAATGCATGTGTAGCTTATGTTGAGCTTATGGGTTTTTGATGTGATTTTTGAACAATGTGGCTTGCAAATGTATGTTGGATGTGTTATAGATGGGGTTTTAGTTAGTTGATGCCCCTAGGAACTTGTATGCTTGTGTATGAGTGTTGTAGAATAGGTTTATGCATGTTTGGATGAGATTGGAGGCATAAATGCATAGGGGAGCTGAGTTTCTGCCATTCTGGGCGAAACCAGGTTCGGCAGCCGAAGGAACTTTCGGCCGCCGAACATGCTTGTGGAGGCAGCCTTCGGCTGCCGAAGCTTGCCCCCGAAAGGAGACTTTCGTCTCTGTCTGGGACTTTTGGCCGCCGAAGGTGCCGTCGAACATGCATGAGTTTCGCCTCTGTCTGGGAGTTTCGGCCGCCGAAGGTGCCGCCGAACCTGCCTGACTTTCGGCTCTGGAGGGACTTTCGGCCGCCGAACCTGCCGCTGAAAGTGCCCTGTCCAGCCCTTTCTTGCATGTTTTTCTATGATTATTCCATGATGTTTTAGGGGGTTTTTGGGGACTAGTTAGAGTTATGTTCATGTTTGTTGGTCCCTCATTTGAGTCCACCTGTGTAGGTTCGGACCCGAGGAACCGAGGACCCCAGCAGTGAGTCTGTTGCCCCAGTGTCTGGTCAGAGCTATCCAGAGGTGAGTGGAATAACTTATTATGTTTTAAAGCAAAGAATGAACTTTTCAGCATGTTTCACGCATCATGAATGCCATGTGATGAATTAGGTTGCTTGCATTAGAATTCACGAATATGTTGCATTGCATATTTTTTTATGTTGATGTGGATGAATGTTGGATGATCCATAGCCCTCGATCTATGATATGACGATGTGATATGTACGGTACGGAATGTAAGACCAGTGGGACCCATTCTACATTCGCTGGCACTATGTAAGGGAAAGACCAGGACCCATTCTACGTTCTGGCACAGTTGGACACTGTTATGTTATGATATGTAAGGGAAAGACCAGGACCCATTCTACGTTCTGGCACAGCTGGACTATGTAGAGGGCTATTGGTGACAAGTTCATCCTTGACGTGATTAGCTGTGATGTGATGCATTCCATGATCCATATGATTTAAATGTTTTTATTATTCTGCTCACTGGGCTCTAGTAGCTCATCCCTCTCCCATTTTCCCCAGGATTGCAGGTACGGGGTAGACCAGGAGATCCATAAGATTATTGAAGTCCTGTGTATGTAATAGATAGTGTGGACATGATAAATGTATTCATGTTATGTAAATGTACAGTTTCAATCATGTATTGATATTGAGGATTAGATATTGTGCTTGACATTATGTTTGAGGTATCCCTTTTTATACATGATCTTAAATGTTTTATAATGTTTATGAAAGCCAACTCATCTTATGATGTATCGCCCATTGGGGCATTGACGAGATCCCACAGAGGGATCATGAATATGATTATGACTATGTACAGTGTATGTTCAGGTTGAGTTGGATGTTTGAAGGAAAAGTTTTAAATTTTTATGTATGTTGTTGATCATGAATGGGATTAAACAGGTTTTCAGGATGAATGTCAGGCTTGCTACGGGTCTTGGCGGCCTTAAGCCGACCCGGATCCTAGCGCCGGTAGCGGTCCGATTTTCGGGTCGTTACAAAAAAGCTCTTAATCTCTGTCACTGTGGTGGGTCTAGGCCAGTTAGCTACAGCTTCCACTTTCTTGGGGTCTACCTCGATTCCATTTTCTGACACTCATGCCCCAAGAATGAAATGCTCCTCAACCAGAACTCACATTTGGAGAACTTGGCATACAAGCCATGTTCTCTCAAGGTCTGCAAAACCAACCTCAGATGATGGGCATGCTCCTCTGCATTCCTGGAATACACTAAGATATCATCTATGAAGACAATAACAAAGTGATCCAGGTACTGGCTAAACACTCTGTTCATGAGATTCATGAATGCTGCAGGGGCGTTGGTCAACCCGAACGGCATTACAAGGAACTCATAATGCCCATATCTGGTCCTGAAGACTGTCTTCGGCACATCCTCTTCCCTTATCCTCAGCTGATGGTACCCTGATCTCAGATCTATCTTGGAGAAACAACCCGCTCCTGCTAGCTAGTCGAATAGATCGTCGATCCTTGGCAATGGATACTTATTCTTGGTAGTGACTTTATTCAACTGCCTGTAGTCGATACAAAGTCTGAGGGACCCATCCTTCTTTTTCACAAATAGCACTGGAGCACCCCAAGGTGAGGTACTCGGTCGGATGAAGCCTCTATCTACCAACTCTTGCAACTGCTCCTTAAGCTCTTTCAATTCCGCTGGTGCCATCCTGTAGGGAGGGATAGAGATTGGTCTAGTTCCAGGCATCAACTCAATTTCGAACTCTATCTCCCTAGCAGGTGGTAAACCTGGCAGCTCGTCTGAGAAGACATTTAAGAACTCTCTGACTACTGGCACTGAGGAGGGCTCCTTAACCTGACTATCGATCTCTCTCACATGTGCTAGAAAACCCTGACAACCCCTCCTGAGCAGCCTACGAGCCTGTAGGGCTGACATCAAACCTCTAGGTGTACTCCCCCTGTCTCCTCTGAAGACAACCTCTGACCCATCCTGACATCTGAACTTGACTACCTTGTCCCTGCAGTCCAAGGTAGCACCATGGGTAGATAACCAGTCCATCCCTAGAATGACATCAAAATCTGTCAAATCTAGAACCACAAGGTCGGCTGGCAGGCATCTATCCTCTATAAACACTGGACTAAACCGGCAGATTGACTCTGCCACTGACGGGTCACACTTGGGTCCACTGACCCATAGGGGACACTCTAACCCAGAGACCATCAAACCCAACCTCTCAACTGCTCTCGGAGCCACAAAAGAATGAGATGCACCAGGGTCCATTAATGCATACACATCAGAACAGCCAATGATGAGATTACCTGCCACCACAGTGTTAGATGTGTTCGCCTCCTGCTGTGTCATGGTGAAGATCCGTGCTGGAGCTGATGGACCTTCACCCCGGGAACCTGAAGAAGAGGCTGCTCCTCTCCCTCTGCCTCTGCCACTTGCCTGTGTCATGGCTGGAGCTACTGGTTGGGCTGCACTACCAGAACCCGTCTGCTGAGACTGTGCCCCTGAAACTTGTAACAGCCCGGAAACCGATACCCCTCTGTAACGGTCCAAACTGCTTGACGCTAGGATTCAGAGCGGCTTAAGGCCGCCAGAACCCGTAGCAAGCCTAACCTGAACTCCAAACATCCCATACATGATCCGACTCGACGACTAGCTTTTTAAACATTTTCTGTAAAACCACCAGGCTTAACCTTAAAACCATAGCCATCAAGGCCTACACCAGTGATCTACTACTAAGCTGAAAACATAGAACCCTTTCTCTTAGGGTCACCATAATACAGGCTAGCCTTACTGTCCATTATGGGTCAAGGGGTTTGATACCCTTTCTTCCCTCTCAGATGGGTCAAGGGGTTTTATACCCTTTCTTCCCTCTCAAATGGGTCAAGGGGTTTTATACCCTTTCTTCCCTGATCACTAGAGTTTGATAAACACAGCATATGTTAAGCCTAGTTTGACACATTTCTCATCAAGAAACGTAAAACAGGATACATGCATAAACTAGGGATTTAACATACCCTGGGCAAAGCACAACTCTAGACATTATCTCATTATATCCTGCTCTTTCCATGCATAACCTGTATATACATCATGCTAACACATCATGTCCATACATCATGTCCACTACTCTACTAAACAAACAAACATAACATCTCATCACTTCATCTTTACATCATCTTACATAAACATATACATCAAGCTTCTCTTATACATATACATGCCACACTCTATCACAACCTAGCTATGCTATACGGCAACCCAAGCTGCAACTCTGCTTAGACTCTGATATCTCCATAGCTCACTCTGATGCACTCTGGCCCTGCAAAACTAGGGTTAAGGGAATGGGGTGAGCTACTAGAGCCTAGTGAGTAGAAACCAGAAAACAGTTCATTCATTACATGCTTTCATGGAATGTGTCACAGCACAAACATATCACATCTCGGATTAGACATGATCCCAGAACTCCTTCTGTCGGTGCCCGGTCCCTACGGACTCTCAGGTCACTACATGTACTAGAGCCCGGCCCCTAACTACGGAGCTCCCAAAGGTCTTATCTAGACATAACAGGTAGCGGGCTACTGAGATCGCCTTGGTCCATCCCATCACCAATAACAATGCAATGTAGCATATTCGTGATCTCTAATGCAGTACAACCTAGTATCATATGGCATCCATGATGCGTGTCTCATGCTCCTAATGTCACTATCTTTAACCATTAGCGTGAAAACATGCATAGTTAGTTCTACTCACCTGAAGCCAAGCTGTGACTACCTCTGGGCCAACTCTCACACTGGAGCTACACACCTCGCCTCAGGTCCGATCCTACACAGGTGGACGCACATGAGGTGCCAAACAACTCTAACAGAACTCAAAAACATCTCCTAAACAACTCCCCAAAAACCCCCTAAAAGACCCTAGAACAATCACACAAAGCATGCAAAAGAAGGCTGGGCAGGACACTTTCGGCGGCAGGTTCGGCGGCCGAATGTCCTCTCCAGAGACGAAACTCGCCTACTT
Source organism: Manihot esculenta (assembly GCF_001659605.2). Taxonomy (NCBI): domain Eukaryota; kingdom Viridiplantae; phylum Streptophyta; class Magnoliopsida; order Malpighiales; family Euphorbiaceae; genus Manihot; species Manihot esculenta. The sequence goes on along the minus strand of NC_035169.2, from coordinate 22,613,689 downwards.
TCGGCGGCCGAAGCTCCTCTTTCGGCGGCCAAAGCCTTCGGGGGCAAGGTTCGGGGCCAAAACACACTCCAGAGACGAAAGTCTCTAACCTTCGGCGGCACCTTCGGCGGCCGAACCTCCCCTCCAGAGACGAAAGTCCAATCCTTCGGGGGCAGGTTGAGGCAGCCGAAACCACCTCCTCAACACGTTCGGCGGCCGAAACTGGGTTCTCCAGTTAGGCAGAACCTAGCTCACCTCAAGCATAACTTCCCCCAAACCTCACTCCACATGCATCTCAACACACATAGCAAGCATATACGCAAAGATATGCACAAAGGGGTCCAAAACTACCTAAAAACCCCAACAAACAACACCCATAACACATAAACATACTCATGCATAAAAACCCTCAAAAACCTCCTTTTACACCTTACCATGCAACTCTTCCCTTTCCCTCCATAAAACTTGCTTAAAACACTATAAAACATAAGGATCAACACTTACCTCTTCAAGAACAAAGGCTGGTGTGATCCTAGCTTCAAAACATGGAGAAACCAAGCTCCTCAAGCTTCAAGCTCCACAACTTCCTCTTTTTGCTCAAAACCTTCAAAACCAAGTGAAAACTCATGAAAACCTTGCAAGAGTTGAGGAAACATCATGAAAACATCCAAGGAGAGCATAAACCCCACCTTTGACCACCAAGAGAGCTTCCAACACCCTCCATGGCCGGTCAAAGGGGTTTAAATAGGTGGCCAACCGCCTTTCCTTCGGCTGCCGAAACTGCATGCAAAACCATGCAACGTTCGGCGACCGAACTTGGAATTTTTGAAGCCAAACCGAAGGCACTTTCGGCGGCCGAACTTTCCCTTCGGCGGCCGAACCTGCATCTTGCCTCCTTGGTCTTTTCTCTTCACAACTCATTTCCTTTCCTTGCACAACACGTAAAACATGGTAGAAAACCATGCGAAAACCTTGTAACACGTCAGTTTACCCTTGCAATACCCCTCCAAAATGAATCTGACATCCGAGATTCCACCGGACGGTAGGAATTCTGATGCCTAACCGAGCCGGGTATTACAATCTACCCCCCTTATAAAAACATTTGTCCCCGAATGTTAACACAAGAAACAAAAAAGCAAACGAAACTTAACGCTTCTCTAGACCTGCACAAGCTGCCACTGCGCACGCTGATCCTTGCCCTTCTTTCTTCATCTGTACTACACGGGCTTCGTCTGTACCTCGCAATAGGCTTCTGCTGTGCTACTCTGATCCTTCTCTTTTTCCTCCTTCTCTGCTCTTACTCTTCTTTGCTCTCTTCTGCCTCTGTCCTATCCTAGATTCATCCTTCTTTTCTCACATCACATTGGACCATGCATCCTTTTCTCTCTAGCACTCCACTACTCCTAAACACCCTACGAGCCTGACAGCTGACATCAAACTTCTAGGCATTCTACTAGGTCCCCTTTGACACCTACCTCAGATTCATCCTGAACTCCGCTCCTGACTACCATGCGCTGCAGACGTAGGTAACCCCAGCATCATAAAGAGAAAACCAAGCCATCCCCTGAATGACATCCAAACACTCAAGTCTCGGACCGTCAAGTCAAGTAGAAGGCCTCTACTCTCAAGGACACTGGACTAACCCTTTGCCAGAGATGAATCCTACCCGGGAAAGAGGACATGCTAAGCCGAGAAGCTCTCAACTCAACCGCTCAAAGCTCCTAGAGCAACTAACGAAAAAGAAACACTAGAGCTCACAGAACAACAGAACAGGAACAAGTGAGCATACCTGGCATCACTGTGTCCGCTGTGTCTGCTCCTCTACATCCTTGGTGACTGGTCTGACCTCCATTCCTGGTAGCTAACTGCTGGGAGTGTCCCACCTTGGGCGAAGTAGGACAGTCACGCGCAAAGTGCCCTTCTTGTCCACACGTGAAACATGCCGTAGTACCAATCCGACAAGGTCCACGATGTAACCTTCCGCACGTCAAACATCTTGGAGGGCCTGCTCTAGAACCACCAGCACCGAAACTAGTCTTTAGTCTCTGCCAAAACTTGCCCTTCTTCGACTGCCGAAGGCCTCTAACCTTCTTTTTCTCTCTTTTCGCAGCTGTGCTCAGAATGGAGGGCTCAACTTCTCCTGAACTTGAGATCTTGGACTCCTTTGCCTGCGCATCATCTTCCGACTTTCCCATACTTTCTTCATCCATATTCACTTGCACACCTACATCCCTCTTCGGCACATCCATTCTCTCCACTCTCATGCTGCCTCCGGACACTCTTTCTTGCTCTATTCCTTCTTTGCTTATCTCTAGCGACCTGTCAGGGTTCCTTGATGATTCCTTACTGCCAACTCCTCCTGACTGCACTCCTGGCAGAACGGGAGAAAAAGTGTCCGTACCTTCCCACTCAGATGGATCTGACTCCACAAACTGACTCGCACCTTGCATCTTCACTCGTCTGAAACACAACAGGCACACAAGCATATATCAGCTTCACATCATGTGAACAAAACACAAAACACATGAAAAGCAACCTAACATAGGGTCCATGTAGCAAACACATGAACTCTACAACACATAGATATCATGGATGATCCTGTCACCAAAAGCCCTCAATCGAGCATAACATGCCATGACCAACTGTGCCAAAGGCCATACCTGGTCTCTCAACTCATCTTATATCATAACATAGCATATCGAGGACTAAGGGACCAGTCAACATCCATCATACCAACAGACATGCACATGCATCAACCATGGCATGACACATCATCAAGCAAAACATGACTCCGCATCCTATCCTAGTGGACATGATCTTTCTCTCGATCTTTCTTATTGTGCTTGCCCTCCTAAAGACAAAAACCTCTTTCCGATGTGAGATACCTCGAATCCCTGAGCATCTTTGCTCATGACACCGTACTCAACACCGTACTCAAGAGGCCCTATGCTCTCATACCATCTGTAACAGCCCGGAAACCGATACCCCTCTGTAACGGTCCAAACTGCTCCGCGCTAGGATCCAGATCGGCTTAAGGCCGCCAGAACCCGTAGCAAGCCTAACCTGAACTCCAAACATCCCATACATGATCCGACTCGATGACTAGCTTTTAAAACATTTTCTGTAAAACCACCAGGCTTAACCTTAAAACCACAGCCGTCAAGGCCTACACCAGTGATCTACTGCTAAGCTGAAAACATAGAACCCTTTCTCTTAGGGTCACCATAATACAGGCTAGCCTTACTGTCCATTATGGGTCAAGGGGTTTGATACCCTTTCTTCCCTCTCAGATGGGTCAAGGGGTTTTATACCCTTTCTTCCCTCTCAAATGGGTCAAGGGGTTTTATACCCTTTCTTCCCTGATCACTAGAGTTTGATAAACACAGCATATGTTAAGCCTAGTTTGACACATTTCTCATCAAGAAACGTAAAACAGGATACATGCATAAACTAGGGATTTAACATACCCTGGGCAAAGCACAACTCTAGACATTATCTCATTATATCCTGCTCTTTCCATGCATAACCTGTATATACATCATGCTAACACATCATGTCCATACATCATGTCCACTACTCTACTAAACAAACAAACATAACATCTCATCACTTCATCTTTACATCATCTTACATAAACATATACATCAAGCTTCTCTTATACATATACATGCCACACTCTAACACAACCTAGCTATGCTATACGGCAACCCAAGCTGCAACTCTGCTTAGACTCTGATATCTCCATAGCTCACTCTGATGCACTCTGGCCCTGCAAAACTAGGGTTAAGGGAATGGGGTGAGCTACTAGAGCCCAGTGAGTAGAAACCAGAAAACAGTTCATTCATTACATGCTTTCATGGAATGTGTCACAGCACAAACATATCACATCTCGAATTAGACATGATCCCAGAACTCCCTCTGTCGATGCCCGGTCCCTACGGACTCTCAGGTCACTACATGTACTAGAGCCCGGCCCCTAACTACGGAGCTCCCAAAGGTCTTATCTAGACATAACAGGTAGCGGGCTACTGAGATCGCCTTGGTCCATCCCATCAACAATAACAATGCAATGCAGCATATTCGTGATCTCTAATGCAGTACAACCTAGTATCATATGGCATCCATGATGCGTGTCTCATGCTCCTAATGTCACTATCTTTAACCATTAGCGTGAAAACATGCATAGTTAGTTCTACTCACCTGAAGCCAAGCTGTGACTACCTCTGGGCCAACTCTCACACTGGAGCTACACACCTCGCCTCAGGTCCGATCCTACACAGGTGGACGCACATGAGGTGCCAAACAACTCTAACAGAACTCAAAAACATCTCCTAAACAACTCCCCAAAAACCCCCTAAAAGACCCTAGAATAATCACACAAAGCATGCAAAAGAAGGCTGGGCACGACACTTTCGGCGGCAGGTTCGGCGGCCGAATTTCCTCTCCAGAGACGAAACTCGCCTACTTTCGGCGGCCGAAGCCTTCGGGGGCAAGGTTCGGGGCCAAAACACACTCCAGAGACGAAAGTCTCTAACCTTCGGCGGCACCTTCGGCGGCCGAACTTCCCCTCCAGAGATGAAAGTCCAATCCTTCGGGGGCAGGTTGAGGCAGCCGAAACCACCTCCTCAACACGTTCGGCAGCCGAACCCTCCTTCGGCGGCCGAAACTGGGTTCTCCAATTAGGCAGAACCTAGCTCACCTCAAGCATAACTTCCCCCAAACCTCACTCCATATGCATCTCAACACACATAGCAAGCATATATGCAAAGATATGCACAAAAGGGTCCAAAACTACCTAAAAACCCCAACAAACAACACCCATAACACATAAACATACTCATGCATAAAAACCCTCAAAAACCTCCTTTTACACCTTACCATGCAACTCTTCCCTTTCCCTCCATAAAACTTGCTTAAAACACTATAAAACATAAGGATCAACACTTACCTCTTCAAGAACAAAGGCTGGTGTGATCCTAGCTTCAAAACATGGAGAAACCAAGCTCCTCAAGCTTCAAGCTCCACAACTTCCTCTTTTTACTCAAAACCTTCAAAACCAAGTGAAAACTCATGAAAACCTTGCAAGAGTTGAGGAAACATCATGAAAACATCCAAGGAGAGCATAAACCCCACCTTTGACCACCAAGAGAGCTTCCAACACCCTCCATGGCCGGTCAAAGGGGTTTAAATAGGTGGCCAACCGCCTTTCCTTCGGCTGCCGAAACTGCATACAAAACCATGCAACGTTCGGCGGTCGAACTTGGAATTTCGGAAGCCAAACCGAAGGCACTTTCGGCGGCCGAACTTTCCCTTCGGCGGCCGAACCTGCATCTTGCCTCCTTGGTCTTTTCTCTTCACAACTCATTTCCTTTCCTTGCACAACACGTAAAACATGGTAGAAAACCGTGCGAAAACCTTGTAACACGTCAGTTTACCCTTGCAATACCCCTCCAAAATGAATCCGACATCCGAGATTCCACCGGACAGTAGGAATTCCGATGCCTGACCGAGCCGGGTATTACACTGTGCTCTAGGACACTCCCGAGCCATGTGTCCCTCTTGTCCACATCTGAAGCATGTGTTCGTCCCAGCCCGGCAGATTCCTTTGTGTGGTCTACCACACTTCATACAGACATGTCCGCCCGAACCAAAACTTGAGCCACCTTCCAATCCCAGACTAGATTTTATCTTGTTCCAGAACTTGCTCTTTTTGGACTTGGATCTGTCCCACTTTGCACTGCTTGGTGGCTTAGAAGCTGAAGACTGATCCACTGACTGTTTAACCCTTCCCTCTATGATTGTGCTAGCCTCCATTTTCCGGGCCATATCCACTATGGCATGGAAGCTCTCCCTTTCTGCTGACTGAATTAAGGAGGAATACCTGGAGTCAAGCTTCATGATATACCTCCTTGCCTTCTTCTGATCTGTGTCTAAGGTTTGCCCTGCAAACAGCAACAGCTCCAAAAACTTGTCTGTGAGCTCCTCCACACTCATCCCATCGGTTTGCCTCAACTGTTCAAACTCAATCATTTTCAATTCCCTGGAGCTATCAGGGAAAGCCCATCCAACAAACTCGTTTGCTAACTCCTCCCAGGTCATGTTGTCCACCCTCGGGTTCACATAATTTTTAAACCACTCACGGGCCTTCTTGCATTTGAGTGTGAACCCAGCCATCTGAATGGCTCTGCTATCATCAGCTCCTATCTCATCTGTAATCATTTTGACCCTTCCGAGGTACTCAAACGGGTCATCCCCTTTGTCATACTGAGGAGCATCAAGCTTCATGTAGTCGGTCATCTTCACCTTGCTCCCTCCAGATGAGCTAGGTTTAGGTATGTGGGTTTCTGGAACTGTGGGTTCTGCTGGGGGTGGAGGAGGTACAGCATCCCCCGAGGTAGGGTTTGCTGGATTTGGATGGTAGGGAAGGGGTGGATACATAGGGTACTGTGAGTATGGTGGGTAGTAAGGTGGGTATGTCATTTGAGAGTGATAAGGGTTATAGCTGGGGTAATCCGATGTACCTCCCATCGAATACCCGGGGTTTTGAGAAAAGGGTGGGTAGTAAGGTGGCTGAACAAATCCCGAGGCCTGAGTGCCTCCTTGGAACTCTCTCATTCCCTCTTCCGACATACTTACTCCGAGACTGCCATCCCTCCTCTGGTCCACATCCATCTGATCCTCCATATCCTCTGACAACCCACCTTGAACTGTTCCCCTCACTGATCTACTTCTGCTCATATCCAAAGACCTTCTTGGGTCTCTTACTGCTCTTTCCCTGCTAGACCTGCTAGATATTGCCCTTGGCAATGCAGGGGGACGGGCACTCATGCCCTCATCTTCAGGTGGTACTCCAGTCAATTGTGCAGATCGACGAGTTCCCCTCATCCTGTTTTCTGAAAAACAGTACACATCACATAAACATTAGCATCATATGGTTCATGTGAGAACACATGAACCCGCATCACGTACACAGCATACATAACATATCATTAATGCTCATGCTTATAATCATGGCATTTCACATCATCATCAAAAGATAGGACTACTCATCCTATCCTAGTGGACATGATCTTTCCTATTGTGCTTGACCTTCTATAACATCTATGAGCCTGACACACTATAGGTCCGACCATATGAACCTAGGGCTCTGATACCAATCTGTAACAGCCTGTAAATCAGACCGCTACCGGCGCTAGGATCCAGATCGGCTTAAGGCCGCCGGGACCCGTAGCAAACCTAACATACATCCTGTGAACCTGTTTAATCCCATACATGATCAACAACATACATAAAAATTAAAACTTTTCTTTTCATTCATGAACCAAACTCAACCTGTGCATGCATTAACATAGACATTAACATTAACCCCACCATGGAGTCCTCATCAAAGCTCCAATGGGGAGCCATAATCATGCATTAAGTTTGGTAAAACATAAACATCAATAAAAGATCATGCATTCATAAAGGGATTACACAGCTAGGGTCAAGCACACTTCTAAACCTCAATACCGTCATTACATTACATAACTCAACATTACATTACAATATCCATCATGTCCACTACTAACTATTACATAACCAAAACTTTACTCTATCCGACCTCCTGCTCTATCCTGTACCTGCAAACCTGGGGGTTAAGGGAACGGGGTGAGCTAAAAAGCCCAGTGAGCAGAATCATAAAACATTTTAATTATTCATGCTTTCATGGAATGCATCATAGCACAGACATTTCACATCAAGGACGGACTTGTCACCAATAACTCTCATTTCCATAAACAATCATGCATTTGCCTGGACGCGTGGCATGGGCAGCCCGGGACTTCATAACATGGTGCCAGGACGCGTGGCATGGGCAGCCCTGGACTTCATAGGTTACATACTGAGAGCTAGTGGGTCATCCAACATCCATCCACATCGACAGTAAAAATGCAATGCATCATATTCGTGATTACTAATATAATACAACCTACATAAACATGGCACTTATGATGCATGGATCATGCTAAACATTTTATTAAATTTAAAACATAGTTCTGTTCAACTCACCTCTGGCTGATGCTCTAAGGACTCTGAAGCAGCTAGCACTGCTGACCTCCTCGGTTCCTCGGGTCCGAACCTACACAGGTGGACTCAGATGAGGGACCAAACATACATAAACATAACCCTAAAACATCCCCCAAAAACCCCCCTAAAACACCTCAAAACAGACATAGAAAACATGCAAGAAATGGCTGGACAGGGCACTTTCGGCGGCAGGTTCGGCGGCCGAAAGTCCCTCCAGAGCCGAAAGTCAGGCAGGTTCGGCGGCACCTTCGGCGGCCGAAACTCCCAGACAGAGAAGAAACTCATGCATGTTCGGTGGCACTTTCGGCGGCTGAAACTGCCCTCCAGAGACGAAAGTCCTCTTTCGGGGTCAAGCTTCGGCAGCCGAAGGCTGCCTCCACAAGCGGGTTCGGCGGCCGAAAGTCCATTCGGCGGCCGAACCTGAGTTTCTCCAAAGTGGCAGAAACTCAACTCCAACATGCACAAACGCCTCCCAAACTTTTCAAACATGCATAAACCTCATCTACAACATGCATACTCAAGCAAACAAGCTCCTAGAGGCTTCAAACTATCTTAAACCCCAACTACAACACATCAAGCAACCACAAATATCATACATTGCTAAAAAACTTAACATAACCCATAAAACCAACCAAAACCTAAACATGCATTTCTACCCCATAGATCAACTTAAAACTTGTTTAAAACATATGGTGAGCTCAAGATCGGCCCTTACCTCTTGGAGATCGAGAGGAAAACGACCTAAACTTGGAAACCAAAGGAAAAGAGCTCTTGTGTCTTCCGAGCTCCAAAACTTGTTCAAATGCTCAAAATCTTCAAAACAAAGTGAAAACTTGTGAAAATCATGAAAGATTTGAAGGAAGAAACTCAAGATCGGTGAGGGACGGCGGAGAGCTCACCTTGGCTGAAAATGGGGAGAAAAGCTCACCCATTTCGGCTAAGGGACCCCTTTATAGGTGGCTGGCCAGGCCACATTCGGGAGCCGAATGTGCCCCCGCATGCATGCCATGTTCGGCGGCCGAACATAAGGTTCGGTAGCCGAACCTGGACTTCCCTCACTCTTGGTTTCGGGGGCCTAAGGCACACCTGATGCGCATGCACGTTCGACGGCCGAACTTGAGGTTCGGCGACCGAACCTGGGTCTTCCTCCAAGATTATTTTCATGCAAAAAAACTCATTCATACTTGAGTAAAACCATAAAATACATTAAAACATTTTATGAAAACATGACTTTACCCTTCTAGAGGTTTCCGACATCCGAGATCCCACCGGACGGTAGGGATTCCGATACCGGAGTCTAGCCGGGTATTACAATAACTCTAAACATGTTCCCAAAAACCCCCTAAAACATCATAAAACATGCATGCAAAACAGGCAAAGGAAGGTTGGGCAGGGGACTTTCGGCGGCAGGTTCGGCGGCCGAAAGTCACCAACCTTCGGGGGCAGGGCGGCTGAAACTCCCCTCCAGAGCCGAAAGTCCAAACCTTTGGGGGCGAGTTTAGGCGGCCTAAAGCTGCCTCCAGGCAGGTTCGGCGGCTGAAACTGGCTTCGGCGGCCGAACCTGAGCTCTCCTAAAGGGCAGAACCCAAGCCTCACATACATATCCAGCCACCCCAAAGCCTCTCAACTCACACCAACAAACACAAAAGCATGCATAAACATATTTTCAAGCATTTAGGGGCTTAAAACTAGCCTACACCCCAACAAACATCACATTAAGCATACATTTATCATAAAGGGTACATAAACCCTAACATTTTAGATCTACACTAAACATGCATTAAAACCCTTAACCCCTTCTTAAAACTTACTTAAAACATGAAAGAAGAGGAGGATCTATACTTACCTCTTGAAGATCGAGAGGAGATGTGATCCCAAATTTGGAGATATGGAGAAAACGAACTCCGGAGGTCTCCAAGCTTCTAAAACCTTGATCTTAGCTTAAAATCTTCAAAACATGGTAAAACTCATAAAAACTCTGGGAGATTTGAAGGAAAACATAAAATCAACCATGGAGGGTCAAGAACTCACCTTTGCCCGAAAATGGAGAGAGAAAACTCGCCCATTTTCGGACATGGGGCCTTTTATAGGTGGCTGGCCAGACCACCTTCGGAGGCCAAAGGTGCTTCCACAACTCCACCACGTTCGGCGGCCGAAATTGAGTTTTGGCGGCAGCAAAAGGGAGCCACCTTCGGCGGCCGAACCTGGCATTTACCTTCAAAACTTTATTTTCTTTCAAAACTCAATTTTCTTTCTTGATCAAACCATAAAAACATGTAAAAACATTTTAGAAAACTTTTATTTTACCCTTCTAGAAGGCTTCCGACAATTCGAGGAAATTCCGGATTCCAACGGAGATTCCGCCGGAAGGTAGGAATTCCGATGCCGGGGTCTAGCTGGGTATTACAAAAGGTTTGCCAATGCCATCAATATTCCAGCCACGCCTCAATCCAGCATATCCAGCCTATGGCTGTTCTCAGAATGGGGCATAGACATCCTGGGACCTTTTCCCAAGACCACGGGACAGAAGAAGTTTGTAATAGTGGTTGTGGAATACTTTTCAAAATGGCCAGAGGCAAAGGCAGTCCCCACTATCACAGCAAGAAAAATGATAGATTTTGTCTGGGGCAACATCATTTGTAGGTTCGGGATACCAAGAGTGCTCATATCAGATAACGGCAAGCAGTTCGACTGTAAGACCTTCAAAGAATTCACAACAAACATGGGCATATGGCACAAATTCTCCTGAGTAGCCCACCCTCAAACCAATGGTCAGACAGAGGTCACGAACCGAGCTATCCTCCAGGGAATAAAGAAGCGACTAGATGGGGCAAAGAGGAATTGGGCAGACGAGCTCAACAACATCCTGTGGGCATTCCGAACCACACCTCAGACACCAACAAGGGAAACACCCTTCGCGCTGGCATTTGGAACCGAAGCCGTGGTACCGAATAGAGCATAATTTAGACCATATTATCATGATGCTATTGATGTTAATTTACACTTTCTATGCCTAATTTTGTGATTTTAATCTTATTCTGCAGAAAATAGTGTAAAGCGACAATTTGGTGAAAATGCCCCTAAAACTGTCTAAAATGGAGCAAAGGAGAGCAAGCATGCCAAATGCAACTTGAAAGGAGCCAAATAAGGAAAGTAATTTGAAATTCAAATTTCAAATCCTTAAGAGAATTCAAAATTCAAATTCAAGATTCAGCTCATTAAGGAAAGTGCTAAATAAGGAAAGTGCAGTCTGCAGAGCAGTTTGAAATTCAAGATCTTCAAGAATCCTTTTCCTTATTAAAGAAGCCAAATCTTTAGAAGATCCACATTCAAATTTAAAATTCAAATTCAGCTTGTCAAAGAAGCCAAAGGAGTCACACATGCCACCTCAAGTCTTGCACATTCAAAATTCAAAATTCAAAAGAGAGGCTCCACCTTATTAATGCAAGGATATGGGTGGCATGGGCAGCTCTTGGGCAGCAAGTAAGGACCTAGGGTAACACTTTCAACTATAAAAAGACACATAAGGAGCCTTCCCATGCTTTTTCTACTCTCCCTTGGACACACATACGGGATTGCTAGCGGCACCATCTCTTTTTCTTCCTTTCTTTATTTTCTTGTTTTGTTTCAGTCATGAGTGGCTGAAACCTTTTATTCTAGTTGAAGATTAGGTGATACTTTGGTTGTTTTATGGATTGGGAGACTTGATCATATATTGTTCATCTTTTGGTTATTCAATATTTGTGCAATTTCATGCTTGATTCCATTATTACTTTGTTATTTTGATCAATGTGGCCAGTTAATTCTTGATTGCAAGGTAATATATTGTTAGTTTGAATAATTTGAGTCCGTAATTGCTTGGATTGTTCAAACACAAGAACACTTGGTGTAAAAACTAAGGAAGTTGCATAATCTAGCAATATCACCATGCGTTTGGGTAGCTAGGATTAGATCTCTCTATTTCTTAATGCAATTGACAGTTGTTTTGATGCTTAAGGTCCAAGGACATTCCTTGGCAACTTGTTGATTAGTGATTAATTAGAGGACGTTCCCTAATTGGTTTATGATTAAGGAGAGACATGGTGGTGAGAAGCGTCTTCCATCTCCATAACTAATCTATTGAATCTATCAAGGGAAACTAAGTGTCAATGATCAATCCCAACAAATGAAGTGGATCCAATTCTTCAACTAGATCTTTCTTAGTATTGATTTCTCTTTAATTTTAATTATTCGCTTATTTTATTGCTTTCAGTCTCAGTTCAATTGAATCGATCTCAAAACCCCCCTTTTTACTTTTATTGCACTTTATTTTTATTTTGCTTTCAGTTTCTTTGCTTTCAGTTAATTCTCTTGGTCTTAACAAGGAAGATAGATAAGTTTTCAATTCCCTGTGGATTCAATCCTTTCACCACTGTCTACAGTTGTAATATTATTGATAATCAGAAAGGTTATTTTTGACCGGCTTCGACAACCGCGAGTCAGTACCTGTCGAGTTGCAAATCCCTACTCACAGAATATAGTACAACAGTGAGAGCACCAATGATGACAAGTTGAGAAGCAACCTGGATATCCTGGAAGAAATTAGAGATGAAGCCCAGCTCCGTACTGCCGCTTACCAGCAAAGGCATCTCGCTACTACAACCTAAGAGTTAGGGAGAGAAGCTTAAAAGTAGGAGACCTGGCATTAAGAAAGCTAGAAGCCACAGGGAAGAGAGCCGCAATAGGAAAGCTAGCACCAACTTGGGAAGGCCCCTTCAAGATAGTTAGAGTTGCAAGCCTGGCGTATACCGAATCAAAGACTTACAAGGAAATTTAGAGCCTCACGCTTAGAATATTCAGCATTTAAAGAGGTATTTCCCTTAAATGTACACAAACATAGGCAAGCACTTGTATTATGAGAAATATGGATGAAATAAACAAAAATATTTGCATATGATACTCATGCCAAAATGTGTTATCTTTATTATTATTATAAGGCAAGAATCCCTTAAAAAGAGAGAAAAACAACTACACCAACCTTGTTCAAGACCTCAGTGAGGTGGGTGACCGGGCTCCAAAATGACCCTGGCACCACAAAACCGGTTGAGATGATGAAGCGACAGTAAGGCCAAAAGTGCCTGAATCTTGTTTAAGACCTCAGTGAGGTGGGTGACTGGGCTCCAAAATGACTCCAGCACCACAAAACCGGCTGAGATGATGAAGCGACGGTAAGCCCAAAAGTGCTTGAATCTTGTTCAAGACCTCAGTAAGGTGGGTGACCGGGCTCCAAAATGTCCTCGGCACCATAAAACCGGCTGAGATGATGAAGCAACAGTAAGGCCAAAAGTGTTTGAATCTTGTTTAAGACCTCAATGAGGTGGGTGACCGGGCTCCAAAATGACCCCGGCACCACAAAACCAGCTGAGATGATGAAGCGACAGTAAGGCCAAAAGTGCCTGAATCTTGTTTAAGACCTCAGTGAGGTGGGAGACCGGGCTCTAAAATGACTCCGGCACCACAAAACTGGCTGAGATGATGAAGCGACAGTAAGGCCAAAAGTGCCTAAATCTTGTTTAAAACCTCAGTGAGGTGGGTGATCGGGCTCCAAAATGACCCCGGCACCACAAAACTGGCTGAGATGATGAAGCGACAGTAAGGCCAAAAGTGTCTGAATCTTGTTCAAGAATAACCCCGGCATCACAAAATCGGCAAAGAGCCTGAATCCGAGCAAGGCCGAAGAGCCTCGAAACGGTAGCAAGGCTAAAAAGACTCAAACTTCAAGCAAGTCTAAAAATCGAAAAGGAACAAAGCAGATCTGAAAAGGCTGAGTCCCGGGCTGAAATACACAGATCTGAACTCGGAGGGAACCAAGCGAGAGAAGAGCCAAACTCGAGAAAGCCAAATGGAAAAACAAAAGCCGCAAACTTCTTCTAACCCAAAAGAGCAAGAAGAAATCAAAGGCATAAGCAGACGAGCAGGACCATAACCTCAGGACCAAAAATAAAACCAAGAAGACAAGCTCACCATTCTAAGAAGGTACATGATCTAACCTACCTTAATCATATGAAAAGTATACTTGGGAAAAACAGAGCGCTACGGACTAGCGAGACACCCCTGCATACACCCGAGCTCGCAATACTGACAGATCAACGAAATAAAAAACAGGAACGCCTTCGCAAGAATAGAAAAACTCACAAGTTGAAAGTTTAGTCAACCACAAAAGTCCCAGCCCGGATTAACTCGAGGGAGGAAAGACCGATTGTTCAGCCATGTATAGCCGAACTCTTTGAAATCTATTGAGTGAACATGTAGCATAAAAGCTTCTATCCTTAAGTTAAATCAAACCAGAAAAAGCTTATGGATAGGAGAAACAAATTAGGCCTTTAATAGATTGAGCAGCTCAGTAAAACCAGAAAAGCAAACAAGAGCAAAAAATAACCCAAGTATAAATACAGACAAAAGATAGATTTCATTAAACAAAAGAAAGGCAAGTTACAATTTTATTTAATCATAAAAAATTATAGGGGGGAAGATTGTCCGAAGAGGACTTACATCAGTGATTACATCATTATTTACATTATCACCTACACTACTGTCCTTTCGCTGCTCTGACCCCCCAGTACCCACAAAAGGCACTATCTCCCCTCCCCGGGGTCCATTATCTTCTTCCTGGGACTCGAAATCCTCTCCCTGAGGCCTGTCATCGCTCTCTATAGGCTCGCCGCTCTCTCTTTCATCTCCTTCCTTTAGCTCAACATCCCTTTCAAGAGGTCCAGTAGCTGTGCGAGAAGCTCCTTTAGGTAGAGGGTTGTCATCCTCCCCATAACACACCTCCTCGCCATCAGAGTCCACTTAGGAGCTTGGAGCTGAGCTAGTGGGGTGGAAGGGGCATCCCTGGCTTCCTTCAGACCCCGATTAAACCCGGAGGCAAACATGCGAAAACCCCTGTTCCATATCTCGTGTTTCAGCTCATCAGAAGCTTTAAAGTCCGTAAGTCGCGCTTCACAGGCCTGCTCGATCTCAGTTTTCAGCTCCGAGGAGTCCTTATATTCCTGTAAACACCTCTGGCAGGCCTGATCGATCTCTGCTCTCAGCTCAGCAGACCCTTTGTATTCCTGCAGGCGCTCCTCACACGCCAACTGGATCCTATCTTCAGCAAGCTTGGCGTCCTCAAGCAGGGCTGAACATCTCCTTTCCAAAGCCTTAACTTCTTGGAAGAGTTGTTGATTTTGAAGCTTTGACTCCTCTGCTGCCAAAGTCAGGTCTTTGAGATTATTAGCACGTTTGCTCAGCTCCTGCTTGAGAATGACTATTCGAGCCAAGGCTTCATCTCTTTGAGCCATCACAGTATCACAGCGGACCTGAGCCTCATCATAATCCGCCTTCAGAACCTCATACTGATGCCAGACCTCATTTCTTTGGCCAACAGCCTCGTCCCTCTCCCGCCAGATTTCCTCCAGGGAGACAGCTACTCCAAGACTTCGTCACGGCGAACCTCTGCTGCAGCTGCCCTCTCATCAGTCCTTTTGAAAGCATCTTGGGTATAAGACAGTTCCCCTTGGAGGGTTTTCAGATGCTCCTGGGCTGCAGCAAGATGACCCCGGGCATCACTTGTGGTCGAAAGATTTTCTTCGTGACGAGCCTCCTCGATCTGGCGGTCAACAGAGTTCCGGAGTGAACGGTCTCGGGCATCAATTTTCATGAAAATGCCCATCACCTGGCAAAAAGAAAAACCCATGAAAACAAAAGAAACAGTGAGATTAATGACAAAACAAGAGAAGGAAAAACGCACAACTCACCATGAGGAGCATCTCCCTGGCCGTGTCTCCCAACTGCTCCCAAGCTCGAGCGAAAGGCTACCTGCTCCCGAGTAGAGTAGGCTAGAAGGTTGGTGAGAGCGAGCAGGCGCGGGTTTGAAGCCTCAGTAACCCCACCAAACATCGTCTCCCGAAGCAGCTCGACGACAGTGCTCGCAGGGGACTGGGGGGTGATATCCTCAGCGTTCAATACCTCATTATCCGGAGCAGAGGACAAAAGCCCCACTGGCTTTTTCCCCTTCTCCAAAGGTGGGAGCGCAGGGGCAGGCCGTTGGGACCCGCGGGCTTTCTTTGAGGTCGGAGCTTCAGGTATAGCCTCCGAAGGAGGAGCTCGCTTGCCAGCAACCCCTTTTAGGGCAACAGCATCGCTGGCAGTGGCCCTCTTGGGACGAGAAGCAGCAGGGGTTGGTCTGGACTTGGCCCCGCCCTTAGAAGTGTCCCCACCAGTGGGCGCTGCCTCGGTTTCAATGGCAGGGGCAACCTCGCTCGCCAAGGCAACTTCACCTCCACCCTCAGACACCCCACTCTCAATTGGGATGATCTCGGCACTCTCCTTCAGGACATCCGTGGAAGAAGGAATGGCCTCAGCCCTTGCAAGTTGCACGACCCCAGATTGTTCCTCAATAGCGGCGAGCTCTGGAGAGGTCGGAGTTAAAGACTGCCCAAATTTAGAAGCACAGGAAGTCGAGGGGCAGTCCTAGGCTTGCTATGACCGGAAGGCTTGGAAACCCTCGGGTGTGGGTCTTTAGAGCTTGGCCTAGGGACGCGAGAGGAAACCGAGGCAGGAGGAGTAGTTCTATCCGCCGACCTGGAGGAAATGACACGAGCCACCTCCTGAGTAGTGTCAGCAACGGATCGTCCAACTCGGAAAGCGTCCAGGGCAGCTTTCATGCTCTCCCGAGACAGTGTAAAATTCTTAGGAGGCTTGATCTTGTCCATGGGAACTTGAGAAGCTGTAGAGAACCAAAACCAAAACGAGTTAGGAAGGCATTCAAGGAAAATCAAGAAAGGAAAAACAAAACAATTAAACAAAGTAAAATACCCGCATCCCTGCAGTCCTGAAGACTAGACACGAACATGCATTTTTCAACATTATACTTCTGTTCAATAGAAGTCAGTCGAAGGTAGCCGACCTATTCAGAAAGGCTTAGCTGGGGCAGATCATTGCAGCCTAGAGGGACATCCTCCCAAGAGAGGTCCACCTCCCAAGACAACCCGGAGTCCTTTTTCAGCTCTACCACTGTGAACCCCTCTACCCAGCCTTTGATTGAGTCCTTGTGACCCGAAAAGATGGACAGCCCTCCGCGGGGGGCAAAATAGTAAAAACCTTGACTCGCCCTACCTAGCCGAAAGAAGGTAACAAACAGACGCGCTGTAGGCGTGAACCCCCAGCTCAGGCTAATAGACTCAAAAGAGCACATGAACAAAATGGAATTGGGAGCCAGCATCCGAGGGGTTATCCCGAAATATCGGAAAACCTCAATAAAAAAAGGGAGAAGGGAAAAGTTAAACCGTACTCACGTTGTTTAACAAAGAATACCAAACTGTGATCTTTCTGAGGATCGATTAGACCAGAGGGAGGAGGATCTGGAAGAACGATCCTCTCATTACGATAGGGAGCCCGGATATGAAAGAGAGGGGTATCCAGATACTCCCGAGAAAAGAAATTTTTCATGGTGGAAGGAGTAACACTAGACTCTTGATTAATACATCAGGAAGCTTCGGGCTATCCATGATGAAGTGAAAAGCGTACCTTGAAGACGATGGAGGCAGAAAGACAGAGCGGGCGGAACGTGCAGAGAGCAGAGAAGAAGGAGAGTTTTGTGAAGGCTAAGAAAATTCGAATTTTGAAACTGTAACGCCCCGAAAATCGGACCGCTACCGGCGCTAGGATCCGGGTCGACTTAAGGCCGCCGGGACCCGTAGCAAGCCTGACATGTAACCTGTAAACCTGTTTAATCCCATACATGATCAACAATCATACATAAAAAAGTTAAAACTTTCCTTTCATTCATCCAACTCAACCTGAACATACATGTACATAGTCCTGATCATAGTCATGATCCCTCTGTGGGATCTCATCAATGCCCCAACGGGCGATACTACATGAGATGAGTTGGCTTAAACATACACATTATAAAACATTTCTATAGATCATGTATCAAAGGGGATAATCATACTCATAGGGTCAAGCACATCTATACCTCAAAATACCTCATTACATAACATATTGTAATCTCTTACATTACATCATAGTACAATCGTCATGTCCACAATCTAACTATTACATGAACATACTTCAAAACTCTGGCTAACCTCCTGGTCTACCCTGTACCTGCACATCTGGGGTTAGGGGAGAGGGGTGAGCTACAGAGCCCAGTGAGCAGAATAGTGAAAACAATATATTAAAATTTCATGCTTTCATGGAATGCAACACAACACAACAAATCACATCACGAATGGTATTGTCACCTATAGTCCTCTACATAGGTCCAACTGTGCCGGGACGTAGAATGGGTCAACCGGTCTTTCCCTGATCATAACATATCATATGGACCAACTGTGCCAGGGACGTAGAATGGGTACAACCTGGACTTTCTCTTACATCGTGCCAGGGACGTAGAATGGGTACAACCTGGACTTCCATACCATATCATGCCATAACATCATCATATCATATGAGGACTAAAGGGTCATCCAATAACCAATCCACATCAACATCAATATCATAAATGCAATGCGACATATTCGTGAGTACTAATGCAACAACCTACTATATCTCATGGCATTCATGATGCATGGATTATGCTCAAAATTCATACTTCATTTATTTTAAAACTTTAAGGTTTATTCCACTCACCTCTGGCTAGCTCTGACAAACTCTGTAGCAGCTGGCTCACTGCTGGGGTCCTCGGTTCCTCGGGTCCGAACCTACACAGGTGGACTTCAATGAGGGACCAAACATACATAAACATAACTCTAATATACTCCCCAAAAACCCCCTAAAACATCATGAAACAATCACATAGAAACATGCAAGAAATGGCTGAACAGGGCACTTTCGGCGGCAGGTTCGGCGGCCGAAAGTCCTTCCAGAGCCGAAAGTCAGGCAGGTTCGGCGGCACCTTCGGCGGCCGAAACTCCCAGACAGAGACGAAACTCATGCATGTTCGGCGGCACCTTCGGCGGCCGAAAGTCCCAGACAGAGACGAAAGTCTCCTTTCGGGGGCAACTTCGGCAGCCGAAAGGCCTGCCTCACCAGCTATGTTCGGCGGCCGAAAGCTCCTTCGGCTGCCGAACCTGGTTTCTGCCAAAGGGCAGAAACTTGGCTCCTAAATGCACATTTGTCTCCCAACTCTCAAATCATGCATAAATCTCAACCAAAACATGCATACAAGTTCCTAGGGGCCTCAACAAGCATATACCCCAACTACAACACTTCAAATACACCCAATCAACACACATTGTTCAAAACATCAAGATTAACCCATAACTCCACATATAACCTAACATGCATTTCTACCCATAGATCTAGCATAAAACTTATTAAAAACACATAAGGAGCTTAAGATCGGCTCTTACCTCTTGAAGATCGAGAGGGAGACGACCTAAACTTGGAGATCCACGAAAATGAGCTCCTGAGTTCCCAAAGCTCCAAAACTTGGTTTAAAAGCTCAAAACTTGAAATGTGAGTTTAAAACTTAAGGAAAATGGAAGAGATTTGGAAGAAGAACACAAGAGTTGCAAAGGGAAGGTCGGAAGCTTGCTGTGGCCAAAAATGGGAGAAAGCTCGCCCATTTCGGCTAAGTGACCCTTTTATAGGTGGCTGGCCAGGCCACGTTCAGGGGCCGAATGTGCCTCCGCATCCATGCCATGTTCGGCGGCCGAACTTCACTTTCGGCGGCCGAACCTGGACTTCCCTCACTCATGCTTTCGGGGGCCTAACGTGCCTCCAAAACGCATGCACGTTCGGCGGCCGAACTTGACTTTCGGCGGCCGAACCTGGGTTTTCCTCCAATGCTATTTTCATGCAAAAACTCATTTAGTTTCATACTTTAAAACATTAAAATTCATGAAAACATTTTATAAAACATGTCTTTACCCTTCTAGAAGTTCCCGACATCCGAAATTCCACCGGACGGTAGGAATTCCGATACCGGAGTCTAGCCGGGTATTACATTCTCCCCCCCTTAAGAACATTCGTCCCCGAATGTTCCTCACTAGCACACATAGCAAGGCAAAGAACATAGCACGCATAGGGATCTAACCTTAAAAGAGATGAGGGTACTGCTGGAGCATAGACTCCCGTGTCTCCCAAGTGCATTCTTCCAAGTTGTGGTGGTTCCACAGGACTTTCACCATCGGGATTTCCTTGTTTCTTAACTTTTTGATCTGGGTGTCTATGATCCGCACTGGCTGTTCAACATAGGTGAGATCCTCTTGGACCTCTACATCAGGCTCACTAAGAACCTTGCTTGGATTTGACACAAACTTCCTCAACATTGAAACATGGAAAACCGGATGGATTCTCTCCATCGAAGCAGGTAAATCCAGCTTGTACGACACATTCCCAATCTTTTGCAAGATTTCAAAGGGTCCGATGTATCGTGGGGCTAGTTTACCTTTCTTCCCGAAGCGAACCACTCCCTTCATTGGAGACACCTTGAGCAATACCAACTCCCCCTCCTGAAACTCTAACTGTCTTCTGCGGACGTCTGCATAGCTCTTCTGTCTGCTTGCAGCAGTCTAGATTCTTTCTCTGATTATGGGTACCATCCTGCTGGTGATCTCTACTAACTCAGGCCCTGCCAAGGCCTTTTCTCCAACTTCCTCCCAGCAAACCGGTGATCTGCACTTCCTTCCGTACAAAGCTTCATATGGAGCCATCCCGATGCTAGCATGATGGCTGTTGTTGTAGGCAAACTCCACCAAAGGTAGATGCTGCCTCCAAGAACCGCCAAAGTCCAGCAGACACATTCTGAGCATATCCTCGATAGTCTGGATGGTCCTTTCTGACTGTCCATCAGTCTGGGGGTGAAAGGCAGTACTGAAGTCCAACCTAGTACCCATGGCATTCTGCAGACTCCGCCAAAACCTGGAGGTGAACTGGGGCCCTCTATCTGACACTATCGAAACAGGAACCCCATGCAGCCTGACGATCTCATCAACGTACACCTGCGCCAACTTGTCCACAGAATAGCCACTCCTGACAGGAATGAAGTGAGCAGATTTGGTGAGTCTGTCCACAATCACCCATATGGAGTCCAATCTGTTGGACGTCGCCGGTAACCCCACTACGAAGTCCATAGCTATATTTTCCCATTTCCATTCTGGAATGGGTAGCAGGTTAAGCATTCCAGCCGGCTTCTGATGTTCCAGCTTCACCCTCTGACACACTTCGCAGGCTGACACAAACTGTGCCACTTCTTTCTTCATAGCTGGCCACCAATAAACCTTCTTTAGATCTCGATACATCTTGGTGGCTCCGGGGTGAATGCTGTATCTTGCATTATGAGCCTCTCTCATAATGTCTCCTTTTAGCCCAATGTCATCTGGTACACATAGTCTGCTCCCATAGCGGAGGATCCCCTTACTGTCGAATCTGTACTCGCTATCATTGCCTGACTGAACAGTCCTGGCAATCTTCACTAACTCCGGGTCCTCATGCTGTTTCTGAGCCACCTGCTCCAGAAACACGGGTGCCACTCTCATCTGGGCCACCAAGGCACCTGTACCAGACAACTCCAACTGTAGACCTTCCTCAATAAGCTTGTAGAACTCCTTCACCACTGGTCTCCTCTCTGCCGTGATGTGGGATAGACTGCCTAGTGACTTCCGGCTTAGGGCGTCTGCCACGACATTCGCCTTACCCGGATGATACTGAATCTTGCAATCATAGTCACTCAGCAACTCAACCCATCTCCTCTGCCTCAGATTCAGATCTCTTTGACTCAGGATGTATTGCAGGCTCTTATGATCTGTAAAGATCTCACATTTCACCCCATAGAGATAATGCCTCCATGTAACGACCCCAAAAAGGACCGTCACCGGCGCTAGGATTCAGGTCGGCTTAAGGCCGCCAGAACCCGTAGCAAGCCTACTATACTCTCTGTGTACCTGTAAACCTCATACATGATCATACATTTTCAGTGAAAATAAAACTCTTTTCTGAACCAAGGCTTAACCTGTGCATGCACTATCTCTGTACTCTGTACTCATGTACTCTGTACTCTGTATCCCTGACTAGAGCTTGCTCTAGATGGGTTCATTCATACCTGTCAAGCCTGGTTTTCACATACAGGAAAACATATATACATATACAGATCATGTACAACACATACATCACTAGGTCAAGCAACAACTATTATATCTCTTTAATATTACATGTCCACTCTAAGCTATTACAGATCTCTTTACTTTTTCTGTACTCTGCTGGACTGTCCCTTCCTGTACACTGTACACTGAATACTGAACCTGCAAAACTGGGGTTAAGGGAGTGGGATGAGCTCTATAGCCCAGTGAGTAGAACAGTAAAACATCTCAGTAAAATATGATCTCATGGAATGCACCATATCACAGACAAGCCACATCAAGAGTAAACCTGTCACCACATAGTCCCAGTAACTCTGTGCCAGGGCGTAGAATCGAGCACCTGGTCTTCCTGTCATATATGTATATGTGTATATAACACCTGTGAACTTACCATTGCCAGGGCGTAGTCAAAGGCTCCTGGACTTTACTATATACCTGCCAGGGCGTAGTCAAAGGCTCCTGGTCTTTGCTATACGTGCCAGGGCGTAGTCAAAGGCTCCTGGTCTTCCTGTCTGTGACTATTGGATCATTCAGCATTTACTCACATCATCAAATAACGATGCAATGCAACATATTCGTGAATACTAATGCAATCAACCTATGGCATAAACATGATGCATGAGATATGCTAAAAGCAGTTTGTGGTTCAATTAAAAGTTATAAGTTTAGTTCCACTCACCTCTGGCTATCTGGACTGACTGACTCTGCAGGCTCTGAAACTCTGGAGCAGTACTCACTGCTGCTCTCTCTGGTTCCTCTGGTCTGTACCTATACAGATGGACTCAAATGAGGGACCAAACTAACTTATCAATACCTCTATTAAACTCCCCAAGAATCCCCTGACACTCACTTAACTAATCATGCAAAGCATGCAAAAGAAAAGCTGGACAGAACACTTTCGGCGGCAGGTTCGGCGGCCGAATGTCCTCTCCAGAGACGAAACTCAAGCACCTTCGGCGGCACCTTCGGCGGCCGAATCCCCCAAACAAAGCCGAACATGCAAAAACACTCGGGGCAAGCTGTGGCAGCCTAAGCTACCATGCAAGAGGTTCGGCGGCCGAATGAACTTTCGGCTGCCGAACCTGAGTTCATCCAGAACTCAGTTTCAATGGCAAACCATCTCCCTCTTTCCTTCAACTTCTCAAACCATGCAAACTTCACCTCCTCAACATACATATACTCATGTATATGATCACAGGGGTCCAAAACTAGCTAATAACCCCAAACAACAAAACAAACATACATATAAACATGTAACCATGCATAATTCTTTAAAACTACCATTAATACCCTAAGCATGCATCTCCTTCCTTTATCCCCATAAACTCAGAAACATATACACATGTTCAAGTGCATCACTTACCTCCTGTAGCAAGAAGCTAAACACTCTGAACAAGGGAAAACGGATCACCTCTTCTCACACTCTCAAACTCTCTCAAACTCACTTTTTGCTTCAAACCCTACAAAACTTGGTGAATGAGCAAACTCCTGCATGAGCTGCTCAAAACACTTGCAGATGAGTCATAGAAGACGTGGCTAATTCATGGCAAGAATCTGAGGCCAACATCTGTCAAAAGCCATGACTCAGCTTGGCTGGCCAACTCATCGTCGGCTGCCCAATCACATGCAAGACCATGCAACGTTCGGGGGCCGAACTTCCCTTCGGAAGCCAAACACTTTCGGCGGCCGAACTTACTTTCGGCGGCCGAACTTGGCTCAACTGCCTTAGGTCATTTCAACTCTAACTTAGTTCCATTTATCTTAAAAAAAACATTTAAACACATCATAATCCTTAGTAACACATAACTCCTACCCTTAGATAGAATCCCAACACCCCGGATTCCGCCAGATAATAGGAATTCCGGTGCCGGATTCTAGCCGGGTATTACATTCTCCCCTCCTTAAGAACATTCGTCCTCGGATGTTCCTAAAACACAAAACAAAACACAAGGAAGAAACTAACCTTAAAACAAATATGGATACTGCTGGAGCATAGACTCCCGCGTCTCTCATGTGCACTCTTCTAGATTATGGTGGTTCCATAGAACTTTCACCATTGGAATCTCCTTGTTCCTTAGCTGTCTGATCTGCGTGTCCAGAATCCGCACTGGCTGCTCTATATAGGTGAGATCTGTATGAATCTCCACCTCAGGCTCACTCAGAACCTGATTCGGATCTGACATAAACTGTCGTAGCATAGAAACATGAAATACCGGGTGAATTCTCTCCATAGAAGCAGGTAAATCCAGCTTATACGACACATTTCCGATCCTCTGCAACACCTCAAAGGGTCCAATGTACCGTGGAGCTAATTTACCCTTCTTCCCAAAACGAACCACTCCTTTCATTGGAGACACTTTCAGCAATACCCAATTACCCTCTTGAAACTCTAACTGCTTCCTGCGAATGTCTGCATAACTTTTCTGTCTACTCTGAGCTGTTCTGATTCTCTCTCTGATCATGGGCACCATTCGACTGGTAATGTCTACTAACTCTGGCCCTGCAAGAGCCTTCTCTCCTACCTCTTCCCAACAAACAGGGGATCTGCACTTCCTCCCATATAAAGCTTCATAAGGAGCCATCCCAATGCTAGCATGATGACTGTTATTGTAGGCAAACTCCACCAAAGGTAGATGCTGCCTCCAAGAACCGCCAAAGTCTAACACACATAGTCGAAGCATATCCTCTATGGTCTGGATGGTCCTTTCTGACTGTCCATCAGTCTGTGGGTGGAAAGCAGTACTGAACTATAATCTCGTGCCCATCGCACTTTGCAGACTCCGCCAAAAGCGAGAAGTAAATTGAGGTCCTCTGTCTGAAACTATAGACACTGGAACTCCATGTAATCTCACTATCTCATCCAGATAGACCTGTGCCAACTTATCCACAGAATAGTTACTCCGTACTGGAAGAAAATGAGCAGATTTCGTGAGTCTGTCCACAATCACCCATATCGAGTCTATCCTGTTGGACGCTACTGGTAAACCCACTACAAAATCCATGGCTATGTTCTCCCATTTCCACTCTGGAATCGGTAATGGGTTAAGCATTCCGGCTGGTTTCTGATGCTCTAATTTCACCCTCTGACAAACCTCACAGGCTGTCACGAACTGCGCCACTTCTTTCTTCATGGCTGGCCACCAATAGACCCTTTTCAGATCCTGATACATCGTGGTGGCTCCTGGGTGAACACTATACCTCGCATTATGAGCTTCCCTCATAATGTCTTCCTTCACACTGCCTCTATCTGGTACACAAAGTCGACTTCCATAGCGAAGGATCCCTTTATTGTCAAATCTAAACTCTACACTATTGCCTGACTGAACAGTCCTGGCGATTTTCATCAACTCAGGGTCCTCATGCTGTCTCTGAGCTATCTGCTCCAGAAACACAGGTGTCACTCTCATCTGTGCTATCAACGCACCTGTACCAGACAACTCTAACTGTAATCCTTCGTCAAAGAGCTTATAAAGCTCCATCACAACTGGTCTCCGCTCTGTTGCTATATGGGATAAACTGCCTAGTGACTTCCGGCTTAGGGCGTCTGCGACAACATTCGCCTTACCCGGATGATACTGGATCTTACAATCATAATCACTGAGCAATTCAACCCACCTTCTCTGCCTCAAATTCAGCTCTCTTTGACTTAAGATGTACTGTAAACTCTTATGATCAGTGAAGATCTCGCATTTAACTCCGTAGAGGTAATGCCGCCACATCTTAAGTGCAAAGATAACTGCTGCCATCTCTAGATCATGGGTAGGGTAATTCAACTCGTGCTTCTTCAACTGTCTAGAAGCATAAGCTATTACTCTATCACTCTGCATCAAAACACAACCCAATCCCACTCGAGATGCATCACAGAACACTGTGAAGTCCTCATTACTGACCGGCAGAGCTAACACTGGTGCTGTTGTCAATCTCCTCTTGAGCTCCTCAAAGCTCTCTTCACACTGGTCTGACCAGATAAACTTCTGGTTCTTCTGAGTCAATTTGGTCATAGGAGCTGCTATCTTTGAGAAGTTCTGAACGAACCTCCTGTAGTAACCTGCCAGTCCCAGAAAGCTTTTAATCTCAGTCACTGTAGTGGGTCTGGGCCAGTTAGCTACAGCCTCTATCTTCTTGGGGTCTACCTCAATACCCTCTGCTGATACTACATGTCCCAAGAAGGAAATGCTCCGTAACCAAAACTCACACTTCGAGAACTTGGCGTATAAACCATGCTCTCTCAGTGTCTGCAAAACAATCCTCAGATGCTGGGCATGCTCCTCTGCATCTCTGGAATACACTAAGATATCATCGATAAACACAATGACAAAGTGATCCAGAAACTCACTGAATACCCTATTCATGAGATCCATAAATGCTGCAGGGGCGTTAGTCAACCCAAACGGCATCACTAAGAACTCATAATGCCCATATCTGGTCCGAAAAGCTGTCTTAGGCACATCTGCCTCTCTGACTCTCAACTGATGATACCCAGATCTCAGATCTATTTTCGAGAAACAACCTGCTCCAGCTAGCTGGTCAAATAGATCATCAATCCGAGGTAAGGGATACCTATTCTTGATAGTGACCTTGTTCAACTGTCTGTAGTCGATACAAAGTCTGAGGGATCCATCCTTCTTTCTGACAAAGAGCACTGGAGCACCCCAAGGTGAGGTACTAGGGCGGATGAAACCCTTATCTACCAAGTCCTGCAACTGTTCTTTCAACTCTGTTAACTCAGCTGGCGCCATCCTGTAGGGAGGAATAGAGATAGGTCTGGTACCTGGCAATAATTCAATGTCAAACCCTATCTCCCTATCAGGTGGTAGTCCTGGCAAATCGTCTGGGAACACATCGAGAAACTCTCGGACTACTGGTACTGTGGCTGGTTCCCTAACCTGACTATCTAGCTCTCTCACATGAGCTAGAAACCCCTGACAACCCCTCCTAAGCAAACGACGAGCCTGAAGGGCTGAAATCATACCTCTGGGTGTACCTCTCCTGTCTCCTCTGAAGACACACTCTGACCCATCCTGGTCTCTGAGACTCACTAGCTTCCCTCGACAGTCCAACGTAGCACTATATGCAGATAGCCAATCCATCCCTAGAATGACATCAAAATCTGTCAAGTCTAGAACCACAAGGTCAGCTGGAAGGCATCTACCCTCTATGAATACTGGACTGAAACGACAGACTGACACTGCCACTGATGGGTCACATCTAGGTCCACTGACCCAGAGAGGATACTCTAACTCAGAACTGATCAAACCCAACCTCTCTATGGCTCTCGAAGCAATAAAGGAATGAGAAGCACCGGGGTCCATCAAAGCATACACATCTGAACACCCAATGATGAGATTACCTGACACCACTGTGTTCGACGTGTTAGCCTCCTCCTGTGTCACTGTGAAAATCCGTGCTGGGGCTACCGGATTTCCACCTCGGGAACCTGCTGCTGAAGTAGAGGCTACCCCTCTCCCTCTACCTCTGCCACTAGTCTGAGGCATGACTGGAGCTGCTGGCCGTACAACTGGCTGTACCACACTGCCTGAACTCATCTGCTGGGATGGTGCAAAAGTCATCTGCGGACAATCCCGAGCAATATGCCCTTCCTGTCCACATCGAAAACAAGCTGTAGATCCCAACCGACAAACTCCTCAATGTGGTTTTCCGCATCGTCTGCAGACTGGAGCTGTGCCAGAGCTTGAGCCACTACCTATTCCCAGACCTGACTTGACTTTATTCCAGAACCCTTTCCTTGTTCCTCTCGCTCTATCCCATCTTTTACTGCCTGTAGAACCTGAATTGGGGGCCTTAGAACCCGAAGCTTGTGCCCTTGACTGTTTCTGAATATTGGCACTAGCTTCCATTTTCCTGGCTGCATCTATAATAGAGTGAAAACTCTCCTTTTCTGCTGGAAGGATCAAAGAAGAATACCTGGGATGAAGTCTCATGGTATATCTCCTTGCTTTCTTCTGATCAGTATCATAGGTTTGACCCACGTACTGAAGCAGATCCAGGAACTTATCTGTGAATTCATCAACACTCATCTCGTCTGTCTGTCTTAACTGTTCAAATTCAATTACTTTCATCTCCCTCGAACTGTCAGGAAAAGCCCACCCTGCAAACTCATTGGCGAACTCTCCCCATGACATGCTGTCCATTCTAGGCTCCACATAATTCTTAAACCATTCTCTGGCTTTCTTGCATTTTATTGTGAAACCTGCCATCTCAATGGCTCTCCTATCATCTGCTCCCAACTCACTGGTTATCATTCTAACTGCTCTGAGGTAATCAAATGGATCATCTCCCGTGTTGTATTTAGGAGCATCCAATTTCAAGTACTCCGTCATTTGGACTTTACCTCCAGAAGAGCTAGGTTCATGTCTGTCAACAACAGGGGCTACTGGTTCTGGTGGTAGTACTGGTTCATTTGGTTCATTTGGCTCTAGGTGTGCTGCACTTGAATGTATAGGGGAAGATGGATACATAGGATATGGTGGATATGATGGGTAATAGTGAGGATATGGCATATATGGCATGTATGTAGGATATGGGTCAAATCGAGAGTACTCCGACATCCCCTCCATCGGATACTCTGGCTCCTGAAACAAGGATGGATAGCCAAAACCTGAGGCTTGAGCACCACCCTGTGATTCTCCCATCCCTTCCTCAAAACTGCCTATACCCATGCTGTCATCTCTAGACGGATCAATTTCCATAGCTTCCCTCCTTTCCTCTGATCTTCCTCCCCTCACTGTTCCTCTTCTGCTCTCGTCTACAGACCTTCTAGGGTCTATCGACGTACCTTCCCTGCTAGATCTCTGAGACCTTGCCCTTGGCAATGCAGGAGGACGAGCAGCTGGTCTCTCATTCTCTGGTGGGACTCCAGTCAATCGAGCTGATCGACGAGTTCCTCGCATCTTTACTCTGGAAACACAACATATAACATACCATTTTAACACATAAACATCACATAGCAATCATACACTCATGGCATATCATAACAGATAGGACTCAAGACCCTATCCTAGTGGACATGATTTCCTATTGTGCTTGACCACTTCTAACCTGTCTGAGCCCAACACTGTCTCTATAGGTCCGATCATGTGAACCTAGGGCTCTGATACCAATCTGTAACGACCCCAAAAAGGACCGTCACCGGCGCTAGGATTCAGGTCGGCTTAAGGCCGCCAGAACCCGTAGCAAGCCTACTATACTCTCTGTGTACCTGTAAACCTCATACATGATCATACATTTTCAGTGAAAATAAAACTCTTTTCTGAACCAAGGCTTAACCTGTGCATGCACTATCTCTGTACTCTGTACTCATGTACTCTGTACTCTGTATCCCTGACTAGAGCTTGCTCTAGATGGGTTCATTCATACCTGTCAAGCCTGGTTTTCACATACAGGAAAACATATATACATATACAGATCATGTACAACACATACATCACTAGGTCAAGCAACAACTATTATATCTCTTTAATATTACATGTCCACTCTAAGCTATTATAGATCTCTTTACTTTTTCTGTACTCTGCTGGACTGTCCCTTCCTGTACACTGTACACTGAATACTGAACCTGCAAAACTGGGGTTAAGGGAGTGGGATGAGCTCTATAGCCCAGTGAGTAGAACAGTAAAACATCTCAGTAAAATATGATCTCATGGAATGCACCATATCACAGACAAGCCACATCAAGAGTAAACCTGTCACCACATAGTCCCAGTAACTCTGTGCCAGGGCGTAGAATCGAGCACCTGGTCTTCCTGTCATATATGTATATGTGTATATAACACCTGTGAACTTACCATTGCCAGGGCGTAGTCAAAGACTCCTGGACTTTACTATATACCTGCCAGGGCGTAGTCAAAGGCTCCTGGTCTTTGCTATACGTGCCAGGGCGTAGTCAAAGGCTCCTGGTCTTCCTGTCTGTGACTATTGGATCATTCAGCATTTACTCACATCATCAAATAACGATGCAATGCAACATATTCGTGAATACTAATGCAATCAACCTATGGCATAAACATGATGCATGAGATATGCTAAAAGCAGTTTGTGGTTCAATTAAAAGTTATAAGTTTAGTTCCACTCACCTCTGGCTATCTGGACTGACTGACTCTGCAGGCTCTGAAACTCTGGAGCAGTACTCACTGCTGCTCTCTCTGGTTCCTCTGGTCTGTACCTATACAGATGGACTCAAATGAGGGACCAAACTAACTTATCAATACCTCTATTAAACTCCCCA
This sequence comes from Manihot esculenta, assembly GCF_001659605.2. Lineage (NCBI taxonomy): Eukaryota > Viridiplantae > Streptophyta > Magnoliopsida > Malpighiales > Euphorbiaceae > Manihot > Manihot esculenta. Next base: position 22,583,293 of record NC_035169.2, on the reverse strand, counting down.
AGAATCCCCTGACACTCACTTAACTAATCATGCAAAGCATGCAAAAGAAAAGCTGGACAGAACACTTTCGGCGGCAGGTTCGTCGGCCGAATGTCCTCTCCAGAGACGAAACTCAAGCACCTTCGGCGGCACCTTCGGCGGCCGAATCCCCCAAACAAAGCCGAACATGCAAAAACACTCGGGGCAAGCTGTGGCAGCCTAAGCTACCATGCAAGAGGTTCGGCGGCCGAATGAACTTTCGGCTGCCGAACCTGAGTTCATCCAGAACTCAGTTTCAATGGCAAACCATCTCCCTATTTCCTTCAACTTCTCAAACCATGCAAACTTCACCTCCTCAACATACATATACTCATGTATATGATCACAGGGGTCCAAAACTAGCTAATAACCCCAAACAACAAAACAAACATACATATAAACATGTAACCATGCATAATTCTTTAAAACTACCATTAATACCCTAAGCATGCATCTCCTTCCTTTATCCCCATAAACTCAGAAACATATACACATGTTCAAGTGCATCACTTACCTCCTGTAGCAAGAAGCTAAACACTCTGAACAAGGGAAAACGGATCACCTCTTCTCACACTCTCAAACTCTCTCAAACTCACTTTTTGCTTCAAACCCTTCAAAACTTGGTGAATGAGCAAACTCCTGCATGAGCTGCTCAAAACACTTGCAGATGAGTCATAGAAGACGTGGCTAATTCATGGCAAGAATCTGAGGCCAACATCTGTCAAAAGCCATGACTCAGCTTGGCTGGCCAACTCATCGTCGGCTGCCCAATCACATGCAAGACCATGCAACGTTCGGGGGCCGAACTTCCCTTCGGAAGCCAAACACTTTCGGCGGCCGAACTTACTTTCGGCGGCCGAACTTGGCTCAACTGCCTTAGGTCATTTCAACTCTAACTTAGTTCCATTTATCTTAAAAAAAAACATTTAAACACATCATAATCCTTAGTAACACATAACTCCTACCCTTAGATAGAATCCCAACACCCCGGATTCCGCCAGATAATAGGAATTCCGGTGCCGGATTCTAGCCGGGTATTACACTCCACATCTTGAGTGCAAAGATTACTGCTGCCATTTCAAGGTCATGTGTGGGGTAATTCAACTCATGCTTCTTTAGCTGCCTAGAAGCATAAGCAATCACCCTCTCATTCTGCATAAGCACACAACCCAGTCCCACACGGGACGCGTCACAAAAGACTGTAAAGTCCTCTCCACTAGATGGCAGAGCTAACACTGGTGCTGAAGTCAACCTCTTCTTAAGCTCTTCAAAACCCTCTTCGCACTGGTCGGTCCACAAAAACTTCTGATTCTTCCTGGTTAGTCTGGTCAGAGGAGCTGCTATCTTTGAGAAGTCTTGAACGAACCTCCTGTAGTAACCTGCCAAACTCAAGAAACTCCTGATCTCCGTCACTGAAGTGGGTCTAGGCCAGTTAGCCACAGTTTCTGTCTTCTTGGGATCTACCTCAATACCATTCTCTGACACTACATGCCCCAAGAACGAAATGCTCCTCAGCCAGAACTCACATTTAGAGAACTTGGCATACAAGCCATGTTCCCTTAAAGTCTACAAGACCAACCGCAGATGATGGGAATGCTCCTCTGCATTCCTGGAATACACTAAGATATCATCTATGAAGACGATAACGAAGTGATCCAGGTACTGGCTAAACACTCTGTTCATGAGATCCATGAATGCTGCAGGGGCATTGGTTAACCCGAACGGCATCACAAGGAACTCAAAATGCCCATATCTGGTCCTGAAAGCTGTCTTCGGCACGTCTTCATCCCTTATCCTTAGCTGATGGTACCCCGATCTTAGATCTATTTTGGAGAAACAACCCGCTCCTGCTAGCTGGTCGAATAGATCATCGATCCTTGGCAGAGGGTACCTATTCTTGGTAGTGACTTTGTTCAACTGCCTGTAGTCGATACAAAGTCTAAGGGATCCATCCTTCTTCCTCACAAACAAGACCGGAGCACCCCAAGGTGAGGTACTCTGTCGGATGAAACCCCTTTCTACCAGCTCTTGCAACTGTTCTCTCAACTCCTTTAACTCGGCTGGGGCCATCCTGTAGGGAGGGATAGAGATCGGTCTAGCTCCAGGCACCAACTCTATCTCGAACTCTATCTCCCTAGCAGGTGGTAAACCTGGAAGCTCATCAGGAAAGACATCCTGAAACTCTCTGACAACTGGCACCGAGGCCGGCTCCCTGACCTGACTGTCTAGCTCTCTCACATGAGCTAAGTACCCTTGACATCCCTTCCTAAGCAACCTACGAGCCTGAAGAGCTGATATCAGACCTCTAGGTGTGCCCCTCTTGTCTCCTCTAAAGACGACCTCTGACCCGTCCTGATCTCTGAATCTGACTACCTTGTCCCTGCAGTCCAAGGTAGCACCATGGGTAGATAGCCAATCCATCCCTAGAATGACGTCAAAGTCTGTCAAATCTAGAACCACAAGGTCGGCGGAGAGGCATCTTCCCTCAACAAAAACTGGACTGTACTGGCAGACTGACACTGCCACTGACGAGTCACACTTGGGTCCACTGACCCATAGGGGACACTCTAACCCAGAGACTATCAGACCCAACCTCTCAACGGCTCTCGGAGCAATAAATGAATGAGATGCACCCGGGTCCATTAACGCATACACATCAGAACACCCAATGACGAGATTACCTGACACCACGGTGTTGGATGTGTTAGCCTCCTGCTGTGTCATGGTGAAGATCCTGGCTGGAGCTGATGGACCTTCACCTCGGGAACCAGAAGAAGAGGCTACTCCTCTCCCTCTACCTCTGCCACTGCCCTGAGTTGTGGCTGGAACTGCTGGCTGTGCCATACTACCGGAGGCTGTCTGCTGGGGCTGGCCCATAAAAGGTGCTCTAGGACAATCCCGAGCCATGTGTCCCTCCTGTCCACATCTGAAACATGTGTTAGTCCCAGCTCGACACACTCCCCTGTGCGGTCTTCCACATCTCTGGCATTCTGTACCATCTGAGCCTGAGCTCGAGCCACCGCCAAATCCCAGACCGGATTTCAACTTGTTCCAAAACTTATTCTTCTTCGACTTCCTGGTGGTGTTATCCCACCTCTTCTTTCCTGAGCTCTGAGAAGAGAAACCTGGTCCTCCTCTGCCTGGGGTCTTAACCCCTGAAGACTGGGTCACTGACTGCTTCACTGACCCCTCAACTATAGCACTTGCCTCCATTCTTCGAGCCATATCCACCACAGTGTGGAAACTTTCTCTCTCAGCTGACTGAACCAACGAGGAGTACCTGGAATGCAGCTTCATAACATATTTCTTGGCTTTCTTCGTATCTGAATCTAGAGCTTGCCCTGAAAAAGGCAATAGCTCCAAGAATTTATCCGTGAACTCCTCTACACTCATGTGCTCTGACTGCCTCAGTTGCTCAAACTCAATCATTTTCAATTCTCTAGAACTGTCTGGAAAAGCCCATCCAGCGAACTCATTCGCAAATTCCTCCCATGTCATACCGTCTAGTCTCGGGTCCACATAACACTTGAACCATTCCCGTGCCTTCTTGCACTTTAAAGTGAACCCTGCCATCTGAATGGCCCTGCTGTCACTTGCCCCTAGCTCATCAGTTATTGTCTTTACCACTCTCAGATACTCAAAGGGGTCATCCCCTGACTTGTATTTGGGAGCATCTAGCTTGAGGTAGTCTGTCATCTTTACCTTGCTCCCATCAGCTGAGCTAGGTCTAGGAGGTTGAGTAACTGGGGTTGCTGGTTCTGTAGGTGGTGGAGGTGGAGGTGCAGCATTCCCCGAGGTGGGGTTTGCCGGGTTTGGATAGAAGGGTGAGGGTGGATAAGCTGGGTACTGTGGGTAAGGTGGATAGAAAGGTGGATAAGGCATGTAGGTAGGGTAGGGGTTAAAGCTGGAGTAATCCGATGTACCTCCCATCGGATACCCTGAACCCTGTGGGAAGGGTGGATAATGGGGTGGAAAACCATACCCCGAGGCCTGAACGCCTCCCTGTGACTCCCCTGTCCCTTCTTCCTGCATGCTCACATCCAGGTTCCCATCCCTCCTCTGATCTTCTTCCATAACCTCCCTCACATCTGAAGAACTTCCTCCTCTATCAGTCCCCCTTCGGCTAGCATCAAAAGACCTTCTAGGGTCCCTTGACACCCTTTCTCTGTTGGCTCTACAAGACATTGCCCTAGGCAATGTAGGGGGACGGGCGCTCGTGCCCTCATCCTCAGGTGGCACTCCAGTCAATCGCGCAGATCGACGAGTTCCTCTCATCCTATTCTCTGAAAAACAGCTCATAACAAGCAAACATTAGCATCATGTGGTTCATGTGGGCACACATGAACCCTCATCACATACATCACATAGCATAGCATATCATTAATGCACATGCATAAAGTCATGGCATTTCACATCATCATACAAGACAGGACTCAACATCCTATCCTAGTGGACATGACCTTCCTATTGTGCTTGACCTTCTAGAACATCTATGAGCCCGACACTCTAGGTCCGATCCTATGAACCTAGGGCTCTGATACCATTCTGTAACGCCCTGAAAATCAGACCGCTACCGGCGCTAGGATCCGGGTCGACTTAAGGCCGCCGGGACCCGTAGCAAGCCTGACATGTAACCTGTAAACCTGTTTAATCCCATACATGATCAACAATCATACATAAAAAAGTTAAAACTTTCCTTTCATTCATCCAACTCAACCTGAACATACATGTACATAGTCCTGATCATAGTCATGATCCCTCTGTGGGATCTCATCAATGCCCCAACGGGCGATACTACATGAGATGAGTTGGCTTAAACATACACATTATAAAACATTTCTATAGATCATGTATCAAAGGGGATAATCATACTCATAGGGTCAAGCACATCTATACCTCAAAATACCTCATTACATAACATACTGTAATCTCTTACATTACATCATAGTACAATCGTCATGTCCACAATCTAACTATTACATGAACATACTTCAAAACTCTAGCTAACCTCCTGGTCTACCCTGTACCTGCACATCTGGGGTTAGGGGAGAGGGGTGAGCTACAGAGCCCAGTGAGCAGAATAGTGAAAACAATATATTAAAATTTCATGCTTTCATGGAATGCAACACAACACAACAAATCACATCACGGATGGTATTGTCACCTATAGTCCTCTACATAGGTCCAACTGTGCCGGGACGTAGAATGGGTCAACCGGTCTTTCCCTGATCATAACATATCATATGGACCAACTGTGCCAGGGACGTAGAATGGGTACAACCTGGACTTTCTCTTACATCGTGCCAGGGACGTAGAATGGGTACAACCTGGACTTCCATACCATATCATGCCATAACATCATCATATCATATGAGGACTAAAGGGTCATCCAATAACCAATCCACATCAACATCAATATCATAAATGCAATGCGACATATTCGTGAGTACTAATGCAACAACCTACTATATCTCATGGCATTCATGATGCATGGATTATGCTCAAAATTCATACTTCATTTATTTTAAAACTTTAAGGTTTATTCCACTCACCTCTGGCTAGCTCTGACAAACTCTGTAGCAGCTGGCTCACTGCTGGGGTCCTCGGTTCCTCGGGTCCGAACCTACACAGGTGGACTCCAATGAGGGACCAAACATACATAAACATAACTCTAATATACTCCCCAAAAACCCCCTAAAACATCATGAAACAATCACATAGAAACATGCAAGAAATGGCTGAACAGGGCACTTTCGGCGGCAGGTTCGGCGGCCGAAAGTCCTTCCAGAGCCGAAAGTCAGGCAGGTTCGGCGGCACCTTCGGCGGCCGAAACTCCCAGACAGAGACGAAACTCATGCATGTTCGGCGGCACCTTCGGCGGCCGAAAGTCCCAGACAGAGACGAAAGTCTCCTTTCGGGGGCAACTTCGGCAGCCGAAAGGCCTGCCTCACCAGCTATGTTCGGCGGCCGAAAGCTCCTTCGGCTGCCGAACCTGGTTTCTGCCAAAGGGCAGAAACTTGGCTCCTAAATGCACATTTGTCTCCCAACTCTCAAATCATGCATAAATCTCAACCAAAACATGCATACAAGTTCCTAGGGGCCTCAACAAGCATATACCCCAACTACAACACTTCAAATACACCCAATCAACACACATTGTTCAAAACATCAAGATTAACCCATAACTCCACATATAACCTAACATGCATTTCTACCCATAGATCTAGCATAAAACTTATTAAAAACACATAAGGAGCTTAAGATCGGCTCTTACCTCTTGAAGATCGAGAGGGAGACGACCTAAACTTGGAGATCCACGAAAATGAGCTCCTGAGTTCCCAAAGCTCCAAAACTTGGTTTAAAAGCTCAAAACTTGAAATGTGAGTTTAAAACTTAAGGAAAATGGAAGATATTTGGAAGAAGAACACAAGAGTTGCAAAGGGAAGGTCGGAAGCTTGCTGTGGCCGAAAATGGGAGAAAGCTCGCCCATTTCGGCTAAGTGACCCTTTTATAGGTGGCTGGCCAGGCCACGTTCGGGGGCCGAATGTGCCTCCGCATCCATGCCATGTTCGGCGGCCGAACTTCACTTTCGGCGGCCGAACCTGGACTTCCCTCACTCATGCTTTTGGGGGCCTAACATGCCTCCAAAACGCATGCACGTTCGGCGGCCGAACTTGACTTTCGGCGGCCGAACCTGGGTTTTCCTCCAATGCTATTTTCATGCAAAAACTCATTTAGTTTCATACTTTAAAACATTAAAATTCATGAAAACATTTTATAAAACATGTCTTTACCCTTCTAGAAGTTCCCGACATCCGAAATTCCACCGGACGGTAGGAATTCCGATACCGGAGTCTAGCCGGGTATTACAGAAACAGTAAAGTAAAGAAGAGATGTTTTAATAGGAACAGTCCTCGGGCCGCGCGGTCATAATGGGTTCTCGATATTTATCCCCACATCATTCATGTAATAACTGATGAGGAGGTAAAGAGGCAATTGATGACTGTTGGGTTTCACCACCCCAATATGAGGTCGGGCCCACAATGACAGCTGACTCGCGATTGTCGAAACCGGTCAAAAATAACCTTTCCGATTATCAACAATATTACTACTGCAGATAGTGGTAAAGGATCGAATCCACAGAGAATTGAGAACTTATCTATTTTTCTTAACAAGACCAAGAGAATTGACTGAAAGCGAAACTGAAAGAAAAATAAATTAAAATGAGATAAATCTGAAACCAACTAAACTTAAAGTAAAATGGGGGGTTTTGAGATTTGATTCAATTTAACAACTACTGAAAGCAATTAAATAAGCGAATAATAAAATAAAAAGGAAATCAAATATGAGAAAGCTCTAGTTGAAGAGTTGGATCCACTTCAGTTGTTGGGATTGATCATTGAAACTTATGTTCTTTTGATTGATTCAATAGATTAGTTATGGAGATGGAAAACGCTTCTCACCACCATGTCTCTCCTTAAGATTAAACCAATTAGGGAACGTCCTCTAATTAATTACTAATCAACAAGTTGCCAAGGAACGTCCTTGGGCCTTAGGCATCAAAACAACTGTTAATTGCATTAAGAGATAGAGAGATCCAATCTTAGCTACCCAAACGCATGGTGATATTGCTAGATTATACAACCTCCTTAGTTTTTACAACAAGTGTTCTTGTGTTTGAACAATCCAAGCAATTGCGAACTCAAAATTATTCAAACTAACAATATATTACCTTGTAATCAAGAATCAACTGGCCATATTGATCAAAATAACAAAGCAATAATGGAATCAAGCATGAAATTGCATAAATATTGAATAAACAAAAGGTAAACAATATATGTTCAGATCTCCCAATCCATAAAACAACTAAAGTTTCAACCAATCTTCAACTAGAAAAAAGGGTTTCAACCACTCATGGCTGAAACAAAAACCAAAAATAAAGAAAGGAAGAAGAAGAGATGGTGTCACTTGCAATCCCGTAGGTGTGTCCAAGGGAGAGTAGAAAAAGCATGGGGAGGCTCCTTATGTGTCTTTTTATAGTTGAAAGTGTTGCCCTAGGTCTCCTTGCTGCCCAAGAGGTGCTTGCTGCCCAAGTTGTGTCTGAAAAGGAAAGAATCGCGTTGCAAGGTCTTCAGAAGGAAGGAGGCGCGCGGATTGGCTCTCCAGAAGGAAGGTGTGCGCGCGGATGGATGTGCAGATGGGAAAGATATTTTGTCCAGTCTTTCCTTTTTAGGTGGAGCCTTCGTTTGAATTTTGAATGTTGAATGCAGAAGAGGCAAGTGCGTCTTCTTGAAATCTTGCTGCCTAAATAGGAAGATCTGACTACTGCAGTGTGTGTACATCTTTGACACAAGGAAAGAAAGATCTGCGATTTGAATTTCAAATAATCTTCTGACTAAGCTTTCCTTATTTTCCTTTGCTTCATCACTTTCCTTATTTGAAAACTTTCCTTTTCTGAAAACTTTCCTTAAATGAAAACTTTCCTTTTTTGGTACTTTCCATATTTGGCACTTTCCATATTTGGCACTTTTTGACAGTTTTAAGAGCATTTTCTCCAGATTGTCTCTTTACATCTAATATCTGCAAAACATGATTAAAACCACAAAATTAGGCAGAAATAGTGTAAATAAACATCAAGAACATAATGATAAAATGGGCTAAAATATGCTCTATCAAATACCCCCACACCTAGCCTTTTGCTTGTCCTCAAGCAAATAAACATAGTCAAACAAGCTCTCTTTGCTACTTGATCCTTATTTCCACTTAAACTCTTACTCTAGACCCCTATTTTGAATCATTGCAGTGAAGAATATATGCATCAAGGTTACTCACCTTCTTTCCTTGTTTCCCTTTACTTACCATGGTTAGGATTTGTTTTCCTCAAGAGAGAGATTACACATGCACATGTTCTTATTCAGTTAAGACTCTTTATAGCTTTCAGAGTGATTTGCCCTTACCTTGAAGTACTTTATTCAGCTTTTTGCACCTTAATCTTGCTTGAGAAGGTCACCAACCTTTTGACGTGAAGGTACATATTGGTGATACCCACCCCCAGTTACTCAATTGGTCACCTGTCCAAGTGGCTACTAGCTCTGTTCATAGTCTTTCAACCATTGGAACAGTTTTCAATTTGTGCTCATGAAGTCTAGGCCTTTGCCGAATTTCTTTAACCAATGCTTTGGGCAAATTAACACCAATTGCTAAAATAAGTCATGTTAAGTTCATTCACACAATCTTTCAATTCATTCTCTCTAATGAGTGTCATCAATATATTTTTCACCATGGCAAGCTCAAAGATTCAATTCAAAAGGCAATTCTCAAACATGAATATAACTCACTGCAATTGATTCAACATAAGTTTAAAGAGTCATCACATCAATGGGGTCATGGAAAGAAAAGCTCATTCAACATAGTCTATCAGTTTGAGTAGAGCAATCAAAAAGAAGAAGATTGTGGTTGTGTGTTATTGAAAGCAAAAATGAAAAAGTGAAAAAAATCACACTGAAAACGAAAATAAAAATTCAAACTGAAAATCAAAGCAAAAATAAACAAAAATAAAGATTCAGAAATATGCACCCTCACACCTAAATCATGCATTGTCCTCAATGTATTGGAAATATTAAAATGCAAAAGAAACTGAGTACTCCCCTGGGTGTGGTGTGCATGGTGTGATCCACTTGATCAAGGCTCAAGTAATTGGGAAAGGGAAAAGGGTCCCAACTGAATTGAGTGAAAAGTGTAGCACTCCTTTTGATATGGTCATAACCCATCCTATTTTTTCCATGTACTCATGAAGTAACATGATTAGCTTCTCCTCTTTCAGATGAGGTGTGCCTTTAGCCCTTATGTTTGCATTTTTGAGCACTTCCAACTTCAATTCATATTTCTCCATAGCTAGCTGCAATTTAGTACTGAATTCAGGCAAAACAAACTCTACCTTATCTGGAGGTTTGGGAAGGCATTGATCTACATGGTCCTTTGGTTTAGGTGCTTGGAATACCATTTGTTCCTTGTGAGCATGGACTGTTTGCATTAGATCCATGGCTGAATTGGTTTCAATTGCCTCCTTCTGCGCAAGATTGGTCTGCAATGGAAGGCTGGAAGGAGTTTCATGTGATGGAAGCTGAAGAGGTGTGACTGGAAGTGTTGCAGGACTATTCGACCAGCTAGCAGGAGCGGGTTGTTTCTCTAAAATAGATCTGAGATCTGGGTACCATCAGCTGAGGATCAGAGATGAGGATGTGCCAAAGACGGCTTTCAGGACCAGATATGGGCATTTTGAGTTCCTTGTAATGCCGTTCGGGTTAACCAATGCCCCTGCAGCATTCATGGATCTCATGAATAGAGTGTTTAGTCAATACCTGGATCACTTTGTTATTGTCTTCATAGATGATATCTTGGTGTATTCCAGGAATGCAGAGGAGCATGCCCATCATCTGCGGTTGGTTTTACAGACCTTGAGGGAACATGGCTTGTATGCCAAGTTCCCTAAGTGTGAGTTCTGGCTGAGGAGCATTTCGTTCTTGGGGCATGTAGTGTCAGAGAATGGGATTGAGGTGGACCCCAAGAAGACAGAAACTGTAGCTAACTGGCCTAGACCCACTTCAGTGACGGAGATCAGGAGTTTCTTGGGTTTGGCAGGTTACTACAGGAGGTTCGTTCAGGACTTCTCAAAAATAGCAGCTCCTCTGACCAGACTAACCAGGAAGAATCAGAAGTTTCTGTGGACCGACCAGTGCGAAGAGAGTTTTGAAGAGCTTAAGAAGAGGTTGACTTCAGCACCACTTTTAGCTCTGCCATCTAGTGAGGAGGACTTTACAGTCTTTTGTGATGCGTCCCGTGTGGGACTGGGTTGTGTACTGATGCAGAATGAGAGGGTGATTGCTTATGCTTCTAGGCAGCTAAAGAAGCATGAGTTGAATTACCCCACACATGACCTTGAGATGGCAGCAGTAATCTTTGCACTCAAGATGTGGAGGCACTACCTCTATGGGGTAAAATGTGAGATCTTCACAGATCATAAAAGCCTACAGTACATCCTGAGTCAAAGAGATTTGAACTTGAGACAGAGGAGATGGGTGGAGCTGCTGAGTGACTATGATTGCAAGATTCAGTATCATCCGGGTAAGGCGAATGTTGTGGCAGATGCCCTAAGTCGGAAGTCACTAGGCAGTCTATCCCACATCACGGCAAAGAGGAGACCAGTGGTGAAGGAGTTTTACAAGCTCATTGATGAAGGTCTACAGTTGGAGTTGTCTGGTACCGGTGCTTTAGTGGCCCAGATGAGAGTGACACATGTGTTTCTGGAGCAAGTGGCTCAGAAACAGCATGAGGACCCAGAGTTAGTGAAGATTGCCAGGACTATTCAGTCAGGCAAGGACAGTGAGTTCAGATTTGACAGTAAGGGGATCCTCCGCTATAGGAGTCGATTGTGTGTACCAGATGACATAGGGTTAAAAGGAGACATTATGAGGGAGGCTCATAATGCAAGATACAGCGTTCACCCCGGAGCCACCAAGATGTATCAAGATTTGAAGAAAGTTTATTGGTGGCCAGCGATGAAGAAAGAAGTGGCACAGTTTGTGTCAGCCTGCGAAGTGTTTCAGAGGGTGAAGCTGGAACATCAGAAGCTGGCTGGAATGCTTAACCCGCTACCTATTCCAGAGTGGAAATGGGAGAATATGGCTATGGACTTCGTAGTGGGGTTACCGGCGGCGTCCAACAGATTGGACTCCATATGGGTGATTGTGGACAGACTCACCAAATCTGCTCACTTCATCCCTGTCAGGAGTGGCTACTCTGTGGACAAATTGGCGCAGGTATATGTGGATGAGGTCGTCAGGCTGCATGGGGTTCCTGTTTCGATAGTGTCGGATAGAAGGCCCCAGTTCACCTCCAGGTTTTGGCGGAGTCTGCAGAATGCCATGGGTACTAAATTGGATTTCAGTACTGCCTTCCACCCCCAGACAGACGGACAGTCTGAAAGGACCATCCAGACTATCGAGGATATGCTCAGAATGTGTGTGCTGGACTTTGGCGGTTCTTGGAGGCAACATCTACCTTTGGTGGAGTTTGCCTACAATAACAGCCATCATGCTAGCATCGGGATGGCTCCATATGAAGCTTTATATGGGAGGAAGTGCAGGTCACCTGTTTGCTGGGAGGAAGTTGGAGAAAAGGCCTTGGCAGGGCCTGAGCTAGTAGAGATCACCAGCAGGGTGGTACCCATAATCAGAGAGAGAATCAAGACTGCTGCAAGCAGACAGAAGAGTTATGCAGACATCCGTAGAAGACAAGTAGAGTTTCAGGAGGGGGATCTGGTATTGCTCAAGGTTTCTCCAATGAAAGGAGTGGTTCGCTTTAGGAAGAAAGGTAAACTAGCCCCACGATACATCGGACCCTTTGAAATCTTGCAGAAGATTGGGAATGTGTCGTACAAGCTAGATTTGCCTGCTTCAATGGCAAGAATCCATCCGGTTTTCCATGTTTCAATGTTGAAGAAATTTGTGTCAGATCCGGGCAAGGTTCTTAGTGAGCCTGATGTGGAGATCCAAGAGGATCTCACCTATGTTGAGCAGCCAGTACGGATCATAGACACCCAGATCAGAAAGCTGAGAAACAAGGAAATCACGATGGTGAAAGTCCTATGGAACCACCACAATATGGAAGAATGCACCTGGGAGACACGGGAGTCCATGCTCCAGCAATACCCTTATCTTTTCTGAGGTTAGTTCCCTATGAGTTTTATGTGCTTTGCATGTTGATATGTGTATGCCATGCTATGTGTTAGTTGAGGAACATTCGGGGACGAATGTTCTTAAGGGGGGGAGAATGTAATACCCGGCTAGACTCCGGTATCGGAATTCCTACCGTCCGGTGGAATCTCGGATGTCGGAGACCTCTAGAAGGGTAAAAACATGTTTTCATGAAATTTTTTAATGTTTTTGATGATTTTAAGTAAAAGAAGAAATGAGTTTTTGAATAAAAATAACCTTGGAGGAAAACTCAGGTTCGGCCGCCGAACCTCAAGTTCAGCCGCCGAACATGCATGCGTTGCGGGTGTGCTTTGGGCCCCCGAAAGCATAAGTGAGGAAAGTCCAGGTTCGGCCGCCGAACCTCAAGTTCGGACGCCGAACATGGCATGCATGCGGAGGCACATTCGGCCCCCGAACGTGGCCTGGCCAGCCACTATAAAAGGGTCCCTTAGCTGAAAACGGGCGAGCTTTTTTCCCATCTTCGGCCAAGGTGAGCTATCTGCCGTCCCTCACCGATCTTTGATGTTTTTCCTCTAGATCTTTCAAGTTTTTCATTTGTTTTAACTTTGTTTTGAAGATTTGAGCTTTTGAGCAAAGTTTTGGAGCTTGGAGGTTCAAGAACCCAATCTCTCCCACCTCCGAGTTTTAGGTCGTCTCTCTCTCGATCTTCACGAGGTAAGAGTCGATCTCTAGCTTATATTATGTTTTGAGTAAGTTTTATGCAAGATCTATGGGGTAGAATGCATGAGTAAGCTTAGGTTGAGTTATGGGTTTTTGATGAGTTTTGAACAATGTGGCTTGTAAATGTATGTTTGATGTTTTGTAGTTGGGGTTTAAGGTAGTTTGAGACCCCTAGGAGCTTGTATGCATGTTTTGGTTGAGCTATATGCATGATGGTATGAGTTGGGAGGCAAATGTGCATAAAGGAGCCAAGTTTCTGCCCTTTGGCAGAAACCAGGTTCGGCAGCCGAAGGAACTTTCGGCCGCCGAACATGGCTGGGGAGGCAGGCCTTTTGGCTGCCGAAGTTGCCCCCAAAAAGAGACTTTCATCTCTGTCTGGGACTTTCGGCCGCTGAAGGTGCCACCGAACCTGCCTGGGTTTCGGCTCTGGAGGGACTTTCGGCCGCCGAAGGTGCCGCCGAACCTGCCCTGTTCTGCCTTCCTTTGCATGTTTTTGCATGATTGTTTTGAGGTGTTTTAGGGGGTTTTTAGGGGATGTTTTTAGAGTTATGTTCTAGTATGTTGGTCCCTCATTTGAGTCCACCTGTGTAGGTTCGGACCCGAGGAACCGAGGACCTCAGCAGTGAGTCAGCTGTTTCAGTCAGTGTCAGAGCTAGCCAGAGGTGAGTGGAATAACTCTTATGCTTTTAAATAAGTAAATTAGTTTTGAGCATGTTCATGCATCACGGATGCCATGTGATATTTTAGGTTGTTTGCATTAGAAATCACGACTATGTTGCATTGCATAATATGTTGTTGATGTGGATGAATGTTGAATGATCCATTAGCCCTCATATGTTATGACATGATGATATGGTATGGAAGTCCAGGTGTGGCCTGCACTACGCCCCTGGCACTATGTAAGAGAAAGACCGGACGTGGCCTGCACTACGCCCCCGGCACCATGGATTATGTATGTTATGTTATGTATAAAAGAAAGACCAGGTGTGGCCTGCACTACGCCCCTGGCATGATTGGATTATGTAGAGGGCTAAATGGTGACAAGTTCATCCTTGATATGATTAGTTGTGATGTGATGCATTCCATGATGGCATGTGTTTTAAATGCTTTATGATTCTGCTCACTGGGCTCTAGTAGCTCACCCCTCTCCCAAATTTCCCCAGGGTTGCAGGTACGGGTTAGACAGAGAAGTCAAGAAAAGTAATGAAGTCTTATGTATGTAATAGTTAGAATGTGGACATGACAGATTGTATAATGATGTATAGATATGTAATGTAACGATATTAAGGTTAGAAGTGTGCTTGACCATAGTATATTGTAATCCATTTTTGATACATGATCTTAAATGTTTATTAATGACTATGTTTAGCCAACTCAGCACGTGTTATGTCACCCATTGGGGGCAGTGATGAGGTCCCACTGAGAGGGCCAATGTTTATGATTTTGTTCAGTATATGCACAAGTTGAGTATGGTGTATGAATGAAAGAAAAGTTTTAATTTTTATGTATGATTGTTGATCATGTATGGGATTAAATAGGTTTACAGGTTACGTGTCAAGCTTGATACGGGTCCCGGCGGCCTTAAGTCGATCTGGATCCTAGCGCCGGTAGCGGTCCGATTTTCGGGTCGTTACACTTCCAGAATGGCAGAACTCAGCCTCCTCATGCACAAACAGCCTCCAAACCTTCCAACACAACCCAAAACTTCACATGCTCTCTCCCAAACATGCATACACACTCCCACATGCATATAGGGCATAAACTAACTTAAACCCCAACACAAACGTCACATAAACATACATTAGGCATAAAACCCACATAAACCTTAACATGCACATCTACCCACACACAAGCATCAAAACTCCTTAAAACTTACTTAAAATAAAGAAAAGGGTGTGGATCTACACTTACCTCTTGAAGATCGAGGGTTGGTGCGATCCCTAACTTGGAGATGGGAGAAATCTAGCTCATTGGGTCTCCAAGCTCTAAAACTTGATCTTAAGCTCAAAACTCTTCAAAACAAAGATAAAACTCATGAAAACTTGAGGGATTTGAAGAAAAAACATGAAAACAACCAAAGGAGAGCATGAACTCACCTATGCCCGAAAAGAGAGAGAAAACTCGCCCATTTTCCGGACAAAGGGCCTTTTATAGGTGGCCGGTCAACCACCTTCGGCGGCCAAAGCTGCTTCCAAAACTTCACCACATTCGGCGGCCGAACATGGGGTTTGGCGGCCGAAAGAAAGCCACTTTTGGAAGCCTAACGTGCCCCCTAAACTATCCCATGTTCGGCTGCCGAACTTGAGGTTTGGCGGCCGAACCTGGGTTCTTCCCTCCTTGGTCTTTTCTCTTCAAAACTCAATTTCTTTTGCATTAAAACCATAAAATCATGTGAAAACATTTTAGAAAACACATTTTACCCTTTTAGAAAGCTCCGGCATCTTTGAATTCCAGATTTTGATGGAGATTCTGCCGGAAAGTCGGGATTCCGATGCCAGAATCTAGCCGGGTATTACACACACTGGCCTTATTGGTGAGAGCAAAAGGTACAATGGAGAATGCACCATCTTTACCACCACCCGTCAAAGAGTTGTTGAAGGAGTTTCCTACGATAGTGGAGGAATCATCCAAGCTTCCACCTCTGCGGGATATCCAATATCAGATTGATCTCATTCCTATATCAAAACTACTGAATCTGCCTCATTACAAGATGAGTCCAAAAGAGAGTGAAATTCTTCAAGAACAGGTGGAATTTGCTTACAACAGTGTTGTCCATAGCTCCGCAAAGATGTCACCGTTTGTTGTTGTGTACAGAAAAGTCCCAGCGCATACAGTTGATCTTATTACCCTTCCCATAGGTTCTCACAACAGTATTGCAGCAAGCAACTTAGCAAAGCAGCACGTGAATATTTTCAAATAGGTACAACAATGTCTTACAGAAGCCAATGACAAATATAAAGCTACAGTTGATAAACATAGGCGTTTCAAGTCCTTCAATGTCGATGACCAAGTTATGGTGTATTTACGCAAGGAGCGTGGTGGAGGACAGAAAAATATTGATGCCAAGAAGATTGGTCCATTCCGGATCATTCAGAAGATCAATAACAATGCCTATGTTCTTGACCTCCTACATGAGATGAAAATTTTCAAGATGTTTAATGTGGCAGATCTATTTCAGTACTACCCTGCTGATGACAACTCGAGGTCGAGTTCTTTACAAGTGGAAGGGAATGACATGGAGCAACTAGCCTTGGATTTTACAGCAGACTTGGATCGGGGCTAACTTTTGCATTTTAATTATTTTTTTTGGATATTTTGGGTATTTTCATAATTTTGCATATTAGAATTTTGTTTCTATTATAAATAGCCTCCTTTGGCTATTAGAAAGACACTTTTCAATCTTTGAAGAATTTCAATAAGATTTTTAGTCTTCTAACCTATCTTTTCTCTTATTTCGTCTTAGCCAAATGATATTGGTTAAAACTTCTGACGGAGTCTAAATAGTCCTTTATCATTAAGGAAGGAGAATGTATTCTTTATTATCTAAAGGTAATCACTTGCTCTTGTATGTGAGTGAGTTCAGTTGCTCTTGTATGTGAGTTCAGTTGCTCTTGTATCAAGCGGAGTCTTAGTTTTTTTTTTTCATTTTTTTGGTTTGAATTTTTTATTTTAAAAAAGATGAAAGTTTATTAATTTTTGTCTAATTCGTTACACGACATATATATATTAGATTACTTTATAATTTGATAAGTTATAATTTTTATCGTTGAATGTTACAAAAAAGAGAGGTTAAGGAAGGAGAATGTATTCTTTATTATCTAAAGGTAATCACTTGCTCTTGTATGTGAGTGAGTTCAGTTGCTCTTGTATGTGAGTTCAGTTGCTCTTGTATGTGAATTAAGGAAGGAGAAGAATTTCAAAGAGGAGCATGTGAGTTCAATTGCTCTTGTATCCAGAATCCAAAAAGAAGTTCTGGACTGAGAAACAAAAGTGAAATGATTACCTTTAGTCTCATATGAAGATTTGACAGGAATCAGTTTATTAGGTTCTGCACTCACGAATTGATTAGCCAAATGAGAAGAACCTGCTGTTATAGGAGGGTCTTCAATGAGAATTTTCAATTAGAGACAACAATCTCTAAAACTGCTCTAGTATAAGATTCATATTAAAAGAAGGATGATGATCATGTGCCACATTATGTATAAACTCAAGAAATCAATATATGGAATTAAGCAAACATCTTGACTATGGTATATTAAGTTTAATGATACTATTAAATCCTTTTGATTTAAAAAAAATATTGTTGATAAAAAGATTAGTGGGAGTAAGTTTATTTTCTTAATTCTTCATATAGATGACTTGTTACTTGTTTTAAATGATTTAGCATATTATGTGAGACTAAAGAAATGTGCTAAATTTAATCTTAAATAATATTCAAAGAATAATACGGAATGTAATGAAATGAAATCTTATATTATTTATTGCGAGCAATTTAATGTATATTCACAAAGTTTTATGATACTTTTAAGGAACTAGAGACTAAATATTCATTTATAAAATGTCTAATCAATTAAAAGTGGTTAGATATTTAGATTCGGATTTTCCTGGATGTTTTGACAAAAGAGGATTCACTTTTGGCTATTTTTTCCTATTAACAGAAGGAGCAATATTATAGAAAAGTCACATAATTTTTTATTGTATTATCAATTATGGAAGTATAATTTATGAAATATTTTGAAGCCATAATTTATATATTATGAATGCGGAATTTTATCTCAAGACTTGTTCTAGTCGATGCCATTAGCAAGTCGCTTGAGAATTTATTGTTATAATTCCACAATAATATTTTCTCTGAAAACAATAAATGTCCTAAATGTGAAAATCATATGGAATTAGAGCAATTTGTCGTTAAGGAGAAAGTTTAGAAAAAAGAGCATTTATTGAGGATATAAAAGAAGATCTCATACTTACAAATTTGTTGACTAAAGAATTACAACCAAAGAGATTTAAAGAGCATGTTCTTATGATTGATCTTGGTTGTATTAATGAATGATGTATTAACTTTAAAGCACTCTTATAATGATCCAAAATTTAAACTGCTACCGGTGCTAAAGTTCAGATCGATTTAAAGTTGCCAGAACCCATAGGAAGCTTATTGTGATGAGCTCTTCCCCTAAAAAAATTAATTTAATATCAAGTGTAATATATATTCTTATCAGTCTAGTATCTAATACGTGGGCCAACCAATAAGATGTAGTAGGATGTACAGTAGGCTTGCTATGGACTTCGGCAACCTTAAGTCTATCTGAACCCTAGCGCCGGTAATAGTTCGATTTTCATATTGTTACAGATTGGTATCAAAGCAAGGCTTATGTCTGAAAGAGGTGAGAAGAATTGAACTACACTCTTATTTTAATCAAATCAAATATTTTAAGTATGCTCATGTATCATGAATACAATGTATATCTAAATAGGTTATTTTCCATTAGATTCACGAATGTGACGTATTGCATATTTAATTGCTATTGTGGATAGATATTGGATGACCCACTAGCTCTCAAGTATGATATGTTGTGTTATGTATAACGAATATAGAATTTCAAGTCCAGACCCATCCTACGCCCCTGACACTATGTAAGAGAAAGATCAGGGTGTCCATTCTACACCTTTGGTACTATGGATATATTATGTTTAAGAGGAAGTTCTGAGGAGTACCGATTGTGGGTCGGGCACTATTGGATTTTATGGAGAGTTACTGGTGACAAGTCCATCTTGTTGTATTTTGTTTGTATTATGATGTATACATTTGAACATATATTTTATGAAATTGTTTTATGTCATGTTCCTAATTACTAGGCTATAATAGTTTATCCTTTTCCCCTAACCTCAGGTTTGCAGGATCAGAGTTAGCATGGGAGTTCAGCAACTTCCTTGAGTATATTTCCTTGTATAATAGTTTAGTTGGACACAGGGGCGGAGGGAAGGTACGGCAAGGGGGGGCACGTGCCATACCGGCGACCGGAAAATGCTTTGAAGGGGGATGAAGGTGCCGCAGCGGCGCAGCCGGTGCCCTACCAAAGGGAAGCTCCTGGCTCTGCCACTGGTTGGACATGTAATAATAGTATGGATTAGTATTATGTTTTGTCCGATTTTTCTTTTATGATCCCCTTGTTAATGATCTTAGTATGTAAAAAATTCCAATTTCATGTGATGTTTGAAATAAATTGTGTTGTGTAATAATAACTATACTAGAGCATTCGATGAGTATAGGTTTATATTTATAGTTATATCTGTACGCATATATCGAGTTTAATTCATGTTATGCAAATATTTTATGTATCCTTTTAAGATCATGTGGAGCTTGTATCAGATATAGTAGGATGTACAGTAGGATTACTATGGGCTCTAGTTATCTTAAGTCGATCTGAACCCTAGAGCTAGTAGCGGTATGATTTTCGGGTCACTGTAACTCTGAGTTCAATAATTTGATTTCTGACTTGTATTTATGAATTTTCTCTTTCACTAGTATTATATACACATAATTATTGAATGACTGAAAACAAGAAAGTCTTTACAAACATTATTATGGACTATGATATATTATACATATATCTATTATAATTTATGATTCTACTATAGTGAGTTATTAGTGTTGTGGTATATGGAAGGGCGTATGTGATTAAATAATGTACAATCGCCACTAGCAGGATATTTATGAAGGATATTATGAATGGATTTATTTATTATATGCACACTTAAGGTTTATAGTATTAAAGTTTATGTAATTAGAATTCTTTATTGGGCAAAAATTCTATCTAATAAAATAATATGATATTAAAAGATGTCTATTTTTATTAAAAAAAAATTATATTCGTTCATTTGGTATTTGATGGACTTACCAAATTAAGTCAAGAGGTATAAATAAATAGGTCCTCTCTCTACCCATAAAAATTTACACACATTCTTTTTAAAATATTAGAGATATTATAGTCATCTTTCTTAAAAAGCCTCCATCACTCAAAGTTGTATTAAATAAAGAAGGGTCAAAAGGGAGAAATCAATTTATTCAAATTCAAGACTCTCTCCTATCGAAGGAAGATGGCTCAAATTAATTTCGCATCAGGTACACTTTGTAGATATTTGTGAGATTTAATTTGTTCAAAATTCATTTTTAGAGTTTTGAATGAATCTCATGTTTATTATTCACATTATATTTATACTTGTGATAATTTAAAGAATTAATTTACAGTTTGTGCTTGTTATCCATATCTGGCTGCTATTAGGGGATTATAGATTTGCTTGGATATTAGTTGTTGGATATTGGTTGTTACTTCTCCAGCTACTTTGAGTTGGTGGGATTGTTGATGGTGTGAAAGTCTTTTTTCCATTGCCTAGATTTTTATGGGTCATCTATTTAATTTCTTTTGCTTGTATCTTTGTGCTAACCCATTTGACCTTGAAAAAATGTAACTAAAAAATATTTGGTAAAAAAATAAAATAAGTATCTTATCATAGCTGTTTGAACTAACTTGATTATAATATATTGATATATGATTCTAATTATTCTATTCAAATTTTTTTTTCTTTCTCATCGGTGTTATGATTCTCTTCTTCTAGCTCTCACTTTTTTTCAAATTCTGCATATTCTTTCACTTTTTTTGCATATTTGATAATATTTTTTTTAAATTTCAATGTTCATCATTATTGTTACCTTTTTTATCAGCAAAAAATTGCATTTTAAGGCTGCAAAAATATAGCAAAATTTACAATAGAGTTTGAAGAAAAGATAAACTATAAGATAACCAATCCAGTGGTAACAAGTCGCAAAAACAAGTTTAGCCATAATATATGCCCAACAATTAGCTACATATGGTATATATTGATAAGAGACCTTTTGGATACATGAGGCAATTTGCACTATAAAAGCAACTGTTATACGAATTTTTCGAAAAAAAAAATTGAAGGGACACTGAAGAGCATTATATAAAACAGAAAAATCTATTTCAAACTCTCCATGTTGTAAACTAAGAGCAAATGCAAATTTAATCACTTTTAACAAAGCACGTGCTTCTCCTGCAATAGTTGACAGACAATGCACTTGTTTAGTGATACCATACACAATTAACCCTACATTATTAGTAACAATGATAAACATAGCCGCATGTGAAAACTGACTCTTCCATGCAACATCACAATTGAATCTATAGAACCCTGAGGGGTCCAAGCACATATCAGAGAAGAAGCATGCTAAGAAATATAAGGATCAATAAAAACACTACTGAGCTAAACTGCAATAAGTTAGAGTAACTATGATGCAAGGCTAGCATAGGATTAGGGATCACTTTATCAAAAACACATCTATTTATGTCTTCTATATGTGCCAAAGAGTAAAAACAGTAAGAGTTAGAAACAAAGTAACATTAGCGTTTGCCCTTAATCTTACTAATAAAGTTTCCCACCATAGGAGGAAACTAGGAAAACCAATAAACATAGTTCATATGAATGGGGATCAACAAACCAAATAAGATGAGCATAATGATACTGGAAAAACATATACTCTAAAGGAGAGCACAAACTGGCAAATAGGACACATTAAGTCAAACTTACGACCTCTCTTAACATGATTAGTCATAACCGTGAACAAGTTAGGGCTTACTAAAGAAAGAACTTCAATTTCGACATAACTGATAAAAACCAAATACTTTTCCTTGTGCTAGGCTGAGGTGAAACAAAAGATGATGGGTGGGAAGATAACTCACTAATACAGACAATGCATTAAAAAATTATAATCTGATCATATATTGTATTGGTCATTGCCCGTGTAATGCCAAATAAATGAATCAGAGATACCAATAGGTGCAACTGGAATAGAAAGGTTAGCCAGCACCAGTTGTGGAGGAAATAAAGTACACAAAAGTCTGTAATTCTAATCAAGAGCATCGTGATCAATTAAATCAGCTACCAACTGAACATCACCTGAATATTGGAGAGGATGAGGTAGTAAAAAATTGTCCAAATTAGGTACCCAAGGATAAGACCAAATAGTAGTGTTCCGTCTATCACCAACGTTCATATAAACTCCCTTACGCGACACATCCTTACTTGCCAATAAACTCTGCCACAGCTAGGAACTATGTTGCTTGCAACTTACTTCCCAAAAAGAAGAACATGAAAAACATAAATTTCGTAAAACTCTGACCTATAAACTAGGTGGATTGTGAAATTAACACCAATATTATTTAGCTAAGCAAGCCATATTAAAAGCCTTAAAATCCTTAAAGCCCAAACCTCCAGAAATTTTCGAAAAGCATGAATACTCCCAAGTAACCCATCTAATCGGTTGATAATCTATGTCATCGCCCCACCAAAATCAAGACAACATACTATTAAGTTTAGCTGAAAATTTTTTAGATAAAGAAAAATAGATATTGAATACATAGAGATAGCAGATAAAACCGATTGAATTAGAGTAACCAGTATGAGATAATAACTTTTGTTTCCAAGATTGAGTCTTAGCATGAATATATTGCTCAGCTGTTGCCAAAGCTTCCTGCCGAGAATGTCCCAACAAAACTGGTAATATGATATCCGGCTAGACTCCGGTATCGGAATTCCTACCGTCCGGTGGAATCTCGGATGTCGGAAGCCTCTAGTAGGGTAGAAACATGTTTTCATAAAATGTTTTAAGGTATTTCATAGTTTTAAGTATGAAAATTTAATGAGTTTTTGCATGAAAAGTCTTTGGAGGAAAACCCAGGTTCGGCCGCCGAAAGTCAAGTTCGGCCGCCGAACATGCATGCGTTTTGGAGGCACGTTAGGCCCCCGAAAGCATGAGTGAGGGAAGTCCAGGTTCGGCCGCCAAAACCCAAGTTCGGCCGCCGAACATGGCATGCATGCGGAGGCACTTTCGGCCCCCGAACGTGGCCTGGCCAGCCACCTATAAAAGGGTCACTTAGCCGAAATGGGCGAGCTTTCTCTCATTTTCGGCCACAGCTAGCTTCCGACCTCCCTCTCCCCAGATCTTGTGTTCTTTCTCCAAATCTCCTCCATCTTTCTTGAGTTTTCACCTCTCATTGCAAGTTTTGAGCATTTAAGACAAGTTTTGGAGCTTTGGGAACTCAGGAGCTCATTTGCTTGGATCTCCGAGTTTAGGTCGTCTCTCTCTCTATCATCAAGACGTTCAGACCCGAGGAACCGAGGACCCCAGCAGTGAGCCAGCTGCTACAGAGTTTGTCAGAGCTAGCCAGAGGTGAGTGGAATAAACCTTAAGTTTAAAATAAATGAAATATGAATTTTGAGCATGATCCATGCATCATGAATGCCATGAGATATAGTAGGTTGTTTGCATTAGTATTCACGAATATGTTGCATTGCATTTATGATGTTGATGTGGATTGGTTATTGGATGATCCTTTAGTCCTCATATGATATGATGATGCTACGGCATGAGATGGTATGGAAGTCCAGGTTGTACCCATTCTACGTCCCTGGCACGATGTAAGAGAAAGTCCAGGTTGTACCCATTCTACGTCCCTGGCACATTGGAATGTTATGATATGTTATGTTAAGAGAAAGACCGGTTGTACCCATTCTACGTCCCGGCACTTTGGAATGTAGAGGACTATTGGTGACAATACCATCCTTATGTGATTTGTTTGTGATGTGTTGCATTTCATGAAAGCATGAAATTTTAATATATGATTTCTCTATTCTGCTCACTGGGCTTTATAGCTCACCCCTCTCCCCTAACCCCAGATGCGCAGGTACAGGGTAGACCAGGAGGTTAGCCAGAGTTTTGAAGTATGTTTATGTAATAGTTAGATTGTGGACATGACAATTGTACTATGATGTAATGTAAGAGATTACAGTATGTTATGTAATGAGGTATATTGAGGTTATAGATGTGCTTGACCCTATGAGTATTGTTATCCCTTTTGATACATGATCTATAGACATGTTTATAATGTTTATGATTCAACCAAGCTTATGTATGATGAGATACCCCATTGAAGCATTTGATGAGGACTCCAGTGGAGGTTTATGTTCACGTTTATGTTTATGTACAGGTTATGCTTGGTTGATGTATGAGATAGACTACAGGTTTATGTTATGTATGATCATGTATGGGATTGAACAGGTTTACAGGTTATATGTCAGGCTTGCTACGGTTCCCGGCGGCCTTATGCCGATCTGGATCCTAGCGCCGGTAGCGGTCCGATTTTCGGGTCGTTATAGGTAATCCTAAATACTTGTCTAAAGAAGCTAATTCTTGCATATGAAACATATCTAAACTAGTCCATTTAAGGTGCAATGACTTATGCATGCTAAACAAAATGTGAGCTTTGAGAGATTAATAGACCGGCTAGTAGTTGTAGTGTAAGACTGTAATAAATGCAATAAATTACCTGCCCTTTCTCTTATAAAGTATCATCTGCAAATAGCACATCAATAAAAGCTAAAATATACCAAAAGAGATTTATACCTTTAATAAGGCCTGCAACATGTCATGATGATAACAAAAATGAAAGCACCTAGGAAACAAATAAGAACAACATGGAGACAAGGATCTCTTTGCTGCAGTCCACGAGAAGGAAAGAAAGGAGCAAATGGAACACCATTAGCTAAAATGAAAAAGCTAACTGTCAAAATACACGGCATAATCAACTGAATCAACTGTGCTGCAAAATCCATCTTAAGAACCACAAGCTATAAAAAATTCCAATCTACCTAATCATAGGCTTTGTACATATCAAGTTTCAAAGCCATGAAATATTGTAGACTATGTGATATTTTAAGGTAATAGAATACCTCATGAGCAATTATAATATTGTCCTGAATAGCCCGATGAGGAATAAAAGTATTCTGATCTACAGGAATTAGTGAATCCATCCATGGTTTTAACCTATTGATAATAAACTTGGATATAACTTTATACACAAAATTTCACAGACTAATAGCGAAACTGATGAATGCTAGTAATGTTGTGACACTTAGGAATAAGGATAAATTTTTTCTTAATAAATTCCATGAGTAAAAATCCAAAAGCAAAAAAGAAAAAAGAATGAACAACACTATAAAGAGAAGGGCTCACAACTTACCAATTATGCTTATAGAAAAGGCCATGCAATATATCAGGACTCGGTGCTTTTTGACCACCTAATTGGAAGATAGTTGTACATACTTTAGTACCAGACAGAGGTGAAATTAAGGCTTCATTAACTGCTGATGTAACCACTGAAGGAATTAAACTTAAAACCTTATCACAATTATGAGTTGGTAATGATGTATACAACTGACGAAAAAAATCAAGAATGAAAGACTAAAGTGCGTCCTCTTATTCACTCCAATCACCCAACATTGTTTAAAGGTGTGTAATATAGTTATATTATCGACGTTGGATACTAGATAAATGAAAAAAACCTAGTATTCATGTCCTCTTTCTGAAGCCACTGAATACCAGACTGTTGTTTCCAATGTACTTCATCATGATGCCACATATCATGAAGCTGTATTAGCAACTGGACTTCAAGTAATGCATTATTAGAATCAGAAGAACAAGAATAAATATCCTCTTGTCGTTGTTGAAGCACACATAAATTAGATGAAAATCGAGAAAAATGCAATTGATGCCAAGCACTAAGCTAAGATCTACATGCTTGGAGCTTGTGTAAAGGAAAACATAGATGAACCACGCCAATCACTAGTCCAAGCCTACTGAATCACATTAGAAAATTGAGGATGCATTAACCATTTCGACTCAAACTGAAATAAGCGTGTATGCTTGGTAGTCGAACCAAATTCAAGTAATAAAAGCAAAGGTCGATGGTCAGGCTCTAGTAGAGCTTTATGAAGAACCTAGGTCCTAAGAAAGTATTCCAACCAATCGGTAGAAACAAGGACACGATCTACACGTTATTGAATTGCCTGAAGCTCAAAACATTTATTAAACCAAGTAAAAGGAGAACCTTTCCATAATAATTCAAGTAAAGCACACGACTAGATAAAATTCTCAAAACCTGCTACCTAAGAGAATCATATGGCATGCCCACCTGATTTCTCATCTTGGATTCTAATGGCATTAAAATCCCTAATGCAACACTAAGGAAGCGTCTGCGAAGCATAAAGATTCTTCAAGTCATTCCATAATAGATCTCTGTTGTCCCTATCAAAATACTATACACAAAAGGTGCATGCCATTTACATTGCATATTAACATATTGAACAGTACAGTTAATAAAATGTGGTGAGATAGAGCAAGGAGTTAACAAGATAGAATCATCACACCATAAAGATAAACCTCTCATCCGTCCCATCGGATCTACAATTACAAAGAAAGAGTAACCACATTACCACTGCAACTTCGATATATAATTACTCTATTTTTTAGTTTCACTGAGAAAACCTATAGACGGTGTAAATTTATATAATAGCTTATTGTCAAGAGTTTACCAATTCCTTGACAATTCCAAACGAAAGTTATCATGAGCGAAGACACTTCTTTCAAACCAATGCAAGGAATTATTGATAAATTCACTACAGAGACACCACTCTAAAGACTTCTATTCAACCACCTCAACAAAAAAGAAACAACAATATTCATTGTAAAATAGCGTCAAACATGTGGAGTGTGTAGCAATGTACCAAACATGAAGTACTTGCACTGGATGTGCTATTGTCCCTAACTCAAGCTCACACAACATCGGTGCAAAACCAACAACTAAGAATCTAAAATAGATAATATAAACTCACATATGCCTATAAAAAATTAGTCTTAAAGTGATAGAATATAAATTAAATATATGGATGGAAGTAATAAATATTTAATTTTTTTTGAAATCCAAAACTTTATTTGTTTCCAAAAGTTTATTTAATTTTTAAAAGTTTAAAAGGATATTTATTCTTAAAATGTATTTGCTTAATTTAATAATTAAAAAAATATCCATTTGAATTAAAAATTAAAAATTATATAGTTATTAATTCATAATATAAGAGCACAAAATTGCTGGTTTATTATTCCTTTTATTATGAATTATTTTTATTTTTATTGTTCATGTTCCTTTTCGTTTTATCTCTATGTTTTCCTGTCACTGCCCCTTTAGTTTCTCTCGCCTTTATTGTGTTTTGTTTTAATTCTTTAGTTTTTCAGATTTTTGGTGGATATTAGAGAGAGTTTCTTTGAAATCTGGTTATGAGAGGTTGTTCTGCATTGGCTACCGAGGAGATGAGTTCTTGCATACGTGACATCGATATCTCGAAACCATACCGCTACATCTGGTGACCTTCACTCCCATCAAAATTCTGTCACGTCCTTTTCCTGTGATGCTGTTCAAATCCGTTATGCATTTCTCTGCTTTGGCCTTTCTTCTCTATTTTAATTTTTTTTTCTTGTATTTCTTTGTTATCTACTTATTTGTTTGGTGTTATTGTGTTAGTTTGAAAATCATCGGCTATTTCTTAATGGTTTCGATGGTGTATTGGTTTTTTGTGGTGTGTGTGATCGATATCGATATATTTTATTTATGATATTAGTGTTAGTGTCGATGCCGGTTGCATGCATAATTAGTTTAATTTGCTAATTTTTTAGATGGTTTGATTAGATTTTTTTTTTATTTAAATTTTCATTGTTCGCCTTCCACTTCTTTCAGTAAATCCTCTTTATACTTTGTTGGATGGACTTTAAAAATGAAATTTCTGTTAGCACGGTGGAAAAAAATTCATTAGTTAAACTATTTTTTAAATATTATTTTAATAATTAACTCCAATATTTGGGAGTTGTATTTTTTTTTTTTTCTGGATAAGGTTAGGAGTTGCATGTTGGAATGCATGTGAATGGAGAATTTGGTGCGGCAATGCAGTGGACAGTTGTTAAGTTACAAGTCGCATGTGAAGAGTCGGCTCATCACAATCAAGAGTAACCGTCACCTACATCGCTATCATTTCCAAATAAATAAATTCCTCATTTTGAAGTAATTTTCCGTTCATGATGCCACATCGTCTCAAGTCGCAAACAACTTCCTCTGGTTTTTTTAATTTAGAAAAAATTATTATTTAAATTAAAAAAATTTACTAATTTAAAAAAAAATAAATTAAAATATTTAAAATATTTATTAATTATTAATTTTAATTATTTTATTATTTAATATTTATAATTTTAAAAAAATTATTGATTGATTTTTTAAATTTTTTAAATTTCTTTTATATTAAGATCATTTTAAATTTTTTATAATAATTAATAATTAAAATTAATAAAAAATTAATTAATAAATTTTTTAAATTATTATAATTATAAATTTTAAAATTAAAAAATTAATATATGAGTTTCGTAATTAAATAGTAATTTTTTTAATTTATGAATAATATTTATATTGGTTTAAAAATTACATTTAAAATTTTTAATTTTAAATAGTGAAATTAAACTTTTTAAATTTATTGAGATTATATTTAATAAAATTAAATTAATTTTTAAAAAATTTAAATGGTAAATATAATCATAATATAATTTTTAAAATTTTTTATTAATAAATATATATTTTTTAATTAAAATTTTATATTAATAGTAAATATATTTTATAGTTATCATATAAAATAATAAATATACTATAAATATTTATTATAAATAAATTTTTTTATTAATATGTATATAAATTTTATATATAAAAATATTTTATTAAATATTTATACTCAATACCCTTATAAATTATGTATATATTATTTATATATAAAAAAATTTATTTTATATATAGATAATATTAATAAAATAATTATTATATACTTCCGTTTATAAAGTTTTATTTTATTTTATATTTTAAAATTTTTATTAGTCTAAAATATATATAAAAAATAAAAAGGAAGAGTAAATAAAAAATTAATAAAAAATACATTTTTAAAATAAAAATATTTATTTTAAAATCTAGTCATCTAAAACTTGAAGAGTTGCATGTATTTTACTATTAATTTTTTAAAATTTAATTTTATTATTTAATTATAATCTTTGACAAATTCAAAAACTTGATTTTATTATTTAAAAATTAAAATTTTTATATTTAAATAATCTTTGACAAATTCAAAAAACTTGATTTTATTATTTAAAATTTAATATTTTTAATATAAATATTTAAATTTTTAATCGCATAATCCTTTAATTTGAGGAAATTTACTAATATAATTGAACTTAATAAAAATATAATTTAATTCCCCCTTCTAACAAGGGATGATTTAAACATCCAAATTTCCTCCAGTCGCTAACGGTAATTCTTTAAATTTTACTATTTTAGGTTTTACTGTTCACCTTTTCAGTTTTAATATTCATACTAATTTAATTTTTTAAATTTAAATTAATTACTTTAATTTATAATAATTATCGATATATTTAACAAAATAAAAATGCCAAAATCATTCGTTTCTAAATAAAAAAGATAAACATTTCTGACTTTTATCAAATTCTTCAAACTACAGTATAAATTAACTTTTAATTGATTTTAAATAATTATATTTTTAATTTTAATTTTTCAGTGGAAAACTCTCGATTGATTTTAAACTCCTGGATGCTTGATAACGTGGTCGGTATCTGATCCGAGCACTGAAAATGACGAGTCTCTCCATCAACGTAAAATGACACTCGTCTCATATTGAGGGTATTTTAGACATTACATAATGTATTATTAAAAATGCCAAAAATACTACTTTACCCTTTCGGTGGTTATGCTCACGCTGCTTCCATTTCATGTATCTAGTTACTCTAGAGCTTTTGTCACTTGTCACCTGTCACCATCCCACTCGCCACCCAAACACCACCATCCACCGCCGTTTCCACCGCCAAACGTTATCCCGCTGAGTAGTGTTATGGTTAATAGTGGGTAATTGTGTTGATGATCTTTAAGGGAACCAACTAAGCTTTTTCTATTTTTGTATCAGACAAAAATGTCAGGCTTCAGAGAAGCTTTTCTTTATGTGGTGATACTCGTATTGGGCTCTTTTCTAGTTGCGGAATCAGCAATAGGAGTGAACTGGGGTACTGTATCTTTCCGAAAGCTGAAGCCTTCCACAGTGGTGGATCTGTTGAAAGACAACAATATAGAGAAGGTGAAGCTGTTTGATGCAGACCCAGAAGCGCTTGGAGCTTTAATGGGTAGTGGTATTCAAGTCATGGTTGGGATCCCAAATGAAATGTTGGCTGCTATTAGCTCTTCAACTGCTGTTTCTGATTTGTGGGTTCGCCAGAATGTTTCCAGATATTTGGTTAAAGGTGGTGTTGACATCAGGTTCCTCTCTCTCCCTCCTCAATTTTGCTTCTTATTTGTCATTTTCTTATTTGTTTATTTGCTTTTTTCTCTTTGGATTGCTTGAAGGCCTTGGGAAATGCAAATTCATATATTCTTTTGATCTTGCCTTCTATCTTTCGTTTTTTTTAATTTCTGTTTTAGTAAAGGAGTAGGTTTGATTTTCACGAGAATCACAGTACCCGAAAAGGGTAATAGGCGATTTTGATAACTCTTAATCAATACTGTGATTATATGAACATATGTAAGAGTTCAGGCCCTTAATTTCTGATTTTTCGCGTAAACTATTAGCAATTTTGGGAATATATTGCAAAATTTTTTTAAGTAATTCTGTAAAACTCAAAGATGAATGTGAGAGAGCAGCACTACGTAGAATATGTTAGAAAAGCACAATCTGTTTCCTTCCTTATGGAAGTCTTTTCTAGAGTAATATCTTAGGATCTAGCTGCTGCTAATATATTAGTTGCTCTGGTCGTATTGGTTAGAATTACTAGAAGTGTAGGTATAACATAAAGCACTTGGCCTTTTGCTTAGTTAATCTTAGTCTAAAGGAAAATAGCTATTGATGTGAGCAGAGGGTATAACTTTAGCAACTGCTAGATGTTTTTGTTTAATGAATCTTTTATTTTATAGTGTTTCCTCAGTTAGAATTTCTATTAGTCCTATGCAGCTGAGGTTTGTTCTACTTCCCCAACAATTAATTGTCTTGTTAGTGAAAGCTGTTGCTGCTATGCGGACTTCCTATGCCAGATAGCACAGCTCCTTGTCCTAGGATATGGACGGCATTGCACGTCTAATGGTATATGGCATCTGCCTATCCTTAATAAGTTATTTCATTAAGAAAATTTCTAAGGACAAGTAAACAAATAGAAGTATGAAATAGATAATTGCTTTTCTTTAGTATGTGTGTTTGTGGGGGGAGAGACCAAGGCGGATGGCGAAGTATCACTACTTGTGTCTATGTATGCATACGTGTGGGATGGAGAAATTTTCAGCTGCGCAAAATGCTGCTGCTATTCATATCCTTTGGGCTGAAAGGGGTATCTGGTAAAGATGCTACATCAAGGCCTATGGAGCTTAGGTCGACATACCTCATGCTAGTTTCACATTTGCTAATATGATTCTGGAGTTTAGTTCTCAAATGACACGTGTTAGGAAGCTTTTTTTCTGAGTTCTGAAACTAAATTAGCTAAGACCTTATTTCTGAATCTACAAAATTTGAGATGTATTGTAACCTTCTATGCATATCAGGAGTTTCGGATGTCTCATTATTTTCTCTCTTATTGGACATTGGCAGGTATGTAGCTGTAGGAAATGAACCATTCCTCACTAGTTATTCTGGTCAATTTCAATCCTATGTGATTCCTGCCCTGCTCAATTTACAGCAGTCTTTGGCTAAAGCAAATCTTGCTGGCTATGTAAAGCTAGTGGTCCCTTGCAATGCTGATGCCTATGAATCCTCCCTCCCTTCTCAAGGAACGTTTCGACCTGAGTTAACAGAAATTATAACTCAACTTCTTTCCTTCCTCAGCTCAAACGGTTCCCCTTTTGTTGTCAATATTTACCCATTCCTTAGCCTCTATGGGAGCACAGATTTTCCACAAGATTATGCATTCTTTGATGGGAGTACCCATCCTGTTACAGATGGGCCTAATGTCTATGACAATGCATTTGATGGGAATTTTGACACTTTAGTTGCTGCCCTCAACAAACTTGGATATGGTCAAATGCCTATAGTTATTGGAGAGGTGGGTTGGCCAACTGATGGAGCCATCAGTGCGAACCTTACTGCTGCAAAGGCTTTCAACCAGGGACTTATATATCATGTTTTGAGTAACAAAGGAACCCCTCTTAGACCAGGTGCTCCTCCCATGGATGTTTATATTTTCAGCCTACTAGATGAAGGGGCAAAGAGCACACTTCCAGGAAATTTTGAGAGGCACTGGGGGATTTTCTCCTTTGATGGTCAGGCTAAATATTCACTGAACCTTGGTTTGGGCAACAAGGAATTGAAGAATGCCAAGAATGTTGAGTATCTCCCATCTAGGTGGTGTGTGGCAGACGCGAACAAGGATCTATCTGGGGTCACCAACCACATGAGAATTGCTTGTAGTGTTGCAGATTGCTCAACACTTAATTATGGGGGATCATGCAATGGAATTGGAGCCAAGGGAAACATCTCTTATGCTTTCAACAGTTACTATCAGCTTCAGGATCAGAATGCACAAAGCTGTGATTTTGATGGTCTCGGCATGGTAACATTCCTGGACCCATCTGTTGGCGATTGCAGGTTTCTTGTAGGTGTAACTGATACTAGTTCAGGCTTTGGACCATGTCCTAGGTGGATTATGATTTGGATTTTGATGATCTGGGGGCTGTGTGTTTTTCTAATATAAAAAGAAGTTTCCTCAACTGGGTTTTTGCGAGTCCCCTTGTTAGAAACGGTTAGTGTTAAACATAGGTGAGAGAATACTTAGTAATTTCGATGTTTGTTCAAAATGATAGGAAGTTATTGAGTATGTGATATTGTGATAGCATCATTTTAGGAAATAGTTATGAACTTACCATGTATTGAATCATCCCATCTTGAAATCATATGGGCATTATTTAATAACATGATGAAGCCTTTCCCAGTGGACTTCGTTTTAAAAAAAATTTTGATAAAGAACTAATTAGACTCCATAAAGAGTTTTTAACTAATATTGTTTGGTTAAAATGATATGAGAGAAAAGATAAATTGAAAAAACGAACAGTTTTATTGAAATTTTTTAAAAATTAAAAAAAGTGAGTTTCTAATAGTTAAGAGTGATTTTTTATAATAGAAATAAAACTCTAATATATAAAATTATAAAAATATCTAAAATATTCAAAAAAATAATTAAAATGTAAAATTTATACTCTAGAAATTTTCATATCGAATTTTGTGATCAGATTTGTGGTTTTCGTCATATTTTTTAAAATTGTGTATTTCGAAATTTTCTTTCCGAAAAACTATGGATGTTTTCAGATCGTCGGACGTCGGCAGCAAAAATTAAGTTCGATCTAAATCTATCATAAAATTTAATTAAAGTTATATGTTATTTTTTTGTTCAAAGATTATAATGCTCGTCTCGTGATCAAGTCGTGATAGTATGTCTTTATTGATCTATAGATTTGAATTTTTTAGTTTAGAAGTTATTGATTATTGTTTGAACAAAGAGGTTGATGAATTTTAGTACTGAACATCTTATCTTGAGATTTTATTTTCTCCAACAAAACTGGAACGTGGCGGCACTGCAGTTAAAAAAATAAAAATTAAAAAATATGCAACACAAAATATACATATCTTAAATGATCGGAAAAATAATCTGAAAAGAACTCTAAGCTTTACTAGTTTAAATAATTCAACCTTAAACTGTTAAACTTAACCTTTTATCACTCTCTCAATGGCAGATTGCAATTGTTAAAAAAAAAATTAATTTTGATTTTTAGTTATTTTCCTTATTACAAAACTTTAGTAAGTTCTTTATTTTTAATCTTTTTACAAGAAGAATAAAATAACTATTATTCTGTCTCTTCTTTTTTATTTAAATAAAAATAAAGAAAATAACAAAAGGAAAAAGTTCTTTTTTATTCCATCATTTATTTTATTTTTTACATAAAATGAAAATGTAATTTTAAATTTAGGGAAAATTACTTTTTAGTCCCTGAGGTTTAACGTAATTAACACTTCTGTCCCTCTATTTTGGTAACCCAACACTTAAGTCCCTCACTTTCTCTTTCGTCCAAATTCGTAGTCCTTCCGTCCATTTAAACTGTTTAGTCAAAGAGTCAAAAGTGAGATGTGATGATTTTTTCCAAAAATACCCTTCTTTCAATGTGAAATTCCAGAAGAAGAAGAAGAAGAAGAAGAAGAAGAAGAAGAAGAAGAAAGAAAGAAGAAGAAGAAGAAGAAGTTGCTGGGTAGGAAGAAGAAGAAGAAGAAGAAGAAAGAAGAAGAAGAAGAAGAAGAAGAAGAAGAAAGAAGAAGAAGAAGAAAAAGTTGCTGGGTAGGAAGAAGAAGAAGAAGAAGAAGAAGAAGAAGAAGAAGAAGAAGAAGAAGAAGAAGAAGAAGAAAGAAGAAGAAGAAGAAGAAAAAGTTGTTGGGTAGGAAGAAGAAGAAGAAGAAGAAGAAGAAGAAGAAGAAGAAAAAGTTGCGGTAGAAAGAAGAAGAAGAAAAAGAAGAAAGAAGAAGAAGAAGAAAAAGTTGCTGGGTAGGAAGAAGAAGAAGAAGAAGAAGAAGAAGAGGGTTAATTTTGTCAATTCACGTGTCCTAAACGGCTATTTTAGACGGAAGGACTACGAATTTGGACGGAAAAGAAAGTGAGGGACTTAAGTGTTGGGTCGCCAAAATAGAGGGACAGAAGTGTTAATTATGTTAAATCTCAGGGACTACAAAGTAATTTTCCCTTAAATTTATAAAATGATTGTATTTCATTAATAATAGATTGAGAAAGTCGGTAATATAAATTTATTTTCATAAGTAAAAAAATTTTGAGAAAACGTTAATAATATAAAAGTTTTACCTTTTGTATTTCAAAAAAAAAAATATTTGAATTAAAATGAAAAATCTTTTAATTTTTTTAAAAAATCATAAAAAAGACATTCATTTTTTTCTTATTGATGCGGTTGTAAAACAAAACTTAATGTGATTAGCTAATCATGCAAGATAGAGAAGATGAAAGGATAAGTGTCCACGACAGTTACTCCAACGCTCAAATCAGTATATTAAAAAAATATAATAAATTGTTTATACTCCAACGCTCAAATCAGTATATTAAAAAAAGTATAATAAATTGCTTATAATTTAAATAGTGTGAGAGAATAATCTACTTTTATATTTGTGATCATTTTTCTTTTATACAGTAAAAAAAGAGAGAAATATAATATTTTTTGATAATTCATGATAAATATAATATTTTCTGATAATTCAATAATGATGTGGCCGACTCGTTGGTAAGGGATATTGATCGGCTAATTAGTCGAGAATTCTGTGATCGCAAATGTAAAGAAGATTTATTGAATTATAACGGTTAACGATAATTTCTTTATAGAGTCTCACCCTTTAATTAAGAGAACGGGTTTTGATAAACTTAACATGCGGCCGACCTATCATGAAGCACCCGAATTTTTTTTTTCTTTTAGTTCAAGTATTATGGTCATCCATGTCTTCTTTTTTATGGGTGGGATTGCGTATTGGTTTATCATATTACAATAACAATTCACGGTATATTTTGGGTAATTATTATGTAACGTAACTATTATAAATTTTTAATTTAAATGTAAATCATTTTTAAAAAATAAATAGTAAAATACACAAAAAAAAAATTTTCTTTCTTATTCTCTATATTTCTTTTATGGGTGAAGAAAAGTAAAAAAAAATAAATACGATAACAAAATTATTTTCATTTAAAAGAACCCAAATAGAGAGGGAGAAAATTTTATAATGGATGTATAGTTTTACCAAGAATGAACAGGAAAAAATTCATCTTTTACACTTTTTTAGAATTATCCCTTTTACTTTTTAATGATTGTAAATGTTATTAACGAACTAATTACAACTGTTAAATTTAGCGGCCATCAGCAGCCATTGATAAAAATGTGGTAAATTTAATTTATTAGTCATAATATTGAGTACAATTGAAAAAAAATATATAATTATCTAAATTGGCAAAGTTTGGAGTTATTTTTGTTAGACCTACTAGTTTAAAACGACTATAATTTTATAACTTTTCGTACCTTTAATTAAAATTTTTAATTTTAAATAAAAAATTTTAATTTTTTAAATTTATTATAATTATAATAATTTTTTAAATTAAGTTTGATCAAATTTAAATTAACTTATATAACATACTACATATAATTATTTTTAGTTCAAAATAAAGAAAATTAACACAACGCCAAATTAGCAGTCCAATCCACTATAAAAAAAAATTTTTTTACTTAGCAATTTAAGAAACATGATACAATAAAGATTTGGAAACTGCTCTAAACAAGGCCACTGAGTAGAGACTAGGGCTGAGCAGAATCCGGTTCAAACCGAAAAAATCGATCGAACCGAACCGATTTGAAAATTTAGTTCGGTTTTTTATATATTTCGGTTCGGTTCGATTTTAAATTTCAGAAATTTTGGTTATTTCGGTTCGGTTCGATTTTGATTAGAAAAAAACCGAAAAAACCGAACCAAACCGATTAGGGATAATAATATATTTTTTCAATAATATAGAGAAATTAAATTATATTAAAATTAAAATATTTTAATTAAATTTTAAAATACTAAAAATAAAGTGTAAAAAATTAAAAAAATATTAAAAATCGAAACCGATCAAACCGAACCGAATCAGACCGGTTCGGTTCGGTTCGGTTTCTGACCAAAATCGGTTCGGTTCGGTTTTCATAAAAACTAAAATTTTGATTTTCGGTTTATTCGGTTCGGTTCGGTTTTGAACCGAACCGACCGAATGCTCACCCCTAGACTAGAGACAAAGAATACAAAGCATAAAACTAGCTAAGGTAGATATGAGCCAAGGTAAAACCATAGACCACGTTCAAAACTATTTGATATTTTGATTTTTGAGAGATTGTGTAGTTGATGAGTCCATCGGTAACATCTCCAAGAAATAAAATCACAAAAAAAAAGAACTTATCCTTCAACACATGGCTGTCTTGCAGTAACATAAGAGCTATAAAAATTTCAACTAATTACACTCAATATTATTAATATTCACTATTTTACTTTTTTTAAAGGGTAAAAGTAAAATATTTTTCTTAAATTTTTTCTTATATAAGAAGTTAATATTTCGACATGGACATAGTATACAACACGATTCACATGATCCCATTAAATGTGTTTGATGAAGAACCTATCGGGTGTGATTAACCTATGTCGACAAGCAAAAGAAGCTATAGAATTTCACTGTCAATCAGTCTAAAAGAAAAGGATACTGATATTAAAGGGATTCCACTTTAGGCCTTTTTAATTTGGGTTAATTTTGTTTAGCTGAGGTTGATGTTGGTTAGCTTAAGGTTTGGTGCTGGTTAGCAGGTGGTTAACATTAGTTAGCTTTAAATTAGATGAATAATTGTATTATTTTCAAAAAAATAATATAAATTTCCAAGTGAAATGTGGTGTGAGTAATATTAGTGAAACTATCTTACCGTAATATTAGGAATAGTTAACAACCACGTTTATCACAATTTAAATTTATATTTTAAATTGATTCTTATTTTATTTTATTTGTATATGTATTTTAAATTGATTATTATTTTATATATATATATATTATAAATATACTGTAATTTCTATTAATTCATATATACAACAACATAGTTTATTAAGTAATGTGACATTTGGAAAAAATTAATTTAATTATCTAATTAAAATTATAATAAATTTTAAAAGTTGAGTTTAATTATCTAAGGAAATAAATTTGAATTAGTGAAAATATTCCATTTAGATTAATAATTCTTATAACTAATTGTAAATAATTTTTTTAGACTTAAAAATCCATTTATTTAATGAAATTAAAAAAAATAAAATTCAAAAATTTATAAAAAATAAAAAAATAAAAGACTAGATAGAGAGAATTTGAAATGAAATCTCTTAGCACGGAGTTATTTTTTTTTTTATTTTTTTTTTTTATAGATCAACCTGCAATAAACTTAGTTTTTCAAAGTTGTAATTGATACAAAATAAATTAAGACTTATTTACATACAATCTAAAAAATTTTCACTATTTTATAATTTAATTTAAAATTTTAAAATTAATAAAATTATCAAAATTTATAAATTTTATTATAAATATATTTTACTAACGTGCATTTATTCTATTAAACTAATACGACATACAAATAAAGGCTATTAATATAAAAATTTAAAATTTTTTACTACCTTGTAATTTAATTTAAATTTTTAAAAATTAATATAATTTAATTTTAAATTTTAAATTGTTTAAAACTATAATTTCAGTTTCATTCCGTTTGTCACTGGTTCTGGCATAAATTATAACATATTTTTATATCCGTTGGCTTTTTTCCTTTTTAAATATATCATCTAGTATTTTTTGCGATAAATTTTATTATATTTGTTATATCAATAATTTTTATCTACTTGTTAATATAAGTATAATGAAATAATCCATATTATCATGTCAGTAAAATATATTTCTTTTAATTTAAACTTTAAAATTGAATACAATTGTAATAAATTTTATAATTTTAAATAATTTTATTAATTTTAAAATTTTAAATTAAATTATAAAATAGTAAAATAATTTAGATTTTTTATATTAATTAGCCCATGAATTAATATTAGTTTTTAAATTTAAAAAATCCGTATAAAGCAATCAAAAGAAGAAAAATTTATAAAATTTTAAAAAATTGAATGTAACTTCTCCTTAGCATATAGATAAAAATGCAATGAATTTATTTATTTTTTAAGTTATAAATAATACTAAATAAATTAATATTAATTTTTACAATTAACATATTCCTATTGACCCAATCAAAATGAACAAAAATAAGACAAATTAAAATTTTATAAAAACAAAAAAAAAATGAAATGCTAAATAGAGAGAGCTCATATGGAAAGATTTATCATTACCATAGCTTTATGTATAGAATATCATTTATATATAGATTTGTAAAAGAAAAAAATATATATTTATATATTTGAAATATAATTTTTTATTTTTTATTTTTATATAAATATAGATAAAATGAATTTAGTTTTTCAAAGATAATTAATAAAAAAAAAATCAAACCATTAATGAATATGGTCATAGTTAAAACGTCTACCCAAGCTTACTAGAGTAAGACCCATATCACTAAATATAATGAATTTTGTTTTTCAATGTTATAATTAATACTAATAAATTAATATTATTTTTAGGCTTAAAAATTCCTATCATCCAATTAAAGAAAATAAGTAAAATTTAAAGTTTATATATAAACTAGGGAACTTTCCTGCGCTTTAAAATGTTAAAATGACATCTTTTTTAATGAGCTTGAATATGCATTCATTACTAGAAACTTCCATGTTACGAACGAATTTTTCTATTAGTAATTTAGTAAAAATCTATTAATAAATGAATTATCAATAAAATATGATCTGTTGTTAATAAATTTTTACTTAACAGCTTTCAATTCCATTAATAATGTTAATAGATTTACTAATAGAGTTTTCATTATTAATTAAGAAAAAAATAATTTACTAACGGAGGTAAAAACTATTGATAAATCTATTAGTAAATGTATTGAAAATTTAAATAATTTTGAAATTATTATCATTTTGATTAAATAGTAAATTTTATTATTAATATTATTTTTTTATTACTTTAATAAAATTTAAAATTATATTATTATTACTAAATTTTTAATTTAAAATTATATTATTATTACTAAATTTTTAATTTATGTCTATTAGAAATACATAGAAAATGGACATAAGAGAAAAGCAAATGCTAGAAAAAAAAACAGAAAATAATAAAAAAATAAAAATTATGAAAAAGAAGGAAGAATGAAAGTAGAGTAAAAAAGTGATTAGAGAAATGAGAAGAAAGGATAAATAATTAGAAAAGAAAATAAATGTTGAGAAATAATAGAAAAAATATAGATAGAAAGAAAATGATAGAAGAAAATAATATAAATGAAAATTATAGAGAAAATGGAAGAAAATGAGCGAAAAGGAAAGAAAATGATGGAAAAGAAAATAAAAAAAAAAGTGAAAGAAACATTGTGGAGAAAAATGAAAAAAATAATAAAAGAGGGATGAGTATGAGAGAAAAAAAGATAAGAGATAAAAGGAAAATAATAGAAAAAAATGAGAAAAATTATGCGATAAGAAAGTGAAATGAAAGAAAGTCATAAAAAAGAAAGAAACGAAAGAAAGGAAAAGAAAATTGGAGAAAAGAAAATAATAAATGAATAAATGATTAAAGGAGAGAAGGCGGTATTATGTTTATAAACGAAGATTATTAATGAATTCGCAATCCGTTATTAAATTTTAAAAGAAAGTGGGCTTTTCCCTCCAAAAATTATGAATGGATTTGAAATCCCTTAGTAAATTAGTTGATAACCGAAAATGTGAGTTTTTATAAAAAAAATGAAAATTTTATATGGAATTTTATTTTAAATTTATCAACGAATTTACTAATAAATATCATCTGTGGGTAAATTTAACACTTTTTTTTTACTTATTAATTTAATGATAAAATTTAGTTATGGATTTTCAAATCCATTAATAATTTTTTGAGCATATTACTAATGGATTTAGAATCCTTTAATAATTTAAATATTTTTTATATTTACTAACCGATTGAAATATGTTACTGCATTACTAATGGATTTTAAGTCTGTCAATAAATTTTATTGTAAACTATTTTATATATTTACAAATTACCAACATATTTCAAATCTATTTATAAATTTTTACATGAAATTTTTTAGATTAAGAATTATCAACAAATTTTTAAATTTATTAATAAATTCATTAAAATTACTAATGGATTAAAATCTATCGATAATTCAGAACTTTCTTATAGTGATTATAGTTTTTATTATAAAGTTTATAATTTTTATTTTTGGATGGTCAAATTTTGTCTCAAAATATAATTCTTCCTAAAATACTATTTATAAAAATTTATAATCTACTTAAAACTTATTTAATATCACTTAAAAATAGCTGAAATTGTAAGTATTTTTTAAAAGTTTTGAAATATTTTAATAAATGAAAATTGAAGAACAAAAGGTATTAAAAATGAGTTAAATAAGATATTATAGATAAAAATTAACGGGGTTTAAGTGCTCTTTTAAATACAAAAAATAAATGATCAAAATATTTAAATTATAATAGATAAAGATAGATCGAGTATAGAGGAATTTAAGTATATAATTTTAAAAATATAGAGATCGATCTATTAATTATATTAAAATTTAAGGACTCAAATGTAGTTTATACATTTAAAAAGTATAATAAAAATATTTTTATACTTGTAATAGTAAAAATGAATAGAGTGACCTCTAATTTAAACGAACTAATTATAAAGAGATTTAAGTATTTGATTTTTAAAATATATGGATACATCCATTAATTATTTTAAAACTTAAAAATTAAAGTATAATTTATCTTTTATTATATAATAGTGGAGAAGAATAACTACCATTAAAAATCTTATAAAAAAGATAGTTGATCTTATGTAAATCTCTCTTTAATAATAATTTTAGTATAAAAAATAATTTTAAAATTTTCTTTTTAACTTTTAGGTAGACAAC
Organism: Manihot esculenta; assembly: GCF_001659605.2. Classification (NCBI taxonomy): domain Eukaryota; kingdom Viridiplantae; phylum Streptophyta; class Magnoliopsida; order Malpighiales; family Euphorbiaceae; genus Manihot; species Manihot esculenta. The sequence goes on along the minus strand of NC_035169.2, from coordinate 22,541,271 downwards.
TTCTATTTAATTCTCGCTCTTAGCCTTAACTTTTTCTCAAGTAAGCCAAATTAGTCATTATTTAACTTTCCTTAATCTTTAAGTAGGAGATTATTTTTAGTTTTAATTCTTTTTCTCTCACACCTCGTGAATATCCCTCTCAATTTCAAGAACAGTGTAAATAGTGTGTCTTTGTTATTTTGATAATGGGTCTTACTTTATATATATATATATATATAACTTAATTCTAGAGATTTTTGTTTATTTACTTTGTTTTGTTACTTGCAGTTGTTGAATATACTGGTTTGTAATTCTCAAATGTTGTTGATCACGATTCTTTCCTTCTAGAGTGAGTTTGATTTGGCCATGTATAAAAAATTATAATATAAATTTTACTCTATAGAATTTGATTGATATCTGATGTTTTGAAATCTAATAGAGGGTAGGTTCAAAGTATGTATTTATAAATTTTTTTCTGTTTGGCTCATATCTTCCTTCTTTTATTCTTTTCCCTTTTGTTCTCTAGTGATGCATAATCACTGTCCTACATCTGTTCACCCTGTTATTATCACGTGAGGCCATATGTATAGATGTACTGTATCATTTCCCATCATCAAACGGCCATTTAATTCCCTCCAGCGCCGTGTGGACATGATCCTGGATGTGTAGGGGTCTGTTGTTCCACTAACCCGTCAAGCCAGTCGAGCTGGATCTCCCTCCAATGGGCCCGAGCCTGCTCTGTTCGGCCTACTTGCACGAAGTCAGGGCCGCGTGCTAGTGGATGGACCCGCGTAGCAGGTTTTGATGAGGCTATAGTCCGGCCTTCTATATGGGCTTAGCTATGGCCAGGATATGTGAAACCCAATAGTTATCAAGTGTCCCTTTACCCGCTTGTTAATTATTCCATGATTAATGATGGGATAAATCTCGAAGTTTCAATTATTACTGCGCGGCTCTAGGAGTGCTTTTGCTAAAACATCTTCTCTCCTCCTTTATCCATTTCAAATTTGCACTTTTGATTTCACTTACGGTTCATTCTCTTGCTCTGCCTCTGCCATTTTGCTCTCCTTCTTCTCTGTAATTCTTGCTTTCTCAGTTTGAGGTATTTCTTACTCTTCTCATGGCTTCAGTTAGAATCCTCGATATCGTGGATCTGGTGTCCTCCATTACCCCCTTCTTCCCTTTCTGATTTCTTCTCCAGCGACTATGCTGATACCATAATTTATAGGATTAGGGCTCCCCTTCCTAATGAAAGGATTGTCCTTCCCAATCCACATCCTGCAGGCTTAATAGACGCCCAGTAAGGCACAACTTAGTCTTCTTTGTCAAGCAGCGTGGTTTCGAGCTGACCTTTCCTTTTGCTCCTTTCTTTATTGAGGTCTTCCGTCGCTTCGGAGTGACTCTCCATATGTTGTCTCCCAACTCTACTCTGTTTATGTGCTGCTTTGAGTCTGTTTGTCTGTGTTGGGGTTTTGCCCCCTCTGTCACTTTGTTCTCCACCTTCTTCTGCCTCGTTAGGTCTAACCACAAATTCTACTATTTTGCTTCTCGGGCAGGGTTATCCATCTTCACCAGGTATAAGGACTTGATAAAAGGCTGGACTGATGTCTTTGTGGTAGTCGAGCAGAAAGAGAACTTGGGGATCAACTAGGATGTTGATCTCTCTTAGGGGGAAGTCCCTCAAGGTTGCAACGACTTCCCCAAGTTGACCCTGTTGGACCAAGTCAGCCTTCTTCAACTCACCTCTGTAAGGAAGAAGTATGACGTCGAGAAATGCATGTTCATGTCCAGCCTTCGAGATTGTCGGGAAGCTAGTATTATTATTTTTCTTTTTTTTTTTCTTATTCCATTTTCTTTTTGTTGTTTTGAGTTCTAACTAGATTGACATTTCTTTTTCAGCTTCTGCTGTTTCTATGGATAACATCAAGCTTCTGAAGGACTTTTTCCTGTCTCGGGAAAGCATGAGGGCGACCCTAGCGGCCTTTAAGACTAAAAAGACGGTGGCCGATATAACCCGGGAGGTCTTTCATGCGATGGACCCAGCAGCTGCAAACTGTTCTACTGCCCCTGCCCCTACTTTGGCATTGGTGCCTGCACAAGGGGGTTCTCGGTCTGCTGTCTCGAGGACGTCCATTCCTGCCAAAGCGCCGGATCCAGCCAAGAATTCGGTGGCTCCTTATCTAGTCTCTAACGATGTCTACACAGAATAACAATAAAAAACTTTAAAACTGCTCTAAGAATGGGAGAAGCTTTGAGTGCTAGCTCTCTACCTTTCCTACAAATTCTAGAGGCTCTCAAAAAGGTTTCTGTCAGCTTGACTCAGACTCTCATACGATGCTTTTTCATACTAAAACTCTAAAATTTCAGTATAATAATATATATTTATTTATTTAACTAATTAAATAAATAAATTACAATTATATTTCAGAACTTTAATAAATAATCCATATAAATATTAGACAATTTTAATTAAGTTCCTACTTAATTAATTAGATCGGAATCATAATTCTTTCAAATTATAATTTTATCCCAATGTCAATTTATATGCAATCAAGTCTTACTTGATTTAACTTCTCGTTTTATTTTCTCATGCAATTCTTTATGTGTGTGACCCATGAGATTCCGAATATGTTGGCAATAAATATAATTAATTAATTAATTAATTAATTTAAAGGTCAAGAACATTGTCTAGTAACATGTTAGTTCTATCTAAATATTCGGAATGTCAAAAGTAGTTTGACTTAACCTTTCAGTGCGTGGTTTGTCAGTGTAATTAATATATCTTCATCACAAATGTCCCGATTTAACATTTGATGCATAGAATGTGTCTGCAATATTAAATCATATTAGTTTTCATTTATTAGTCATTAACCGATTAAATGAAATTCCAAATTTCATTTGCTAATTTCATTCCACATTATACAAGGATTTCATGATCAATTCTAGCAGAGAACAAATAGAACATTCTCTAATTTAACTCAGGGTGATGAATCTTATCTCAATCATATAAACACTTTCATACAATTTCTAATATATCCAATTCATCCCCATTTGTTACTCAAGAACTAAGTAATGTATAAGATGAATCAAAATATAAAAGTACCTATATAAGATTATTTATTGATTTCAAGTCAAAGGATCACTTACACAACCATCACTTGAATAATCCATAGACGCATATGGATTTCTCAGGCGGGTCAATTAAGAGCTTAAAATAAGCACCTACATATTAGTTTTAAATAACTCACATATCTCAACCTATGAAATCATTTGCTTTCTCTAAAAGGAAAAAAACATAATATGCACTAGTCTCAACAGCTCTAATAATTGTTCAATCATGATAAGAATATCGACCATAAACATTTAGAAACATTACTTACATGCAATAGGAATCTCACAATTATAACCATATTATAATTTCTTTTATACAATAATATAATCTCATGGATTTTATCTTTATTCGAAGTTCAATTAAATTAACACTAAAGATAAATAACATGCTTTGTATAATGTATTTAAATACTTAAAATACATGAAAAAATATCTAACTACAATCAACAAATTGGTTTGTAGGACATATTACTAATAGTACTTTATGTAGGAAGGTGGTATATGATTTTTTAAGACGCACATAAATTTAAGCGTGATGCAAGTATGTGCTATCAAACCGTAGTATATTATTCAATCTTTAGAAATTCACATCTTAATAAAGAAATGTTAAAGATAATTTGGTATCTAGAGTAGATGGTAAATTGAAATAATGTGATAAATATGAGCTTAAATGAAGGAGCTCTTCAATTATCAAAAGTTTGATAATAATGTGATAAATATGAATTTATTGGAAATGTATTTGCAGGAATTTGAATGGTTTTACATTATTTAGATTAATTATTATTTTCAAGGTATTCCTTTTATAGATGGGTAATATTAAATCAGGAAGAATGATTATCAAAATTCGGTAATTTATTTAAATTAATAAAACTCATGTAGATTAATTAACATGCAATATTAATAATGTAATTAAAATGGGCAGTAAGTAATGTCAAGGTAGCTTGTCAAGGGTTTTTCATAGATTCATTAAAAAAAGTCTCACAACTCATACATATTAAATGGACATGTGAAATAAGAGAAAAATAGTTAAGAGTTTACCGGAGACGCTCTCGGTAAGGATCCTCAAATATTCAAGTTATATCTAAAGATTTCATAGTGGAAGTACCCTCTTATCAAGTTGCAAAAAGGGTTAGAAGAAGTAGAGGAAAAGTAACGCTGTCAAAATAGGTTGTCCGGCTCGGCCCGGCTTAGTCCGTATGAACTCGATCCCAAAACGAGCCGAGCCAAAAAAAGCCCTTTAAAAATCGAATTTTTAATATTTAGGCTTGGCTTGATTTGTAGCGAGCCCGCGGATGGGCACAGACACATCCATTTTTTCTTTTTTTAATTTGGATTGAGACTAAAAAAAAATGATTAAATTCACACTATTAACTAAAGTTACAAAAATTTTATATTACACCAACTATAATTAACAAATGAAGAAAGATATTATAATCAACAAATAAGTTTCGACTTCATATTTTTTTTATTTTTTTGTTTCTGTCAATCCAACCAAATACTATAATTACCTACTATATGATACCGTAATCATCCAAAGTATGTTATACGTTGTCACCATATGGTTGGACCACGTGGCAGAATCTTAATAAATTGTAACTCTTGGTCGCCTAGGTCTCACCCATAAGAGAAAAGACTCCGCCATCTGGATGATTGGTTCTTGGAACAATAGAAAGCTCGTCTCGTGTATTTGATTGAGCTTCTCGGGACATCTAGTTACCGTTAAAAGATGTTATACAACAGATCTCCATTACACCTACAATCACGGGATCTCTTATCCATTAACCAATATTAGTTGCATTTTTAGGAAAATTACTAAGTAAGCTTATCTTATTACATTATAAAAGTAAAGTATACACAGAGTTCAAGGTATGCATTCTAACATACTCTTTTCAAGCTCAAGTTTTTTATTTATACTCGTCATTCTTGAAAAATATACTGACTTGAGCGCTGGAATGGTTGCCTCTAGGTGCCTACTACATCACATTCTCCTTTTGCAGATTGACAAATCATTTTCAACTCTTTTTCAACCACATCACTTATCATGTATTACATCTTGGCAGAAATTAATATTGAAAATAATAAAAAATTCATAATTTTAACAACTTTTACAATTTAAAACCCTCAAATGAAAAAAAAAAACTTAACATATAATTAAACTAAAATCTAAATAAACGTTTAAATAATAAAATAAACTTACTAAAAACAATACCAAATAAGAAAATATCAATCAACATTATCTTTCTTCAAATCAACAATATTTGAATCTTGTTTGAGAATTAATATATATTCTCTATTTAGCTTTTTGTTGTCATTCACATCTTGATCTTCGTCTATAAAAAATAAAATTGATGAATAAAATAATGTTTTTTTAACTATTTTTAAAATAAATAGTCTGCAAACTCGTTCGGTTTGATCTGTACAGGCTTGATCCCAAAATAGACTGGGTAAAAAAAAGTTTGTTTTGAAAATGAACCTTAAATCTCTTATGCAGATTTGAAAAAAATATAGGTGACCCCAAGCTATCCGCGGACTCGAACCCATTTTGACAATACTAAAGATAAGGCAGAGAAAAAGAAAGTTAGGATTGTTAGACTCAAGGTCTAGAAAAGTTTGCCCACTTTTTCATTTACTGATTTTTTTTATTGAGAAATTTAGAATGTCCTTTAGTATATTCTCCTAGTGAGACCTATTATTTAATTTATTATTAGATATCCCCACTCCCTAATTATATCAAGTAAGTTAGACGATTAAAAATAGATTGGACAAAGAGAGTATATTCATTGTATTTATGTAAAGCAAGAAAAAAAATTCATACTGAACTACTTTGTGAAATGTAATATTCAATTGATCATGATTAGTATGACAAGTATAGTATTGTTTGTATGATATAATGCAGATAGATGCTTGTTTTCCTTGTTGGATTTTATGTTTGTAAAATAAAATTTAAATTTTGAGATATTTTCAAGAGAGTTTTTGGACCCTCTTTTTTTTTATTTGAACTTTTAAAAATTTCAAAATGTCAAGATTTTGTCTTAAATTTGAAGACTTTAACTTCTTTGAAAGTTTCGAGTTTTATTTGGTATGATGTACTACTTCAATTTGAGCTTTTCCTTTTTGAGGCCTTCTAGATGTAGAGATTTTCATTCTAATTTGAGCTCTTCTCCCAATGAGCACTTAGTTTATTATTACTTTTAGGTTTTTCTATTTAATTCTAAACGTTTTTTGTTCAATTTTAAAGCTTTTTAATTTGACATTTTTAGTGACCACTTATTTATTTAATTTGAGTTATTCTATTTAAGCTATTTTCTTAGTGAATACTTATTTATTTATTTTTGACCTCTTCCATTTGAACTCTTTTAGACTGTTAAATCTTTTTTTTAACTTTAAGCCCTTATATTTTGAAGCATTCCTTTCTTAGACATCCCATTTTTAGGTCTTCTACTTTGAGTTCTTCCTTTTGAGGTCTTCCTTTTTTAGGTCTTCTTTTCTGAGATCTTTCACATTGAAGTCTTCTTTTTTGACGTTTTCTTTTTGAGGTCTTCCTTCTTGATGTCTTTTTTTTATACCTTCTATTTTGCAGTCTTCCTTGTTGAGGTCTTCTTCCCCTCTCCCCCCCCCCTTTTTTGATACCTCTTTTTTGAGATCTTCCTTATTGAGGTGTTATTTCTTAAGACCTTCTATTTTGATGTCTTCTTTTTTAATACTTTTTTTTTATGAGGTCTTCCTTTTTGTGTTCTTCTTTCTTGAGATCTTCCTTTTTAGTCCTTTCACTTTGAGAACTTTTTTTTAAGACCTTTCTTCTTGACGTCTTCTTTCTTGAGACATTTTATTTTGAGGTCTTCTTTTCTAGACCTTCTTTCATGAGGTCTTCCTTCTTTAAATCTTTCTTCTTGAGGTCTTCTTTTTTGAGATCTTTCACTATGAGGTCTTCTTTTTTAGACCTTCTATTTTGAGGTCTTCCTTTTTGAGATCTTCAATTTTGAAATCTTCCTTAGACTCCCTAGATATTTAGATTTCTTATTTTAATTTTGAGCCTTTTCTTTAGATTATTTTAGATTTGTAGGCTTTCTATTTAATTTTTGAGTCCTTCATTTGGGTTCTTTCTCTCTCTCTCTCTCTTTTTGAGAGTTCTTGGCTTTTATTTAATTTTGTGCTCTCTAAGGGATTCTTAAAATGGCCCCTTGCTTCAAGCACAAATATCACATATTGTATCTTGAAGTAATTGTATCCTTCTCCTTTTTCACTTCTTTCTTTATATTTTCTTTTTTTTTTATTTTTTTTTAACATAAGGTTTTTTTTTCTTAAGTATTTTCATACCTCTTAGGAATTACTTAAGCTTGAAATGATGTCTAGATTCTTTAGTATTCTTTCTTCATTTGGAGATTGGTGTTAACTTGCAACTTAATTTTTGGACACAAGGGGTCTATTTCCGAGGCTAATGCCTAATAAGAGTTATAGTTTTTTGCACTCTTTCTTTAATTGGAGATTGATGCTAACTTGTAACTTGGTTTTTAGGTACCAATGGTCTATTTTTGAGGACTGTAACTAATGAGAGTTGGAGTTTTTAGCACTCTTTCTTCACTTGGAGGTAAGTGCTAACTTGCAACTTGGTTTTTGGGCACCAGGGGTCTATTTTTCTGGCTAGTGCCTAGCCAAAGTTGTAGCTTTTTACACTTTTTCTTCACTTGGAGGTCTGTGCTAACTTGCAACTTGGTTTTTGGGCATCACAGGTCTATTTTCGAGGCTGATGCCTAACCAGAGTTGTAGTTTTTTGCACTCTTTCTTCACTTGGAGGTTGGTGCTAACTTACAACTTGATTTTTGGGCACCATAAATCTATTTTTGAGGCACTCTTTCTTTACTTAGAGGTTGGTACTAACTTGCAACTTGATTTTTAGGCACCATGGATATATTTTCGTGGATGGTGCCTAACCAGAGTTGTAGTTTTTTGCACTCATTCACTTGGAGGTTGATGCTAACTTGCAACTTAGATTTTGGGCTCCAAGGATCTATTTCTGAGGCTGGTGTCTAACCAAAGTTATAGTTTTTTGTACTCTTTCTTCACTTGGAGGTCGATGTTAACTTGTAACTTAGTTTTTGGGTACTAGGGATCTATTTTCGAGACTAATGCCTAACCAGAATTGTAGTTTTTTTTTTTCACACTTTTTCTTTACTTGGAGATTGGTGCTAACTTACAACTTGTTTTTAAGCACCAATGGTCTATTTTTTTAGGCCAGTGCCTAATCAAAATTGTAGTTTTTTACACTTTTTCCTTATCCCTCTTGTGATAAATATATTGTGATGTTTTTTTGTTCTTGAGATATGTCTGCAAAATAAGGCTTATACACCATATTTATGAAGATAATATGTATTGTAGATTTAATAATATTTATCAATAAATGACATGCTGCATTACATGTTTAATTTCATATTTGGAAGGAAATGTAAATACTAGATTGGACTAACAATATTAACCTATACATTTCAAGAAGACTAGAAAGCAACATTTTTCATATGTCAATCTAGTAAAGAATTAAAGCATGCAATCATATGCATAAAAGTTACATGAAAGACTAATAATAATGTGAAAAAAAAAAACAATTTTCCATTTCAGGTTATTAGAGAAAGGTCAGGAAGTAATATTTCTTAAAAAATTCTTCCTTTTTTTTTTTGCATTCTTTTAGTTTTACATGTGTCTTGAGTTGATACAAATAATAACATGTTAGCAATATCTAGCAACTTGAGGTCTATTTATTTACTACTAAGGGATGGTATTTACACAGTGAAAAAAAAATATAGTTACTTAAACTAGAGCTTAAAAATGTAGTATCCAACATTTATCTTATCACAACTTTGCATGATGAATATTTCATAACATAATATACATACAGTGTGAATAAAATAATGTCATTTTGCGACTTCACTTGAATTAATAGCCTCTTTATGGAGCTAATCAATAGTGGCACTACTTAATTAATTAAACTTTTCCCAAATTCATACTACATAGGCATGGCTTTTAAAATGAAAAATTTTCTTCCCATAATAACTAGTATTCTATTTGCCAGTACACCAAATTTTCAAAGAGCTTAAGACAATTATAATTTAAAATAGGTTTGTCAAAGCATATGGTTTCACATGTGGCAATTAGTTGTCCACCAAATAATGACAAGGTTATAAAAACTTAATTTAATATCAATTTATAAATAAGGGTGGTGGCTATATTTTGTGAATAAAAGTTTAAGAAAAGCACTATTGAAACCTGTTGTCATTCTTTGAGATTTTTGTTCTTTCACTTGATGCTATATGGTGCCCAAACCCACTTGTTGAAGACCATTTGATGAGATAGGGTTCTAATCCAATCGTGTCAACTCATTGACCATTGACAGGTGGTCTTTCATACAAAATGGCAAAGTAAGTTCAAGTAGGAGAAAGACTATAGTTCGTGTGTGTCTCCTTCCTCAGGCAAAAATCAGGTAAACAAAGTAGTTATTTGTTAAGAAAACAATGTATGAAAAAATGAAATATAGTCTGAGTTGTGTCCTTTAGAATTATTTTGTAACCTCCCAAGATTAAATATACTCTTTTGAAAAAAATCAGGAACAGAACAAGACAACTAAGGCAACCCAGAAGAGCAGAGAAGAGATAGAGAGAATGGAGAAAGGTAGATATCTTTGATTTGTGAAAAATAAAGTCTATTTATAGCTGAAAAAAGAGCTGTTGGTGTTGTCAGAAAAATCAATAAGCTAACCGCTATAAAATCTATAAATGAACAGTATGCTAGAAAATCTCACAATAGCTATGAAAAATTTTGACTAAGTAAACAATAGTTGTTTATAGATAAGGTTTAAAAAATTAAATAATCAAAAAATAAAAATTTCACATCTTTATTTATTAGCACGTGCAAGGGGGACAAATCGATGGATTTGAACTAAAATTGATTTTTCAATCCAATCTCGTGTGTACGAGTCTTGCTCCTCTTCCTTGGTCTTTACAAGTCCAATAATAAAATGCCATTTATAAACCAAAGAAAAACTTTGTTTCTTTTCTACGTGGTAGAAAAAGCTTTTGAGATATATTAACTTTTACAACAATCCCCTATATATTTCAAAAGGTTTTTCTTTGCTGGGTTTAAGAGTTGAGTATATATGCTTCGAATCTAGTATCTTCTAGACTATGAACTAATCCTAGACTTATATGACCTAGCATACAAAGTAATTAGTGAAGTTCTTACTTCTATGAGCCAAATACACTTTTTGTAAGGTAAAATCTTATCAATCACATAACACTCAATAATTCTTGTTGTTGACGTTGTTTTCCACTAAATAGGTCATGCACGTGCCTGATAGTTCATAAGTGCTCTAGAGATTATGCCACAATCTCATAGAAGCTAACCCACTCTCCTTAATAAATCATTATTAGTTTTCTTCCTAAATGTTTAGTTAGAGATCAGCCAAATTCACTTCTGACTTTATATAATCAATGGAAGGAGTTCCATCTTTTAGCAACTGCTTAATCACATTAAACATTAGATGAATATATCTATTCTTACCATTGAAAGTTTTATTTTTTGCAATAGCTATTGTCGCTTGGCAATCACAACTGATAGAGATGGTGTTGGTTTTATTCTCAATAAAATATTTCCTAAGAAGTTTTTTAGCCACTCAATCTCAATTCTAGCTAATTTTAGAATAATAAACTATGACTCCATGGTGGAGTTAGCAATGATAATTTGTTTAGTTGATTTCTAAGTGATTGCACCACCTTTTAGAGTGAATAGATAACCACTGGTAGATTTTATTTCATTTGAATCTGAAATCCAGTTAGCATCAGTGTATTCTTCAAATACAGTGAAAAATCCACTATATAAGATACTATAGTTCATGGTACCTCTCAAATTTTATAACCGTTCTCTTATTTTTCCTTTAATTTATATCATGTAATTCATGACCCTTTTTTTTACCGAAAATCCGACAGAGTTTTCCCTAAAATATGGACTTAATTCCACCTGTAAATAGTAATATCACACTTCTATAAACTTCAACATTAACCCTCAAACTTTTTTTAACATCAATACAATTTCAATTCAGATCAAACACTTCATAAATCATCTTATTAATCTCAATACAAAAACTTATACTAATAACCCATATTTATACCAAAATTAAAATCTTCAAATATATCTAATTCAAACCATATACAACTTTATCTCTAAAACTTTATGTACATGCCATATTTTCAAAATTAAAATCTTCAAATATATCAAATTCAAACCATATATAACTTTATCTCTAAAACTTTATGTACATGCCATATTTCCAAAATTAACTTTAAATATAGTTAATGATGTAACTCTGACTGAATTGATGCAGATCTTGATCTACTGCTCCTTGGATCTACAACCTGCGCGAGGAAAAATAAATTCCTACGCGCTAAGCAAATTGATCAATGGTGCTCAACTTCTTCTTTTTTTTTTTAAATAAAACATTTAAATCAAAATTCATTTATCAACAATAAATCAAATAAATGACAATAAACTATATAGCAAATAATTTAAAATAATTCTAAATCATATTATTATTTCACATATATACAGATTTTAATTTCATAATCTTTTTCTTTTTCTTTATCATGTAAAAAGTTTTATTTTCTCTTAATACTTTTATTTATTATTTTTATTTTCTTTTTGGCCCCTATAAATTTGAATGGGACTATTAAGTCAGATAAGGAAAATATATCTGTAGGGCACAAAGTGTCAAATAACTGTGTGACTCAAAAGAGTCTATAACTGTAGCGGTAGACTATATCAACCGTACCTGTAGGGTACCAATCAGTGTAACTGTAGTACAGTACTGTAAGATCTGTATATAGCATGCCACACCCTTAAACTAACTCACAATTCCCACCAAACTTACTAGGGCCAGACTTTAAATAATTTATACATTTAAACATGGGGATAAAAACTTTCAATACAGTGTAACTTTCAATTATTCAAACTATAATGTTTTATCATATTACAACTCTACTTTTAAACATTATCATATCATGTAAATCTATTAATTTAATTCAACTACATAAATTACAAATTCATAATTTAATCCTTAATTAATTAACTACTATTATTATTATTATTTTTTTTTCTAATCTAATATCTTTTTCTATTTATCACGATACACTATATCTCATTTTTCTTTTTCTTTTAATTTTTATTTCTATCCAACAACTTTCTTTCAACCCTAATTTAACTAATTTACAACGTTTAACATAGTATTCCTTATTTAGACTAATAATTAATTTTTTTTTATTACTATATCTTAGCAAAATTACATCCCTATCAAAGAAAGTAGAGACATTCCACTTGGTCCACAACTTGAGTTTTGCTTAGATTACATATTAATTTCAAAATTTTATATTTATCAAATTTATCATTTCTTCAAACTTTAATTATGCTATATAACTAAAATATTATTCACTTGATCCAATTCTACTAAGGTAGTAAAATTTTCAAATAAAACCTAATTAACAAATTATTGAATTTATTCAAATAAAGTTGAGCACAAACCTTAAACCTTCCAAAATCTTTCACAAGCTTAAAATTTCTAATCTTCCTTTCCTTTCCCTTTAGAGTTTCCACTCTTCCCTTCCACTTCTTCTTCATGAAAAAAAACAAATAAATCATATTAATACAATATTCTTCATAAATATTTACATAAAAATTATAAGAAATATTTCTATATCAAAACCCCTAACATATCTTTTAAATTTTCAATATTTAGTTACTATTCACTCTCCCCCTCAACCTTGAATTTTCTCCTTATTCTTCCTCCTACCTTGAATTTTTAACTAGGAAAGGGACTTGGATGAGATGGGCTAGCAAGTTGGGTGGAAAATTGGAAGAAAATGGAGTAGAATTGAAAAGAAGAATTTTAGGGAAAAGATGGGAAGGATGAACGGGATTTTTTTTTTTTTGGAAGAAGATGGCCTCTTCTACTCTTTTCTTTTCTTTTCTTTTTTTTTTTTTTACAAAATTAATTTAGTTAAGTGTCTAGTATTGAGCCACTTATCTTTAAATTAAATTTTAATTTATCTTTTCTTCTTTTTTTTATTTTTTATTCTTTTTCTTTTTATTTTTATTTTTTATTATCATTATTATTATTCTATTTTTGGGATGTTTACAACTCTACCCCTCTTATAAAAATTTCATCCTCGAAATTTTACCTGTATTAAAGAGATGAAGATACTGTGTTTTCATGTCATCTTGGCTCTCCCATGTTGCTTCTTCTACTTTATGATTCCTCCATAGGACTTTAACAAGTGGAATTCTTTTATTTCTCAACTCTTTTATCTCTGTTGCTAGAATTTTCACAGGTTCTTTTTCATATGACAAGTCTGGCTGTATGTCCACAAATTCCGCTGGGAGGACATGAGAGAGATCTGACCTGTATCTTCTAAGCATAAAAACATGAAAGACATTGTGTATCTTGTCAAGTTCTGGTGGTAAGGCTAGCTTGTAGGCTACCGATCCTACACGTTCCATAATTTCATAAGGACAGATAAACCTAGGACTCAGTTTGCCCTTTTTGCTAAATCTTAGCACTTTCTTCCAAGGTGAAACTTTAAGGAAGACTTTATCGCCCACTGAAAACTCTATATTCTTTCTTTTTTTTTATCTACATATGACTTTTTTCTGTCTGATGCTGCCTTTAACCTCTCCTTGATGATCTTAACCTTTTCTTCTGTTTGTCTTATCAAGTCAGGACCCACAAGCTTATCTTCACTTAGCTCTGTCCAGCATAGAGGAGTCCTGTATTTCCACCCATACAATGCTTCATAAGGTGCCATTTTAATGTTGGACTGGTAGTTGTTGTTGTAAGCAAATTCCATTAATGAAAGATACTTTTACCAGCTTCCTTCAAATTCAATAATACAACTCTTTAACATGTCTTCTAAGATCTGAATTACCCTCTCTGACTGTCCATCTGTTTGGGGATGAAAAGTTGTACTGAAGTTCAATCTGGTACCCAAGGCTTCATGCAATTTCTCCCAAAATCTTGATGTAAACCTCGGGTCTCTGTCAGATATGATAGAGATAGGTATGCCATGCAGTCGTACTATCTTGTTTATGTACAATTTTGCTAATTTTTCAAGGGAATAATATGTTCTGACAGGTAGAAAATGTGCAGACTTTGTCAATCTATCAACAATCACCCATACAACATCTTTCTTTCTTGGTGTGAGTGGCAGACCAGTGACGAAATCCATAGTAACTCGATCCCATTTCCATTCTGGTATAGAGATTGGTTGTAGCAAACTAGAAGGAACTTGGTGCTCTGCTTTTACCTGCTGACAGGTTAAGCATTTCGAAACAAACTCTGCTATGTCTCTTTTTATTCCTGGCCACCAATAGTTTTTCTTCAGATCTTGATACATTTTGGTACTACCAGGATGCATTGCGTATGGACTACTATGAGCCTCTTCAAGTATACTCTTCCTTAACTTAGTTATGTCTGGCACACATATTCTGTTTTGGTAATATAAGCAACCATCGGCTTTAATTTCAAACCCATTATCCTTCCCTTCCTGTATTTGTCTTACCTTCACTGCAATATCCTTATCTTCCTTCTGAGCTTCCTGGACTTGTTGAAGCAAACTGGGCCTAACTTTCAGTTCTGCAATAACAGCTCCATCTCTAGCCAATGTCAAGTGAGCATTCATAGCTTTGAGTGCAAGAAAATATTTTCTGCTAAGAGCATCTGCCACCACATTTGCCTTGCCAGGGTGGTAGTCAATAATACAATCGTAGTCTTTTAACAGCTCTATCCATCTCCTTTGTCTCAAATTTAACTCTTTTTGAGTTGGCAAGTACTTTAGGCTTTTATGATCCGTATAAATATAACACTTTTTACCATATAAGTAATGCCTCCAGATCTTTAATGCAAAGACTATGGTTGCTAATTCTAAATCATGAGTGGGATAGTTTCTTTCATGTGGCTTTAATTGTCTGGAAGCATAAGCAACAACTTTTCCATCTTGCATTAACACGCAACCAAGTCCATTGTGAGAGGCATCACTATAAATCACAAAGTCCTTACCTCACACTGGTTGTGTAAGGACAGGTGCCTCTGTGAGCATAGCATTTAATCGATCAAAACTGGCCTGACACTTGTCATTCCATTCAAACTTGACATTTTTCTACAACAACCTTGTCAGTGGAGCAGCTATTTGAGAGAATCCTTTTACAAACCTTCTGTAATAACCGGCTAACCCCAAAAAGCTTCTGACTTCTGTAATGTTCTTAGGTAGCTTCAATGCAAGGATTCTCTCAAATACTATGCTCACAGAAAAGATACTACATTTGCTGAAAAGATACTACTATGAGCCTTCTGCAGATACTACATGTCCCAGAAAAGATATTTCATTCAGCCAAAATTCACATTTGCTGAATTTAGCATAAAGCTGTTTCTCCCTCAGCGTTTGTAACACAATTCTCAAGTGCCTATCATGCTCTTCTTTTATCTTTGAATAGACTAGAATGTCATCTATGAACACAACAACAAACTGGTCTAAGAAAGGGTGAAAGATACGATTCATCAAGTCCATAAATGCAGCTGGAGCATTAGTTAATCCGAATGGCATAACAAGGAATTCATAATGCCCATATCGAGTCCTAAACGCAGTCTTTGGAATATCTGCATCCTTTACTCTGAGCTGATAATAACCTGATCTTAGGTCAATTTTAGGAAAGACACCCGCTTCCTTTAGCTGATTAAACAAATCATCTATATGGGGCAGTGGATATTTATTTTTGATGGTCACCTTGTTGAGTTGTCTGTAATCCACGCACAGTCTCAGCGAACCATCCTTCTTCTTAACAAATAGCACTGGTGCACCCCAGGGAGAGATACTAGGGCGTATGAAACCCTTATCAAGTAATTCTTGTAGCTGCACTTTTAATTCTTTTAGTTCTGTGGGAGCCATCCTATAGGGAGCAATTGATATGGGTGTAGTGCCTGGTACAACTTCTATGGAAAATTCTACTTCTCTTTCTGGAGGTAATCCTGGTAATTCGTCTGGAAAGACGTCAGAGAAGTCGCAAACAGTAGGTATATCTTGTACAATAGGTTTCTCCTTTGTAGCCTCCAAAACACAGGCTAAGTATGCCTCACAACCCTTTCTTATCATTCTTCTAGCTGCAGTAGCAGAAATAATATTGGAGAGAAAATCTGATCTCTTGCCCACAACTACTACTTCTTCACCATCCGGTGTCTTTAGCGTGATTCTCTTCTTTCTACAATCAACTATAACCTGGTGTCCAAACAACCAATCCGTTCCTAGAATCACATCAAACTCTTGAAAAGGTAATTCAATCAAATCTCCATGAAAAATGTGACCGTGAATCAAGATGGGGCAATCTTTAAATACTTTACTGACAACTACACTGTGGCCAAGAAGATTAGTTACTACTATATCTTGGTCTAGTATGTCTGCTTGTAGTTCTTTTTTATTTGTGATAGGTATGCAAATATAAGAGTGTGTGGAACCAGGATCTATTAAAGCATGAACAGACTGGCCAAAGATAGAAAATATACCTGTAACGATCCGAAAATCGGATCGCTACCGGCGCTAGGATCCAGATCGGCTTAAGGTCGCTGGGACCCGTAGCAAGCCAAACATACATCCTGTGAACCTGTTTAATCCCATACATGATCAACAACATACATAAAATTTAAAACTTTTCTTTCATTCATTCTCTCATACACCAAACTCAACCTGTGCATGCACTAAACATAAACATAACCATAAACATTGACCCCTCTTTGGGATCTCATCAATGCCCCAATGGGTGACATAACATGTGTTGAGTTGGTTTACATAAACATCATAAAACATCTAAGATCATGTATTAAAAGGGATAACAATACTCTATGGTCAAGCACACCTCTAACATCCATGAACATCTTTACATTACATTTCTATACTGTACTTATACATAACATCTCAACATTTTTCATGTCCACACTATCTATTACATAATTAAGACTTCATTACTCTTGCTGACCTCCTGGTCTACCCGGTACCTGCAAGCCTGGGGGTTAAGGGAGAGGGGTGAGCTATAAAGCCCAGTGAGCAGAATAATAAAAACATTATATTAACATTTCATGCTCTCATGGCATGCATCACATCACAAACATATCACATCAAGGATGAACTTGTCACCAGTAGCCCTCTACATATCCAATAGTGCCAGAACGTAGAATGGGTCCTGGTCTTTCTCTTACATAGTGCCAGCGAACGTAGAATGGGTCCCACTGGTCTTTCATTCCATACCGTACATATCATATCGTCACATCATAGGTCAAGGGCTATGGATCATCCAACGTTCATCCACATCAACAATAAAATATGCAATGCAACATATTCATGAATTCTAATGCAAACAACCTAGTATATCTCATGGTATTAATGATGCGTGAATCATGCTAAAATGTCCATTATTTACTTTAAAACGTAATGAGTTATTCCACTCACCTCTGGATAGCTCTGACTAGACACTGGAGCAGCTGACTCACTGCTGGGGTCCTCGGTTCCTCGGGTCCGAACCTACACAGGTGGACTCAAATGAGGGACCAAACATACATGAACATAACTCTAAACTACTCCCCAAAACCCCCTAGAACATCATGAAACAATCATAGAAAAACATGCAAAGGAAGGCTGGACAGGGCACTTTCGGCGGCAGGTTCGGCGGCCGAAAGTCCCTCCAGAGCCGAAAGTCAGGCAGGTTCGGCGGCACCTTCGGCGGCCGAAACTCCCAGACAGTGACGAAACTCATGCATGTTCGTCGGCACTTTCGGCGGCCGAAACTGCCCTCCAGAGACGAAAGTTCTCTTTCGGGGGCAGGCTTCGGCAGCCGAAGGCTGCCTCCACAAGCGGGTTCGGCGGCCGAAAGTTCCTTCGGCGGCCGAACCTGAGTTTCTCCAAAGTGGCAAAAACTCAGCTCCAACATGCACAAACGCCTCCCAAACCTTTCAAACATGCATAAACCTATTCTACAACACTCCCAATCATACACAATCAAGCATACAAGTTCATAGGGGTCTCAAACTAGCCTAAACCCCAACTACAACACATCAAACATACCCACATGCTCATGAACCCACATTAAACCCATAAACTCAAAACAACCTAAACATGCGTTTCTACTCCATAAACTTGTATAAAACTTGTTTAAAACACATCAAAAGCTAGAGATCGACTCTTACCTCTTGAAGATCGAAAGTAGAGGCGATCTAACTTGGAGTTGGGAGAGATTTAGCTCCTTGGGTCTCCAAGCTCAAAACTTGCTCTTTTTCTCAAAAACCTTCAAAACAAAGTGAAAACTAGTGAAAATCGTGAAAGATTTGAAGAAAGGAACTCAAGATCGGTGAGGGGTGGCGGAGAGCTCACCTTGGCCGAAAATGGGGGAAAAGCTCGCCCGTTTTCGGCTAAGGGACCCCTTTATAGGTGGCTGGCCAGGCCATATTCAGGAGCCGAACGTGCCTCCGCATGCATGCCATGTTCGGCGGCCGAACATGAGGTTCGGCGGCCGAACTTGGACTTCCCTCACTTATGCTTTCGGGGGCCTAAAGCACTCCCGAAGTGCATGCATGTTCGGCGGCCGAACTTGAGGTTCGGCGGCCGAACCTGAGTTTTCCTCCAAGGCTATTTTTCATACAAAAACTCATTTCTTACTTGGTTAAAACCATGAAATACTTTAAAACATTTTATAAAAGCATGGTTTTACCTTTCTAGAGGTCTCCGACACCCGAGATTCCATCGGACGGTAGGAATTTTGATACCGGAGTCTAGCCGGGTATTACAATACCCATGATAACATCTGGGGAATCCTGATCCTCTCTGGCTTTGATGGCATAGGCTCTGGTAGGTGCTCTAGATTCTGGTCTATCCACAGTCTCTGACACTCTTTGACTAGAGGTACCTATTGGCTCACCTCGACCTTTGCTTCTGGTCTTTTGAGTTACTGGTGTAGTTCTTTCTATTGCTGGTGCTGAGGTTGTCTGCTTCTTAGGACAATCCCTCATAATGTGATCCATAGAGCCACATATGAAACAGGCTCTCGTCAGCAGTCTGCAAGTACCAGTATGTCTCCTTCTACAGTGGTTGCACTCTGGTGAAAGGCTTCTTCCTAAGCCTCCTGAACTGGCCACAGAAGCAGTCTGTCGAACAAACCCACTTGCTAAACTCTGAGTTGATTTTTGGCCTTGCTTTTGAGACTGGCTTGATCTAGCAGGTTGAAAATTTTTCTATCTCTTACTAGAGTCCTGTGAAGCTATCATCTGTCCTTAACTCTGATTCTGACTGTAAGTCCTTTTTTGCTGGCTCCTTTGTCTTCTACTATGGTCTTCTTCCCTCACTTTCTCTACATTTAAGGTTGCATTTACTAGTGCTGAAAAATCTCTGATTTGAAGGGTAACTAGAAGCATCTTGATCTCGATGTTTAACCCTTACTCAAATCTTTTACATTTTGCCTCATCTGTAGGAATAATCTCCCTGGCATATCTGCTCAATCTAATAAACTCTCTTTCATACTCAACTACTGTCATACGTCCCTGCCTCAAATAGATAAAACTCCCCTTTTCTCTCCTCCATATAAATGTCTCCTACATATCTTTTTCTGAACTCATTCAAGAAAAACTCTCATGTCCTTTGTATTGGTTGCACTGTCTATGCCACAGTGTCCCACCATTGGTAGGCTTCTTCTTTCAGTAGTGACACTGCACATACGAGACTATCTTCTGGGGAACACTGTAACTATTGAAGCACCCTATCTGTACTTTGCAACCAATATTCTACTGCAGATGCATCATCTTCCTTTCATCCTTTAAATTCTGTAGCAATGTACTTTCTCAATTTATCAATAGGCGGCCTGGCTGGTGCTGGTGTAGGAGCCGATGATGGAACTATAGTTGGCTGAGCTACTCCAGGCACCTGCTTGAAAATCTCTGTTAATTGCTGCAATAAGACCTCCTGCTCTGGCCTTCTAGCACCAGGAGGAGCCTGTGGCGGTGCATGGCCAATGGCTTCAGTCGATACATGACTTTCTACCTCTTCTCCGACTTGAAATTCTCTCCGTTCTTCAGTCATCCTATAATATTAAAATTCATAAATAGATCTGCATCAGAGTTACACCAGAGTTACATTATATCTTTAATATATATGGCATGTGCATGTTCCTATACCTAACTATTTACCCACATACTGCCTAGAGTCGACTAAACCTGCTCTGATACTACTAAATGTAACACCTCCTACCCGGTTATTTTATTAACTGAGCCGGAGACAGTACATTTTGTAACCGTTCTCTTATTTTTCCTTTAATTTATATCATGTAATTCATGATCATTTTTTTTACCGAAAATTCGGCAGAGTTTTCCCTGAAATATGAACTTAATTCCACCTGTGAATAGTAAAATCACACTTCTATAAACTTCAACCTTAACCCCCAAACTTCTTTTAACATCAACACAATTTCAATTCAGATCAAACACTTCATAAACCATCTTATTAATCTCAACACAAAAACTTATACTAATAACCCATATTTATACCAAAATTAAAATCTTCAAATATATCTAATTCAAACCATATACAACTTTATCTCTAAAACTTTATGTACATGCCATATTTTCAAAATTAAAATATTCAAATATATCAAATTCAAACCATATACAACTTTATCTCTAAAACTTTATGTACATGCCATATTTCCAAAATTAACTTTATATAAAATTTACAAAATATACTCCAATATAGTTAATGATGTAACTCTGACTGGGTTGATGCATATCTTGATTTACTGCTCCTTAGATCTACAACCTGCGCGAGGAAAAATAAATTCCTACGAGCTAAGCAAATTGCTCAGTGGTGTTCAACTTCTTCTTTTTTTTTTAAAATAAAATATTTAAATCAAAATTCATTTATCAACAATAAATCAAATAATTGACAATAAACTATATAGCAAATAATTTAAAATAATTCTAAATCATATTATTATTTCACATATATACATATTTTAATTTCATAATCTTTTTCTTTTTCTTTATCATGTAAAAAGTTTTGTTTTCTCTTAATACTTTTATTTATTATTTTTATTTTCTTTTTGGCCCCTATAAATTTGAATGGGATTGTTAAGTCAAATAAGAAAGCTATATCCGTAGGGCACAAAGTGCCAAATAATTGTGTGACTCAAAAGAGTCTATAACTGTAGCGGTAGAGTATATCAGCCGTACCTGTAGGGTACCAATCAATATAACTGTAGTGCAGTACTGCAAGATCTGTATATGGCATGCCACACTCTTAAACTAACTCACAATTCCCACCAAACTTACTAGGGTCAGACTTTAAATAATTTATACATTTAAACATGGGTCAAAAATGTTCAATACAGTGTAACTTTCAATTATTCAAACTATAGTACTTTATCATATTACAACTCTGCTTTTAAACATTATCATATCATGTAAATCTATTAATTTAATTCAACTACATAAATTATAAATTCATAATTTAATCCTTAATTAATTAACTACTATTATTTTTATTATTATTATTTTTTTCTAATCTAATATCTTTTTCTATTTATCACGATACACTATATCTCATTTTCCTTTTTCTTTTAATTTTTATTTCTATCCAACAACTTTCTTGCAACCCTAATTTAACTAATTTACAACGTTTAATATAATATTCCTTATTTAGACTAATAATTAATTTTTTTATTACTATATCTTAGTCAAGTTACATCCCTATCAAAGAAAATAGAGACATTCCACTTGGTCCATGACTTGAGTTTTGCCCAAATTACATATTAATTTCAAAATTTTCTATTTATCAAATTTATCATTTCTTCAAACTTTAATTATGCTATATAACTAAAATATTATTCATTTAATCTAGTTCTACCAAGGTAGTAAAATTTTCAAATAAAACCTAATTAATAAATTATTGAATTTATTCAAATAAAGTTGTGCACAAACCTTAAACCTTCCAAAATCTTCTACTGGCTTAAAGTTTTCTAATCTTCCTTTCTTTTCCCTTTAGAGTTTCCACTCTTCCCTTCCACTTCTTCTTCATGCAAAATAAACAAATAAATCAAATTAATACAATATTCTTTCATAAATATTTACATAAAAATTATAAGAAATATTTCTATATCAAAACCCCTAACATACCTTTTAAATTTCCAATGTTTAGTTACTATTCACTCTCGCCCTCAACCTTGAATTTTCTCCTTGATTCTTCCTCCTACCTTGAATTTTTAATTAGGGAAGGGACTTGGATGAGATGGGCTAGCAAGTTGGGTGGAAAATTGGAAGAAAATGGAGTAAAATTGAAAAGAATAATTTTAGGGAAAAGATGGGGATGGATGAACCGGATTCTTTTTTTTTTTTTTTGGAAGAAGATGGCCGCTTCTACTCTTTTCTTTTCTTTTCTTTCTTTTTTTTTATTTATAAAATTAATTTAGTTAAGCGGCTAGTATTGAGCCAATTGTCTTTAAATTAAATTTTAATTTATCTTTTCTTCTTTTTTTCTATTCTTTTTCTTTTTCTTTTTCTTTTTTTATTATCATTATTCTTATTTTATTTTTGGGATGTTACAGGTACTCACTAATTTGATATCGAAATGTCCAAATTTACTTAGAATTTTTTCAATGTAGTGCTCTTGTGATAGTATTATACTATCATTCTTCCTTATATTTCTAACACCCAAAATTATGTTTGCTTCAACCATATCTTTTATATTAAATTTAGAAGTAAAAAAATTTTTGTTTTACAAGCTACATCATAACTCGTACCAAATATAAGCATATCATCCACATATAAACAAATAATTACAAATTCACCATTTATAAGTTTTTTATATATACTTATCAACTTCAACCGAAGAAAAGCCATCATTCAACAGAACTTAGTCAATCAAATATCTCATGCGTCTGTTTAGGTACTTATTTTAAATCATATAAGAATTTAAGAAGTTTGCAAACTATATTTACTTGACCAGAAATAACATAAACCTTAGGTTGTACCATATAAATTTCTTCTTCCAAGTCTATATTTAAAAAACTGTTTTAACATTCATTTGAAGAATAAAAAGTTTATGCATAGAGATTAAAGCAATTAATACTTAAATAGAAGAAATTCTAACCACAAGGGCAAATATGTCAAAATAATCTATATCTTTTTTTTAGTAAAACCTTTTGTCACTAATATTGTTTTATACTTTTCAATTAACCCATCTGGGTTACATTTCCTTTAAAAATCCATTTGCAACCAATAATTTTAGCTCTTGTAGGCAAGTTTACGAAAATCCAAGTACTATTTTGAGTAATAAAATCAATTTCAGCTTTAATCGCTTCTTTCTGAAAAGGAACTTCAAAAAATTTAATAGAATTAGAAAAACTTACAGGGTCATTTTCAAAAAGATAAGTGTAAAAGTTATTTCCAAAAGAAGTGTATTTTCTTTATCTTTTACTTCTTCTTAAATCTTCATTATTATTTTGAAAATCATTTTCATAAATATGTTCATTGGGTACATGTGAAATTTTCTCAACTTTTAAAGGAAAATATGTTCAAAAAATTCGGCATTTTTTGTCTCAATTATAATATTACAATCAAGCACTATGTTCAGCATAACCTATAACACATGCAATAAGAAGTTTTTAGACCTATTTTTCATTTTTTAGGATAAAAAGCATTACTTTAGTAAGACACCCCCACACTTTTAAATATTTTAAATTAGGTGTACCTTTCCAAAATTGATAGGATATTTACTAATTTTCTTATAGGGTATCATATTTTCTATCTGACAAGCAGATAGTAAAGTTTCCACCCAAAGGTTATTAGGTAATGAAGAACTTATTAATAAAGCATTCATCATTTCTTATAATATTTTATTTTTTCTTTCCTCTACTCCATTTGATTTTGGTGAATAAGATATAGTAAATTCATGAATTATTCATTTTTTTCATAATAGTCATTAAATAAGGTATATTCACCACCTATATCTGATCTAATCCTTTTTATTTTTTCTATTTAATTGATTTTTTTTACTTCAGTTTTGTATATTTAAAATATATCAAAAGTTTCATCTTTGTTTCTAAGCAAATATACTTTAGTATATCTAGAATAATCGTCAATAAAAGTTACATAATATTTATTACTATCTCTAGTCATCATTGGTTTTAAATCTCTCAAGTCTGTATATATTAAGTTAAGCAATTCAGATTCTCTATATGTAATTGGACATGGTTTCTTAGTTAATTTAGATTCCACACAAATCTCACATTTATTTAAATATATATGACTAATAGCAGATATTATACTAAGATATTACATTTTTTTAATATAAGAAGTACTAACATGTCATAATCTAATATGCTATAAATCAAAAGAGTCAATCAAATTAACAGAAAGAAGATATATTTTCATTCATTATTTTAGAAATATTGAGAACAAAAAGTCTCTAATTACAATAACCATTCCCAACAAAAATACTATTAGTCAGTACAATCTCGTTTCACTCAAAAGACACTTTAATCTCAGTCTTTCCCAATAAAGTTATAGAAATTTAATTAGCTCTCATGTTAGGCACATGAAGAATTTCATTAAGTGTCAAGGTCTTGCCAGATGTGAGTTTGAGAAGAACCTTCCCTTTTCCAAAGATACGTGTAGTCCTAGAATCACCTAGATACTGTAACGACTCGGAAACCGGACCGTTACCGGCGCTAGGATCCAGATCGACTTAAGGTCGCCGGGACCCGTAGCAAGCCTACTATACATCCTGTATACCTGATAAAATCCTATACATGATCATACATTTTCATAAAAACTTTAACTTTTCATCTACCAAGCTTGACCTGTGCATGCGTCATAACTGTATACATAAAACCCCTTACTGGAGCCCTCATCAAATGCTCCATTTAGGTCAACATCTCATATGTCAAGCCTGGTTCAACATATCTCATCATTAAAACATTTCCATAAAGATCATGTACAACAGGGATTTACAATAAACATTAGGGCCAAACACAATACTAATCCTCATTACAATACTTTACATTACATTAAAACTCTATTACATATACAATCTATTACATATACAATGCCTTTACCCTTGCTGACTTCTTATGCTATCTCTGACCCTCCAACCTAGGGGTTAGGGGAAAGGGGTGAGCTACTAAAGCCCAGTGAGCAGAACGGTAAAATAATTTTAATAACATATGCTTTCATGAAATGCATCACATCACAAACAATTCACATCAAGGATGGACTTGTCACCAATAACCCTTTACTTATCCAATTGTGCCAGGGGCATAGAATGGGCCTCACTGGACTTTCTCTTAAACATGACGTAACATAACATGTCCAATATGCCAGGGGCGTAGAATGGGCCTCACTGGTCTTTCTCTCACATCGTGTCAGGGGCGTAGAATGGGCCTCATTGGACTTTCATACCATATCATAACATATCATATCGAGGGCTAGTGGGTCATCCAATATCCATCCACATCAACATCATATTATGCAATGCATCATATTCGTGAATTCTAATGCAAAACAACCTATCATGGCATTCGTGATGCATGAACGTACTAAAAATTTCATTTACTTTAAAACATAGTTCAGTTCTACTCACCTCTGGCTGATGCTGGACTGACTCTGAAACAACTAACTCTACTGGCCTCCTCGGTTTCTTGGGTCCGATCCTACGCAGGTGGACTCAAATGAGGGACCAAACAAACTCTAACATGACTCTAAACAACTTTCCAAAAATCCCCTAAAACATCATCAAAACATGCATAGAAAACTAACAAAGGAAGGCTGGACAGGAGACTTTCGGCGGCAGGTTCGGCGGCCGAAAGTCCCTACAGATCCAAAAGTCAGGCACTTTCGGGGGCAGGGTTCGGCGGCCGAAAGCCTTCACAGATCTGAAAGTCACTAACCTTCGGGGGCAGGTTCGGCGTCCGAAACTCCCCTCCCCTAGCAGGTTCGGCGGCCGAACCTGGATCCTCCTGGGTGGCAGAACCCAATTCTGCCATCCCACATTCAGCCATCCAAACTTCCCAACACACATCCATCTATTCTAAAACATGCATAAACACATTTTCAAGCATAGGGGCATAAAACTAGCCTATACCCCAACAAACATCACATTTAACATACATTTATCATTAAACTAACATAAACCCTAACATTCTAGATCTACTCTAGACATGCATTAACCACCCTTAAAAACCCCTTAAAACTTACTTAAAACATAAAAGAAGGTGAGGATCTACACTTACCTCTTGAAGATTGAGAGGAGAGGTGTAACGACCCGAAAACCGGACCGCTACCGGCGCTAGGATCCAGATCGACTTAAGATCGCCGGGACCCGTAGCAAGCCTAACATACATCCTGTATACCTGTTAAATCCCATACATGATCATACAAATACATAAAACTTTAAACTTTTTCTTTCATTTACCAAGCTAAATCTGTGTATGCACAAACTCATAATCATAAAACCCCACACTGGAGCCCTTATCAAATGCTCTAATGGGGTAACATATCATACATTAGCTTGGTTTACATAACATCATAAAACATTATATAGATCATGAACAAAAGGGATTTACTATAACTCTAGGGTCAAGCACAATTCTAGTTCTCATAAACATAACTGAACAATACCTTACATCACAATATTACAATACATTATCTTTCATGTCCACTTCTAACTATTACATAAAACATGACTCCTTTACTCTTGCTGACTTTCTAGTCTATCCCGCACCTGCAAACCTAGGGGTTAAGCGAAAGGGGTGAGCTACTAGAGCCCAGTGAGCAGAATAGTAGAACATTACATTAAAATTCATGCTTTCATGAAATGCATCACATCACAAACAAATCACCTTAAGGATGAACTTGTCACCAATAGCCCTCTACATATCCAATAGTGCCAGGACGTAGAATGGGTCTCTGGTCTTTTCCTTACATAACATATCATAACATTCCAATGTGCCAGGGATGTAGAATGGGTCTTCCTGGACTTTCTCTTATATAGTGCCAGGGACGTAGAATGGGTCTTCCTGGACTTCCATACCGTATCATCATCATATCATATCATTCCATACGAGGGCTTAATGGATCATACAATGTTCATCCACATCAACATCATATTATGGAATGCAACATATTCGTGAATTCTAATGCAAACAACCTAATATATCTCATGGCATTCGTGATGCATGAACATGTTCAAAATTTCTTTATTTACTTTGCAACATAAAGAGTCATTCTACTCACCTCAGGCTAGCTCTGAAAAGACTCTGAAGCAGCTATCTCACGGCTAGGGTCCTCGGTTCCTTAGGTCCGAACCTACACAGGTGGACTCAATAAGGGACCAAACATACATGAACTTGACTCTAAACATCTCCCCAAAAACCCCCTAAAACACCTTAAAACAATCATAAAAAATATGCAAAGGAAGGCTGAACAGGGCACTTTCGGCGGCAGGTTCGGCGGCCGAAAGTCCCTCTAGAGCCGAAAGTCATGCACCTTCGGCGGCACCTTCGGCAGCCGAAAGTGCCTTCCAGATCCGAAACTCATGCATGTTCGGCGGCAGGTTCGGCGGCCAAAACTCCCATCCAGAGCCGAAAGTCCAACTTTCGGGGGCAGGGTTCGACAGCCAAAACATGCCACCACAGGCAGGTTCGGCGGCCGAAAGTGCCTTCGGCTGCCGAACTTGAGTTCTTCCAAAGTGGCATAACTCAGCCTCCTCATGCACATTTTGCCTCCCAAAACTTTCAAACATGCATTTAGCTATTCTACAACATGCATACACAAGCAAACAAGAATATAGAGGTCTCAAACTATCCTAAACCCCAACAATCAACACAAAGCATATACACATACAACATACATTATCCATAAACTCAACATTAACCCTAACAACAATCAACTAACGTAAACATGCATTTCTACCCCATAACCCCTCATAAAACTTGTTTAAAACATGGAATAAGCTAAAGATCTACCCTTACCTCTTGAAGATCGAGAGGGGAGGCGACCTAAACTTGGAGAAATGGAGGAAGAAAGCTCCGGGGTCTCCAAGCTTCAAATCTTGATCTTAGCTCCAAAAATCTTCAAAACCAAGTTAAATAACTCACAAAAACATGAGAGACTTGAAGGAAGAACACAAGATCGACAAGGGAGAATGAAGACTCACCTTCGCCGGAAATGGGAAGAGAAAACTCGCCCATTTCGGACAGGGGACCCCTTTATAGGTGGCTGGCCAGGCCACTTTCGGGGGCCTAACGTGCCTTCGCATGCATCCCATATTCGGCGGCCGAACATGAGGTTCGGCAGCCGAACCTGGGTCCTTCCTTCATTCTCTTTCTTTCTTTTCTATAAAACTTTTACTCAATTTCTTTCTTCATAAAAACCATAAAATACATGAAAACATTTTATAAAAACATGATTTTACCCTTCTAGAGGTTTTCGACACTCGAGATTCCACCGGACGGTAGGAATTCCGATACCGGAGTCTAGCCGGGTATTACAAGAGGTGATCCAAACTTGGAGATTGGGAGAAATCGAGCTCCGGGGGTCTTCAAGCTTCAAAACTTTGATCTTAGCTTAAAATCTTCAAAACAAAGGTGAAAACTCATAAAAACTTGAAGGAAAAGAAGGAAAACACAAAATCAACCAAAGGAGGGCGAAATCGCACCTATGCCCGAAAATAGAGAGAGAAAACTCGCCCATTTTCGGACAAGAGGCCTTTTATAGGTGGCTGGCCAGACCACCTTCGGGGGCCAAAGGTGTTTCCGCAAGAGCCCAATGTTCGGCGGCCGAACCTGGCTTTTCTCTCCTTGGTCTTTTCTTTCAAAACTCAATTTCTTTCTTCATTAAAACCATAAAAAACATATAAAAACATTTTAGAAAACCTTTATTTTACTCTTCTAGAAGGTTCCGACATCCGAGAAATTCCAGATTCCAACGGAGATTCCGCCAGAAGGTAGGAATTTCGATGCCCGGGTCTAGCCAGATATTACAGATACGCATGTTCTTCTCCTTCTGATCAAACATAATTTGGCCACATTTTTATTATCTTTCTTACTGTCTAATTACACATTTTTTCAGCTTAATTTATGTTTTTGTGATGTTTTTGTAGAAAAGGAAGAAAATGAAAAGTTGGAGAAAAAGTGCAGAAAAGGCTGGAAAATTGATTGGGTCAAAGTGATTTGGCCAAATCACTCGCAGGAAGCTGAAGCAGGAAATTGAGACTGACTTGCAGGAATGATCTGGGCAAGCGATTTGGGAAAATCTATGCCCAAATCAAACTAACGCAGAGGAGGGCAGCAGCGCGGGAAAAAGGAAAATTTCAAATTTCAAAAGTATTGAAGTCCTATCCTACTTCAAACACTAGAAGATCAATCCTATGACAACTCCAAAGGCCACCCCAAAGAAAATCCTTCACCAAAGGAATTTTATTCATTATAAAATATAAAAGCAAGGAGGAATTAAAAGGCCATCATGAAGTCCAATTCAAAGAAGGATTCCAAGTCCTAATTGAAGTAGGACTCTCCACCTATAAAAAGGACAGCACCAAAACCAACAAGAAAGCATCGGAAATACTGTAGAAATTCATTAGTAGCACAACAACTTCTTTTTCTATTTTTCTTCTTTCTTTTTGTGTATTTTTGTCCATCATGAGTGGCTAAACTCCTTCCTTTCTAGTTGAAGTTGGGAAATTTCAGTTTTGTGATGAATTGGGAGATCTAAAACTCCATTGTTGAGCTCTTATTTTTCAATATTTATGCAACTTGATTTTCATGCTATTATTGCTTTGTTATTAGAATCAATTAAGGCCTGTTGCTTTTAATTGCAAAAGTGATAAATTGTTAGTTTAAATAATTTAGGTCCGTAATTGCTTAGATTGTTTGAACACAAGCACACTTAGTTGCATAATCTAAACTTGACCACGCGATTGGCAAGGTTAGAATTAGGTTTCTCTAAGTCTTAATGCAGTTAACAGTTGAAAAGTAAAAAACCCCAAGGACGTTCCTTGGCAACTTGTTAACTAGTGTTTGATTAGCGAACATTTACTAGTCAAACTAAAACTAAGGAGGAATTTGGTTGTGAGAAGCGTCTTCCACAACCTAAACTAATTTATTGGAATAAATAGGAGTATCAAGGAATCAATGATCAATTATAAACAACTGAAATAGATCCATACTTCAACTAGAGCTTTTCTCCCATTGATTTACTCATCTTTAAATTATTGCTTTCTCTTACTACTTAGTTTTAATTTTAGTTCTCTATCATCAAAACAAACCCCCCTCTTTTTATTTATTTTTGTTATTTACTTGTCCAAGTCATAATTAGGAAGATCTTTAGTGTCAAATCCCTGTGGTTCGACCCTATTACCACTATCTACAAATTAATTTGTTGATTGATAATAGGTTTATTTTTGACGGCTTCGACAACCGCTATCAAAAATTGGCGCCGTTGCCGGGGATTTGATTTAAACTAACGAATTTTCCTTTTATGACTAGGGCTGACCGTAAAGAAGCTCTTCTTTACGATCCAGAAATTGAATGTATTGCCAAGAGCTTGAGAAAGCAAGCAAACTTGAGGAATCAAGCCTCCAAACCATCTTCATCAGTAATAGCAACAAATCTGGTGACTGCCATACAATCTGCTGCACAAATACTGAGGAACTTGCTGCTACACCTGCTGCTGAACCTACTACACTTGCTGCTATATCTACTGCACAAATCACTGTTGTATCTGCTGCACAAATTGTTGTTGTACCTACTGAATAAGTTGCTGAACCAATTGCTGAAACTGATGTACATGCTGCACTTGTTGAATCTGTTGCTGCACAAGTTTCTGCACTCAAAACTAGCCCTTAAAACTGCACCAGAATCAGCCCAAAAACTAGAAATGTTTGCTAACAAAATCCTAGAACCAGCCCCTAAAATAGTAGTTGAACCAACTGCTATAAAGACAGTCACAGCAACACCTGAAGAGGCAGAAAATGCAGCATCTACTGCTCTTGAACCAGCTGTTGGCCTTGCTGAATTTGAAGCTAAAAATGTTGAGGCAAGAGCTCCAATGGCACAAGAAAGAACTCTTCGTGAACTAGCAATACCCTTGGATGATCAAGCACTATGGTGCATCACTTACCCACCTTTGGCAGCACCTTTTGATCTCAAAACCGGATTAATTCATCTCCTTCCAAAATTCAGAGGTTTGAAAAATGAGGATCCACACAAGCACCTCAAAGAATTTCACATTGTGTGCTCAACAATGAGGCCTTAAAGTATTTTCGAAGAGCATGTTAAATTAAGAGCTTTTCCCTTTTCTCTTGATGATTTTGCCAAAGATTGGTTGTTCTATTTACCACTGGATCCATCACTTCATGGACTGAGATGGTGAGAGCTTTCTTGAGCAAATACTTCCCAAACTCAAAAGCTATTGGCATCAGAAGAGAGATCAGTTGCATCAAGCAAAAAGATTATGAAGAGCTATATGAATATTGGGAAAGATTCAAAAGGTTGTGCACAAGCTGCCCTCAACATGATATTTCTGACAAATCACTCATCGAATACTTCTATGGAGGTTTGCTACCTTCGGAAAGAAAGTTCATGGACGCAGCATGTGGAGGATCAATTGAAGACAAGTCACCTCAAGCCATAAGGGATTTAATTTCCACCATGGCAGCAGCCTCGCAGTAATTTGGAGACCAAAAACAGCCACCGAGAAGGGTGAATGAGGTGAGTACATCCACTTTAGCATCCCAAATCTCTGATCTCACCAATGCTGTCCGTAGCCTTATTATGGGTCAAGCCCAACAAGTCCAGCAAATTCAGCAACCCAAGCCATGTGGAATATGTGCAAACATAAACCATCCAACTGACCTATGTCCTTCCATTCAAGAGGAGGACCAGCAAGTCAATGCAGTTGGAGGATTTAATGGGCAAAGAAGGTACGATCCCTATTCTAACACCTACAACCCAGGTTGGAGGGACCATCCAAATTTCAGTTATACAAGGGCCAATCAATATCCGAGCTATCAGCAAATGAATCCAGCCCAAGCAGCACCTCAAAAGTCCAATACACCCTTTGAAGAGATCGTGAAATCCTTAGCAAACTCAGTGCAAAATCTTGAGCAACAAGTGGGCCAAATAGCCTCATCCATGAGTAAGCTTGAATCACAAGGAAAGCTACCTTCCCAAACTGAGATCAATCCAAGGCAGAATGCTAGTGCTATCACATTAAGAAGCGGGAAAGAGCTTCAAGACAGCAGAACTGAGCAACGATCTGCCCAAATACAGAAACCAGGTGCTGAGGAGAAACTGCCAGAAAGTGATACAGGGTGTCCATTTGCCCAAATCACAAATCCAATCGATGGACAGACAGTACTGTCCAGCAGTTGTGATTTTCCCAAATCCTCAGAGAAGACAGAAGGCGATTTGCCCAAATTAACGACCCAGGCAAAATCCAACTCCAAACAGACCAAGGCAGATCAGCAACTAGAAGAAAAATTTAAGGTACCTCCTCCCTTCCCAAAGAGATTTGCAAGATCACAAAAAGAAAAAGAAGAGAAAGAAATACTTGCTACCTTTTGCAAAGTGGAGATCAACATACCTTTGCTTGATGCTGTCAAACAAATACCAAGGGACACCAGCCAGGAGGATGAGGAGAACATGAAAAATTTGAAAGAAACAGAAACGAAAGAGACAGCATGCTGCACAGACTGGTCCAGAGGCGATTTATCCAAATCACTTGAACAGATAGAATCTGATTTGCTCAAATCACTTGAACAGGCAGAAATCAAATCAACAATGCAGACAGATCTTGATTTGCCCAAATCATCAGTGCAAACAGAATTTGATTTGCCCAAGTTCAGTACCAGATTGCAGCAACCTTTTATGGAGAAATATGAATTGGAGTTCAAAGTGCTACCCAATCACCTCAAAAATTCAAACATAGAGGCTAGAACCACACCTCACTTGAAAGATGAAAAACTAATCATGTTACTTCATGAGTACATGAAAGAAATAGGATGGGTTATAACCAAAATGAAAGGTGTGCTGCACTTCTTACTTAATTCTGTTGGAATCCTTTTCCCTCCCCCCATTACTTAAGCCTTGATCAAGTCAGAAAAGTCCAGCCCGCGACTTTAAAATAGGGCGCTACTAGGAGGGAACCCAGTAGAGGTGATTTGCGCAAATCGATGGGAAAATCAGCATAACTTAACTACAACAAAGGTGATTTGGCCAAGTGATTTGCCTAAATCACTATCCAAATCAGCAGAACCTCCAGCAGCTGATCAATCTGCAGAATCTCATCTTGACAGAATGGAGGCCTGAATCATACACGTGGAAAGCATGCTGCAGTTGCTGGTTCAACATTTCATACCTGCAGACCAACATCACACCATTGGCCAAATCACCACCCCAGGGAGTCCCTTTCTCTCTTATTTTTCTCTTTATATGTTTTGCATTGAGAGCAATGCTTAGACTAGGTGTGGGGGTACTGGGAAAGATTTTTGCACTATCTTTTTCTATCTTTTTGCCTGTTTTTGCATTTTTCTTACCCCTTTTACACACACCAAAAATTTTTCACACACATTTCTTTTTGCACTCATATTCACTTCTGCACACATGCACATACACACAAATTTTGTTTTAGCCTTTGCTCTACTCAGCATAGATGACAAAGTTAAAAGAGCCTCCTATCTCATGACCCCATTAAATTTTCCAACCCTTTAAGCCTAAATTGAATCAATTACAGTGTGTTACCTTCACTTAGGAAGTTTTTCTCTTAAATTGAATCTTTGCACTTGCTATGGTCAAGGGAAAAATATATACATGCAATAAAAAGTTGGTGTAACTCTCTATGAGCTGATTTGCCCAAACTATTATAAAAAAGAAAAAGAAAAGAAAAAAAATAACTCAGCAAAATCAAAAAGCACAAAAACATAACCTGTTTTGATGGTCAAAGACTATGAACAGAGCTAGTAGCCACTTGAACAAGTGACCAACTGAGTAACCGGGGGTGGGTATCACCAATATGCACTTTCGCGTAAAAAGATTGGTGATTTTTTCCAGCAAGAATAAGTGCTGCTGAATAAAAATGCTTTAAAGGGGGCAAGTCACTCTTAGGGGTTGCATTAAGCCTAAAACGAAAGAATAAAGCATGATTAAATAAAAAACTTTCTCTTAGCCATGGTGGGTAAAAGGAAACAAGGAAAGAGAGGACAACCTTAGTACATGTACTCTACACTATAATACTTTAATTTGGGAGTCTAGGGGGGCTGATTAAGTGGTACTTACGCTCAAAAGAAAAAGAGACTTGATTGACTAAGTTATTTGTTGCTTGAGAACAAGCAAAATGCTAGGTGTGGGGGTATTTGATCAAACAGAATTTAGCCACATTTTTATTATCTTTATTACTGTCTAATTACACATTTTTTTCACCTTAATTTATATTTTTGTGATGTTTTTGTAGAAAAGGAAGAAAATGGAAAGTTGGAGAAAAAGTGCAGAAAAAGCTGGAAAATTGATCGGGTCGAAGTGATTTGGCCAAATCACTCGCAGGAAGCTGAAGCAAGAAACTGAGACTGACTTGCAGGAATGATCTGGGCAAGTGATTTGGGCAAATCACTGCCCAAATCAAACTAACGCAGAGGAGGACAACAGCGTGGGAAAAAGGAAAATTTCAAATTTCAAAAGTATTGAAGTCATATCCTACTTCAAACACTAGAAGATCAATCCTATGACAACTCCAAAAGCCACCCCAAAGAAAATCCTTCACTGAAGGAATTTTATTCATTATAAAATATAAAAGCAAGGAGGAATTAAAAGACCATCATGAAGTCCAATTCAAAGAAGGATTCCAAGTCCTAATTGAAGTAGGACTCTCCACCTATAAAAAGGACAGCACCAAAACCAGCAAGGAAGCATTGAAAATACTGCAAAAATTCATTAGTAGCACAACAACTTCTTCTTCTATTTTTCTTCTTTCTTTTTGTATATTTTTGTCCATCATGAGTGGCTAAACTCCTTCCTTTCTAGTTGAAGTTGGGAAATTTCAGTTTTGTGATGAATTGGGAGATCTAAAACTCCATTGTTCAGCTCCTATTTTTCAATATTTATGCAACTTGATTTTCATGCTATTATTGCTTTGTTATTAGAATCAATTAAGGCCTGTTGCTTTTAATTGCAAAAGTGATAAATTGTTAGTTTAAATAATTTAGGTCCGTAATTGCTTAGATTGTTTGAACACAAGCACACTTAGTTGCATAATCTAAACTTGACCACACGGTTGGCAAGGTTAGAATTAGGTTTCTCTAAGTCTTATGTAGTTAACAGTTGAAAAGTAAAAAACCCCAAGGACGTTCCTTGGCAACTTGTTAACTAGTGTTTGATTAGCGAACGTTTCCTAGTCAAACTAAAACTAAGGAGGAATTTGGTTGTGAGAAGCGTCTTCCACAACCTAAACTAATTTATTGGAATAAATAGGAGTATCAAGGAATCAATGATCAATTCTAAACAACTGAAATAGATCCATACTTCAACTAGAGCTTTTCTCCCACTGATTTACTCATCTTTAAATTATTGCTTTCTCTTACTACTTAGTTTTAATTTTAGTTCTCTATCATCAAAACAACCCCCCTCTTTTTATTTATTTTTGTTATTTACTTGTCCAAGTCATAATTAGGAAGATCTTTAGTGTCAAATCCCTGTGGTTCGACCCTATTGTCACTATCTACAAATTAATTTGTTGATTGATAATAGGTTTATTTTTTACGGCTTCGACAACATATATCATCTTCCTCTACTCTAGTGTAGGAAGTAAATGCCTTTCTGTTTGTATAGATATGCCTAGTAGCACCAGAGTCTACTAACCATTCTTGCATATTAGCCACAAGAAAAGTTTGAGAAATGACTACAACAATAATATTATCTCCTTCAACCAAATTTACTTTTGATTTAGGAAGATTGTCATTTATCACTCTTTTCCTACACTGAGATGCATGATGATCTGACTTATCACATACAAAATAATATTTTTCCTTTAAAGGTGGTATTATTAAATTAGGTGTATAATCAAGTTTCTTATTATAGTATCTCTTATTTGATTGGTACGCTTTTTCTTGTACCAGATTTGCTCTTGTAGCCAGCTCCTTTCCTTTTATAGCTTTGAGTTCCTCTTGTTTTGTAACTTGAATGATAATGTGGGTCATGAGATCTGAAAGTGTTAATTGTTTGTGCTTGTATTTCAATTGTTACTTGTAGTCGCTCCAAGGATTTGGTAATTTTTCTATCAATAATCCAGCAACAAATTCATCTTGTAGGATGATGTTTTCAGCTATGAAATCCTCCAGAAGTTTATGGTACTCATTGATTTGAATTTGGATGTCTTTTTCGTCAATCATTTTCTATTTGTAAAAATTGCCAATCACAAACTTTTATTTTTCAGCATCCTCAGTAGTATATTTAAGGTTCATTGAGTTCCGTATTTCTTTGGGTTTTTTAGGAGCAGTAGACATCAAACAGATCGTTAGAAAGAGTAATAATAATTGTATTCCTACATACCTTATTAGAGTAGGCCTAAATTTCATGCAATTTTATATCAACAGTAGGAGTAGGCTTTGATTCTATAAGGGCTGAAGCTACGCCATATATATCAAGAATTGAAAAAAAATTTCTCCTGCCATATTTTAAAATTTTGATCCAAGAAGACTTTGATCTTGGAGATGTCCGGAAAAGATTTTGTGTATGGAAAAGAAGGCAAAAGTGAGCAAACATTTGCATCAGTAGCAGATGGGTTGGTAGAAGGAAGGGCGGTGGCAGCAAAGTTGTTTAGCATAGTAGAATCAAAGGCAGCGACAATATCATTTGAAGCAGACACGTTTGGTTCCACTTTTTAATCCTTAAGATTGTTAGGAAAACAATGTATGAAAAAAGAAAAATATAGTCTGAGTTGTGGGTTGCACTATCTTTAAGGATTATTTAGCAACTTTCCAAGATTAAACAAACTCTTTTGAAGAAAATCAGGAACAGAACAACAAGACAACTAAGGCAACCCAATAGAGGAGAGAAGAGGTAGAGAAAATTGAGAAAGGCCGATATCTTTGATTTGTGAAAAATGAAGTCCATTTATATATGAAAAAAGAGCTGCTGGAGTTATTAGAAAAATCAGTAAGTCAACAACTATAAAATCTGAAATAGAAAAGTCTACTAGAAAATCTCACAAAAAAAATTTTGACGGAGTAAAAATTAGTCGTTTACAGATAAGGTTTAAAAAAATTAAATAAATGAAAAATAAAAGTTTCACAGCCCTATTTATTCGCACGCGCAGGGGGCAAATTGATAATTTAAATTGAAATTGGTTTTTCAGTCCAACCTCGTGTGCAAGCCTTACTCCTCTTCCTTACTCTTTACAAGCCTAGTAACAAAAAACTATTTATAAACTAAAAGAAAACTTTGTTTCTTTTCTATGTGGGAAAAAAAAAAAGCTTTTGAGATCTATTAACTTTTACGACAGTTGTTGCATATTGCCGACCTCACTTATAGGAGTTCAACTAGACCAGAGACTTGCTCATCAAGCCTATGTATCTTAGGTTATAATAGTGATTATTGGAGCTACCGATTGAAGTTCAGTCCTGCTAAGATGACCTATCGGCTTAGTGATTAGTCCAACCTAGCTAACTTAACGACTAAATTGAATAAGCGACTCGTTCAATCCTTCCCACCTACTCAACTGACCTATTAAGATTGAGTTCGACAACCCATACTTGGCCGACCTGCTCAATCCTTCCTTGCTCAACCCGATCTCCAAATCTAATGTCTTGGTGTAGTTCTTATTAGCCCTAAGGGCTTGAGGACCCAATGGGCTCTAATGGTGAGATGACCAACACTTCACAACCTTGACATGTGATTGGCTCAGTCCTGTCGTGCCTCTCTTCATCAAGCTTGTACTTGCTTAAGTTTCTTGCTCACGATCATGCTCAAGTTTTCAATAATATTGAACCGAGGTCATCCTACTTGAGTAGGCTAAGGAGCGGGCTAATACTAAACAACGAAAGTCATCTTAGATCTTAGATCTCTATATGGATCTCAATGAGTTGATTTGGAAACTCTTTATGCCCATATACGGTGCCTTTTGATGAAGATTTTTCACAGATTTACTATAAAAGGATCTCACAACTAATAAATATTAAATGGACATGCGAAATAAGATGAAAATGGTGGTTTGCCGGGGATGCCCCTAATAAGGACCTCAAATACTCAAGTTAGATCTAAAGATCTCATGTTGGAAGTATCCTCTTATCAAGTTGCATTGAAAGGGTTAAAAGAAAAAGAAGATAAGGAGGAGAAAAGGAAGATAAGGAGGAGGAAAAGAGAGTTAGAGTTGTTAAGCTCTAGGTTTATGAAAATATGTCTACTTTTTCATTTGCTAATACTTTTTATTGAGAGCTTTTAAATATTTTTTTTTGCATATTCTCTTAGTGAGACTTATTATTTAATTTAAATTATCAGTAAATATTGAGTAATATAACAATGATACACTACAAGATTTGTATTGATCACTAACAGACTTCACCAACGGATTGAAGTCCGTTAGTGATACTAACGGTATCTATAACGGAACATGACGTACTGTATTCTCCACTAACGGAAGTACATATCCGTTAGTAATCCGTAAGTGAAATACTAAGGGAGATTGTTTCTGTTAGTAATCCGTTAGTGATTTAATTAATTTTTCATGTAATGTTTTTTTTTTTACTAACGGAGTAATCATCTGTTAGTGAATTTTAACCCAAAATACAGAGATCCCTAAATCTTAGATTGGGAAATCAAAATCTCTCTCAAATCCGTCCAACCTCTGGCTCTTTCATCTCTGCCGCCATCCATCATCCGCCGCCGCCAACCATCGTCCGCAGCCATATACGGTCTGCCGCCATACACCGTCGACAGGTGCGCCCTTCCTCGGCATCACGGTCCATGACTGAGCCCCTCTCTCTCTGGTCTTGCCATTATCGACGGACACTATCCATAGGTAGCCTATTTTCTTGCATGTACTCCAGTCTTGTGAAATTGTCTTCATTAGTGTATTGCCAATTGTGAAAAACTAGATGATATCATTTATGCTCGATTCATCCCATAAACAATGAGCATCAAGAAGATTTTCTCTCTTTTTTTTAATTAAAAAAAAAGAAAATATATTTTGACCAGTTTGGCTCACATCCGGCAGAATCCACGTTGCCATTAAATAAATGGTATTTTCGAGTTCTTGTTGGTAGGAATGGAGACCTTTGGTTTTATTATTGCAGGCTCCTAAACTTACGGATATGTTTTCACATTTCATTGCCAATTCCATATCCTCCATGCATCTTCTGGTTGAGAACTTGGTATAAACTGTAGTAATTTTTTCTAACACATTATAAATATATTTCTATATTATTCCCTGAAAAAATACTAGTAGTACACATTTCCAAAAGTAATATGAAAACTGCAGCTTACAGTGAAATTAATAATTTATTGTCCAGTTGTTGATGGGTAAACTAGAGTTAGTGAAATTAACGGTTGTAACATGAAATCAAAATGATACACCATTTCATAAATTACTTAGCTTAGCTGTGATTTAAAATGTAAACAAAGACCTTTATTACGATGCTTGTCATTTAGCCCAAAATGACGGCCGCAAAGCGATTGATAACTTTACAAATTAACAAATTAGACACGATATATTGTCATCTTTATATTTAATGCCAAGCAATTCCAATCCTAATCCTAATCGTAATTATATTTGACTTACAAGTTATTAATTTATTTAACTTGTCATTATCCTCTGCACCTGCTAGTGCACTTGCCAAGTACACCAGCAGGTGCATTTTGCAGTGCACCTGCTGGTGAACGTGGCAAGTGCACCAGCAGGTGTATTATCTTCTGCACCTGCTGGTGCATTATCCAAGTGCACCAGCAGGTGCATTATCCAGTGCACCTGCTGGTGCACTTGCCGAGTGCACCAGCAGGTGCATTATCCTCTACACTTGCTGGTGCACTCGACAAGTGCACCAGCAGGTGCATTATATTCAGCACCTGCTGGTGGCAGTGCACCTGCTGGTGCACTTTGGTGCACTTCTCGAAAATAATTTGGCGCAACTAATAAATTGGCAGACCTAATAATTTATTAAACGCGTGATTATGAAGATATTAGTAATTAATTATCATGTATTTCAGGTTTTTGTATTATTATTCCATTTTTTTTGCATCAATTATTCTATCAAGTAAAATTGATATAATTACTGCATATTTTAGATATAATGTATAATTTAATTGTTGGTTTTTAGGCTCTGTTCGAAGATAGAGTTTATAAGTTTTATGTTTTTACATCAGCATCGTTATTGTAGTTAATATGACTGCGGAAAGAAGTTGGATGTATGCCCGTCTCAGAGATGGTTTACTTAATCCCAGATATCTATAAGGGATCAATGAATTTATAGAGAAGGCTAAGAACTGCCCAGAGTATTTAAATGGCGATCAGATTCGCTGTCCTTGCAATCGATTTAAGTGTCAAAACCGTAGCTTTCAAGATGAAAATACAGTTAAATATCATTTGATGAAGCATGGTTTTGTGCAAAATTACCTTGTTTGGTATTTGCACAGAGAAACTGAAGTGCATGACGGATCTGTTGATGCACTATTAGACATGTCTTATGGTTCTGATAGTGTTAATCACCCAAATTTCAATCGGTTTGAGGACATGGTCATGGATGCAACAAGCTGTCATGTAATACATAATGATACATATGAGATGCCAAACTCCTCTACACAGAAACTGTATGATATGTTAAATGCATCTAAGCAAGAACTATGGCCTGGATGTGAAACTCACTCTCAGTTATCGGCTGTTTCACGTTTACTAAATCTGAAGGCAGAATATCATTTCTCAGAACGGTGTTTTGATCAGATTTGTGAACTTATGAAGGAGATGTTACCGAGTGACAATGTCATGACGGACAGCTTTTACTCAACAAAGAGACTAGTCCAAGGATTGGGGCTTTCTGTGCAAAAGATACACTGTTGTGTTAATGATTGTATGATTTATTGGGAAAGTGATCAAGAACTTACCAGATGCAAATTTTATGACCATGACAGGTTCTTACGTCTCAAGCACACCGTGGGGAAAGGGAAGAGTCTAATACCATACAAAAAAATGTATTACTTCCCCATTACACCACGTTTGCAAAGACTTTATGCATCATGTGTTACAGTTAAGTATATGACTTGGCACAATGACCATGCAAATGATGATGGGTTGATGCGTCATTGTTCAGATGCTCCTGCTTAGAAGCATTTCAATCAAACTCGTCCAACCTTTGCAATGGAGGCCCGAAATGTCAAACTCGGCCTTTGCACTGATGGATTTTAACCATTCGGTCAATCTAGGCAACAGTATTCCTCATGGCCAGTAATATTAACTCCATACAATTTGCTACCAGGTATGTGTATGAAATATGAGTACATGTTCCTGACAATTATCATACCTGGTCCCAAGAATCCAAAGGAGAAGCTTGATGTGTACATGCAACCATTAGTTAGGGAATTGAAAGAATTTTGGGAAATTGGTGTGAATACTTACGATGCTTTCCAGCAGAAAAATTTTATTATGCGTGTTGTTTTACTTTGGACTATTAGTGACTTCCTTACTTATTCAATGCTCTCAGGGTGGAGCACAGCAGGACGCACTGCATGTCCCTACTGTATGTACATTTACATTAAAAAGAGGGGGTAAACAAACATGGTTTGACAGTCATCGGAAGTTTTTGCCTGAAGACTATGCTTTCCGTCGAAACAAGATATCTTTTATTAAAAATCGAACTGTCTCAAAGCCATCGCCGCCAATTAGAACTGGGGAATACTTGCTAAAAGAAATTGAGTAAATTGGGTTGATGCGCATAATTGACATTGATAGTCATGAAATAAATGGTCGGCTTTCAAAGACAACTGGTTGGCATAAGCGGAGTATATTATGGGATTTGCCATATTGGTCATCAAATATGATTCGCCACAATCTTGATGTAGCACATTGAAAAGAATGTATTTGAAAATATTTTTAATACAGTGATGAATGTTGAGGGGAAGACAAAAGACAATATAAAATCAAGGGAAGATTTAAATGAAATATGCAAGAGACCAGAATTGAAGAAAGATCTAATTAGCGAAAAATATCCAAAAGCAAGTTATTGTTTAGACAAGCAATCAAAGATGATACTGTGTGATTGGCTTAAAACACTGAAATTCCCTGATGGATATGTTTCTAATCTAGGGAGATGTGTTGATAGTCGGAAGCTAAGA
The DNA here is from genome assembly GCF_001659605.2 of Manihot esculenta. NCBI lineage: Eukaryota > Viridiplantae > Streptophyta > Magnoliopsida > Malpighiales > Euphorbiaceae > Manihot > Manihot esculenta. The sequence goes on along the minus strand of NC_035169.2, from coordinate 22,498,764 downwards.
CTTTTTGGTATGAAAAGCCACGACTGTCATGTTTTCTTGCAACGAATTCTTCCTATAGCTCTCAGAGAATTGTTACCGAATAATGTTTGGCAACCAATAACAGAGCTTAGCAATTTCTTCAGAGAACTTACTTCAACTACACTTACGAATTGGGACATGCAACGGTTAAATGAACAAATTTCTGTGATCCTGTGTAAGCTTGAATGAGTATTTCCTCCAAGTCTGTTTGATTCGATGGAACATTTACCAGTACACTTGCATATGAGGTATTAGTTGTAGGACCAGTACAATATCGGTGGATGTACCCATTTGAGAGATACATTTACTAATTCTTTACGTATAATGCTCGGCAAGATGATTTACTTAGTATACATTTCTAATTTCTATTTCCACACAGTAGATACCTGAGAAAGTTAAAGAACAATATCAAAAATAAAGCAAGGGTCGAAGGTTCAATATGCAATGCTTACTTGGTAGAAGAAGCAGGTGCATTTTCTGCTCATTATTTTGAAGCACATGTAATGATCAGACATCGAAAGATTCCATGCAACTTGCATGAATTTGTCTCCGATGATGATGTACCGGGTAAATTAAGCGTATTCAAATGCACAGGTAGAATACTTGGAAAGGGAAAATCGAGATATATGACTGAAGATGAAATCCAAGCTGCTCAAACATATATTCTCTTAAATTGTCCAGAGATGAAAAACATATATTGAGTAAGTATTGTTAGTTATATTAATAGTGTAATACCTCTTATATTGTACAATATTGTTAAACATTACTTGTTAATTTGTATGTATAGCATTTATGTAGAGCGAGTAAAGTCGGCACAACCAAATATCACAGATGCAGCTGTTGATGAAAAACTGGAGAAAGAGTTTGGCCAATGGTTTTACAAGTATGCCCATGAGTCGCAGAACAATATAGAAAATCAGCTTATACAAGATCTTTCAAAGGGACCACTCAGAAGTGTCACAACTTATGATGGGTATTGTGTTAATGGATGTAAATTCAACACAATCAATGGAAATTTAAGTAGTAAGTCAATGAATTTTGGTGTATGTATAAAAGGGAGTAATTACAGTTCTGAAGAAAGTGACTACTATGGACAGTTGGTTGAGGTGTTGCGGTTAGAGTATCCAAGGTTACCAATTAAGCGGACTGTACTGTTCAAATGTGACTGGTTTGATCCAACACCAAATACGGGCACCAAGGTGCATAGACAATATAGAATAGTCGATGTTAACAACAAGCGTAGATACAGTAAGTACGAGCCATTTGTATTAGCCTCTTAGGCAACACAGGTCGTTTATGCTTCATACCCGAGCAAGCATCATGACAAAAATGATTGGTGGTCTGTAATGAAAGTTAAAGGTAGACCCGTTGTTGAAGTTTCTGAAACGTCTTCAAAGACATATGAACCTTTTCAAGAAGATGAGATTGATTACGCTGAAGTAAATCTGGATGATATTACTCAACACCACTGCCTGAATGATCTTAGTAGAGGAATGACTGAGATTCATGATGATGTTTCGACATATGAAAATGAGTTTCTTAGTGAACCTAATTCTGATGCAGATGTAGATGGTGATAATGAGTGCGATTCGTATGAATCATACTAAATTAATTTATATTGTAAATCAGTTTGGAGTTGTATATTTCCATTACTTATAAGTGAGTAACTTACTACGTTTGTATGTTTTTAATTTAATGTTTACGAATTTTATATTATTTTTTGCATTGACTGTTTTTTATTTGTTCACAGATGAGGGGATGTGGAAGGGTTAAGAAGCCCAGAGGACAGGTTCGACTTCCTGGTAGTACTCAATAGGAGGCGATTGCAGATGACGGACAAGAGTATGAGACGCAATTACCACGGGCATCGACGGGACTTGGGGATACGGAGCTTCAGATATGGGTACCACTTGCATCCAGTGTACAGCCATGTCATAGGGATCGATCAGGACAACCAGTTCCACCATGTACCGATGCATTGCCTCCCCGTCCCCTTCCACCTCCTCACCGTCACACTTTTGCTCCTCATTGTCCCACTCCAGCTCCACGACCTGCGGTATCATATTCACATTCACCTCAGCCTACATCCCCTTCTGCTACTGCATCAGCTAGAGGGTCAGGATCTGCATCAGCATCTACTCCATCATCTGCTCCAGCATCAGCGGGATCGACCACTGCTGTAGGCGGCACACAGTCATTCCGACAGACCATTTCACTCATTAATAACAAGTAATAGTTAATTATTTCTTAATTACGGTTAATTTCAATGTTACCCTATACTAACTCACCATTATTCATGTAGTTTACATCCGTCGGAGATGTGCAGTCGCAGGATTACTCTGATAATAAAAGAAAGATTGGTCGCGGAAGGGCACTGTTAGAAGACAGTGCCAAATGACACTAACGAGTTTTATTGGCAGGAATTCAAGGTGAAGCATAATTCTTTTAGCATTTTGACCTATAATATGAAATGAGTAATTACTATCTACTCATATACTTTAATCTTTTTGCAGAAATACTTCATATGGGACCAAGCAATTGACAGCTTGATCAAAATTGCATGGCAGAAAAAGGCAGCTGAGAGATACAGGGCCTTAATGTGGGAAATCAGGAAAGGGAAGACGAAGAATCTGGCTACACCAAATTCTGTTTTGAGGAAGTGGCAGGAAACTTGGAACACTTCTGAATACAAAGAGAAGTGTGACAAGTTTTCTGCAAATAGGCGCAGTGAGGCTGGAGGATCAAGATCTGGCATTTCCAGGCACGCATGCGGATCAGTTTCACAGTATACTCACCAGCAGAGGATGGTATTAGTAAATATTTTCATTTTATATTTATCTTCTTAAAAATAATTTGTTTTGATGATAAATGCTACACTTCTTTTAATTGGTAACAGAGAGAAAGACTAGGCAGAGAACCACATCCTCATGAGCTTTTCTAGGCCACACATAAGAGAAAGGGGACTGTAATACCCGGCTAGACTCCGGTATCGGAATTCCTACCGTCCGGTGGAATCTCGGGTATCGGAGGCCTCTAGGAGGGTAAAACCATGTTTTCATAAAATGTTTTAATGTTTTTTATGTTTTTAATCTAGAAAGAAAATGAGTTTTTGCATGAAAATGACCTTGGAGGAAAACTCAGATTCGGCCGCCGAACCTCAAGTTCGGCCGCCAAACATGCAGACGTTTCGGGTGTGCCTTAGGCCCCCGAAAGCATAAGTGAGGGAAACCAGGTTCAGCCGCCAAACCTTATGTTCAGCCGCCGAACATGGCATGCATGCGGAGGCACGTTTGGCCCCCGAATGTGGCCTGGCCAGCCACCTATAAAAGGGTCCCTTAGCCGAAACGGGTGAGCTTTTCTCCCCATTTTCGGCCAACGTGAGCTCTCTGCCGTTCCTTTCCAATTTTGAGTTTCTTCCTTCCATTCTTCATGATTTTTATGAGTTTGCAACTTTGTTTTGAAGATTTTTGAGCATAAAGCAAGTTTTGAAGCTTGGAAGACTCAGGAGCTCTCTCCCTCCGTTCTCCAAGTTGAGGTCGCCTCCCCTCTCGATCTTCAAGAGGTAAGGGTCGATCTTGAACTTTTTTTATGTTTTAAGTAAGTTTTAAGTTGATTCATGGGGTAGAAATGCCTGTTTAGCTTAGATGAGCATTGTTAGGTTTTATGTGTTGTATGGACAATGTATGTTGGTTATGCATGTTGATGTGTTGTAGATGGGGTTTAGGATAGTTTGAAGCCCCTAGGAGCTTGTATGCTTGAGTATGCATGTTGTAGAATAGGAAAATGCATGTTTGGAAGGTTTGGGAGGCATTTGAGGTTGAGGAGCCGAAGTTTCTGCCCTTTGGCAGAAACCAGGTTCGGTAGCCGAAGGACTTTCGGCCGCCGAACCTGCCTGGGAGGCCAGCCTTTCGGGTGCCGAAGTCTGCCCCCGAAAAGAGACTTTCGTCTCTAGAGGGCACTTTCGGCCGCCGAAGGTGCCGCTGAACCTGCCTGACTTTCGGCTCTAGAGGGCACTTTCGGCCGCCGAAGGTGCCACTGAACCTGCCTGACTTTCGGCTCTAGAGGGACTTTCGGCCGCCGAACCTGCCGCCGAAAGTGCCCTGTTCAGCCTTCCTTTGCATGCTTTCCATGGATGTTTTGAGGTGTTTTAAGGGATTTTTAGGGAGTATTTTTAGAGTCATGTTCTAGTATGTTTGGTCCCTCATTTGAGTCCATCTGTGTAGGTTCGGACCAGAGGAACCGAGGACCCCAGCAGTGAGTTAGCTGCCTCAGTCATTGTCAGAGCTAGCTGAGGTGAATAGAATAAACTCTTATCTTTTAAATAAATGAAATTCTCAGCATGAATCATGCATCACGGATGCCATGTGATATTTTAGGTTGTTTGCATTAGAAATCACGAATATGTTGCATTGCATAATATGTTGATGATGTGGATGAATGTTGGATGATCTTTTAGCCGCACTACGTTATGATATGATGTGGAAAGACCAGATGTGGCCTGCACTACGCCCCTGGCACTATGTAAGAGAAAGACCGGAAGTGGCCTGCACTACGCCCCCGGCATGATTGGATATGTTATGACATGTTATATGTAAGAGAAAGACCAGATGTGGCCTGCACTACGCCCTTGGCACTATTGGATTCAGTAGTGGGCTATGGGTGACAAGTTCATCCTTGATGTGAATTGTTTGTGATATGTTGCATTTCATGAAAGCATGAAAGAAAAATAAATTGAATGTTATATTATTCTGCTCACTGGGCTCTTGTAGCTCACCCCTTTCCCCTTATCCCCCAGGTTTGCAGGTACAGGGTAGACCAGGAGGTCGGTAGGAGTAAAGTCTGATTTCATGTAATAGTTAGAAGTTGTGGACATGATGAAATTGTAATGTAATGTCTTATGTAGTCATGATATGTAATAATGATATTGAGGATTAGAGGTTGTGCTTGACCCTATATGTATGGTTATCCCTTTTGATACATGATCTAAAGAATGTTTTTATGATGTTTATGTTCCACCAAGCTTAGTGTATGCATGTTGGGTTACCCCATTGGAGCATTTGATGAGAGCTCCAGTGTGTGGATTATGCTATGTTATGAGTATATATATACAGGTTGAGCTTGGTTTATGGAAAGAAAAATTTTACAGGTTTTGAGTACGTATGACCATGTATGGGATTTGACAGGTTCACAGGTTATATGTCAGGCTTGCTACGGGTCCCAGCGGCCTTAAGCCGATCTGGATCCTAGCGCCGGTAGCGGTTCGGTTTTCGGGCTGTTACAGGGACGAAGGAGTTTGTTGATGCTAGGTCAAAGGCTATTTATGTAAGTTGATAGTAAAAGTAGTTATTAACAATTTTGATATACTTAAATCATTTTAGTAATACGTTTCTTTAAATTTATAATGCAAGATAAATACGTACAACTGAAGGAGGCTACAACACAGCAACATGAGGGAAGCAATGAGCCGACACCCATAAATGAGGCCCAGCTATACTACGAAGCGGTTGGCGGGCAGAAAAAGAGTCGAGTTTATGGATTAGGGTCCCAAGGTTCAACATATTTTCATGAGCCATCTCATTGTTCCGCTTCATACACGTCTGCACCCCCAGTGAATCCTCCTACAATTGAAGCAATGAACAGGATGCAGAATAAAATTGATCGGCTAGAGACAGAGAATGGTCGAATTACCACAGTGCTGGACGAGTTGCAGATGTTTATGTATAAGATGATGGCACAACAGGGTATTGGGACATCCACTCAGACATCTGCCCCTAGGGCACCTCCAGCTCCGTCTCCACAGCAGCAGCATGATGATGCCCCTGTCATTAGTGATCATCATACAGACAGTGATGATGATACAGATGATTAGCTTGCTAGTTTAGTTTAGTATATATCTTTTATTATGACCAGTTAATAATTTTTATTTCAGATTATAATTGTAGTACAAATTCTTTAAGTTTTTAATATATTTTAATGAGATATTTGATTTTTTACGTTTATAGTATTATTAATGTCAAGGATGATGATGGATGATGATGGATACAAAATTAGCCTTTGAAAAAAAAAGCTTAATATTATATAATATAAAAAATCTAAAAAATAAAAAAAAAAACATTTAAAAGGTTAAACGATATAGATTATTATTATATTAAATAATTAGCTTAGTAAGTATCAAAAACAATTGGCCTAACATTATATGATGGAGAAAAAAAATAAAATAAAAAAACATAAAAACAATAAAAGACCAAAGGATATAGCTAATAATTATTCTTTACATTATATAGATTTTTTTAATAAAATAATAAATAAAAAAAAAACTGTAAAAGGATGTTGACCCAAAAAAGTTTATGCATTGAGGTAATTGAATTTTTTGAATTTAAAAATTTTATTAATTTATCATATCAAACCATTAGCTTAATGAGATGAAAAACACAAATTTTCAACATTTTTTTTTAAATTCGAAAAATATATTTTAACTACAATTAAAATTCAAATTACAAACCTTTATTTTTTAATTCCTAGAATAACCCAACAGAGTTTTTCTCTCCTCTGATTATATATTGGAAATTAGAATGCTACACTCTCATAAACATTCCTTATTTTACAGTAGACAACTTCATTGGACCTTGTAAGAGAATAAAGAAGACAGAAAAATTTTTTTAAAAAAAATCATTATTATCTATAATAATTAGCAACAATTATAGAGATAGAAAAATAAAAAGGAAAAAATTGAAAAAATTGACATAAAAGATAAATAAGCAATTATAAATAGAAAGAGCTCCTTAAAACTTTTCCTTGACAGTTTTATTTGCTGAATTTTTTATTCGTTGAATCATGAAATTTTATTAGTTATAAATAATTGTTTCTTTTTTAAATATTTTATTCTAAAAATAAATTATTTATATGACTCAAATAAAGCTATAAATTCGTTAGAATGTTTTAAAATTAAATCTAAAATAGTTATCTATCTATTATTTATAATTTATTTTAATTATTATAATATATATAATTTTGAATGAGAGCGAATTTTTGAAAGGATATAACTATCCTAAATTTGTTAGAATGTTTTAAAATTAAATCTAAAATAGTTATCTATCTATTATTTATAATTTATTTTAATTATTATAATATATATAGTTTGAAATGAGAGCAAATTTTTGAAAGGATACAACTATCCTTAATTTTTTAATATTATTTACTAAATTATGCATTCTTACAAAAAAATAACAATGGTATATACAGGATAAAAAGAAATATATTATTATTATTATTATTATTATTATTAATATAGCACAACAATCCCACAAAACACTGTCATTCAAAAATAAAACCACGTAAAAAGGATCTAATTATATGATATTCGATATCATTAACAAAAAAAAAAGACCCAAATATCGTAGATTTCAGCTTTTCGTCAAAACTCGCCCTTTCAACTACAAGGCGAGACTTCATGGGAAGTTACCGTTAGAGAACGTAATCCAGCATATCCCCATTAGATCTATAATCGCGGGATCCTATATCCATTGGCCAGTGCTAATTAAATTTTCGAAAAATGCAATAATCAACTCCATCTTTTTACAGTATAAAAATAAATAAATATAAAGATTAAGGTACGCATTCTTATACAACTATTCTTGAGTTTAAAGCATTTCATTACACTCGCCCTTGTCTTCTGTTTACTGACTTGAGTATCGGAGTGGCTGCCATAGGTGCCAACCACCTCATATTTCTTTTTCTTGCAGATTGACCAATCGTAGCACAACTCCATTTCAACTACATCATTTGGTTCCATTGCAGATATATCCATTGTATTAGAAACCGGTCTTTCATTTTCTCTTAAAAAGTAATTTTTTCCCTCTTCTATATTTTAAAATGCTTGACAATTCACGAGCTGATGCTAAAATTGCTGCCAACAAGGGCATAATCATTTCCTTCACTTTTGCTAATGGATAAAATACCCCATCAATGGCCAATGAAGTTGATTTGAGCAATCTAAATAATGAGCAGATACTTCAGTACATAACAAGGTTATAGGCCACTCTCCAGCAGTGTAAAGCTCGGGAGGACACCTCCTTTATAGCTTTCAGCATAAGGGAGGAGGCTTCTGACAGTCGGTTGTCGAAACCAGTAAAAAATAATCTTTCCGGTTATCAACAATATTACTACTGCAGATGGTGGTAAAGGATCAAATCCATAGAGAATTGAAAACTTACCTGTCTTCCTTATCAAGACCAAGAGAATTAACTGAAACAAAAATAAACTGAAAGAGAAGTAAACTGAAAAGAGATAAACTGAAAGCAAATAAACTGAAAGTAAAATGGGGGGTTTTGAGATTGATTCAAGAGATCTAAAACTGAAAGCAGTAAAAGAAGGCCAATAATTAAAATAAAAGAAATCAATAATGAGAAAGCTCTAATTGAAGAATTGGATTCGCTTCAGTTGTTAGGATTGATTATTAACACTATGGTTCATTGGTTGTTTCAATAGATTAGTTATGGGGGTGAAAGACGCCTCTCACCACCATGTTTCTCTTTAAGATTAAACCAATTAAGGAACGTCCTCTAATTAATCACTAATCAACAAGTTGCCAAGGAACGTCCTTGGGCCTTAGGCATCAAAATAACTGTCAATTGCATTAAGAGATAGAGAGAGCCAATCCTAGCTACCCAAACATATGGTGATATTGCTAGATTATACAATTTCCTTAGTTTTTTACACCAAGTGTTCTTGTATTTGAACAATCCAAGCAATTACGGACTCAAAATTATTCAAACTAACAATATATTACCTTGCAATCAAGAATCAACTGGCCACATTGATCAAAATAACAAAGCAATAATGGAATCAAGCATGAAATTGCATAAATATTAAATTAACCAAAGATAACAATGTATGTTCAGATCTCACAATCCATAAAACAACCAAAGTTTCACCTAATCTTCAACTAGAAAAAAAAGTTTCAGCCACTCATAGCTAAAACAAAACCAAAAAAATAAGAAAAGAAGAAGAAAAGAGAAGGAACCGAAGCCTTGGATGGGGAGAGCCTTTGCGCCGAATGGTCTTCAATGAGGGAAGGGGTGTGCGGTAGCCTTGAAGACCTTTATATAAGGTTTGAGTGATGCCCTAGTTTCTGTCCAAGTTGCTGCCCACGTGCTGCCCAAGTGCTGCCCAATATCTTGCATTAAAGAGGTGGAGCCTCTCTTTTGAAATTTGAATTTTGAATGTGCAAGACATGAGGTGGCATGTGTGACTTCTTTGGCTTCTTTGACAAGCTGGATTTTGAATTTCAAAATCTGAATGTGCATCTTGAAGATTTGGCTTCTTGAATAAGAAAAAGAATTCTTGAAGATCTTAAATTTCAAACTGCTCTGCAGACTGCACTTTCCTTATTTAGCACTTTCCTTAATGAGCTGAATCTTGATTTTGAATTTTGAATTCTCTTAAGGATTTGAAATTTGAATTTCAAATTGCCTTCCTTATTTGGCTCCTTTCAAGGTGCACTTGGCATGCTTGCTCTCCTTTGCTCCATTTAAGGCAGTTTTAGGGGCATTTTCACCAAATTGTCTCTTTACACCATTTTCTGCAGAATAACATTAAAATCACAAAATTAGGCAGAAATAATATAAATTAACATCAATAATATCATAATAAAATGGACTAAATTATGCTCTATCAGCTTCCATCGACACCTCAAGGACTCGGATAAAGGCAATCCAAACACATTCTAAGAGGAAGGCCAAGCTGGAGGAAAATGAGTCATCAGACGAGGCTCTAAAGGATATCGACTAAAAGCTGATAAGAGCCGTGCAAAGGTACTAGAAGGATCAGGAGGAGGATTATGGGTTGGACGATGCTTTGCCCTTATCAAAAGAGATCTTGGCAGAGACATTTCTCGTTAAGTTCAAACTTCTAAGTTTGGACAAATATGATGGAACAACAGATCCCAGAAGTCACCTGGCGATCTTTAGGACGATAATGCAGCTTCAAGATATCAATGATTTTGTGTTGTGCCGAGTGTTTCCATCAACACTCACAGGTTTGGCTTAGAAATGGTAACAACATATGAGCCCATGTTCAATGTAGAACTTTACCTAATTCGCTATGTTATTTAAATCCAGTTTTATTACTTGTATACCTCTTAAAAAACTCTCCTCTGACTTGTGGAAGATCTGCCAAGGAGAGGGCAAGTCTTTAAGGAGCTTTATCTCACGGTTTAATGCAGAAAAAATACAGGTGAAAGAACTAAATCATGAGATAGCTTGTGAAGCATTGAAGAAAGGAACATACAACATCAAGTTCATGGATTCCCTAATCAAGAATCCAACCGCTACATACCAACAGCTAATGGACAAAGCCTAGAAATATATCAAGCTAGATGATGAAGTCCAAACATTGAGAGAGGACAAAAGGATGAGTTAAAAGAAAAACCAAAATCCATAGAGGCAAGGATATGAAGAAGACCGCAGAAGTTACTCAGTCTTCCAAAGAAGGGATGACTAAGGTAAGTATAAGAATTATACTCCACTAAATGACTCACGAACACATATTCTAATGTTGATACAAAAAGACAAGAAATTCAAGTGGCCTCCCAAGCCCAACTCTGAGAAAGCTGAAAGGCAAGATAAGACCTAGTATTGTCGCTTTCAGGAAGACCATAGATATATAATGGAGGAGTGCTGCAGCTAAAAGACGAGATCGAGAGGTTAATAAGGGACAACATACTTTGAAAGTTGGTCAGAAAGATTAGAGAATAGAGGAGGCCTAAATGCGAGCTAACAACTCCTGAAACTACCCCCTGATAGTGAACCTGTAGGGCTTATACATGTAATTGCAAGAGGACCCATAGATGGTAAGAGAAAAAATAATCGGGTTGCAGAAGATGTCCTATTAGTGGAGTAGGAACCATGGGCCAAGCAGGAACTAAGCTTTGGACCTGCAAACAAGGCAATAGATTTCTTTCAAAATGATCCTTTAGTTATCAACATTCGTTTGAATGGGTATGACGTGAGGCAAGGCTTGATGGATACAGGTAGTTCTGTTAATCTCTTCACCTTAGATGTCTTTAATAAGCTAGACTTAGATAAAAATAATCTTTTTAATGTCTCCTATCCGTTATTGGGATTAGGAGACAAGACCATGGCAGTACTAGGTACCATCAATCTCCTCTTTATGTTGGGTGATAAAAAGCACAAGTAGGAGTTATATGTGGAGTTTGCGGTGATAGATATTCTGCTCGCATACAATGTGATATTAGGTCGCGCAGTCCTAAATTGCCACAGTATAGTTATTAACATGGGTGTTATATGTCTTAAGCTACCAGCTCTAGGAGGATTGACGGTCGCTCGAGGTAACCAAAAGTCAGCCTAGGAATGCTATAGACACTCCACAAAAAATCTCAAGAAAGCGACGATGCCCATTGACTTGTTGGAGAAACCTGATTCTCACATAAAACCAGAACCAACACCCCAAAATCTCAGGAAACCCTGAAGAAATGCATTTTAAACTGAATGAAGCTGAGTTTTTACGTAAACAGGCTACAATCAAAATGGTGATTTAGAGAAACAAGATGTCCAGAGTGTTCAAACAGTAGAATCAGGTCACGTGTCTTTAATGTATGAGACTTAGTCCTTAAAAGAATAGATGTAACAGGCGGTAATGTTAGGTCTGATAAGTTGAGCGAAAACTAGAAAGGGCTATTTAGGATCTCGAAGGTTATTCATTCAGGGTCTTATAAGCTGGTCAAATTAGATAGCCTAATCATTCCTCACTCTTGAAATATTTATAATATGAGAAAATTTTATCAATAACAATTAACGATGTATTTTTTCATGTGTTGTGTTATTCAGTGATAAGGAATAATGGGTTACCTTCTTCAAAAAAATTAACCACAAGGTGGGTATCTGCTCGACTCAATGACTAGTGTTAGTCCTGCTAACTAAGGTATTTTATGCTAAGGTCACAAGGCGGGTATCTGCCAGACTCATAATCGGGTGTTAGTCCTAGTAAATAAAGCATTTTATGCCAAGGCCACGAGGCGGGTATCCACCAGGCTCATAATCGAGTGTTAGTCTCGCTAACCAAGACATTTTATGCCAAGGCCATAAGGCGGGTATCCACCAGACTCATAACCGAGTGTTAGTCTCGCTAACCAAGACATTTTATGCCAAGGCTACAAGGCGGGTATTCACCAGGCTCATAACCGGGTGCTAGTCTTGCTAACTAAGATATTTTATGTTTGTTTATTTGCCCTAAGCCATTATCTTAGACCTTTTTGTATGTCGTTTTGGTTATTAATGGAAGAGGTTTTTATTTTCATTATTTGTTTACATGTTACATAATAATGATTATCATCCCTGGTTACTTATTATTATGTTGATAATAATAAAATATAACTAGTATGATTATTGATTGATAATCATGAGATGATTATATATATGTTGATATAATTCAATAATCATAGATACTTGTTAGAGAACAAAGTATTGGATGGACCCGCATTGAGATCACTACATAGGTTGTTGTCATAAGTGAATCTCAAAGTAGTTATGTCTTAATCCTTTGACTTAAGATTGTCATAGTTTCCAACATAATGACTGTTATGTTTTGACATAACCAAACATTGTCTTTAATCGGATAATCATAAAGGTTATGATTGAGCATAATAGAAATTATGTAGAGGATATTGAACAATCAAGATAGGATTTGTCCCTCTCTCTGAGAGAGATATCTTATGGGCCCCTCGATAAGTGAGACTGAGAAATGCATAGCCGTGCTCAAATGAATTGATAGTGTGATCAATATCATTTGAATTTATCAGTCTACTTAGAGATCGAGAAATCATAAGTTTGAACATTATAAGTTTGACATTGACTATGACTTATGTTCAAACTAGATATCGTGTGACAAATGGATTAATACATGTTCTATTTATTAGGCTTTATCAGACTATTGATCCTCATATTAGTTGGGTAGTCATAATATCTTGCTAGAGGCCACTTATGACTTATGGGCCTTGTGGGACTGGACCTATTGCCAATTAATGTGAGCCTATTGGGTCACACACAAAAGAACGTTGTTGATGTGCTATGACATATTAATGGGCTAAAAGCCCAAAGCCCATTAATATAATTAATAATAATAAAGTGTTATTATTATTAATCATTAATTAATAATAATAAAGTGTTATTATTATTAATACTAATTAACAATAATAAAGTGTTATTATTATTGATTATTTATTATTATAAGATAATAATATTTAAAAGATCTGTAGTCTATTTGTAACTGTTACAGATAAAGGACTCTATTACATAAGATATTTGAGTATCTGCGAGATTGTGATAGTGGGTTCTAAACACAACTCTTTTGGGAAAATAGTTGTGGAAAAACAAAAGACTGAAACATATAAATACTCCTACGAATTTAAGAGTGATGAAACTTTTTAGAAAATTCAGTCTAACAGTTGCAGATTGTGGAGTACATAATCTATCATCCTTGAGAGAGCTAGCACTCTAGAAGGATAGAAGACGTTCGTGTGGATCCATTGAGGGTGTCCATTTGAAAAGGCAGCACCATCAGTTTGGCATTGTATCTTGTAACATCCCGAAAATCGGACCGCTACCGGCGCTAGGATCCAGATCGACTTAAGGTCGCCGGGACCCGTAGCAAGCCTAACATACATCCTGTATACCTGTTAAATCCCATACATGATCAAACATAAACATGAAACTTTAAACTTTTTCTTTCCTTTACCAAGCTTAACCTGTGCATGTACAAACCCATAAACATAAAACCCCACACTGGAGCCCTCATCAAATGCTCCAATGGGGTAACATATCATACATTAAGCTTGGTTTGCATAAAGCATCATTAAACATTTGAGAAGGATCATGTGCCAAAAGGGATTAACCATACATGACTAGGGCAAAGCACAACTCTAACCATGACATGTCATTACATAGCCTTACATTTCAATACATACTTTTACATCATTTCCTAACTTTACGAATACATCATGTCCACTACTATCCTATTACATAACCATAACCATAACCATAACCTGCTAACCTCCTGAACTATCTCTGACCCTGCAAACCTAGGGTTAGGGAAGAAGGGTGAGCTATAAAGCCCAGTGAGCAGAACTAAATAGAAAAACAGTTTATTATATCATATGTTTTCATGACATGCATCACATCACAAACAATACACATCAAGGATGAATTTGTCACCAATAGCCCTCAACATATAAATGTCATATCATAACAAGTTCAGTAATGCTCTATGCCAGGGGCGATACGACCACGCCTGGACTTCACATACTCTATGCCAGGGACGATACGGCCACACCTAGACTTCTCTTACTCTATGCCAAGGGCGATACGGCCACGCCTGGTCTTTCCATCTCATATCATGTCATACATGTCATATCGTATCATATCATGTCATACTAAGGGCTAATGGATCATCCAATATCCATCCACATCATCATCATCGTATTATGCAATGCAACATATTCGTGAACTCTAATGCAACAACCTATTACATAACATGGTATTCGTGATGCATGAACATGCTTAAAACATTTAATTTCTTTAATATTAAAAGAGTTATGTTCTAGTCACCTTTGACTAGCTCTGGACTGACTCTGAAGCAGCTAACACTGTCAAACACCTCGGTTCCTCGGGTCTGATCCTACACAGGTGGACTCCAGTGAGGTGCCAAACACACTCTAAACAACTCATAAACAACTCCCCAAAAACCCCCTAAAACATCCTCAAAATATGCATAGAAAATAACCATGAAAGGGCTGGACAGGGCACTTTCGGCGGTCGAAGGTCCCTTCCAGAGCCGAAAGCCATGCAGGTTCGGCGGCAGGTTCGGCGGCCGAAGCCTCTCTCCAGATCCGAAAGTCAGGCACTTTCGGCGGCCGAACATCACCTTCGGCGGTCGAAAGTCTGCTCCAGATCCGAAACACAACTTTCGGAGGCAAGGTTAGGCGGCCAATCCATGCATCCATAGGCAGGTTCGGCGGCCGAAACTACCTTCGGCGGCCGAACCTGAGTTCATCAAAACTCAGCCTCTCGTGCATACCAGCCTCCAAAACCTTACCAAACACCCCAAACAAGCACCCAACCTCTTAAAAACATGCATAAACCCTTAACCATGCACAAAGGAGCTTAAACAAGCTTAAACTCCAACAAAGAACATCATAGAGCATACATAAAGAGCTTATGACCCACATAAGCCAAAACCATCAAAACTACTCAAAACTTTACTTGCTCTCTCCCAATCATGCATACACTCTCCCACATGCATGAAGGAGCATAAACATTTGTCTAAACCCCCAACAATCAGCACATAAACATATATTGGGCATAAAACCCACATAAACCCTAACATGCATATCTACCCATACTCAACCATCAAAACATCTTTAAACTTACTTAAAACTTCATTAAAACACAAGGAAAGCAAGGATCTACACTTACCTCTTGAAGATCGAGGGGTGGTGCGATCCCTAACTCGGGAGTGTGGAGGATCCAAGCTCCAAAAGCCTCCAAGCTCCTAAAACTCCTATTTAAGCTTCAAAACTTCAAAACAAGGGTAGAACTCATGAAAACTTGAGGGATGGGTAGAGAAAGCATGAAAACGACCAAAGGAGTACAAAAACTCACCTGAGCTCGAGAATGGGGAGAAAACTCGCCCATTTCTGATCTGAGGGCTCTTTATAGGTGGCCTGGTCAACGACCTTCGGCAGCCTAACGTGCCCCCTAAACTCATGCATGTTCGGCAGCCGAACTTGAGGTTCGGCGGCCGAACCTTGGTTTGTTCAAACAAAGCTTTCGGAGGCCAAAAGCGCTCCCGAAACCTTCCCATGTTCGGCGGCCGAACTTCACTTTCGGCGGCTGAACCTGGCAAATGCCTCCTTGGTCTTTTCTTTTCAAAACTAAATTCTTTTTCATTTAAAACCATGAAATCAGTAAAAACATTTTAGAAAACACATTTTACCCCTCTAGAAGACTCTGGCATCATCAAAATTCCAGATTTCAACGGAGATTCCTCCGGAAGGTAGGGATTCCGATGCCGGAATCTAGCCGGGTATTACATATCTTCTCGACGAGATTAACAGGTTAGTCTCATATCCTTCCTTTGAAATAAACGAAGCACTCAGATTCTGGGAAAGAAAATCAGAGATTTTTATTTTTTTTACTGCGCAATTTGGATTGCAATAATCTCTGTATTTCCCAACAGTGGTATCAGAGCCAACCTGTGCTTTTCGTTTAAGTTAATTATGCCATGATTGATATTATATATGCGATATATGTTTATTAGAATGGCATGATACTTATGGATGAATGATCAGATCATTTAGGTAATTTTTGTTAGAAAAATTAAATTAAAAAAAAAGGAATTGGATTCACGATGAACAGTCATCGTGAACCCAGAAATTGCTAAGGACCAGCTACTGCCAACCATCACATGTGAAGGCCACAGACGAGCACGCGGTGGGTCACATGTGAAGGCCAGAGACGAGCACATGGTGGGTCCCACCGCTGATGCATGCTTTGTCGGCTGGCTCCCGAAGCAAAGATGGGGAGGTGGTCATGTGTGTTGACATGCAGATTGGGGATCCCAATTTCCAAATTGTGGACTGCATCTTACATAATGGGCTGGCCAGGGAGCGCAAGCATTGCGCCGTCTCCAGCCTCTCGGGCTGGCGACATGAGCGGCCGACTATTCATCCGGTGGGCCGCCGGGGGCTTCGAAGCCGAGATGTGTCTCGGCTCCTCGCGATTTCTGCGAATCGCGAGCACGCCGGTGCTGTTTCGAGCTCGCCATTGCGCGATCTTCTAGGCGACGAGCTCAACTGCGAATGGACGACCGGAGTTGCGCAACTGTTGTGCGATCTAGTGGTCGACAGTGAGGTCGCGCATGCCGCCACTGTCGACGGCAATCCATGCTGGTGACGAGCAGCGGACTGGTTGGCCGGCTGCTGTGAAGACAGTGTGCGACGGCTAGGTTTTCTTCCTGAGGAAGAAGAAGAAGCTCCAATTACAATTCTGCCCCTGAAAATGAAAATAAAAAAATAAAAAATAAAAAAATTTAAATAAGAAAATAAATTTTAAAATTATTATTTTCTTTTAGTCTTTAAATCAGATTTAAATGACTATATTTTATTATTTTGTCATATATTAGTATGAGATACTATCCAAGATAGTCTATATATATATGTATGAATATAGGATGCTATAATATATATATGCAAGGCAAAATAATTAAAATTGAAAGTTGAACCCTCACTCTAAAATTTTAAGTTTTAATGCCACCCATATATGAAATACCTATCAAGACTAAGATCATCAAAATGTAGGTTTTGCTAAAGCAAAGTGCTTAGGTTATCTTAGTAAGATAGGATGAGTAATAGTTACTCATTTATTTAATTTTGGTTAGGCTTAATTAGGCTATCAAAACAGTTTTGGGCCTAAGGCATTAGATGGGGTATAACATACATTTGACATATGATGTCAACACCTCATAATCTAAGAGTTACATTAGATGTAATTGGTAAGGAGTTACCTACCTAAATAACTTAATTCTAAGCGTCATGCCAAAGCTGACTTAGAATTAGGTGAAATATGGATCTTAGCCCACTAAAATATTATTATTCTTCTTGAGGGTTATATTTTAGTGGGAGATTATTATCACCTCAATATTAATTTACTAAATTAATTATATTTGCATATTTTATAGATCATTATGGCTGCTAATAACAATTCCACTTTATCACTGCGATCCATCCTTGAGAAGGATAAACTGAAAGAAAATAGACTAATTTTGCTGACTGGTTTAGAAACTTGAGAATTGTTCTCAAGCAAGAGAAAAATTCCTACGTGCTTGATGAAGCTATCCCTGAACCACCTCCTGCTGATGCTACTAATGCTATTAAGAACAAGCATAAGAAGCATATGGATGATTCTAATGACATTGGATGTCTTATGTTGGCAACTATGTGCCCAGAACTTCAGAAGGATCTGGAGCACCTTGAGGCTTATGAGATGAGTGTTCATCGCGAACAAGCTTTCCAACAGCAAGCTAGGCAGGATAGGTATGAAACTACCATTGCTTGCATGATTGCAAAATGGCTGAAGGTGAATCAGTTAGTGCTCATGTTTTGAAGATGAAAGGCTACATTGATCACCTTGCTAGGCTTGGCTATCCTCTGAGTTTAGGACTCTTTACGGATTTAATCCTACATTCTTTACCTAGCAGTTTTTCTCAGTTTGTCATGAACTATAACATGAACAATATGGAGAAATCCATTCCTGAGCTGCATGGGATGCTAAAGACAACTGAGGTAAATGTCAAGAGAAGGCCTACCCAAATTTTGAATGTCAATAAGGGTAAGCCCATGAAAAATAAGGGGAAGCCCAAGTCTAAAGGTGATAATGGACCTAAGGGACGAGGCAAGCCTAAATGGAAAACCAAGGCAAAAGTTCCTAAGCAAATAGTTCCTAAGGAAGGAATCTGCTTCCATTGCAAGGAACTAGGGCATTGGAAGAGAAATTGCAAACTCTATTTGGATGAGTGCAAGAAGAAGAAGAGTAGTGAGACTACGACTTCAGGTATTTATGTTATAGATATTAATTTATCTATTTCTACTTCATGGGTATTAGATACCGGATGTGGCTTTCACATTTGTACAAATATGCAGGGTCTCAAAAGGAGTAGAAAACTGAAAAAGGGCGATGTGGACCTACGTGTAGGCAATGGAGCAAGAGTTGCTTCCTTAGCTGTAGGGACTTATGAACTTGTGTTGCCCAATGGACTTTTGTTAGTTTTGAACAATTGCTTTTATGTTCCTACTTTGAGTAGGAATATTATTTCAGTTTCTGTTTTGGACGATGAAGGTTTTTCATTTCTTATTAAGAATAAGAAATGCTCTATTAATAAAGATGGTTTGCTTTATTGTATTGCAAATTCATATGATGGCCTTTATGTCCTTAATCTAGATGATACTAGAGACAACAATATCTATAACATAACTTCTAAGAAAACTAAGCCAAATGAGTTAAACCCAACATATTTATGGCACTGTCGTCTTAGCCATATAAATGAGAATCACATATCTAAGCTCCATAAAGATGGTTTATTATATTCATTTGATTTTGAATCATTTGAAAATTGTGAATCTTGTTTGCTTGGTAAGATGACAAAGGACCCTTTTACTAGACAAGGTAAAAGGGCTTCAGACTTATTGGACTTAATACATACAGATGTATGTGGTCCACTAAGCATTAGTGTCAGGGGAGGTTATCAGTACTTCATTACATTCACTGATGATTTCAGTAGGTATGGCTATGTCTACCTAATGAAACATAAGCATGAATCTTTTGAAATATTTAGAACTATTCAAAATGAAGTACAAAATCAACTTGGTAGAACTACTAAAATGCTTCGATCTGATCGAGGTGGTGAATATTTGAGCCAAGAGTTTGATGAACATCTTAGAAATTGTGGAATTGTTTCACAATTGACTCCTCCAGGAACTCCACAATGGAATGGTATTTCTGAAAGGAGAAATCGAACTTTATTAGATATGGTTTGATCTATGATGAGTCAAACAAATCTCCCTTTATCATTTTGGGGTTATGCCTTGGAAACAGCTGCATTCATTTTAAACCGAGTACCATCGAAAGCAGTTGAAAAGACACCATATGAGTTATGGATTGGCAAAATGCCCAGTTTGTCTTTTCTTAAGATTTGGGATTGTGAGGCTTATGTAAAACGCCCAATTTCAGATAAGCTAGCTCCAAAATCTATCAAGTGCAATTTTGTGGGGTATCCTAAGGAAACCAAAGGATACTATTTCTATATTCCATTAGAGAACAAAGTGTTTGTTGCTTGAAATGGTACCTTTTTGGAAAAGGAATTTATCTCTCAGAGATTCAGTGGGAGTACAGTGCGACTTGAGGAAGCTCAAGCACCACAAGAGAGCATTAAACCGCCTATAGAACCACTTTCAGAACCACAAACAGTTGTGAAAACTGAAAGGGTGACACAAGTCTCACGCAGATCTGATAGGACACGTCATCAGCCTGAGAGATATGGATTTCTCATGATTGATAGTCGTGAACTTTTGCTCATTGATCAAGATGAGCCTACTACCTATCAAGAGGCTGTGTCAGGTCCAGATTCTGAGAAATGGCTTTCTGCCATGAAATCCGAAATGCAATCCATGTATGTGTAACGACCCGAAAATCGGACCACTACCGGCGCTAGGATCCAGGTCGGCTTAAGGCCGCCGGGACCCGTAGCAAGCCTGACATGCAACCTGTAAACCTGTTTAATCCCACACATGATCAACACATACATAAAAATTAAAACTTTTCTTTCATTCATACACCAAACTCAACCTGTGCATGCACTGAACATGGACATAATCATAAACATTGACCCCCTCAGTGGGATCTCATCAATGCCCCAATGGGCAAATACAACATGTGTTGAGTTGGTATGCATAAACATCATAAAAGATCTAGGATCATGCATTAAAAGGGATACATTACACATAGGTCAAGTGTAACGACCCGGAAATCCGACCCGTTACCGGCGCTAGGATCCAGATCGGCTTAAGGCCGCTGGGACCCGTAGCAAGCCTACATACCTCCTGTAAACCTGTGGAATCCCATACATAACAACATATACATGATCTGTAAAAATTTTTCTTTTCTCTTATCCAAGCAAAACCTGTGCATGCACAAAATCATACATAAACCCCACACTGGAGTCCTCATCAAATACTCCAATGGGGCATCATCATCATACATATCAGCTTGGATAATCATGGTCATTAACATCATTATTCATTAAACACTCTGTACATAATGGGGATTCACACACCTCTAGGTCAAGCACTACTATAATCCTCAATACATCATCAAGTCATTAATTACATTACATGGTCATAAGTACTCATTACATCAAGTTCATGTCCACTACTATCTATTACAACATACATGACTTAACTTCACTCTAGCCGACTTCCCGATCTATCCTGTACCTGCAACTCTGGGGATAAAGGGAGTGGGGTGAGCTACTAGAGCCTAGTGAGCAGAATAATAAAACGTCAATTTAAATCATGCTTTCATGTATGCGCCATAACACAAACATTTCACAGCAAGGATGAATTTGTCACCATTTAGCCCCTATCTTTCTTACTTATACATGCCGGGGGCGTAGAGCCGTAGCAGGCACACCCGGACTTCCGTAATCAGTCATAGTGCCAGGGGCGTAGAGCCGTAGCAGGCACACCTGGACTCACATAGGCTATCATGACATACAAGGGCTAATGGATCATTCGACATTCATCCACATCAACAACAAAATATGCAATGCAACATATTCGTGAATTCTAATGCAAACAACCTAACATATCTCATGGCATTCATGATGCGTGAATCATGCTAAAACATTTCATTAATTTGCTTTAAAACTTAAAGTTTATTCCACTCACCTCTGGCTAGCTCTGAAGAGACTCTGAAGCAGCTGGCTCACTGCTGGGGGTCTCGGTTCCTCGGGTCCGAACCTACACAGGTGGACTCAAATGAGGGACCAAACATACATGAATATGACTCTAAAATACTCCCCAAAAACCCCCTAAAACATCCTGAAAACATCACATGAAACATGCAAGAAATGGCTGAACAGGGCACTTTCGGCGGCAGGTTCGGCGGCCGAAAGTCCCTCTGCAGCCGAAAGTCATGCAGGTTCGGCGGCACTTTCGGCGGCCGAACCTCCCAGACAGAGACGAAACTTGAGTTTCGGGGGCAGGCTTCGGCAGCCGAAACTGCCTCCACAAGGGGGTTCGGCGGCCGAAAGTCACTTCGGCGGCCGAACCTGAGTTTCTGCCGAAGGGCAGAAACTTGGCTCCCTTGTGTCCACAGCCTCCAAAACACCTCAAAACATGCATAAACTTGTTTCTACACATGCATACACATCATACATCACACCTAGGGGTCTCAAACTATAATATACCCCAACTACAACACTTCAAACAACACATTTCCAACATACATTGTACAAATCACAACATAAACCCATAAACCTAACAACAAGCCTAAACATGCATTCTACCCCATCAACTTGCATAAAACTTTCATAAAACATAAAAGAAGCATAAATCGAAGCTTACCTCTTGAAGATCGAGAGGAAGAACGACCCTAGCTCGGAAAATGGAGGGATTTAGCTCCAAGACTTCCAAGCTCCAAACTTGCTTAAAAACACTCAAAAACTTTTGTGGAACCTTAAAACTCAAAGAAAATGGTGGGGATTGAAGGAAAAACACAAGATTTGGGAGAGGGAGGTCGGAAGCTTGCTGTGGCTGAAAATGGGAGAAAACTCTCCCATTTCGGCTAAGTGCCCCTTTTATAGGTGGCTGGCCAGGCCACGTTCGGGGGCCGAAAGTGCCTCCGCATGCATGCAAGGTTCGGCGGCCGAACTTGGAGTTCGGCGGCCGAACCTGCATTTCCCTCACTCAAAATTTTCGGGCGCCTAAAGTCCCTCCGAAAGCATGCATGTTCGGCGGCCGAACCTCAAAGTTCGGCGGCCGAACCTGGGTTTTCCTCCAAGGATTTTCATGCAAAAACTTATTTAATTTCTTACTTAAAAACATGAAATACATGAAAACATTTCATAAAATCATAGTTTTACCCTTCTAGAGGTTTCCGACATCCGAGGTCCCACCGGACGGTAGGGATTCTGATACCGGAGTCTAGCCAGGTATTACATTCTCCCCCCCTTAAGAACATTCGTCCCCGAATGTTCCTCAACTAACATACAAAGCATGGCATCAATCATAACATACAGCATAGCATACAATAAATCATACATGCTGTAACCTCTGCGCCAGAGCTTGAGCCACTGCCTAAACCCAGACCTGACTTGATCTTGTTCCAGAACTTATTCTTCTTAGATTTTCTGTGGCCTCTGTCCCACTTCTTACTGCCTGCAACTGCTGCACTCAGAGAAGAAGAGTCTAACCTTTCCCCACCTGGGGTCTTGGAACCAGAAGACTGTGCCACTGACTGTTTTACCTTCCCCTCAACGATAGCACAAGCCTCCATTCTCCTAGCCATATCCACTATGACATGAAAACTCTCCCTCTCTGCTGACTGTATCAAAGAGGAATACCTGGAGTGCAGCCTCATAATATATCTACTTGACTTCTTTTGATCTGTGTCCAAATTCTGCCCAGCATATGGCAACAACTCCAGGAACCTGTCTGTGTACTCCTCCACACTCATCTGATCAGTCTGCCTCAACTGCTCGAATTCTATCATCTTCTGCTCTCTAGAGCTCGCAGGGAAAGCCCATCCTGCAAACTCATTTGCGAACTCCTCCCAGGACATACTGTCCACTCTCGGGTTCACATAGTTCTTAAACCAACCACGTGCCTTCTTGCACTCCAGTGTGAACCCAGCCATCTGAATGGCTCTACTGTCATCAGCCCCTATCTCATCTGTAATAGTCTTGACCCTGTTCAGATACTCAAATGGGTCATCGCCTGCTCTGTACTGAGGAGCACCCAACTTCATGTAATCGGTCATCTTGACCTTGCTCCCTCCAGATGAGGTAGGTTTGGGTACTTGTGTTTCCGGGACAGTAGGTACTGGTGGTGGTGGAGGTGCAACATCCCCTGGGGTAGGGTCTGCTGTACTGGTATAGGGAGGTGGAGGTGGGTACATGGGGTACTGAGAGTATGGTGGGTAGTGAGGTGGGTATGGCATATGTGGAGGATAAGGGCTAAAACTGGGGTAATCCGATGTACCTCCCATCGAATAGCCTGGATGGTGTGAATAGGGTGGGTAGTGATGTGGCTGGACATAACTCGAGGCCTGAATGCCTCCTTCTGATTCTCCCATGCCCTCTTCCGGCATGCTCACACCGAGACTGCCATCCCTCCTCTGATCTACTTCCATATCCTCAGACATTCCTCCCTGCACTGTTCCCCTTACTGATCTGCTTCTACCCAGATCCAAAGACCTTCTAGGGTCTCTAGCTACTCTGTCTCTGTTGGACCTACTGGACATTGCCCTAGGCAATGCTGGAGGACGGGCATCAGCGCCCTCGTCCTGAGGTGGCACTCCAGTCAATCGTGCAGATCGACGAGTTCCTCTCATTCTATCTTCTGAAAAACAGCACATAGTACAAGCAATCATTAGCATCATATGGTTCATGTGGAAACACATGAACCCTCATCATATACATAACATCACATCATAGCATTTATGCACATGTATATCGTCATGGCACATCATATCATCATATAGACAGGACTCTACATCCTATCCTAGTGGACATGATTTTCCTAGTGTGCTTGACCTTCTAGAACATCTATGAGCCCGACACTCTAGGTCCGACCATATGAACCTAGGGCTCTGATACCACTCTGTAACGACCCGGAAATCCGACCCGTTACCGGCGCTAGGATCCAGATCGGCTTAAGGCCGCCGGGACCCGTAGCAAGCCTACATACCTCCTGTAAACCTGTGGAATCCCATACATAACAACATATACATGATCTGTAAAAATTTTTCTTTTCTCTTATCCAAGCAAAACCTGTGCATGCACAAAATCATACATAAACCCCACACTGGAGTCCTCATCAAATACTCCAATGGGGCATCATCATCATACATATCAGCTTGGATAATCATGGTCATTAACATCATTATTCATTAAACACTCTGTACATAATGGGGATTCAC
Organism: Manihot esculenta; assembly: GCF_001659605.2. Lineage (NCBI taxonomy): Eukaryota > Viridiplantae > Streptophyta > Magnoliopsida > Malpighiales > Euphorbiaceae > Manihot > Manihot esculenta. Next base: position 22,473,979 of record NC_035169.2, on the reverse strand, counting down.
ACACCTCTAGGTCAAGCACTACTATAATCCTCAATACATCATCAAGTCATTAATTACATTACATGGTCATAAGTACTCATTACATCAAGTTCATGTCCACTACTATCTATTACAACATACATGACTTAACTTCACTCTAGCCGACTTCCCGATCTATCCTGTACCTGCAACTCTGGGGATAAAGGGAGTGGGGTGAGCTACTAGAGCCTAGTGAGCAGAATAATAAAACGTCAATTTAAATCATGCTTTCATGTATGCGCCATAACACAAACATTTCACAGCAAGGATGAATTTGTCACCATTTAGCCCCTATCTTTCTTACTTATACATGCCGGGGGCGTAGAGCCGTAGCAGGCACACCCGGACTTCCGTAATCAGTCATAGTGCCAGGGGCGTAGAGCCGTAGCAGGCACACCTGGACTCACATAGGCTATCATGACATACAAGGGCTAATGGATCATTCGACATTCATCCACATCAACAACAAAATATGCAATGCAACATATTCGTGAATTCTAATGCAAACAACCTAACATATCTCATGGCATTCATGATGCGTGAATCATGCTAAAACATTTCATTAATTTGCTTTAAAACTTAAAGTTTATTCCACTCACCTCTGGCTAGCTCTGAAGAGACTCTGAAGCAGCTGGCTCACTGCTGGGGGTCTCGGTTCCTCGGGTCCGAACCTACACAGGTGGACTCAAATGAGGGACCAAACATACATGAATATGACTCTAAAATACTCCCCAAAAACCCCCTAAAACATCCTGAAAACATCACATGAAACATGCAAGAAATGGCTGAACAGGGCACTTTCGGCGGCAGGTTCGGCGGCCGAAAGTCCCTCTGCAGCCGAAAGTCATGCAGGTTCGGCGGCACTTTCGGCGGCCGAACCTCCCAGACAGAGACGAAACTTGAGTTTCGGGGACAGGCTTCGGCAGCCGAAACTGCCTCCACAAGGGGGTTCGGCGGCCGAAAGTCACTTCGGCGGCCGAACCTAAGTTTCTGCCGAAGGGCAGAAACTTGGCTCCCTTGTGTCCACAGCCTCCAAAACGCCTCAAAACATGCATAAACTTATTTCTACACATGCATACACATCATACATCACACCTAGGGGTCTCAAACTATAATATACCCCAACTACAACACTTCAAACAACACATTTCCAACATACATTGTACAAATCACAACATAAACCCATAAACCTAACAACAAGCCTAAACATGCATTCTACCCCATCAACTTGCATAAAACTTTCATAAAACATAAAAGAAGCATAGATCGAAGCTTACCTCTTGAAGATCGAGAGGAAGAACGACCCTAGCTCGGAAAATGGAGGGATTTAGCTCCAAGACTTCCAAGCTCCAAACTTGCTTAAAAACACTCAAAAACTTTTGTGGAACCTTAAAACTCAAAGAAAATGGTGGGGATTGAAGGAAAAACACAAGATTTGGGAGAGGGAGGTCGGAAGCTTGCTGTGGCTGAAAATGGGAGAAAACTCTCCCATTTCGGCTAAGTGCCCCTTTTATAGGTGGCTGGCCAGGCCACGTTCGGGGGCCGAAAGTGCCTCCGCATGCATGCAAGGTTCGGCGGCCGAACTTGGAGTTCGGCGGCCGAACCTGCATTTCCCTCACTCAAAATTTTCGGGCGCCTAAAGTCCCTCCGAAAGCATGCATGTTCGGCGGCCGAACCTCAAAGTTCGACGGCCGAACCTGGGTTTTCCTCCAAGGATTTTCATGCAAAAACTTATTTAATTTCTTACTTAAAAACATGAAATACATGAAAACATTTCATAAAATCATAGTTTTACCCTTCTAGAGGTTTCCGACATCCGAGGTCCCACCGGACGGTAGGGATTCTGATACCGGAGTCTAGCCGGGTATTACATTAAGCACAACCTCTAATCCTCAATATCATAACATTACATAACTATACATCATTATACAAACTGTCATGTCCACACTCTAACTATTACATATATAAGACTTCATTACTCTTCTTGATTTCTCTGTCTAACCCGTACCTGCAAACCTGGAGAATTTGGGAGAGGGGTGAGCTACTAGAGCCCAGTGAGCAGAATCATAAAGCATTTAAAACATATGCTATCATGGAATGCATCACATCACAACTAATCATATCAAGGATGAACTTGTCACCATTTAGCCCTCTACATATTCCAATCATGCCAGGGGCGTAGTGCAGGCCACACCTGGTCTTTCTCTTATACATAACATAACATACATAATCCGTGGTGCCGGGGGCGTAGTGCAGGCCACGTCCGGTCTTTCTCTTACATAGTGCCAGGGGCGTAGTGCAGGCCACACCTGGACTTCCATACCATCTCATCATATCATAACATATGAGGGCTAATGGATCATTCAACATTCATCCACATCAACAACATATTATGCAATGCATCATATTCGTGATTTCTAATGCAAACAACCTAAAATATCACATGGCATCCGTGATGCATGAACATGCTCGAAACTGATTTATATACTTAAAAGCATAAGAGTTATTCCACTCACCTCTGGCTAGCTCTGACACTGACTGAAGCAGTTGACTCACTGCTGAGGTCCTCGGTTCCTCGGGTCCGAACCTACACAGGTGGACTCAAATGAGGGACCAAACAACTAGAACATAACTCTAAAAACATCCCCCAAAAACCCCCTAAAATATCTCAAAACATCCATGCAAGAACATGCAAAGGAAGGTTGGACAGGGCACTTTCGGCGGTAGGTTCGGCGGCCGAAAGTCCCTCCAGAGCCGAAAGTCAGGCAGGTTCGGCGGCACCTTCGGCGGCCGAAACTCCCAGACAGAGGCGAAACTCATGCATGTTCGGCGGCACTTTCGGCGGCCGAAACTCCCAGACAGAGACGAAAGTCTCCTTTCGGGGGCAAGCTTCGGCAGCCGAAGGCTGCCTCCACAAGGGGGTTCGACGGCCGAAAGTCCCTTCGGCTGCCGAACCTGGTTTCTCCCAAAGGGCAGAAACTTGGTTCAAACATGCACAAATGCCTCCAAACTCAAACCATCATGCATTTAGTTCAACCAAAACATGCATACAAGCTCCTAGGGGTCTCAAACTACCTTAAACCCCAACTACAACACATCAAACACACATTACAAGCCACATTGTTCATGAACATACATTTATACCCATAAACATAACTATAACCTAAACATGCATTCTACCCCCATAGATCTACTTAAAACTTACTTAAAACATACAATGAGCTTAAGATCGACTCTTACCTCTTGAAGATCGAGAGAGAGACGACCTAAAACTCGAAGGTGGGAGAGATTGGGTTCTTGAACCTCCAAGCTCCAAAACATTGCTCAAAAGCTCAAATCTTCAAAACAAAGTTAAAACAAATGAAAAACTTGAATGATCTAGAGGAAAAACATCAAAGATCGGTGAGGGACGGCGGAGAGCTCACCTTGGCTGAAAATGGGGAAAAAGCTCGCCCGTTTTCGGCTAAGGGACCCTTTTATAGTGGCTGGCCAGACCACGTTCGGGGGCCGAATGTGCCTCCGCAAGCATGCCATGTTCGGCGGCCGAACTTGAGGTTCGGCGGCCGAACCTGGACTTCCCTCACTTATGCTTTCGGGGGCCTAAAGCACACCTGCAACGCATGCATGTTCGGCGGCCGAACCTGGGTTTTCCTCCAAAGCTATTTTCAGGCAAAAAAACTCATTTTCTTTCATGCTTAAAACGTAAAACACATTAAAACATTTTATGAAAACATGGTTCTACCCTACTAGAGGCTTCCGACATCCGAGATTCCACCGGACGATAGGAATTCCGATACCGGAGTCTAGCCGGGTATTACAGTATGACAATCGAGTTTGGTCATTAATTGATCCCCCTAAAGGTGTTAAGACCATTGGTTGCAAATGGGTTTTCAAGAAGAAAACTGACATGGATGGAAATGTGCATACCTACAAAGCAAGGCTTATTGCAAAAGGTTTCGAGCAAACTCATGGTATAGACTATGATAAGACCTTTTTGCCAGTTGCAATGCTTAAGTCGGTTAGAATTCTCATTGCCATTACTGCGTACTATGATTACGTGATATGGCAAATGGATGTCAAAACAGCTTTCCTTAATGGAAACTTGCTAGAGGATGTGTACATGACATAACCTGAGGGTTTTGTAATCCCTGAGAATTCTGGAAAGATTTGCAAGCTTCAGAGATCCATTTATGGATTGAAGCAAGCTTCTCGAAGTTGAAATCTTCATTTTGATGAGACAGTCAGGGACTTTGGATTCATCAAAAATGAAGATGAACCTTGTGTTTACAAGATGGTTAGTGGGAGTGCAGTTGTGTTTCTAGTCCTATATGTGGATGACATATTACTCATTGGAAATGATATCCCTACCTTGTAAAAGGTTAAGACTTAGTTAGGAAATTCTTTTTCAATGAAGGACTTAGGTGAGGCTGCATATATCCTTGGTGTTAAGATCTATAGGGATAGATCCAAGAGGATAATCGGTCTGAGTCAAAGTACTTATATTGACAAGGTGCTGAAAAGGTTCAGCATACAAGATTCCCAAAGATGATTCTTGTCCATGTCTCATGGTATTCATCTCAGCAAGAATCAATGTCTTATGACATCTGATGAGCGAGAACGAATGAATAAGATTCCTTATGCTTCTGCTATTGGATCTATCATGTATGCCACGTTATGTACTAGACCAGACGACTCATATGCATTTAAGCACAACAAACAGATGTCAGGCAGACTCCAGTGAAAGTCACTGGACAGCTGTTAAGAATATCCTAAAGTACCTTAGAAGGACTAAGGATGCATTCCTAGTTTATAGAGGTTTGGAAGACGAGCTAGTTGTAAATGGTTACACAGATGCTAGTTTCCAAACTGACATAGATGACTTCAGATCGCAGTCAGGATTCATATTCACTTTAAATGGTGGAGCTGTTAGCTGAAAAAGTTCCAAGCAAAGCACTGTAGCAGATTCTACAATAGAAGCTGAGTATATAGCAGCATCAGATGCAGCTAAAGAGGCAGTCTGGTTGAAGAAATTCATCACAGAGTTGGGAGTGGTTCCCAGTATTACAAATCCTATGGACCTTTATTGTGATAACAATGGTGCCATAGCACAGGCAAAGGAGCCCAGATCTCATCAGAGATCCAAACATATACTCAAGCGATATCACCTTATTCGAGAGATTATTGATAAAGGAGATATAAAAATATGCAAAGTAGACACAAATGACAACATTGCAGATCCACTAACCAAGCCTCTTTCACAGGTCAAGCATGATCAGCACACTAGGTCTATGGGTATTAGATACTTGTATGATTAGGCCTAGTGCAAGTGGGAGATTGTTAGTGTATTTGCCCTAGGCCATTATCTTAGACCTTTTTGTATGTCATTTTGGTTATTAATGAAAGAGGTTTTTATTATCATTATTTGTTTGCATGTTACATAATAATGATTATCATCCCTGGTTACTTATTATTATGTTGATAATAATAAAATATAGCTAGTATGATTATTGATTGATAATCATGAGATGATTATGTATATGTTGATATAATTCAATAATCATAGATACTTGTTAGAGAACAAAGTATTAAATGGATCCGCATTGAGATCACTACATGGGTTATTGTTATAAGTGAATCTCAAAGTAGTTATGTCTTAATCCTTTGACTTAAGATTGTCATAGTTTCCAACATAATGACTGTTATGTTTTGACATAACCAAACATTGTCTTTAATCGGACAATCATAAAGGTTATGATTGAGCATAATAGAAATTATGTAGAGGATATTGAACAATCAAGATAGGATTTGTCCCTCTCTCTGAGAGAGATATCTTCTGGGCCCCTCGATAAGTGAGATTGAGAAATACATAGCCGTGCTCAAATGAATTGATAGTGTGATCAATATCATTTGAATTTATCAGTCTACTTAGAGATCGAGAAATCATAAGTTTGAACATTATAAGTTTGACATTGACCATGACTTATGTTCAAACTAGATATCGTGTGACAAAGGGATTAATACATGTTCTATTTATTAGGCTTTATCAGACTATTGATCCTCATATTAGTTGGGTAGTCATAATATCTTGCTAGAGGCCACTTATGACTTATGGGCCTTGTGGGACTGGACCTATTGCCAATTAATGTGAGCCTATTGGGTCACACACAAAAGAACGTTGTTGATGTGTTATGACATATTAATGGGCTAAAAGCCCAAAGCCCATTAATATAATTGATAATAATAAAGTGTTATTATTATTAATACTAATTAACAATAATAAAGTGTTATTATTATTAATTATTTATTATTATAAGATAATAATATTTAAAAGATCTACAGTCTATCTGTAACTGTTACAGATAAAGGACTCTATTTGTAATACCCGGCTAGACTCCGGTATCGGAATTCCTACCGTCCGGTGGAATCTCGGATGTCGGAAGCCTCTAGTAGGGTAGAAACATGTTTTCATAAAATGTTTTAATGTATTTCATGGTTTTAAGTAAAAAGAAAATGAGTTTTTGCATGAAAACAATCTTGGAGGAAGACCCAGGTTCGGCTGCCGAACCTCAAGTTCGGCCGCCGAACATGCATGCACTTCGGGAGAGCCTTAGGCCCCCGAAGGCATAAGTGAGGGAAGTCCAGGTTCGGCCGCCGAACTTGCATGCGTTGCGGAGGCACGTTCGGCTCCCGAATGTGGCCTGGCCAGCCACCTATAAAGGGGTCCCTTAGCCGAAAACGGGCGAGTTTTCTCCCCATTTTCGGCCAAGGTGAGCTCTCCGCCGTCCCTCACCGATCTTGAGTTTCTTCCTTCCATTCTTCATGATTTTTATGAGTTTTCACCTTCGTTTTGAAGATTTTTGAGTATAAAGCAAGTTTTGGAGCTTTGAGGTTCAAGAAGCTCAATCTCTCCCATCTCCGAGCTAGGGTCGTTCTCCTCTCGATCTTCAAGAGGTAAGGGCCGATCTTGAGCTCATTTTATGTTTTAAACAAGTTTTAAGTTGATCTTTGGGATAGAAATGCATGTTTAGGTTTTTGGTTGGTTTAAGGGTTATGTTAAGTTTTTTTGAGCAATGTATGATGCTTGTGGTTGTTTGATGTGTTGTAGATGGGGTTTAGGATAGTTTGAAGCCCCTAGGAGCTGATGTATGTATCTATGTATGTTTTGAGTGAGTTGTATGCTTGATCTAAAAGGTTGGGAGGCAACTGTTGATAGAGCATATTTTAGTCCATATTTTCATGATCTTATTGATGTTTATTTGCACCTATTCTACCTAATTTAGTGGTTTTAATCATGTTTTGCAAATATTAGGTGTGAAGAAACAATTTGAAGAAAATGCTCTTAAAAGTGCCAAAGAATGCCCAAAAACAGCCACTTTCGGAAGCACCTTCAGAAGCACTTTCGGAAGCCAAAACTCAACCACTTTCGGGGGCACATTCGGAAGCACTTTCGGAAGCCAAAAGTCACCCACTTTCGGGGGCACTTTCGGAGGCCTAAAGTCCAGTCCAGAGGCGAAAGTCACCCACCTTCGGGGGCACCTTCGGCCGCCGAACCTTGGCTCCAGAGACAAAAGTCCTGCCCCCGAAACTTAACTTAGGCGGCTGAACTTGCCCCCGAACATGCTCTTCCCTATTTAATGAGCCAAATCTTGAAGATCACATGTTTCCTACATAGTGCCATGCTCATTCAAAATTCAAATCAAGGCTCCACCTTCCTCTTTAGTGCATGAATCTTCTTGGACACACCTTGGACATCAATCAAAAGACCAAAAAGGGCTTGCAACTCCACACATGCACAAAGAAAACTCAAGGGCACTATGGGGCAATCACTCAAAGATACATGGACACTAAAAAGGAAAAAAGGCAGCCTCTCAAGATCTATTTAAAGGCCTCAAGAAGACCAAGAATCACAATCTTCCATCAAGGGATTGATTAAGGCTCTCCAAAGGCTCCTCCACCTCAGTTCTTCATCTTCTTTCTTCTTTTCTTTTATTTTTTATTTTGGTTCAGCCATGAGTGGCTGAAACCCTATTTCTAGTTGAAGTTTGGTTGAAACTAAGGTTGTTTAAAGGGTTGTGAGATCTGAACAGAAACTTTTGTCTTTGATTTTATTCAATATTCATGCAATTGTGCTTAATTATAAAGATTGCTTTGTTGTTTTGATCAAATTGGCCACTTGATTCTTGATTGCAAAGTTAATTGATTGTTGATTAGGATATTTGTTAGTCCGTAATTGCTGGAAATATTCTGATCTAAGAACACTTGGTGTAAAAACCAAGAAATTGCATGATCTAGCAACATCTCATGCGTTTGAGTAGTTAGGGTTTGGATCTTTCTTGTTCTTCATGCAATTGGCAATTGTTTTGATGCCTATGGCCCAAGGACGTTCCTTGGCAATTTGTTGATTAGTAATTGGTTAGAGGACGTTCCCTAATCAATTTATTCATAAGGAAAGACATGGTGGTGAGAAGCGTCTTCCACCCCCATAACCAACCTATTGAGTTAATCAAGATTACTATGTTTCAATGATCAACCCAAACAACCAAAGTGGATCCATATCTTCAACTAGACCTTTCTCTTATTGATTTCCTCTTTTATTTTTATTACTTGCTGTTTTAATTACTTTCATTAGTTGTTAATCAAATCATCTCAAAACCCCCCTTTTTACTTTCCTTGCACTTTACTTTTGTTCTATTTGCAATCACTTGCTTTCACTTGTGCTTTCAATTGGTTTGATTGGTCTTGATTAAGATAAATAAATAGGTAATCAATTCTCTGTGGATACGATCCTTCACCACTGTCTACAGTTGTATTTGTAGGTAACCAAGAAGGTTATTTTTGACCGGCTTCGACAACAGCTCCTGTCAAAAATTGGAATTTTTGACAGGAGCGGTTGTCGAAGCCGGTCAAAAATAACCTTCTTGGTTACCTACAAATACAACTGTAGACAGTGGTGAAGGATCGTATCCACAGAGAATTGATTACCTATTTATTTATCTTAATCAAGACCAATCAACTGTGCATGAGGAACCAAGTTTCTGCCCTTTGGCAGAAACCAGGTTCGGCAGCCGAAGGACTTTCGGCCGCCGAACCTGCTTGAGAGGCAAGCCTTTCGGCTGCCGAAGCCTGCCCCCGAAAGAGGACTTTCGTCTCTGGAGGGTAGTTTCAGCCGCCGAAAGTGCCACCGAACATGCATGAGTTTCGTCTCTGTCTGGGAGTTTCGGCCGCCGAAGGTGCCGCTGAACCTGCCTGACTTTCGGCTCTGGAGGGACTTTCGGCCGCCGAACCTGCCGTCGAAAGTGCCCTGTTTAGCCTTCCTTTGCATGCTTTCCATGGATGTTTTGAGGTGTTTTAAGGGGTTTTTGGGGGATGTTTTAGAGTCATGTTCTAGTATGTTTGGTCCCTCATTTGAGTCCACCTTTGTAGGTTTGGACCCGAGGAACCGAGGACCCCAGCAGTGACAGCTGCTTCAGAGTCTTGTCAGAGTTAGCCAGAGGTGAGTATAATAAACTCTTACGTTTTAAATAAATGAAAAACTTTAGCATGAATCATGCATCACGAATGTCATGTGATATCCTAGGTTGCTTGCATTAGAATTCACGAATATGTTGCATTGCATATCTTGATGTTAATGTGGATGGATATTGGATGACCCATTGGTCCTCAGTATGATGAGACATGATATGATATGATATGGAAGTCCAGGTGTGGCCTGCACTACGCCCCTGGCACTATGTAAGTGAAAGTCCGAGTGTGGCCTGCACTACGCCCCCGGCACAGTTGGACATGTATGTTATGAGATATGTAAGAGAAAGACCAGGTGTGGCCTGCACTACGCCCCTGGTACAGTTGGACTATGTAGAGAACCCTTGGTGATAAGTCCATCCTTGATGTGATATGGTTGTGATGTGATGCATTACATGATAGCATGTGTTTTAAATTGTTATTATTATTCTGCTCACTGGGCTCTTGTAGCTCACCCCTTTCCCCTTATCCCCCAGGTTTGCAGGTACAGGGTAGACCAGGAGGTCAGCAGGAGTAAAGTCTGTTTTTATGTAATAGTTAGAAGTTGTGGACATGATGAAATTGAAATGTAATGTTTTATGTAGTCATGATATGTAAAATGATATTGAGGATTAGAGGTTGTGCTTGACCCTATGTGTATGGTATTCCCTTTTAATACATGATCACTATTATTATTGATGAGACGAGTAATCAAGCTTAATGTATGTTATTGATACCCCATTGGAGCATGTGATGAGGGCTCCAGTGTGAGGTTTATGGTTATGTTAGTGTGCATGCACAGGTTAAGCTTGATTTATGAAAGAAAAAGTTTACATGTTTATGTATTTGTATGATCATGTATGGGATTACACAGGTTTACAGGTTATATGTCAGGCTTGCTATGGGTCCCGGCGGCCTTAAGCCGATCTGGATCCTAGCGCTGGTAGCGGTCCGATTTTCGGGTCGTTACACTATTACATAAGATATTTGAGTATCTGCGAGATTGTGATAGTGGGTTCTAAACACAACTCTTTTGGGAAAAGAGTTGTGGGAAAATAAAAGACTGAAACATATTAATACTCCTTCTACGAATTTAGGAGTGATGAAACTTTTTAGAAAATTCAATCTAACAGTTGCAAATTGTGGAGCACATAATCTATCCATCCTTGAGAGAGCTAGCACTCTAGAAGGATAGAAGACGTTCGTGTAGATACCATTGAGGGTGTTCGTTTGAAAAGGCAACACCATCAGTCCGGCATTGTATCTTCTCGACGAGATTAACAGGTTAGTCTCATATCCTTCCTTTGAAATAAACGAAGCACTCGGATTCTGGGAAAGAAAATCAGAGATTTTTATTTTTCCGCTGCGCAATTTGGATTGTAATAATCTCTGTATTTCCCAACATTTTATACCAAAGCTACAAGGCAGATATTTGCTAGGCTCATAACCGGGTGTTAGTCCCGCTAACTAAGGTATTTTATGCCACAGCCAGAAGGCAGGTATCTGCTCGGTTCATAACCGAGTGTTAGTCCCACTAACTAGAGCATTTTATGCCATGAACACAAGGCAGGTATCCGTTAGGCTCATAACCGGGTGTTAATCCTGCTAACTAAGGCATTTTATGCCAAGGCCACAAGGCAGGTATCCGCCAAGCTCATAATTGGGTGTTAGTCTTGCTAACTAAAACATTTTATGCTAAAGTCACAAGGCGGGTATCTACCAAGCTTATAATCGGGTGTTAGTCCTGTTAACTAAAGCATTTTATGCCACGGCCACAAGGCAGGTACTCGTCAGACTCATAATCAGGTGTTAGTCCCGCTAACTAGAGCGTTTTACCACAGCCGTAAGGCGGTATCCGCTAGGCTCACAACTGAGTGTTAATTCAACTAATTAAAGCATTTTATGCTATGACCATAAGGCAGGTATCCACCAGACTCATAATAAAGTGTTAGTCTCGCTAACTAAGACATTTTATGCCACGATTATAAGGTGAGTATTCACTAGGCTCATAATCGGATGTTAGTTCCGCTAACTAAGGCATTTTATGCTACGGCCATAAGGCGGGTATCCGCTAGACTCATAACTGAGTGTTAGTCCTATTAACTAAGACATTTTATACCTAAAATCATAAGACGAGTATTCGCCAGGCACACGACCGAATGTCAGTTCTGATTAATAAAAATTATAAAAATATTTTACGTCTAGACCACAAATCGAATATTCGCCAGGTTAATAATCGAGTGTCAGTCCCGATTAATAAAATCTTCTAGTCGTTATCATAATCGAATATTAAGTTCAGTTTATTATTTTTTTTATGTTTTTTATTCTATAGCCTGGGTATTTGCCAAGCGAATCATAAGTGGGTGTTAAGTCCCTTAAAATAATTTAAGGATAAATAAATATATATATATATATATCAAAAAATTTATATTTACATTTTTGAAATATCAATTTTTAATTTAATATATATATATATATATATATATATATATATATATATATATTTTAAAATATTTACTTTATAAAACTAAACACCATTTTATATAAATTTATAATAAATCAAATTATCATAAAGTATTTTTTTTCAAGCAAATTACTATATAAACCCTGAAAAATTACATAAAAGTATCTTATATTTTTATTAATTTTTTATTTTAAAGTTTATAATTTATCTCAAAATATATAGTTTAATTTAATTTAAATTATTATTATTTATTAATAATATAATACTATAAAATATTATTTTAATATAAAATTAAATCACATATTTTAAAATAAATCATAAAATTTTGAAAATAGAAAATTAATAAAACCATAAGAATTTTTTTTTTTTAACTTTTCCTATAAACTATCTCAGTTTATATATTTTGTAAAATACACGGATTGATTATTAAAATTTTTAATATACAGGAATTAAATAGTAATTATGCATAGTTATAAAAGCACGGAAAAAGTTAATAAAGCCAACTGATGATCAACGACTGTTCGGCGGAAACTCGTATCAAGCGTCTTTCGTTTCCCGGTAACCTACACGTTTTTACTTGTCCTTGTCCTTTTCCCGTTCTTTTCCTTCTTCTTCTCTCTTTCAAATTCTCTAGTCCATTCTACTGAATTTTCTCTGCATCCAATAGGTTAGCTTTTGTTAGTTGATTATATACATTGCTGTATCGATTGCTTTAATCTTTGTTTTAGGTTGCTGAAGAATTAGTATTATTGGGTGTAAATGGAGAAGGGAGGAAAAGGGTTTTCACTTCCCAGTAAAGGACTAAAATCTTCACTCAAGTCCACTCCTGCTAAGGATGGTGTGGGAATCTATCTCTCTCCCTTTTCTTCTTATAATTTGTTTGTGTTATTTGATTCTTAGAACATTTTTTATGGGTATAATAATTAAGTAGTACTGTTCCTCCTTTGAGAAGCAGGTCTTAGTATTCAACCCATGATCTCCATTGTGATTTTTATTGGTTTGCCAACAAGAAGCCTGTTTGTTTCTCATATCAAATTTTTCTTCACCAAAAAGAAAAAAAAAAAAAGAAAAAGAAAAGAAAAGCATTCCAACCCCCCCAAATCCCACTTCCGAGTTTGGTAAAATTTCATTAGAATCTTGGAGCTTGATGTTCATGCTAGTTATTACCTGTATCTTTCCCTCTTGCTTGTGTTGTGGGCTTGTGACAATAAATATTGATTGTCACTATCAGTATGCTTCCAACCCATATCTTTTCAAGGAGAAGAGTTGCCTCCAAGGACATCCATTAGACATGTCCTGCATTATTATGGCTGCATTCTTGTGCTAATTCTTTTATCAACTTATCGTTTTTGCACACATGCATGTTTGTATTTCTTCCCCTTTCTTGTTTATTGGTTTTGGATCAAAATATCTCATTGTTTTTAAAGCAGTATTTGTATTTCTTTGATAAAGGGAAGGATGACAGCTCTGCAAAGTCAAAGAGGGGAAGGAAAGTTCAATTCAATTCTGAAGGTTAAGATATTTTCTTTAGACTTTTTCTTCTATCCATTTTCTTCTGTGATATTTGAAGGCAATTGCCATGTAATATGTCAAATTATCATTTATTTTACTATTATCCCTTTTCCTTCCCATGTTTAAACTGTAATTTTTGTATCTTTGGTAGGTGACAAGCTTGATTTCTTATCAAAATCTGGTGGGAATTTTGATGCCACAGCTGTGAAAGGTGCAACTTCGTTTGAATTGTTGGGCGATTTTTCTTTTACTCATTTTTGTCTTGTCACCAAGCTAATTCCTTATCATGTTATTCCAGGCTTTGCTATTTAATTTAGTGTTGAATGTTGATTTTTTCTGACATTCAAAATTTCAATGTCAAGGTAGTTTGAGCAAGGGGGGTAAAGGAGACAAGACTTCGAACGGTGTGAAGGCTCCTTCGACTAAAGAACCTCAACCACTTGAGCTGAAAGTCGAGCAGGGTACGTAGAATTTCTGTCTACACAAATTTCTTCCATCCAATTTTAGTTTCTAGTTGTTGGACTATTAGTTCAAAATTATTGTCAATCTTGTGGCATTTGATATTGCATATAGTTTCCTGTTCTTTGGGTTTCCATCTTACCAAAGAGGAGAACAATGTTACTTTTCATGTCCAAACAATGAACTGAAAAGAAATGATTTTTAAATTATTATGTCTTGCATGGCATACTGTATAGGCAACTATGAATTTAAGGGTACATATGTAGGGTCAATTTCATTCATCATCCTTCAACTTAGGTATCATTGAGGTCCATTAACTTCAGTTTGTATTATAAAAATCCCTAAGAATTCCTATAACTTGCTGTTATTGGTTTATAGGTGTTTAAACTTCACTCACTATCCCTGACCTTAGATAAATGTATCATAATTGTCATTCGACTTCAATTTGCATCGCAAAAATTTTTAAATTTCAATTTAACTTATTTTTCTTTAAAATTTTTGTACTAATATTCATAATAAATTATAAATTATGATCATGTAATTTTCTTTCCAAAATTTTATAGTTAATTTAAAATTTAGGTCTTATTTACTTATTCTTTTCTATTTATTTGAATTATAGTTAGCTTAAAATTTTGTAATTCGATTTTAGGTTGATATTACATAGTTTTTCTTTTTATTTATTTTAATTTCATTGATTTTGTTTAATGTATAATAATATTCTATTTTACTTTATTTTAGCTACATTCAAACACTGTTTAATATAGTTGATTTTTTTTATATAGGTTAACATTATATTTATATTTTATTTTTATTTATATTAGTAAAATGATATATCATATTTTATATTTTTTGAAGCATATTTTATATAAAAATTGCTTATATATTAAATTGAAGCATTAGAACTTTTGTAATATAATTTAAAGTTGAGGGATAACTGTGATACCCTTATCTAAGTTAAGGGATAATAAGTGAAATTTTGTTATAGAATAACTTGTAAACTGGTGGTAGCAGATATAGAGATTTGATGCTTACATTAAAGTTTAGGGAGTTCTATAATGCAAATTGAAGTTGAATGATGTTTCTAATACAACCATTTAAGTTAAGGGACAATGGATGATATTAACCCTATATATTATGTACATTCATGCTTGTCTTCATGGTTTAATGATCTCTAGAGATTTTTTTGTTTGGTAAGTATTATCATGATTGTAGTTAATGATGCTGGCTGTTGCCTGCTTATATTTTCCTTTTTCTTTCAATCAATTTTTGCATGGCCTTGCATTTCTCTCGCTTTTTTCTGTAATTTGCATCCCAAATGCTGCAATATAAGAGTCTGAAATCACACTCTTGTTATCCCCCCCTCCTACACAAAAAAAAAAAAAAAAAAAAAAAAAAGAGGATAGTTTCTGTTTGAACTTCTGGACCATGTGTCTATTATCCCAATGCACCACTCCAAATATACTTGGGCTTTTTAGAATTTTTTCTTCCCCCCAACCCTCCCCCTGCTGCTTGAGATTAGGTGGGACAGGCGCCTTTGTATTTTTCTAATCTAGATGTTTATAATTTCATGTGTGAAATTATTACAGAACACATTTTCATTCTTTTATTTATTTGTACTAGGTTACTGACTCATGTATTGATGTCTTTGGGGAAATTCTATACTATTATCACATTTGCTGCATATTTGCAGAACTTCCTAAGAATGTCAAATGTCTGATGGACTGTGAGGCTGCACAAATCTTATTAGGAATCCAGGAGCAGATGGTTCTACTGTCTCGAGATCCCACAATCAAACTTCCTGTGTGAGTGATAATATTTAAAGCTGCTGCTTCTTCTTCTTCCTTTATTTTTTATGTGTGTAGAAGTACATTGAAAAGCTGTAATTTTCCCCTTATTTTCAGCTCATTTGACAAGGCCTTGAATTACGCAAAAACCGGTGCCCGTTATACAAATCCCCAATCTGTTAGAAGAGTTGTTGAGTATCCTTGTTTTCTTACTTTCTGGAGCAATTTTTATGTACACCTGCTACTGTTTGCATATCATATAGCATTTATTTCAAGTGATCCATTTTGAATTATTAACTCAAACATCAGAAGCCTCAAAAAGCATGGTGTCACTGATGGGGAGGTATCAGTCTTTACCTTATTTGTTTTTCCAGTGAACAAAAAACGGTGAATTACTTTGATGAAATATACTAGTTCATCTGTGTCTTTTTAAAAGTGAAATTAGTGAGTCCTTAATATTTGATTCCGTTGAATATTTAGTCGTATCAGATATGTTAGTCAAAGATAAGAACAAAGAAGCTTAAAATAAATGTATAATTCCATAACTTCCCTTGACTAATAAAATAAGAGATAATTATTAACTAAAAAGAGCCCAAGTATATCCTCTAAACTAAATCAATCTGACAGAAGCTTTCAGGCGCATTCATGGAGCACTGAGCGCCTTATGGTATTACCAATTTTGGAACTAAAAGAGATGAATGTTGTATTTTTCATATGTTGCATAGAATGTAACATGATGAATCAAGGACATAGTTTGAGGTATAAGTGGGTGAAAGGTTTTTGTTTCTCGAGATGTACGTTTGGGTCTATCAAGAAAGCACTATTTGGAGGCTTTTATAGACATTTGTCTTGCTGGAGAAAGATGGACAGAAAATGGATGGCTTTAGGAGGTACAGGGATATACCTTATTCTTTGTTCCTCTTTTGGTATGGTTAATAGTTGAGTTAGAGAAAGGAGAATGATGGAGAATTTCACCTTTAAAAAATCAAATACAAAGAAGAGCAAAATGATAAAGAATATGAGAGAGAGAGAGAGAGAGAGAGAGAGAGAGAGAGAGGTGGTCTGAGCTTCCTGTAAAGCTCAAGTGATCTATCTTATCATCTTATTTTTCATGTTAATTTAGTCAATGTCTTAATGATACACACCCACACTCACCCACACCCACACCCACACCCACACCCACACCCACACCCACACCCACACCCACACCCACACCCACATGTATATATATGAGGTAATTCCAGAATGCTACTTTATCTTATTGGCTGAGCTAGTGTAATGGAAACACTAAACATTTATCGGAATCACATGTTAAGGATATCTTAATTCACTGAAATGCAAGGATGAACTAGCATATTTTGTCGAACCTAATGAAAAAAAGTAGTATTTCCCAAAAGATAAAAGAGAAAAGCAGTACTTTGATTTCCAGTTTATGTCTGCAGATATGTGTGATTGCTAATGTTTGTCCTGAGACCGTTGATGAAGTTTTTGCACTAGTCCCATCCTTGAAGGTATCTCTTATCCAACTTGGTAGTCTAGAATATAAATATGTTGCATTGGATAGTATTTGTGTTTTCTTAAGTCCAATAAAAGTTGATTTTGTCATTAGCAGTCAACACTGTTGAGTTGATGCCTTATAATTTTTGTTACAACTTACAATGAAAGCTGTTTTCTAAAGTACTAAAATTAAAGGAAGGAGGTGTTGCCATTGACAGTTGAAGGGAATTATATTAACGATGTGGAACCCTAAAATAGAATTTAGGTGACAGAAAGTAACAGAAGATAGCTGAGAAAGAAATATTTTATAAATAAAATAATAGAGAAAAGAAGAATTGATTTTGTTCTAGATATTTCTGGAATGAATATCTGCAGTTACAGAAAGTAGCCGTCTCCTTATGACTGCAAATACAACCATCTTTAACTTCCAGCTCTCCTGCTAAATACCACAAATCACTCTGTCTTATTACTTTTAGTACAATCAACAGCCCCCATCCTAATTACCCCAGCTTCTGCTGACTTTTTAGTGTGTTTGATGAATCTGCAATAAAATCAAGAAATGAGTGTGTTTGGTGAATCTGCAAGCTGTAAATAAAATAATGTTTTGCAACCTCAGGCAATTATTTCAATAAAATCCATTGAAATGTCACAAAGCCTGATTAAGGGCAGGGAGTGGCTGCAATGAACTTGGAGTATGACATGTTTCTCCCTGACATCTAGCACACAGTTCACATTGTTTCACCATATCCTATACCTCAAGACTTCAGGCCAGGCCAGTAAAAATTGCTGTTAAGTCTGTGGCAGGTATTATTCGTACCTGAATGACCTCCCCCAACCCAAGGCAGAATATGGTATAAAGCAATTAGTTGCTTTCTTGAATCAGTTGTTTTACAGCTCACAGACATTCTACTCGTAAAAAACAGCAGCTTTCAAAGTATACCTTGGAAAGGCTGTTGCATTTAAAGAAAGATGCTGAAGCAATTCAGTAGCTTTGGTATCCCCTTCATACCTTGCAGTTAAGGTAGCCATCCAAGTTGGAAAAAATGGTGGAAGTAAATGCATGTGCCTGAGATCTGCATGTAATGGCCTTCCTGTATTTTACACTTTATTGTCAACCCCCTTTATGTATAAAATCTAATAGTTATTGATTCCCGTCCTATATCTAATGTTATAGTCTATTCAGTATCCACTGAGTAGTTTAGAGATTCCTCTCTGCTGCTAATTCGTCTACAACCTTTATTTCAATAGCAACTTTGTGCTTTCATGATCTGTCTTAATATAGAAATGCTCTGGCTCTAGATAGTGTCTGCACTTAGAGATAGCAAATATGATGCTAAAATTTTCACAGAAAAAGAGCCCTTGATTTCTCACTCCAAGGGACTTAGAAATGAAGGCAATAGGATGACCTTGCAGTTGTAGCACAATCCACTCTGTAACTACTAGCATCAATCTATTTTAGAGCCTCTCCAGCTGATATTCTACCTCAGAGCCTTTTAATATGGTATTGGAGCTATCCAATCAATGATTTAATGTTTAAACAGTACTTTCTTCAAATTTAACATGTGGGCCTCTCCATCAATGTTGGGCATCCACAACTATTTCATGATCTAGGTGTTATTAATCTTATTGCCCAATGGCACATTACTCTCAATCTAACCGATATGAGATATATAACACACCTCTCTTATGCTAAGGGCTAACACTTGGAGTATCAAATACTTATTGGAGATCCAGTCTTGGTAAGGAGGCTGTAGTACCGAGTTAAGAAAATGGATTTAGGTAACCTTTCTCCATTGAACCAGCTTTAGATGGTAAATCAGGTCTGCTCCATTTTCTTAATACAGTATTAGAACCTCCCAGATGTTGAGCCTCCTATAAGTGATAAATGCTTATTCTGTTTTTTCACCCCTTCTGAAATATACCTTATAGCTTCTTGGTTTTGGGCCTCCATCACTATCATTATCAGACATCATGTGAGGAATACATACATCACTTGACTTTTTAATTAAAATAGTTGATGGGTGTGTTGATATGGCAAGAAGAGCTAAATATTTGTTATTTTTGTAAACTATGGCACTTTGTCGCTGAAAAATTGCATAGGAATTTCATTGTGAAATTTTCTTTCTATTTCATGCATCAACTTAGTTACACAATTAATCCAGGTAGCAAAATAAAACTCCAGAAGATCAGGCACTTTAAAACTCATTATTATTATTATTGTTATTATTATTATTATTGTTATTATTATTATTTTGGTTATCTGCTTGCTATCTTTGCAAAGCTGACTTGAATTGTGGAACATTTCTTGATTTTTCTGTCTTAAATATAGTATATTTATTTATATTATTTCTTTACTAGTCAAAGAAAAACATGCTTAGAGAGCCTATCAAAGATGTTGTTGATGAGCTAGCTAAGCTGAAACAGCAGACATGATTCCCATCAAGGATGAATAGTTGGTGAGTTCCCTTCCCTCATTGTGATTCATATGCTGAGATGGATTTTCTTGCTTTTATTCTTGGATGTCATTTGATAAATATGTTTACCCTTTTCTTTTTTCGGTTGGGAGATGCAGGTTGCACCCTGTGGATGCAGCTTGTGCATTCTGGACTCACAATATGGGAAGGCAAAGCCAATGTTTTTGTTACATGTTCTAGTGATGATTGGCATTTGTATAAACCCTAAAGACTATTAACTTCTTGAGGCAGGTTTATGAGTTAAAAATGGTTTTAATTCCTCATTTTTAGTGTTCTTTTTCTTTCTAGTTTACACTTCTCATAAGAAAAAAAGAAAGGGAAAAGAAGCCTTAAATTATAAAAATCAAGAACATCTTCCACTTCCACCTTAATGATTTTTATACTTGAAAAATATGGTAAAGTTTTTATTACGATGCTACATCCTTCTCTTATTGTGTCACTAAATGCGACGAAATTTGATAATTTCTTTCGAATTAAATGTAATTTTTAAGGCTAACTCAGGTTGGAATTTGACCTGGCCACCGCTGGTTCTATTCGATTAGCTTCATGGTCTTGACCGATTTTTGTTCCAGAAGATTTTGATTCAATACGCTTTGAGTCGATTACTTTTGGCTCCAATTTTTGGAATTTTCAGAAATCACAGCAATATTAGTTTTGTTTTTTGTTTTTTTGTCAAAAGGGCTGGTTCTGATTACGATTAGGAAAGGAGGAGCCAGACCGGTTCTTACATCCTGGTTTTGGGCAGATTCATGAACCAAACTTTTGATCCAATCTAATTCTGGGCCTGATTCGGGCTGATCCTGATTCAATTCACGGTTAGAATTTACCCGTGCAGGGGTCTAGTTGAAAGGGTTTGCCCAACTAATTTTTTAATTTTTTAATTTAAAACTTAAAAAACTAATCTGATCGGTTATTTATGTGGATAATATCGATTAAGCCCAACTACTGCTCATGAAATCTTCAACCAATTAATTCACGTCTGCTTACTTTTCATATCGATTCGCGCATCTGATATGAGTTTTGCAATTCCTAAAGCAGAGGAGTTTTTGTTTTCTTGAGTTTGATTTTCTTTATAATTTTTTAGTTTGATTTTTTATTTTTCAAATCATATGATATATTATTGAGTTAATATATTATTTATTATGTGATTATTTATGATTATCTTTTGATAATTTGTTGGAATGCTTAGTATTTGAACTCGTTACTAGAAATAGTTGAAATTTAGGCATTTTCAATTTTCATTAAATGGAATTCAATCGAATCAGTTTAATTTAATTTAATTGTATATATAATTTCAATTCGATTTGATTTAAAAAATTAAATTTTTTAATGTTTTAAATTCAATTTTATTTTGAATGCTCAATGCTAATATAATACAAATAGTACAAAATAATAGGTGTAAAGTAATTTTTATTTTAGTTTATTCACTCAAATTTTATTTTATTTTATTTTATATTTTTATTTTATAAATCAATAAAAATAATTTAATTTTATCTATTAAACGAATTATTTTTTTTATTTAATCTTTATCTCCCTCTTCATCCTATTTGCTTTATTTCCAAATATTAACAGCAAAATTATCACAACTCCTAAAATAGAAACTTTGTGTTGTTAGATGAGAGGATGAGTATTTGAATTTCTTATACTCTCTGTTTCAAATTAAGAATTTGGCAAAAGTTTAATTTAATTAATTTATTTTTTAATAATTTCCTTATTTAACATAAAAAAATTTTCATTCTAAAAAAGTTAAAATCATATGTGATTTTGTAAGAATTCATTTGAATTATAAGGAATTTTAAATTGTTGTTTAGATATAATTTCATTTCCTTTTTTGAATTATATATTCCTTCCGTTTGAAATCAAGAATTTTGTAAGAATTCAATTCAATTGAATTTTTTTTATTGTAGATAAAATTATGAATGATTTTGCAAAAATTTATTTGAATTCTTTTCTTGCAAAATTATTCATGCCAAATAAGAGAATTATATTATAATATTGCAAGAGTCTATTGTTAGAATTTACTCGAATCGTTGATTTTTATTTTGGAAGCTAATTGAGAAGACCAATACACATGCATAGACATAAGAATCATATACTTTCTATACTTGGATCATGTCATGAAGATAGACACATAATAAATTTTTTCGAAACAAAAATGCTAATTAGAAATAGAGTTTGAGGCTATCACACAATTCTCATTTAATTTTTTTATTTGAGAAAAATGTTTTTATATACAGCTCTACATAGACTAATATACAACTATTTATTAAAGCAGAAAGCATGTAAGTTAAGAGAGAGAGAAAGATTCCTATGTTATTTTGTGCAGCTGCACAGAGATGGACATAACTCTTTAAGACTGGTCGTCCGACCTGATCATCTGGAATGGTTGTTCGACCTGATCATCTGAAATGATCGTCCAACTTGGTTATTTAATCATTCTCCCAAATTCAAATCCAATTCAATTATAGTGATCAATTTGGTATGGATTTATTCTTCAATTTTGATCCTTTACATATTATCAATATCATCAACATCAAAGCTCCCAATCATAAGATGAGAGTGGATCTACTCAAGAGTCTACTGCATACTCCTTTTTGTAATAATTGATGTTAGTAAGTTGTTATATAAAATTTATTAATTTTATATTTATTTAATATATTTATACTTGTTATTAAGTTGTATAATTTAATTATAAATTATATTTTTAAATTTCTTTTAATTTCATAAACTTTCCAAATTTTTCAAAAAAATTTACATCACGACATGTCATTATCATTATATTACGATAGTTATTGGCCTATTTTCATTATCCACAATTATAATTTTTGGCCTATTTTCATTATCCACAATTATAATTTGAAACCATACTTTGAGTTGTTGAAGATTGATGGTATTGACTAATTTTGAAAGTTTTCGATTTCACTTGGAAAGTCTACATGGAGGTAATCATCCTAAACTTTATTTTAGAATAGTTTAATTTAAACTTAATGGGTTTGATCTAAAAATCACAAATGTTGTATTTGATGATTATTTTAATGCTTGATGGGTGATTTATTTCAAAAAATTTACATCGAGAATGAAATAGTAGTTCATGAAGAGGAAAAACTTTAAAATAGTAATTGTGCTCAAAATGTAACTTTTGATTCCGCTGTGTCTTTCATCACGTATCACAATTTTTTTTTCATCTCAGTCCAATCGCGATTGAATATTTTTTTTATTATTAAAATTAGCCAGACAATTTTTCATTTCAATCCAGTCGCGACTGAATATCTTTTTTATTATTAAAATTAGCCAGATGTAATTTTCAATTAGAACTAGCTAATAAAGCCACCATTTGGTAAATATATTTTAACCTAACCATAAATAGTAATTAAATATTTTAAAACCCATCAAATGGTCAATTACCATATCATTTTGGAGTATGACCAATTTTATTTGAGTGTTTGTTCTTTGAGAGATTTGAGTAAATCATATCTTGTAGCTTTGTAGAAAATTTTAAGAGTGTGATTTACTCTTGAGATATTTATGGAATCTAGAAGGTTTATTAAGTGAAAATGACTTAAATATTAAATAGAGAAAGTAAGGTTTTTTATATGAGAGAGGGGTACAAATATTGTGAAAAATATTGTGTAAAGAATTATTACAATATCTATTTGTGATTTTTTTCGCTTAGTGAAAATGATATTTTATTGCTATTCATAATAGACGGATATGTTAGAAATTATCTCTTTTATTTTTTTATTGCAGTATTATATTGGATCAGTCGATAATTTTTCTTTGTTTGAAAGAAAAATATACTGATAAATGTAGAAAAATGCATGATTTAATTTGCATTATACTTCATACGTTTCTTTAAAAAAATATTAAAATATTTTTGCATTTTTACGAGTCATAAGTTTTATGAAAATTATTTTAAAAATCGAAAATTTTATACAAGTTTTTGCTTTTATTTTTTAATTTTTTCACATTAATTTTTATTTGAGTAAGAGTTGAATTCAAAGATAAAGAAGTAGGATCAATATTATTTTCCACAAAATCTCATGAATTAAAGGCTTGCAAATACGAATTCATCTTGATAGCCATAAGACCATTGAAACTTTGACACCACTATTGGAAAACAAAAAAAAATATTGAAGACCTTTTATTAAATGAAACTGTGCTATTTATAGTATTAAAAAAGTTTTAATAATTGAATAAAATAATTTAAAATTTAAAATATCAAAATTATAAAAAATATATAATTTAAATCTTGAAAAATATATATTTTAAAGATGAAATCATACCTGTTTAATTTGATTCCAACAATGTTGTTGATTTTGGTGCAAAGGCATATTAGCGGCAAGAAAACAAAATTTCATGATCATCTCACGTTTCTAACTTTAAGATTTCAGCTGCTATTACTTGCTACTGAATTCAAATTCAAAACTTCACAAATTGGAAAAACTACTCCAGCTACTGAACTAATATCCGTTAGGTAGATGTTCTCAATTTTTGCTGGATATTACCTCCACCATGCAGTACTCTATCAAAATGAGTTTGAGTTTGCCAACAGTTTGAAATTATTTTATTTTATTGAATTTGAATAAAAAATGAAAAAATTACTTTTTAGTTGCTGAGATTTAACGTAATTAACACTTCTATCCTTTTATTTTGGCGACCCAACACTTAACTCCCTCACTTTCTCTTCTGTCCAAATTCGTAATCCTTTCGTCCAAAATAGCCGTTTGGGATACGTGAATTGATAAAAATGACCCTCACTAAAAGTCCCACTATTTCAAAATCATGAAACCTAAACCCAATGCCTCTTCACTGTATATTCTTCTTCACCATAACTCTTACCCTTTCTGCAACTCTCAAATAATTCTTTCGGGAGAAGAAAGATGAAAAAGAAGAAAAAAAAAAATCAACAATGTCAAAAGGAAATAGAGAAAATATGAGGGAGAATAAAAATGAAAAAGAGAAAGAAACAAAAGAAAAATCAACAATGTAAAAAAAATAGAGAAAATATAAGAGAGAAATAAGATGAAAAAGAGAAAAAAGAAAAAGAAAAATCAACAATGTTAGGAGGAAATAGAGAAAATATGAGGGAGAAGTAAGATGAAAAAGAGAAAGAGAAAAAGAGAAAGAGAAAAAAAAAGGAGAATTAACAATAGATAAAAGGAAATGGAGAATGTATGAAATAGAAGAAAAATAGGGATTTCATGTTGAGAGGAGGGTATTTTTAGAAAAAATTATCACCTATCACCTTTGAATCTTTGACCAAACAGCTTAAATGGACGGAAAGACTATGAATTTGGACGAAAGAACTATGAATTTAGACGGATGAGAAAATAAAGGATTTAAATGTTGAATCATCAAAATAGAGAGATAAAAATATTAATTATGTTAAATTTCAGAGACTAAAAAATAATTTTATCAGAAAAAAATTGGAGATTATTTTTTAAACGGATTTTTTTATATCCGACCCATTTTAAAAGCAAGTCCGCGTGGATCGAATTGAATGGCTGCAAGGCCTGTTTTAGAAATAATGAAAGGGCATCTTTTTATTCATCAATTTTATATTTTATTTTTTATAAATAAAAATTAAAATATAGATGGCAATAAAAAGGTAGATAGAGAAGATGAAAATAAGATTTCATTACTGTTTATTTAGAGGAAGATGATGTTAAATTGATATTTTATTATTTTGTATATTTTTTAATAAATTTATTTTATTAATTAAATAATTTTAATAGGTTTTATTTAAATTTTAATTTAATTACATATTAAATTTTTTATTTTTTTCATTTGAGACTCTCAAATGGTAAAAGTTGTTAAAATTATGATTTTTTTATTATTTTTTATATTAATTTCTGTCAATATATGATATATAATAAATAATTAATTGTCTTGACAGAAAAAAAAAATTAAACATATTTGCTGAATATCATTTATTCATTATAATTGATATAATATGAAATTTTTGTAATTTTAGTTAATAGTATGAGCTTAATTAATTTTTAAGATTACATGATATGAATTTAATTAATTTTTTTTAGTTTCAATCCATTTAAAAAAAAAATAGTTCATGGCCGTCCGAACTTCTTAAAAATTGGTTTTAACGAGGTTTTTAAGTTCATCTCGTTCTGGGATTTAGTCCGGGCGACTCCGACCGAGAGGACAACCCGTGTTGACTGGGCTACCACCATGTAAGGTAGTATACAAATGTTTCACTTTCAACTGACCATAAAAATGCTTTTTAGTAGATGATGAAATGAACTTGCTACAACAAAATGAAAAATAAATAAATACATAAAATTGGAAGCTGCTAATAGGTCTAAACTCTACATGCTAAGACATGGATTCAAAAATTAAACATTTCTTACAGAAAGAACAGAATTACAACAGTGCAAAATAAGGGACAGACATGATTTTCTGTTCATGTTGCTATCTGCTGTCCCTATCTTTATCATGGCCATGGTCTGATTTGATCTACTTCTGCTTTGCAACATTTTCTTTGTATCCAACTTGCTTCCAAAACTTCCTTCTTCTCTAATATCTTTCCCCTTTTATCTTGTCTCTTTCTTCTTTTGATAATCTCTTGCGCTGCTTTCAGAAATTGGAGTTCTTCCCATTCCCACTGTTCTGACAGATTGCTCATCTCCACCTAAACGCAGCTTGTTGAGATCGTCTCTGATTATTTGCATCTGTTTCCCTCTGGAGAGTAACTCGTGCGTCAGCATTCTTGGATCAGTTGCCCTGGAACCTTTCTCTTGTTCAAAGTAGAGAACCTGAACAACCGTTCTGAGTGGCAGCCGCTCGTTCTTCACAGCGTGGGCTCGCACTTCTGGAGACAACTTTTGACAGTCTAGACTCCTGCACAGACGCTTCTTGTCTTCCTTGCTTAGATCAGGATGCTCCTGTTTTAAATGAAATAGTAAGCTTGAAAAATACCTGATTTTCAGAACACATATCTGATATCTCATATCTCATATGGTTTTTAATATATTACCTTCAGATAAATGTTGATAGCCTTGTAAAGGTCATCATGATCTTTCCTGGAAATATCAGGCAAAGCTTCAGCAAGTGATACTACTTTTCTTACAGGCATGTTCTTATCCCTTGCAACTGCTTGGAGGTAAGTGTCAATGAGCCTTCCAATCTTTCTGATTGCTCTTCCAAGCCGTGTGTTTTCCACAGATTCTGGTGGTTGTCTTCTCCATAGAATCAAGAAACTCTCTATTACCAGCACAAGCAGATCAACATCATAAAAATGCTGAGAGGCAGATGAATGTGAAGGAAAGACTAAGTCGCTAGGTGTCGCATCTTCTATTTGCAGACTACATTTCTTTATGAGTTCTGTCTTGAGAACTGGGGATGCTCCTATGTAGTTTGCAATGCTAAGAAGTCTTAGCAAGAAACCAACCGAAACTGATCCTCTGTCTGCTGGAATCATACTCACAATGGATTCAAGAATTCTTCTATTCTTTTCTGTAACACCTTCAGCTTGGGACACTGAATTCTCAGAAGGTATAATCCTTGTAGTGTCTGGTAACCAACGGCAGGCATATACGTGTAAGGCTTCACCTATAAGCTGTGGTGGCAGTATATATGTTGATCTGATGGCTGTGATTATACACCGGAAGAGATCTATATCAAGGTCAGATATGTCCTCCGTCCACCAATCCTTGGGGATTGATTTCTGGGACTTTTTGTACCCTGTTCTAGTATATGTGTAGGACCAAGAAACCTGCAAAGAAAAGTTATTTTCCAGCAAAGTTTTAGTGACTAATGAAACACATTACTGCTTTCTTTTAAGCTGTGCATTATAGCTGTAACAGAATCAACCTTTGCAGGGTCGATGAGGATTTTTTCGACGATTGAATCAATGCATTTTCTGATGATTCCAAGGTTCTCCGACCACTCAGTTAACTTGGATGTAGTCTGTAAAGTGACAATGGAATCCTTCCAACCTTCGAGTATGCACGAATGGAGAAAGGACTCAAGTTTCAGTACTAAATTTCCCTTCTCAAATGCTTCAGTCATTCGAAGGAATTTAGCTGCACAAAAAGCTGGTACAAAATTATGTGCACTCAGATTGATTGTTATGCCATAGCAATACTTGGCACACAGCTCAAAAGCTTCTTCTCCTCCAGGAATGTCATGAAGCTCTATAGTTTCATTGCTTGATTCATCAAAATCTGAACATAGTCTTTGTAAAAGGCCACACTTTGGAAGAAGGGAAAACTGCAACTAAGTAACAGCCAAATCAACAAGGATCAAATTTATCTTTCTTTAAACAATTTACTAATAACCAAATATTAAGCTAAATAGGAATCATTCAGAATCAATGACTCGTACCTTATGAAGAAGGTAACTAACGTTGTTGATCTGTACAACAAGGTCGCTAGGTTCATCAGATATCACAGACCTGCATTGCAGAATTAACATGAACAGATGCAGCTCATACATATGCAATTTTTTCAGTGATGTATAGATATACATACCTGGTAGCCTCTTCTGTGTAGAAGGTATCCGGCTGCGTTCCAAGTTTCATAAACTTCATTTTTCAGATTTTATTTCTTTACTCCCGAAGTTGAGGAGCAATTATCACTTCAGGACAGTGGAACATGCCCTTATCAGATCTTTTACATGAAAGAAATCAGGTAATGCGTTTCCTAAGAAAATTTGAAGATGAAACAACTGGTGAGGAAAAGATTCTAATGATCAAAATTATTTCTAAATTAAAATTAAAATAAATAAATTAAAAAAATATATAAGGTATACATGATTAGCAGATATTGCCATAGAAGGTATTATATTAAAATGTTTAGCGCAAGTAGCAGAGGCACAAAAGGTATTTCATTAATTATAGATTTTTCTTTCTATGGAGGACCAAACCCAAGATGGAAAGATACAAGAATGGAGGAAAGAACAGCTGAAGAAACACAGATATGAGGCCCAAAACTTCTCTGATAAATCTGTCTCTCTTTCTTTTTTTTTTTAAAGGGAAAAAAATTGGAATCTTTTATTGATCCACAAATATCGAAAGAAGAAACAAATTAAAATTAATCAAGAAAAAAAAAGAAACTGAAATAAAGAAGTATAAGAAGAGGATCATCAGAAACTTGCCAAGCCACCTTATACTGTGCAAAAGCACAGAGAAGGTTTGTTACCTCATTCATCGAATAAAGGTTTCATCATCATCATCATCTTCACAACGATTTTCTGTTCCCTTTACAATCCCTTTAGCTGCAGAAGATGGTAGCTAGTTTCATCTGCAAAAGAAGATGATGATCAGGGAGAGAGCAGCAGTGAAGGACACACCCCAGAAAAGTCTTCAGAGGTAGAAGTAGAAGTTTCTTTGTGTTGAGATCCCAGATACCCCTGCTACAAGCCATGCACATAGTTTTGGTTGTTTCATATTAAGATTTATTAAAGGGCTATTGTGCAAGTGCAAAGAGAGGGTAATCTCTCTCTCTCACCTGCTTGCTTACTTTTGTACTTGGTCTGCTAAAGTTCTGACACATGGTTATGAGAAACTGAATATATAGGTACATTTTTTTCATATGTAAAACGATTAATAAGCTACCAATTTCATCTGCCTCATAAAGCACCAACTACATCATATTTCTTTAGACAAACTATATGGCCATGTTGCCAAGTAGTTTTGGCAAGGAGGGTTTTGTTCAAGTAATGGAGATTTCAACTTCACTTCTATACTTATTGGGGAAGTTTAATCTGAACAATTTTCATCTTTTTTGTCCAAATTTGCTTAAAATTTTTAATTTAAGCTCAATTTAATCCATAAGAAATTAAGCTTCTTGATTTTTGCTTTAACTAAAGAAAACAAGAAATTTAGTTCAAATTTGATTTTTTGGCTAAGTTAAAAGACAATTATAAATGAACTAAATTGAACATCTTTGAAAAGTACAAGGGTGAAATTGAATATTTAGCCATTTAATCTATTATGAAAAATTTCCAGAAAAGAACTGAATTAAATAAAAGAAGATAAATTAACCAGTATAAGTTAATTAATGTGTGGAATTCTTTTGATAGTCTACCTACTAGGATATTAGATATGCATTTACCACTATCTTCATGATTATGAGGGCAGGGCTTTAACTTTCAATTAGACTACCCCAAGCATGTTCTTAGTAAATAAGAGTGGGAAATGAAAGCTAAAAGATTTCATTCATATACTGAAAATATTCTTGACCTTTATAGTTCTAATCAAATCAAATAAGCCAGATACATAAAGGAGTTTTCTGTGTAGCCACTTTTGTAATGCTTTTTTGGCATGTTTGCTTGTGGAAGTGTAGACAGCTAACAAGCAGTATAGCCTTCAGTCTTTACCACTTAATGCTAAAGGCCAAATCATATCAAAGAGGCTTAAGCAGAGAGCTTATTGCCAGATATTGTATGTTTTCTAGAGATCAACTAATTTCCCAAGAAATGGGAAAAAAACTTATAAATTATTAAAAACTATTTGGGTTGCTTTTTTGGTTCAATGGCATTGAAGATAATAAGGAAAACAAAAGTAACCATTCTTGTAATAAGGAAATGGAACTGTATGTATGACTTTTGAAAGATGGCTTGGTGGTCATGAATGGAATAACATGGATATGCTTGACATCTAAGAAAGAAGAAGAAGACATTGATTACTCCAAGACAAATACAGATAAATTTTAAAAATAAAGAATTTAGAGTCACATTTTTTAGAGAGAAAAAGATCACTCATATTTGGTTAATGAAAACATATATCTATTGATGAGCTAGCTCAGTCATATAGGAGTCATTTCTAGAGCTGTAAGTTCTCGACTTTGAATTCAAGTGGAGACAATTATATAAAAAAAATTAAAAAAAAAAAACATCTACCTTGTGATGTAAAGGGTAAAATATCTAATATTTTTATATATAGCATAAATTTAAAAAAATAGGAAAAAATAGAGAACTCAATATTTTTATTCTACATATTAGACAATTGATATCATTATTACAAATATAGGTCTAACACACTACTCGTAAATTATTGTCATATATACTTAAAATGCAGTTATAAGTCAAGGACAATGATTAAAAAACCGTTATATTTGGCTATGCTATGGCCGTAGAATAAACCATTGATTTGCTTATCTTTATGCAATGAATAAAAATCTCTACTAAAATCACAACCTTATTAATTATAAAAAGCCATTTATTAAAATATATTATTATATAAAGTAAAAAATTGAATTTTCTTCAAAATAATTTTAAATTGTTGCCGAATTGTAACCTTAGTAGTAATAAAGCAATAATTTTACACTTGCTTCTAAAACACTACTGCCTAATCCTCAAATGTAGTGTATATTTATTACTTCTAACTTTATATTTATTTAAGTTAAATTACTTGATTCTTTCCCTTGGGCATGTTTAGACTGTCTAATACTAAGCCAAGGAGAAGATGGAGCATTTTTGCTTGATTTCTTGAAAAGAACACAAGAAATAGGTAGATTAATCAATTAAATTTGGTTAGATTCATAATTGACAAACAAAACATGCCTTGTTCCACTCCTAAAAGGGAAAAAAAAAGTGGGGGAAAATAAACCATACCCAATAATTTTTGGTGGTCCAGAGAGGAAGTGATGTTAGTCCAGGTGGCTTCATCAACATTGATTGGTTGAAATCTAACTTAGTGGTCTGTCAAGCTAAAACTAGTGGCATGTATAATAGCATCTAGCTAGCATTAGAAGAGAAGCTCTTGAATGGATTTCCTTCTTAAAAGGAAAATAGCAGAACTTCTTTCTCAAAGACACTAAGATTCCCACCATCTTATTTATCAAACAATCATAGAACAAAGCAATACAGATTCAATGGCTTCCAAAACATGAATATAATTGGATTCATTCCTCTATAATATACTACTTATGCTATGAGATTCCCTTTTGAAATGGATATAAGTTTCTATAATTTTCTTCTTGTCCATATTCCAATGGAATTTTCTTTCAGAAAAGATATGTAAATTTTCTTTATTAAAAGTCACTGGTAAAGTTTTCTGTTTTACTTGTCTTATTTTTATCCTCTAGTAAAGTAAAGCAGAATCTAATCTGCATAATATGAGAAAACCAAAAAACAACTTGAGTTGTGCTTGAAGTTTGAGTGGGAGACAATAATAAGAAGTCATGTTGATTTCTGTCTATCAAATCACCCTAATTATTTCAAAATACCAACAGAATTAGCC
This sequence comes from Manihot esculenta, assembly GCF_001659605.2. NCBI lineage: Eukaryota > Viridiplantae > Streptophyta > Magnoliopsida > Malpighiales > Euphorbiaceae > Manihot > Manihot esculenta. The sequence continues at coordinate 22,442,071 of NC_035169.2, read as the reverse complement.
CCATTAATATGGGATTTAATGCAAAATCCATGGAAAATAAAAATATATGTAAAGAAGAGCTAAAAATTAATCAAGGAAGAACATACCCAGTAGTATAGTTGGTGATCAGAGCCATTTACAAATCAATAAAGCTGCTGATGAACCCTTCACGTTTCAAAAAGGGTAGAAAAAATTGGGAGAGAGCTGCGGACATGAGAGAGAGAGAGAGAGAGGCACTTTCTGATGTAAACCCAGCAAAATTGGCACTTAAATCAGAAACCAAGTTGTACCCATTAGTGTAAATGAACATGAGATGTCTAGAAGTGATGTAAGAGGAATTTTTTTAGTTGTTTCATGCATGTAATCCTGAGGAGAGAGAGTGAGAGAAGCAGAGGCTTGTGGGTTTCTCTTGCACACACAACTAGAGAGACTCACAATAACAACTGAAAAGGGAATGATATAGGTCTCTCTGTCTCCCACTGTGTCTCACCAAGGAAGCTTTCGGAGAAATTTTATTATGTAATAGTTATATATATATATATCAATTTTATTATAATTATTAATTATGACAAATTTAACAGTTTTATAATTTTTCATTATTCTTAAAGTGAGAGTGAGAGTGTGGTTGGATGATCAAAACCATGTCAGAATGAGTGAGCAAGGCTTTTTTACTGGGTTAATTAATATATAAATAAAATTCTGAAATTCAAAAGGTAATAGATATTTAAATTAGTCATGTAAGTTTACAGTTGAGAAAAATATTTTTTTTTATGAATATTTTTTTATCCGTTAGTGATATTTAGATATTTAACCGCCTCTTTATTACATATCATTTATTTTTATCACGTAAATTTATATGTGCGAATATGTTAAAATCTCTTTCTATATCAAACGGCCGTTTAATTATTCCGATACATGTGGGTAGGATTGCAAAATGATCGGAGTTTACATCAGGCTGAATTTTCTTTGAAAGGATCCGCATGTGATATCTATCATTTTCTGACTGGACTAAAATGTGCAATGTGGGCTTATTCATTTTAAAAAAAATCTAGTAGATTTTGAGTCTGTTTTTTTTATTAGAGTCTAGTCTTATCTTAAATATAAGAGACTCAACGATCATAATAAATATTATACAAGTTAAAATCATAAGAAAAATGGATCTATAAATTTACATAATAATTTATTAGCTGTATATAAACAACAGGTGTGATTAAGAATTTTCCATGATAAACTGCCTGAATTGCAATAAAACAAAAGGGAATAAAAAACCCGGCAGCTTCAAAATGTTGGTCAGTTGATTGAATCGCTAAAGGCATGGAAAAGGCAGGTGGCTACTGTTGATAGATTGACCCGTCCCAAGTCCATAATGAGTGGGAAATTCTAAATACTTAATTATAAAAAATATAATATTTAATTTTCTACTAATTTTCATCTAAATACTTAATTATAAAAAATATTGGAATTTATTTTTTTTAAAATAGAATAACTTGGGATGAACTATTCCTCGTGATGCTTCTACCCACTGATGTAGTTATATTGTGGTTGTATAAGGGCCTTTCTGCTGGTATGCCTGTCGGCCAGATGTCTTGTCTTGTTGCCGTTGGCTCTCCTGTAGCCATGATGGTATGAGTAAGTTTAGAGGCAAGCTTTGTAGAATTCTTTATATAGAATGAAAATTAAATAATTATCAAAACTATTTTTGTTAAATAATAATATTTATATATATGATTTATGGTTTGGCTAAAAGGTTTATTTTTAAAAAATTAAAACTTATTTAGTAAAAAGGTCAGTTTTTTAGTCAGACATAATCAAATTACATCTCACTATTTTTTTCTAAAAAAATAAAGTGGCAAGAAAACACCTTAAAATTAAAAATAAAAATAAAAATAAAAATAAAAATAAAATGTGCATGTTCAGTCATTACCGATAAAAGTACTTAGTATTTAATTAAAAAAATTAATAAAATTAAATTAATTTAAAAATTCAATTCGGTTTAGTTTTTAATTTTAAAAATTTTAATTATTTTAATTCGATTCGATTTTGATCAGAAAAAAATTAAAAAAATTAAATTGAATCGATTAGTGATAATAATATATTATTTTCAATAATATAGAGAGATTAGATGATACTAAAATTAAAACATTTCAATTGAATTTTAAAATGGTGTAAAACGTAAAAAATTTATTAAAAATTCAAATCGAATCGAATTGAATCAGATCGGTTCAGTTCGATTTGATTTTTAATCAAAATTGATTCGATTCGATTCTTATAAATACCAAAATTTTAATTTTCAATTTATTCGGTTAACTTCAATTTTAAACCGAGCTGACCGAATATTATTTTTAAGTATCGAATAACATATTTAGTTTTTTAATTTAAAATTTATTTATAAAAATATTTATAAATTAATAATTAGTAAATTAAAATTTTAAATAAATTTATTAATAATTCTCATTTGTTCAAATTTTTATACGATTATTTAATTGAATATATAATTTTAAAATTTATTAAATTAAATTTTTATTGAATTATAAAATTGAAATATTAAGTAAATAATTCAACTTATTTAATTATGAATTAAGCCACGAATCTCTGAATTAGTTTTTTTTAATAGCTCAGTACTTATGAATTAAGCCACGAATCTCTGAAGTTTTATCCTGAACGGTAAACTCTCGAGTTGAAAAAGAATTTAAGCGAAAAAATGAGTTTTAATTCAGTAGGAACAACACATCAGTAACAAAGAAAAGTGTCACCAACAAGGAGTTTTTCAAGAAAAGCAATTGCTATATGCTATATTTTAAAGCAACACATGCGGTAAACCTAAGTATTATAAATTTTATTAGTCACCTTTGATTTGAGACACAATCATGCCATGCAGTCATTGCTACGTGATTTATGAAGGAAGCACCTGCTCTAACATCTTCATTATGTATATCTTTAAATCAAGATTGGTCTCTATTGAAAATCTTTGAATTTATAATTAAAGCTAGCTATAAGACTCATTAGAATGTACGTCTATTAGAAGTATACCAACTTGGCAAAATGATTTTTTCTATGAAATTGTTTTGACTATATGCTTTCTGGTCCCAATGCGTGATCTTCCTTGCATAAAGATATCTATCTAACTTGTTAGTTAAAGAGGTTGCTAATTAATTAGCATTCCCTGTAGAATTAAAAAAAATAAAAATTTGTGTTAATTTATATTTATATTAAAAAATTTAAGATAATACATTTAAATATTTTCAATTTATTATGGTTATAACTAAAATATTAAATTAAATTTCAAAAAATTAATAGTAAATTGAATCTTTACAAAATTATTGATTTCAAATGGAGGATTAGTATTCGAAATTTATTGGTTTAACTGATTTAAATTCACCCAAAAATACTCATTAAAAAGAATAAAATTCACCATTTTAAATTTTAAAAATGATTTATACTGAGAGTTCGAACTAAATATTAAAGATAATATTTTTTAATTGCATTCACATATTTAATTTGGTGGTAAGTGTATCTGAGTAAATTTAAAAAGTCTCCAATCCTTGATTTCTATTTAAAAATAAAAAACAGAAGGTAATGCTGAAAGTTCATTCATCAGAAGACAGAGAGACAATATATATTACATATGCTTATCATAGAGAGCATGATAAGGAAGAGAAGAAGCAAGCAATGTCAACCTATGGTGGGCTTAGATGGGGAAACGTAGCTTCTAAATGGCAGTAGTCAATCTCTACTCTATTGAAGATGGGGCTATACTCAATTCCAAAATGGCAGGCTCTTTCCTTCTTTTTCCATTTTTAGTTGATGCCAACTCATTGCCTATTCAATTTTGCTTCACTTTCTCACAATACATATGCAATTTGGATTCCATTGTCTTGTCTATGCTAGAGCTAACAATTTGTTTTTTTGGTCATAAACTAATCATGTCAACATTTACGTATAATTATAAATATATTTAACTCAATTAAAATTATTAAAACAAATAATGAAGTTTAAAATTTGAGAATGAAATATTTACAAATTATCGTCTTATTTAATTATTATTTTACACGAAACTGTTATACTTAAATATATAACAGGATTTTTTAAAAATAACTAAATTGATAGGTTATTACAAATAATATAAAATTAATTGTGTCAATGATACTAATTAAACTCCTATCTTTATGGTGTCATGAACAAATTGATCCATTTATAACATTAAGTTATTTATAATAATTTTAAATTCTTCTAATTAACTTAGTTCTCGTAATAGAATCTTTAAGTCTAATTAAGTTAGTTCAACATTAATTTTTCTCTCCTCATCGAGAGTATGCTTTTCTTCTTGTTTAGATAGCAAGTTTTATTCTATTCTTTATTTTCTTTTGTCTTTTTTCATTTCGTTTTCATTGTTTAGATTATGAGGTTGACAATGAAACTACTCAATTAATCAAAGACTTTTAGCGCATCTGAATGTAGAGGAGGAGTCTAAGCAGGTTGAGTATGTTGAGGAGGATATCAAGGAGCAATAGAAGGATGAGGTGAAGTGGCAGTTCTGAGTGATTAGTTGTTTGCTTACTGATCGCTTTATCAATTTCATGGCATATAAGCAAACAATGATGTAATACCCGGCTAGACTCCGGTATCGGAATTCCTACCGTCCGGTGGAATCTCGGATGTCGGAAGCCTCTAGTAGGGTAGAAACATGTTTTCATAAAATGTTTTAAGGTATTTCATGGTTTTAAGTAAAATGGAAATGAGTTTTTGCATAAAAACAACCTTAGAGGAAAACTCAGGTTCGGCCGCCGAACCTCAAGTTCGGCCGCCGAACATGCATGCCTTCGGGAGCGCCTTTAGGCCCCCGAAAGCATAAGTGAGGAAAGTCCAGGTTCGGCCGCCGAACCTTAAGTTCGGCCGCCGAACATGGCATGCATGCGGAGGCACGTTCGGCCCCCGAACGTGGCCTGGCCAGCCACTATAAAAGGGTCCCTTAGCCGAAAACGGGCGAGCTTTTTCCCCATTTCCGGCCAAGGTGAGCTCTCCGCCGTCCCTCACCGATCTTGAGTTCTTTCCTTCCAATCCTACTCGATTTTCATGAGTTTTTACCCTGTTTTGAAGATTTTCAAGCTTTGAGCGAAGTTTTGGAGCTTTGGAGTTCAAGGGAACTCAACCCCTTCCATCTCCAAGTTTGGGTCGTCTCTCTCTCTCGATCTCCATGAGGTAAGAGCCGATCTTAAGCTCATTGCATGTTTTAAGCAAGCTTTAAGTAGATCTATGGGGTAGAATGCATGTTTAGCTCATAGTTAGGTTTATGGGTTTTATGTGTGTTTTTGAACAATGTGAGTTGTTTGTTGTGTTGTAGTTGAGATTTTTGTTGGTTTGATGCCCCTAGGAACTTGTATGCTTGTTTGTGCATGATTGGGAATGTTGTAGAATAGGTTTATGCATGATTGGTTAGTTTTGGAGGCAATGTGCATTGAAGAGCTGAGTTTCTGCCATTCTGGGAGAAACCAGGTTCGGCAGCCGAAGGAACTTTCGGCCGCTGAACCCTCTTGTGGAGGCAGCATTCGGCTGCCGAAGCTTGCCCCTGAAAGAGGACTTTCACCTCTGTCTGGCAGTTTCGGCCGCCGAAAGTGCCGCCGAACATGCATGAGTTTCGCCTCTGTCTGGGAGTTTCGGCCGCCGAAGGTGCCGCCGAACCTGCCTGACTTTCGGCTCTGGAGGGACTTTCGGCCGCCGAACCTGCCGCCGAAAGTGCCCTGTCCAGCCCTCTCTTGCATGTTTTTCTATGCTTGTTTCATGATGTTTTAGGGGTTTTTTGGGGAGTAGTTTAGAGTTATGTTCATGTTTGTTTGGTCCCTCATTTGAGTCCACCTGTGTAGGTTCGGACCCGAGGAACCGGGGACCCCAGCAGTGAGTCAGCTGCTCCAGTGTCTGGTCAGAGCTACCCAGAGGTGAGTGGGATAACTTATTATGTTTTAAAGTAAATAATGAACTTTTTAGCATGATTCACGCATCATGATTGCCATGAGATGTATTAGGTTGTTTGCATTAGAATTCACGAATATGTTGCATTGCACATTTTAATGTTGATGTGGATGAATGTTGGATGATCCAAAACCCTCGATCTATGTTATGACGATGTGATATGTACGGTACGGAAAGTAAGACCAGTGGGACCCATTCTACGTTCGCTGGCACTATGTAAGAGAAAGACCAGGACCCATTCTACATTCTGGCACAGTTGGACACTGTTATGATATGCTATGTAAGGGAAAGACCAGGACCTATTCTACATTCTGGCACAGTTGGACTATGTAGAGGGCTTTTGGTGACAAGTTCATCCTTGTTGTGATTAGCTGTGATGTGATGCATTCCATGATCCATATGATTTAAATGTTTTTATTATTCTGCTCACTGGGCTCTAGTAGCTCACCCCTCTCCCATTTTCCCCAGGATTGCAGGTACAGGGTAGATCAGGAGATCCATAAGAGTATGGAAGTCTTGTGTATGTAATAGATAGTGTGGACATGATAAATGTATTAATGTTAAGTAAAAGTACAGTTTTAGTCATGTAATGACTTTGAGGATTAGAGGTTGTGCTTGACTATATGTATAAGATATCCCTTTTAATACATGATCTTATGTATTTTATGATGAGTATGCAAACCAACTCAACGTATGATGTATCGCCCATTGGGCATTGATGAGATCCCACAGAGGGGTCATGATTATGTTTATGTTATGTACAGTGCATGCACAGGTTGAGTTTGGTTGATGTACATGGAAAGAAAAGTTTTAATTTTTATGCATGTTGTTGATCATGTATGGGATTATACAGGTTTACAGGTTTCATGTCAGGCTTGCTACGGGTCCCGGCAGCCTTAAGCCGACCTGGATCCTAGCGCCGGTAGCGGTCCGATTTTCGGGTCGTTACAAATGATGAGTGTTTGGTGACCTGTTAAGGGGATGATTGTTAAAGATCAAGCTGGATAACAATTCATATTTGATTCAGTTTTTTCATCAATTGGATCTAGATAGAGTTATCAAATATGATCCTTGGATGTTCTCTAATCATCCAGTTTAACTAAACAAGCAGTTTTTTCTCAAAGAGAGTTGGTCGTGACTTGGGTGACTACATTGGAGAGTACCTAGAATCGGATCTGAAGAACTATTCAGTCATATGGAAGGAGTATATGAGAATATGGGTGAGGATGGATATACCAAAACCTATAAGGAGAAAAATACAAATCAAGAAACTAAAAGCTGAATGGATTTGGATTGATTTTAAGTATGAAAAAATTTCAATGTTTTGTTACTTCTTGGAATTATAGGACACTCTGATAGGTATTGTAGTAAGTTGTTTGATCTTCCACCAATTCCAAGGGAGCTGTATGCATATGGTCCTCATCTGATAGCTCAACTCCTCCGGAATACACAGATCGGAGAGAAGTGGCTGAGGTCGGAGCGTGATTTTTTACATGGATAGATGTTGAGCTCTGGGATGGATAAAGATGTGAAGGAAGGGGAGTTGTTACCAAAGGATGGGCTTAATTCAAATTTTGTTGATAAAGGTGTAATACCCGGCTAGACTCCGGTGTCGGAATCCCTACCGTCCGGTGGGATCTCGGATGTCGGAGACCTCTAGAAGGGTAAAACCATGTTTTTATAAAATATTTTAATGTATTTTATGTTTTTAAGTAAAAAGGAAATTGAGTTTTGAATGAAAGGTGACCAAGGAGGCATTTCCAGGTTCGGCCGCCGAACGTGGGATGGTTTAGGGGGGCAAGTTAGGCTTCCGCAAGTTTCAAAGGTTTGGCCGCCGAACCTCATGTTCGGCCGTCAAGCTTGCATGAGATGTGGGGGCACGTTCGGCTTCCGAAAGGTGGTCTGCCAGCCCTATATAAGAGCTCCATGGCCGAAACGGGCGAGTTTTCTCCCCATTTTCGGCCACGGTGAGTTCATGCTCTCCTTTGGTTCATTTTTTATGTTTTTCCTCCAATCTCTCACGTTTTAACAAGCTTTATGTTGATTTGAAGAGATTTGAGCAAAAAGAGCAAGTTTGGAAGCTTGGAGACCAAAGAGTGGATTTCTCCCTACCTCCAAGCTAGGATCGTCTTTCCTCTCGATCTTCAAGAGGTAAGCTTAGATCCAACCTTTCTTGCATGTTTTAAACTAGTTTTATGAAGATCTATGGGGTAGAAATGCATGATAGGTTATTGTTATGTTTATGGGCTTATGTATGTTTATGAACAATGTGGGTTGTTTGATGTGTTGTAGATGGGGTTTAGGATAGTTTGAAGCCCCTAGGAGCTTGTATGCTTGAGTATGCATGTTGTAGAATAGGAAAATGCATGATTGAATGTGTTGGGAGGCGTTTATGCATGTTGAGCTGAGTTTCTGCCCTTTTGGGAGAAACCAGGTTCAGCAACCGAAGGTTCTTTCGGCCGCCGAACCTGCCTGTGGTAGCATGAATCGGCTGCCGAACCTTGCCCCCGAAAGATGAATTTCGGCTCTGGAAGGGACTTTCGGCCGCCCAAGGTGCCGCCGAACATGCATGAGTTTCGTCTCTGGAGGGAACCTTCGGCCGCCGAAAGTGCCGCCGAAGGTGCATGACTTTCGGCTCTAGAGGGCCTTTCGGCCGCCGAACCTGCCGCTGAAAGTGCCCTGTTCAGCCCTCATTTGCATGTTTTCCATGGATGTTTTAAGGTATTTTAGGGGGCTTTTAGGGAGTATTTTAGAGTCATGTGTATGTATGTTTGGTCCCTCATTTGCGTCCACCTGTGTAGGTTCGGACCCGAGGAACCGAGGACCTCAGCAGTGAGATAACTGCTTCAGAGTCAGTAGAGCTTCAGCCAGAGTTGAGTGGAACTAAACTTAATGTTTTAAATTGAGAAATTTAAATGAAAGTTTTAGCATGATTCACGCATCATGAATGCCATGAGATATATTAGGGTGCTTGCATTAGAATTCACGAATATGTTGCATTGCATAATATGTTGTTGATGTGGATGAATGTTGAATGATCCATTAGCCCTCATATGTTATGACATGATAATATGATATGGAAGTCCAGGTGTGGCCTGCACTACGCCCCTGGCATTATGTAAGAGAAAGACCGGGTGTGGCCTACACTACGCCCCTGGCATGATTGGAATATGTAGAGGGCTAAGTGGTGACAAGTTCATCCTTGATATGATTAGTTGTGTTGTGATGCATTCCATGGAAGCATGAACTTGTAATATAAATGTTTTATTATTCTGCTCACTGGGCTCTAGTAGCTCACCCCTCTCCCTTAACCCCCAGGTTTGCAGGTACAGGATAGACCAGGAGGTCAGCAAGAGTAATGAAGTCATGGTCATGTAATAGCTAGTGTGGACATGATAAATGTTGTTATGTTATGTTGAGTACAATCATGTAAAAGTATGATATAGAAATGTAATGTAATGAAGTCTATTGAGGTTTATAGTTGTGCTTGACCCTAGTATGTTGTTAATCCCTTTGAGTACATGATTTTAATGATGTTTATGTAACCAAACTCAATATATGTGATGTCACCCCATTGGGGGCATTGATGAGACTCCAAAGAGGAGTTAATGTTTATGACTATGTTTATGTATAGTGCATGCACAGGTTGAGTTTGGTGAATGAAAGAATGAATGAATGTAAAGAATAGTTGAAAATAATTGTGTATGTTGTGGATCATGTATGGGATTAAACAGGTAAACAGGATGAATGTTGGCTTGCTACGGGTCCCGGCAGCCTTAAGCCGACCTGGATCCTAGCGCCGGTGGCGGTCCGAATTTCAGGTCGTTACAGATTGGTATCAGAGCCCTAGGTTCATATGGTCGGACTTAGAGTGTCGGGCTCATAGAGGTTATAGAAGGTCAAGCACAATAGGAAGATCATGTCCACTAGGATAGGATAAAGAGTCCTGTCTTGAATGATGATGTGAAATGCCATGATTTTATGCATGTGCATTAATGATGTGCTATGTATGTGATGTATGTGATGCGGGTTCATGTGTTTGCACATGAACCATTTGATGCTCATGTTTATGTGATGTGTGCTGTTTTTCTGTAAACAGGATGAGTGGAACTCGTCGATCTGCACGATTGACTGGAGTACCACCCCAGGACGAGGGCACTGATGCCCGTCCTCCTGCATTGCCTAGGGCAATGTCTAGTAGATCCAGCAGAGAAAGAGCAGTAAGAGACCCTAGAAGGTCTTTGGATCTGGGTAGAAGCAGATCAGTGAGGGGAACAGTGCAAGGGGATATGTCAGAGGAGACAGGGGGAGTACACCTAGAGGTTTGATATCAGCCCTTCAGGCTTGTAGGCTGCTTAGGAGGGGTTGTCAGGGTTTTCTAGCTCATGTGAGAGAGCTGGATAGTCATGTTAGAGACCCCGCCTCAGTGCCCATAGTCAGTGAGTTCTTAGATGTGTTCCCAGACGAGCTGCCAGGTTTACCACCTGCTAGGGAGATAGAGTTCAAAATTGAATTGATGCCTGGAACCAGACCGATCTCTATCCCTCCCTATAGGATGGCACCAGCAGAATTGAAAGAGTTAAAAGAACAGTTGCAAGAGCTGGTAGATAGAGGATTCATCCGACCGAGTACCTTACCTTAGGGTGCTCCAGTGCTATTTGTGAAAAAGAAGGATGGATCTCTCAGACTTTGTATCGACTACAGGCAGTTGAACAAAGTCACTACCAAGAATAAGTACCCGTTGCCAAGGATCGACGATCTATTTGACCAGCTAGCTAGAGCAAGTTGTTTCTACAAAATAGATCTGAGATCGGGGTACCATCAGCTAAGGATAAGAGAAGAGGATGTGCCGAAGACAGCCTTCAGGACCAGATATGGGCATTATGAGTTCCTTGTGATGCCGTTCGGGTTAACCAATGCCCCTGCAGCATTCATGGATCTCATGAACAGAGTGTTTAGCCAATACTTGGATCACTTTGTTATTGTCTTCATAGATGATATCTTAGTGTATTCTAGGAATGCAGAGGAGCATGCCCATCATCTGAGGTTGGTTTTGCAGACCTTGAGAGAACATGGCTTGTATGCCAAGTTCTCCAAGTGTGAATTCTGGCTGAGGAGCATCTCTTTCTTGGGGCATGTGGTGTCAGAAAATGGAATCGAGGTAGACCCCAAGAAAGTGGAAGCTGTAGCTAACTAGCCTAGACCCACCACAGTAACTGAGATCAAGAGCTTCTTGGATCTAGCAGGTTACTACATGAGGTTCGTTCAGGACTTCTCTAAGATTGCAGCTCCCATGACCAGATTAACTAAGAAGAACCAGAGGTTTGTGTGGACCGACCAGTGTGAAGAAAGCTTTGAGGAGCTTAAGAAGAGGTTGACTTCAGCACCAGTGTTAGCTCTGCCATTGAGTAATGAAGACTTTTCAGTCTATTGTGATGCATCCCGTGTGGGACTGGGTTGTGTGCTGATGCAGAATGAAAGGGTGATTGCTTATGCTTCTAGGCAGCTAAAGAAGCACGAGTTGAATTACCCTACACATGACCTAGAGATGGCAGCAATGATCTTTGCACTCAAGATGTGGAGGCACTACCTTTATGGGGTTAAATGTGAGATCTTCACAGATCATAAAAGCCTACAGTACATCCTGAGTTAGAGAGATTTGAATTTGAGGCAGAGAAGATGGGTAGAACTGCTCAGTGACTATGATTGCAAAACCCAGTACCATCCGGGTAAGGCGAATGTTGTGGCAGACGCCTTAAGCCGGAAATCACTTGGCAGTTTGTCCCATATTTCAGCAGAGAGGAGGCCAGTAGTAAGGGAGTTCTTCGAACTCTTGAATGAAGGACTGCAGTTGGAGTTGTATGGTACAGGTGCTTTAGTTGCCCAGATGAGAGTGGCACCCGTGTTTCTAGAGCAGGTGGCTCAGAAACAGTATGAGGACCCAGAGTTAGTAAAGATTGCCAGGACTGTTCAGTCAGGCAAAGATAGTGAGTTCAGATTCGACAGCAAGGGGATCCTCCGCTATGGAAACAGATTGTGTGTACCAGATGACATAGGGCTAAAGGGAGACATTATGAGAGAGGCTCATAATGCCAGATACAGTGTTCACCCCGGAGCCACCAAGATGTATCAAGATCTCAAGAGAGTGTATTGGTGGCCAGCTATGAAAAGAGAAGTGGCACAGTTTGTGTCAGCCTGCGAAATATGTCAGAGGGTGAAGCTGGAACATCAGAAGCCGGCTGGAATGCTTAACCCACTACCTATTCCAGAGTGGAAATGGGAGAATATAGCTATGGACTTCGTGGTGGGGTTACCGGCAACGTCCAACAGATTGGACTCCATATGGGTGATTGTGGACAGACTCACCAAATCTGCTCACTTCATCCCTGTCAGGAGTGGCTATTCTGTGGACAAGTTAGCGCAGGTGTATGTTGATGAGGTTGTCAGGTTGCATGGGGTTCCTGTTTCGTTAGTGTCTGATAGAGGGCCCCAGTTCACCTCCAGGTTTTGACGGAGTCTGCAGAACGCTATGGGTACCAGGTTGGATTTTAGCACTGTTTTCCATCCACAGACGGACGGACAATCAGAGAGGACCATCCAGACAATAGAGGATATGCTCAGAATGTGTGTGTTGGATTTTGGCGGTTCTTGGAGGCAGCATCTACCTTTAGTGGAGTTTGCCTACAATAACAGCCATCATGCCAGCATAGGGATGGCCCCATATGAAGCTTTATATGGAAGGAAGTGCAGATCACCTGTTTGCTGGGAAGAAGTAGGAGAAAAGGCCTTGGCAGGGCCTGAGCTAGTAGAGATCACCAGCATAGTGGTGCCCATAATCAGAGAAAGGATCAAGACTGCGGCAAGCAGGCAAAAGAGTTATGCAGACATCCGCAGAAGGCAAGTAGAGTTTCAGGAGGGGGATTTGGTATTGCTCAAGGTGTCTCTAATGAAAGGGGTGATTCGGTTCGGGAAGAAAGGTAAGCTAGCTCCACGGTACATTGGACCCTTCGAAGTCTTGCAAAAGATTGGGAATGTATCGTACAAGCTGGACTTGCCTGCTTCAATGGAGAGAATCCATCCGGTTTTCCATGTTTCCATGTTGAGAAAGTTCGTGTCAGATCCGGGCAAGGTTCTTAGTGAGCCTGATATGGAGATCCAAGAGGATCTCACCTATGTTGAGCAGCCAGTACGGATCCTAGACACCCAGATCAGAAAGCTAAGGAACAAGGAAATCCCGATGGTGAAAGTCCTTTGGAATCACCACAACATCGAAGAGTGTACCTGGGAGACACGGGAGTCCATGCTCCAGCAATATCCTCATCTCTTCTAAGGTAAGTGTTATGTGTTCCTATGTGTATGCTTATGTTTGTTTGGTGAACATTCGGGGACGAATGTTCTTAAGGGGGGAATAATGTAATACCCGGCTAGACTCCGGTATCGGAATCCCTACCGTCCGGTGGGATCTCGGATGTCGGAGACCTCTAGAAGGGTAAAACCATGTTTTTATAAAATATTTTAATGTATTTTATGTTTTTAAGTAAAAATGAAATTGAGTTTTGAATGAAAGGTGACCAAGGAGGCATTTCCAGGTTCGGCCGCCGAACCTCAAGTTTTGCCGCCGAACATGGGATGGTTTAGAGGGGCAAGTTAGACTTCCGCAAGTCTCAAAGGTTCGGCCGCCGAACCTCATGTTCAGCCGCCGAACTTGCATGAGATGTGGGGGCACGTTCGGCTGCCGAAAGGTGGTCTACCAGCCCTATATAAGAGCTCCATGGCCGAAACGAGCGAGTTTTCTCCCCATTTTTGGCCACGGTGAGTTCATGCTCTCCTTTGGTTTCTTTTTGATGTTTTTCCTCCGATCTATCACGTTTTAACAAGCTTTATGTTGATTTGAAGAGATTTGAGCAAAAAGAGCAAGTTTGGAAGCTTGGAGACCAAAGAGTGGATTTCTCCCTACCTCCAAGCTAGGATCATCTTTCCTCTCGATCTTCAAGAGGTAAGCTTATATCCAACCTTTCTTGCATGTTTTAAACTAGTTTTATGAAGATCTATGGGGTAGAAATTCATGATAGGTTATTGTTATGTTTATGGGCTTATGTATGTTTATGAACAATGTGGGTTGTTTGATGTATTGTAGATGGGGTTTAGGATAGTTTGAAGCCCCTAGGAGCTTGTATGCTTGAGTATGCATGTTGTAGAATAGGAAAATGCATGATTGAATGTGTTGGGAGGCGTTTATGCATGTTGAGTTGAGTTTCTGCCCTTTTGGGAGAAACCAGGTTCGGCAGTCGACGGTTCTTTCGGCCGCCGAACCTGCCTGTGGTAGCATGAATCGGCTGCCGAACCCTGCCCCCAAAAGATGACTTTCGGCTCTGGAAGGGACTTTCGACCGCCGAAGGTGCCACCGAACATGCATGAGTTTCGTCTCTGGAGGGAACCTTCGGCCGCCAAAAGTGCCGCCGAAGGTGCATGACTTTCGGCTCTGGAAGGCCTTTCGGCCGCCGAACCTGCAGCCGAAAGTTCCCTGTTCAGCCCTCCTTTGCATGTTTTCCATGGATGTTTTAAGGTGTTTTAGGGGGTTTTTGGGGAGTATTTTAGAGTCATGTGTATGTATGTTTGGTCCCTCATTTGAATCCAGCTGTGTAGGTTCGGACCCGAGGAACCGAGGACCTCAGCAGTGAGATAACTGCTTCAGAGTCAGTAGAGCTTCAGCCAGAGGTGAGTGGAACTAAACTTAATGTTTTAAATTGAGAAATTTAAATGAAAGTTTTAGCATGATTCACGCATCATGAATGCCATGAGATATATTAGGGTGCTTGCATTAGAATTCACGAATATGTTGCATTGCATAATATGTTGTTGATGTGGATTAATGTTGAATGATCCATTAGCCCTCATATGTTATGACATGATGATATGATATGGAAGTCCAGGTGTGGCCTGCACTACGCCCCCGGCACGATTGGTTATGTATGATATGTTATGTATAAGAGAAAGACTAGGTGTGGCTTGCACTACGCCCCTGGCATGATTGGAATATGTAGAGGGCTAAGTGGTGACAAGTTCATCATTGATATGATTAGTTGTGTTGTGATGCATTCCATGGAAGCATGAACTTGTAATATAAATGTTTTATTATTCTGCTCACTGGGCTCTAGTAGCTCACCCCTCTCCCTTAACCCCCAGGTTTGCAGGTACAGGGTAGACCAGGAGGTCAGCAAGAGTAATGAAGTCATGGTCATGTAATAACTAGTGTGGACATGATAAATATTGTTATGTTATGTTGAGTATAGTCATGTAAAAGTATGATATAGAAATGTAATGTAATGAAGTCTATTGAGGTTTATAGTTGTGCTTGACCCTAGTATGTTATTAATCCCTTTGAGTACATGATTTTAATGATGTTTATGTAACCAAACTCAATATATGTGATGTCACCCCATTGGGGGCATTGATGAGACTCCAAAGAGGAGTTAATTTTTATGACTATGTTTATGTATAGTGCATGCACAGGTTGAGTTTGGTGAATGAAAGAATGAATGAATGTAAAGAATAGTTCAAAATAATTGTGTATGTTGTGGATCATGTATGGGATTAAACAGGTGTACATGATGAATGTTGGCTTGCTACGGGTCCCGGCGGCCTTAAGCCGACCTGGATCCTAGCGCCGGTGGCGGTCCGAATTTCGGATCGTTACAAAAGGTAAATCTCTTATAGTTGTTGTGCATAGGAAGGAAATGTTTTTGAATGAAATAGTTATTCCACCAAAGTAAGGAATGAAGAGAATGCGGGCCTTGTAAGTTTAGAATTAAAACAGTGTCGTGTGGACATTTTCAATTTGGAGGATGCGAACAGAATGGAAGATGATGAAGTGGTGAGAATGGAAGATGATGAAGTGGTGGGTATGAAAGATGAGCGAGTTTTAGATACCTTTATATAGGATTCAAAAATCGATTTATTGGCGGGTTCTAATTCCTAGCCTACCAAAGCCCATGAGTATCTTAAGTTGGAATTGTAGAGGGCTTGGAAACCCGTCTACAATTCAATCCTTTGAAGAAATAATCAAGGATAAGCAGCTCAAACTCATTTTTTTAATGGAGACCATGATATTAAAAGAACAGGTTTCTAAAATAAAAAAGCTTTGCGATATGAGGGTTCTTTTGTGATGGACCTTATGGGACATAGTAGAGGTATTATTTTGTTTTGGAAGAAAATTAATACGGTGCATTTAAGCTGTTCAATATGCCATATTAATATTGAAGTACTAGAAGCAGATAACAGCGAATGGAGGTTGACTAGTTTTTATGGGCATTATGGGAGCTCTTTACGTTGACAAAGTTGGAAACTAATACGATCTCTACGAGTTAAATCTGCTTCTCTATGGACAGTGGTAGGTGATCTCAACGATATTCTTTTTGCAATAGAAAAAAGATAGTAGAGTTCCTCAACCGTAGTGGCAACTTGATGGTTTTCAATTAGCAGTGGAGGATTGTGGTTTGGTGGACTTAGGATATGATGGTTTGCTATATACCTAGACGAATGGAAGAGAGGGAGTCGATTTTGTTCAAGAGTGTATTGACTGGGCCCTTGCAACTATGGCATGGCAAGAAAAATTTGAACATGCAGGGGTCGCTGCTTTATAAACAATTTATTCTGATCATCAACCAATTTGGGTTGACTTAGGTTTATAGACAAATCATTTTGTTCCTTGACATTTTTGTTCTGAAAACGTATGGATAACTGAAGTAGACTGTGAGCAAGAGGTACAGAAAGGCTAGATTTTGGATCAGGATAGAGGTTTTGCATTTTAATAGAAATCATGTGCTAATCGCCTTCAATCTTAGGCTCAGAATTTTCATAGTGATTTTAAGTTTTATTTGATGGACTATAAATATAAATTGGCATGGTTACAAAGAAATTCAGCAGGTGATAATAATATATAGTTACGCCAAGTGAAGGAACAATATGCCAAATGCTTTGCCAACAAGAAACGTATTGGCGGCAGAGGTCAAAATAAACATGGCTTACTAGTGGTGATACTAACACCAAATATTTCTATTTAATGACGTCACATAGAAGAAAGAAGAACTGTATTTCGCAGTCGCGAAAGGAGATGCTTTATTTTTTATGCACCTAGAGAAATCGCCTAAGCCTAATGGTTTAAATTCGAAATTCTACCAGTATTATTGGAACATTGTAGGTATGGATGTGAGTACTGCATGTTTAAATTACTTAAATATAGATGCAGTTTTACCTGAGTTAAATCAAACAAATATTATTCTGATTCCAAAAAAATAGTCCTAAATCAATTACAGATTTACGATCTATTTCGCTATGTAATATAGTTGATAAGGTGGTATGCAAAATGTTAGCGAATCGATTAACAACAATTCTATCTGCTGTAATTGATGATTCTCAGGGTGCTTTAATTCTAGGACGTTTAATTACAGATAACTTTATTGTTGCGTTTGAGCTCTTTCATGCTTTAAAATGCCGTAAACAAGGAAAGGAAGGTTTTATGGCCATAAAAACTGACATGAGTAATGCATATGACCATGTAGAATAGTCTTTTTTTGGAATTGATAATGCAGAAGCTCTGGTTTGCAGATTATTGGGTATATAAAATAATAAAGATTGTGATTGCAGTTGAGTATATGATAGCTAGGGCGGTGTAGAGTATGGGCCAATTAAATCAACTAGAGGATTAAGATAGGAAGACCCTTTTATCTCCAAACTTGTTTATATTGTGTGCATAGGGTTATTGGCGGTACTTCACAAGTTACAAGCAAGTGGTCATATTCATGGAGCTAGTCACTAGAGCAGCTCCTCCAGTGACTCACTTTTTTTTTTGTTGATGACTGCTTGCTTTTTGTACCTGCTAATGTGGTGGAAGCTAGTAGATTAAAAAAATTATTTGACTCTATATAATAGGCATTTGGTTAGACAATTAATTTTGATAAATCAGTTGTGGTTTTTAGCCCAAATGTACAAGCAGAAGTTAAAGGCTTAATTTGCCAAAACTTGGGTGGCAAGCAAGTTGATTCTTATGGAAGTTATCTAGGGATGCCATTTGTGATTGGGAGGAACAAGAATCAGGTTTTTCGATACCTAATTAATAAAGTGGCAAAGTGCATTAAAGGGTGGAAGGCGAATATACTTTCAAAAGGTGGTAAGGTTGTGCTCCTCCGAACGGTAAGCTCAAGTTGTGACGAACAATTTGATGTCACTTTTCCTGCTTCCAAAGAGTACATGTGATTCTATTGAAAAGCTTTTTAATGCTTTTTATTGGGCTAGTGGAAGCCGGGGTAACTCAGGTGCTAAATGGAGACATTGGGAGTTGTTATGTATGTCGAAGGAGTAGGGAGGACTTTCATTTCGATGACTTCATGAGTTTAATATGGCTGTCCTAGCTAAGCAAGGATGGAGGATTCTTTTATATCCTGATTCTTTGGCGTCAAGAATTTTAAAATCATGTTATTTTCCTGAATAAAATTTTTTTTTTCATTTAGAGTTGGGGAATAATTCATCTTTTATTTAGAAAAGTAAATGGACGTCAAGAACATTGTTGCAAAAAAGATGTAGAAGACGTATTGGTAATGGGGAGGATACATTGCTTTATCATCATCCATGGTTGTTGGATGAGGATGCTCCATTTTTTCAAACTATTTTGCCACCTAGAAGGGAATTAGCAAGGGCGGCTGATCTAATTGATTTTGAGCATCGAAGATGAGATGAGGAGGTACTTCAAGCTTGTTTACTACCTCGTGACACTCAACTAATTATTCAATTAGTTGTTTCTTTGAATACCTGACCTGATACATAGAGGTGGGTGCATGAATCTCATGGTAGATACACGATTTATAATGGTTATAAAGTAGCAATGGAGCAAAATCCAATTGTAGCTTTGCAGAATTTTGATTTTTGGTCTATAGTTTGGAAGGCACAGTTACCATTGAAAATTAAACATCATGTGTGGCGAGCTCTTATGGATACTCTTCTTTGTAATGCAAATTTAAAAAGACATCATGTGGATATTTCTAAAATTTGTCCAGTTTATGGGTTGGAGGCTAAAACGGTGTTGCATTGGTTGCTTTTCTGTCGAGCTGCATAGGAGGTATGGCTACAATCTAATGTGGGATTACAAGGCTGGAATGATGATTAGAAATGTGTCCAATGGATAAATAAAAAAGGTAAGAGTTTGCTTGCAAGGTATGATGGTATTGTGAGCAATTTGTTGGTCACAGAGTCAATTGCTATAGAAATACCAAGTTCTAACTCTAGGTGTAATACTATATCAGTCTCGGCAAATTTTGGTGAAATGGCAGTCGGCACAAGGGAAAGCGAAACCATCCAGGACGTCTTCAGCAGCTCTGGTCATATGGTATGCACTGAACATGTCTTTTCTTAAATGTAATATTGATGTTTCTTTACAAAATGGTTTGTTTGGTATGGGTATTATATTGTGAGATCATCAAGGTTTATATGTAGTAGGCTGTTCTTCCTCAAGACCAACAATACTAGAGCCAAAATTAGGTGAGACATTGTGTTTTAGAGAGGCTTTAAGCTGGATAAAGTCTTTAAGTTACTATGTTATTATTGAGACTAATTTTTTACTCCTAGTTTAAGCTATGGGAAGTGTCAATCAGGATTTATCTTATTTTAGGTCAGTTTTTCAAGATTGTAAGAGTTTGATGAATGAATTGCCATTTGTCTCTTTTATTTGTTAAGAGATCAGGGAATCAAGTTGCTCACTATATTGTAAGAGCATATGCTTTTGTGCCTGATTTCTAATGCAGGGAATACTCTCCTTTTTTCCTGTATGAAATTTTGAATTTTGATGCAAATAATATAAGGCTGTAGTGCCCAAGCTTCTATTTCAAAAAAAAAAAAATAATAATAATAACTACGTATTGTAACTGTATTATGTGAATAATCATCCTTAAAATAGTCAGTCGCTCTTGCCTCTATGAGTAATATTATCTTTTTCAATGGTAGATTTTTTCTTTTTCTTTTTCTTTTCTCATAGTTTAAAAGGTTTTTGAATCCAACTTAAAAACCATATCCAATAGTATCTGTAACAACCCAGAAACCGGACCGCTACCGGCGCTAGAATTCAGATCGACTTAAGGTCGCCGGAACCCGCAGCAAGCCTACTATACATCCTGTGTACCTGATAAAATCTCATACATGACATACATTTATAAAACAACTTAAACATTTCCTGAAACCAAGCTTAACTTGTGCATGTATTATAAACTGGAAACATAAAACCATACTAGAGCCCTCATCAAATGCTCCAGTATGGTCAACATACATGCCTCAACTTGGTTCAACATAGCATAAACATAAAACTTTTACATAAGATCATGAAAACTGGGATTACATCATTATCATTAGGGCAAAGCACAATTCTAATCCATAAGATATTACATGTCCACTACTATTCTATTACATGAAAACTGTACCAAAAGCTATACCGACTCTCCCAAGCTATCTGCGCTCCTGCAAACCTGGGGTTAGGGGAAAGGGATAAGCTATAAGAGTCTAGTGAGCAGAACATAAAAACAATTTAATAAACATATACTCATATGGAATGCGTCACAACACAAACAATTCACAACAAGATGGACTTGTCACCAGTAACCCTCTACATATACCAAATAATGCCCGGCACTCGACGGAGCTCCTCAGGACTTCCTCTTAAACATAACATAGCATATCCGTAAATGCCAGGGGCATAGAATGGGCAGCCCTGGTCTTCCATATCCATCATAACATAACCTGCTCGAGGGCTAGTGGGTCATCCAATATCCATCCACATCAACAGTAAAATATGCAATGCGTCATATTCGTGAATTCTAATGTATACAACCTATCATATAACATGGCATTCGTGATGCATGAACATGCTCAAAAGTTTGATTACTTTAAAACAAGAAATTAGTTCAGTTATACTCACCTCTGGCTGACGCTTGCCTAAAAATGACGCAGCTAGCTCACTGAAGGCCTCTACGGTCTCCCTGTTCCGATCCTACACAGGTGGACTCAAATGAGGGACCAACACAACTATTACATGACTCTAAACAACTCCCCCAAAACCCCCCTAAAATATCACAAAACATGCATATAAAACAAGCAAAGGAAGGCTGGGTAGAGGACTTTCGGCGGCAGGTTCGGCGGCCGAAGTCCTCCACAGATCCGAAAGTCGGAGTCCTTCAGGGGCAGGTTTGGTGGCCGAAAGTCCTCCACAGATCCGAAAGTCAGGGACTTTCGGAGCGGGTTCGGCGGCCAAAACTCCCTTACAGATCTGAAAGTGCATGCTTTCGGGGGCAGTTTAGGCGGCCAAAAGGCTGCCTGCCATGCAGGTTCGGCGGCCGAACCTGGGTTCTCTAGAATGGTAGAACCCGATTCTGCCTTATGCATTTCAGCCCCAAAACTCTGAAATCCTTACACCCAACTTCTCAAAACATGCATACTCACTCCAACATGCATAAGGGGCATAAAAACTAGGCTAAACCCCAACAAACAACAAAACACAAGAGGGAGCATACATTCATCAAAACCCAACTCAAAACCTATAACCTTAGATCTAGCCATTTCATTCATTTTTAATCCCTAACCCTTCTTTAAAACTTACTTAAAACATATGAAAAGGCAAGAATCTAGACTTACCTCTTAAAGATCTAAGGTAGATGTGACCCAAGCTTGGAGTTGAGGAGAAACGGTCTCCAAACTTTAAAATCTTGGATCCAAGCTTAAACTTCAAAACAAGAGGAAACTCGTGAAAATTTGAAGGATTTGAAGGAAAAACATAAAATCATCAAAGGGAGGGCAAGAACTCACCTTTGCCCGAAAATGGAGAGAGAAAACTCTCCCATTTTCGGACTGGAGGCCTCTTATAGGTGGCTGGCCAGACCACCTTCGGGGGCTGAAAGGAGATCTCCTGCAGCCGAACTTAAGGTTCGACGATCGAACCTGAATTTCCTCCAAAAAATATTTTATTTTCTTTTAAAACTTTATTTCAAAATCAAGCAATAAAACCATAAAAATCATTTTATAAAAATCTTATTTTACCCTTCTAAGAGGTTCCGGCATCCGAGATTCCGAATTCCAACGAAGATTCCATTGGAAGGTTGGAATTTCGACGTTGGAGTCTAGGGTATTACATTCTTCCCCCCTTAAGAACATTCGTCCCCGAATGTTCAAACAACACACAAGCAAACATAACATCAAGAAAGCACATAAAAACATAAAACACTTACTTCAAAAGAGATAGGGGTACTGCCTAAGCATGGATTCCCGGGCCTCCCAGGTACACTCTTCCATGTTGTGATGATTCTAAAGGACTTTCACCATCGTGATATCCTTGTTCCTCAGCTTTCTGATTTGTGTCTATGATCCGCACTGGCTGCTCAACATAGGTGAGATCTCCTAGGATCTCTACTTCTGGCTCGTTAAAAACCTTACTCGAATTCGACACGAACTTCCATAACATGGAAACATGGAAAACCGGATGGATTCTCTCTATTGAAGCAGGTAAATCTAACTTGTAGGATACATTCCCAATCCTTTGCAGGATTTCGAAGGGTCCAATGTATCTTGGAGCTAGTTTACCCTTCTTCCCGAAATGAATCACCCCCTTCATAGGAGATACCTTAAGCAATACCCTATCCCCCCTCCTGGAGCACAACATGCTTCTTGCGGACGTCTGCATAGCTCTTTTGCCTGCTCACTGCTGTTTTGATTCTTTCTCTAATGATAGGCACTACCCTGCTGGTAATCTCTACTAGCTCTGGCCCTGCCAAAGCCCTCTCTCCCACTTCTTCCCAGCAGACGGGTGACCTGCACTTCCTCCCATATAGAGCTTCATAAGGAGCCATCCTGATGCTAGCATGGTAACTGTTGTTGTAGGCAAACTCCACCAATGGTAGATGTTGCCTCCAAGAACCGCCAAAATCTAGCACACACATTCTTAACATATCTTCTATTGTTTGGATGGTCCTCTCTGACTGTCCGTCAGTCTATGGATGAAAGGCAGTGCTAAAGTCCAACCTTGTGCCCATCGCATTCTGCAGACTCCGCCAAAATCTGAAGGTAAACTGGGGTCCCCTATCTGACACTATTGAAACTGGAGCCCCATGCAGCCTAACAATCTCTTCAACATATACTTATGCCAATTTGTCCACAGAGTAGCCACTCCTGACAGTTCTCGCTATCTTCACCAACTCAGGGTCCGCATGCTGTTTCTGTGCCACTTGTTCCAGAAACACAGGTGTCACTCTCATCTGGACTACTAGTGCACCTGTACCAGACAACTCTAGCTGTAAACCCTCATTAATGAGCCTGTAAAATTTCCTCACCATCGGTCTTCTCTCTGCTGTAATATGGGATAAACTGCCAAGTGATTTCCGGCTGAGAGCATCTGCTACTACATTTGCCTTGCCCAGATGATACTGGATCTTGCAATCATAATCACTAAGCAGCTCTACCCATATTCTCTACCTCAAGTTCAACTCTTTTTGACTCAAGATGTATTGCAAACTTTTATGATCTGTAAAGATCTCACATCTTACCCCATACAGGTAATGCCTCTACATCTTGAGTGCAAAGATCACATCTGCCATCTCTAGGTCGTGTGTAGGATAATTCAACTCGTGCTTCTTCAACTGTCTAGAAGCATAAGCAATCACCCTTTCATTTTGCATCAACACACAACCTAGTCCCACTTGGGACGTATTACAAAACATTGTGAAGTCTTCATTACTGGTAGGCTGAGCTAACACCAGTGTTGAGTCAGTCTTCTTTTTAGCTCTTCAAAGCTCTCCTCACACTGTTTTGACCAAACAAACTTCTGATTATTTTTGGTCAATCTGGTCATAGGAGCAGCAATTTTGGAGAAGTCATGGACAAACCTCCTGTAGTAACCCGCCAAACCCAAAAATCTTTTAATCTCTGTCACTGTAGTGGGTCTGGACCAGTTAGCTACAACTTCCACTTTCTTGGGGTCCACCTCAATTCCATTTTCTGACACCACATGCCCTAAGAAAGAGATACTCCTCAACCAGAACTCACATTTAGAGAACTTGGCATACAAGCCGTGTTCCCTCAGGGTCTGCAACACAATCCTCAGATGATGGGCATGCTCCTCTACGTTTCTGGAATACACCAAAATATCATCAATGAAGACAATAACGAAGTGATCCAGAAACTGACTAAAAACTCTGTTCATGAGGTCCATGAATGCTGCAGGGCTATTGGTAAGCCCGAACGGCATCACTAGGAACTCATAGTGCCCATATCTGGTCCTAAAAGCTGTTTTTGGCACATCTTCTTCTCTAACCCTCAACTGGTAGTACCCGGATCTCAAATCTATCTTGGAAAAGCAACCAGCTCCTGCTAGCTAGTTGAAAAGATCATCAATCCTAGGTTACAGATATATGTTCTTGGTAGTGACCTTGTTCAACTGTCTATAGTCGATAAAAAGTCTTAGCGATCCATCCTTCTTTTTCACAAATAGGACCAGAGCACGCCAAAGTGAGGTACTAGGTCGGATGAAACCCTTATCTACCAACTCCTGCAACTGCTCTTTTAACTCTTTTAACTTGTCAGGTGCCATCCGGTAGAGAGGGATAGAGATGGGTCTAGTTCCTGGCATCACTTCAATTTCAAACTCTATCTCCCTAGCAGGTGGTAAACCTGGCAGCTTATCTGGGAAAACATCTAGGAACTCTCTGACTACGGGCACTGAAGCTAGTTCCCTAACTTGACTGTTTAGCTCTCTGACATGAGCAAGAAACCCATGACAACCCCTCCTAAGCAACCTGCGAGCCTGAAGGGCAGATATCAAATTTCTAGGCATCCCTATCCTGTCCCCTCTGAAGACTACCTCTGATCCATCCAGATCTCTAAATCTAACTACCTTGTCTCTGCAGTCCAAGGTAGCACCATGAGTAGAGAGCTAATCCATCCCTAGAATGACGTCAAAATCAGTCAAATCTAGAACCACAAGGTCTGCTGGAAGGCACCTACCCTCAACAAACACTAGACTAAACCGGTAGACTGACTATGCCATATGTAACGACCCGAAATCGGACCGCTACCGGTGCTAGGATCCAGATCGACTTAAGATCGCTGGGACCCGTAGCAAGCCTAACATACAACCTGTCATACCTGATAATCCCATACATGATCAACTTATACATAAAATTTTCAAACTTTTTCATTCACCAAGCTTGACCTGCATGCATCACAAACATAACATAAACCCCACACAAGAGCCCTCATCAAATGCTCTAGTGGGACATCATACCATACATCAAGCTTGGTCTAACATTTCTTAACATTAAAACATTTTATAACGATCATGTACAAAAGGGGATTTAACATTTCATTAGGGTCAAGCACAATACTAAACCTCATAACATTATTATACAATACTTTGCATCACAATTCATTTCATTACAATATCTTTCATTATTTTCTCATGACCACATCTAACTATTACATACATAATACTTTTACTCTTGCTGACCTTCTGATCTATCCCGAACCTGCAAACCTAGGGAGTTAAGGGAAAGGGATGAGCTACTAGAGCCCAGCGAGCAGAATAGTAAAACAATATTATAAAACTCATGCTTTTTTGAAATGCATCACATCACAAACAATTCACATCAAGGATGGACTTGTCACCAATAGCCCTCTACATTCCAAAGTGCCGGGACGTAGAATGGGTCAACCGGACTTTCTCTTACACATAACATATCACAACATTCCAATGTGTCGGGACGTAGAATGGGTCAACCGGACTTTCATACCGTATCATCGTCATCATATCATATGGAGGACTAATGGGTCATCCAACATCCATCCACATCAACATCAAAGTATGCAATGCAACATATTCGTGAATTCTAATGCAAACAACCTATATATATATATCATGGCATTCATGATGCATGAACATGCTCAAAACTTTATTTGTTTTTGAAACATAAAGTTCTATTCTACTCACCTCAGGCTGACTCTGAAGCAGCTATCTCACTGCTGGGATCCTCGGTTCCTCGGGTCCGAACCTACACAGGTGGACTTAAGTGAGGGACCAAACATACACTAACAAGACTCTAAACATCTCCCCAAAAACCCCCCTAAAACACCATAAAACACTCATAGAAACCATGCAAAGGAAGGTTGAACAGGGCACTTTCGGCGACAGGTTCGGCGGCCGAAAGTCCCTCCAGATTCGAAACTCAGCCACTTTCGGTGGCACCTTCGGCGGCCGAAAGTCCCTTCCAGAGACAAAACTCATGCACCTTCAGCGGCACCTTCGGCGGTCGAAACTCCCCTCCAGAGCCGAAAGTCCAACTTTCGGGGGCAGGGTTCAATAGTCAAAAGCTTGCCTCCACAGGCAGGTTCGACGGCCAAAAGTACCTTCGGCTGCCGAATCTGAGTTCTTCCAGAAGTGGCAGAACTCAGCCTCCTATGCACATTTGCCTCCCAAACCTTTCAAAACTCAAACACAACTCTCCCAACATGCATTGTAATACCCGGCTAGACCCCGGTATCGGAATTCCTACGTTCCGGCGGATTTTCCGTTGGAAGTCGGGATTCGAGGATGTCGGAGCTTGCCCTAAGGGTATAAGAAAGGTTTTTAAGATGGTTTTTAAAGTGTTTTTATCATGTTTGCATGTTTTGAGTTAAGAAAATTGAGTTTTGAAATGAAAAGGCCAAGGGGACAAAAGCCAGGTTCGGCCGCCGAAGGTGAAGTTCGGCCGCCGAAAGTTGCATGGTTTTGCATGCACGTTAGGCCGCCGAAGGAAGAGTCGGTTGGCCACTACAAAAGCCCCTTTGCCCGAGACTTGAGTGTTAAACACTCTGTTTTTGGGTCAAAGGTAGGTTCAAGCTCTCCTTGGTGTGATTTCTTATGTTTTCCTCAAATCTTGCATGTTTTAACTTGATTTGAGCTTTGTTTTAGAGTTTTGAGCAAAAGGAAGCAAAGTTGAGTACTTGGAGATTTTGAGTGAGTTTCCCCCATCTCCAAGCTTGGATCATCAATCCTCTAGTTCTTCAAGAGGTAAGCATGGATCCTCACCTCCCCTTATGTTTAAAGCAAGTTTTAAGAAGTTTGGAGAGTTTTATGGCATGCTTTGGGGTATAAGCATGAGTTTGAGCATATGTTGATCATATGAGTTTCTATGAGTTTTGTTGTTGTTTTTGAGGCTTGAGCTAGTTTTTAGGCCTCTCTATGCATGAGTTATGTTCTTTGTGAGTTGAGAAGTGTTGGTATGCATGTTATGGGTGTTTGATAGGATTTTGGAGGCTGAGAGCATGAGTTGTGCTCGGATTCTGCCTTTCTGGAGAATCCAGGTTCGGCCGCCGAACCCCTTGTGGAGGCAGTTTCGGCTGCCAAACCTTGCCCCCGAAAGCTAGGCTTTTGGGTGAGAAAGAGACTTTCGGCCGCCGAAAGAGGGAGTTCGGCCGCCGAAAGTGCATGAGTTTCGTCTCTGGACGAGACTTTCGGCCGCCGAAGGTGCCGCCGAACATGCATGAGTTTCGTCTCTGGAGGGAGGTTTCGGCCGCCGAACCAGCCGCCGACAGTGCCCAGTCCAGCCTTCTTTTGCCCATTTTTCCATCCATGCCTATGATGTTTTAGAGGGGTTTTGGGGAGATATTAAGAGTTATGTTTAAGTAAGTTTGGTCCTCATTTGAGTCCACCTGTGTAGGTGCGGACCCGAGAGACCAAGGAGGCCCACAGAGTTAGAAGTACAGAGACTGCTCAGCAGTTGACAGAGGTGAGTGGAACAGAACTTTATTTTAAAAGTTAAGAACTGTTTTAGCATGATTCATGCATCATTAATGCCATGTTTATGTAGGATGCTTTGCATTAGTATTCACCAAGTTGATGCATTGCATTATTACTTGTATATGTGGATTGGACCGAGGC
The DNA here is from genome assembly GCF_001659605.2 of Manihot esculenta. Taxonomy (NCBI): domain Eukaryota; kingdom Viridiplantae; phylum Streptophyta; class Magnoliopsida; order Malpighiales; family Euphorbiaceae; genus Manihot; species Manihot esculenta. Next base: position 22,414,185 of record NC_035169.2, on the reverse strand, counting down.
GATCTCAATAGCCCATAAGTCTGTCATTATTGTATGTCCTGTGTGAGCTCCTTTGGGGCCGGGCATTGACCTTGGATGAGTCCTGTGAGAGCCCTTATAGGGTCGGGCACCATGAGTAGTTAGTGAAAGACCTGTGTGAGCTCCTTTGGGGGCCGGGCACTGACAGAGGGAGTTTTGGGATCATGTCCAATCCGAGATGTGAAATGTTTGTGCAGTGATGCATCATATGATAGCATGTTTTAAATGTGATTTTTTATAGATTCCGCTCACTGGGCTTTAGCAGCTCATCCCTCTCCCTAACCCCATTTTTCAGGGCCTCAGAGAAGAGAAAGAGAAAAAGATAGCAAGGGTAAAAGGCATATGTAATAGTATAGTATAGAATAGTGGACATGATAATGATGTACAGTACAGAGTTTATGTAATGTATAGAATGATGTAATAGCAAGTTATATAGTGAGTTATAGTATTGTGCTTGGCCCTAGTGCTTGTTATCCCTTTGCACATGATCCTTTTATGTTATATATGATTGAGATAATGTGATGATGATGATGAGCTAGGCTTGGTGCATGGTAGTCTTTCTATCTCTGTAGTTACTGTATGGTACCATAGCAGGTATCACTCTTCGAGTGCATACAGACAGAGCATGCATAGTCCAGGCTTAGTTGATGAGAAAAGTGGCAAGAAAAGAAAAGTTAGAAAAGCAAAGAAAGAAAGAAAAAAAAAAAAGTAAGTAACAGTTTTAAGCTTAAGTATGATCATGTATGGGATTTATCAGGTACACAGAGTTGACAGTAGGCTTACTACGGGTCCCGGCGGCCTTAAGCCGATCTGGATCCTAGTGCCGGTGATGGTCCGGTAAGCGGGCTGTTACAGATTGGTATCAGAGCATAGGGCCTCTAGAGTACGGTGTGCTGAGCTAAGATGCTCAGGGATTAGAGATATCTCACATCGGAAGGAGGTTGTTTTCGAGGGCAAGCACAATAGGAAGATCATGTCCACTAGGATAGGATGTTGAGTCCTGTCTTGATGTGTAATGCCATGATTTTATGCATGTGCATTTAATGATATGCTATGATATGCTATGCTATGAGTTGAGGGTTCATGTTGTTACATGGATCCTATGATGCTAAAGTTCATGTTATGTTTTCAGAAGCTAAGATGAGAGGAACCTGTCGATCAGCTAGATTGACTGGAGCTCCGCCCGAGAATGAGGGTATGGAAGGGCGTCCCCCTGCTTTGCCAAGAGCTATGTCCCAAAGGGCAGGCAGAGAAAGATCATCAAGGGACCCTAGAAGGTCTTTTGATGAAAGCAGGAGGGAGACAGAACAGAGAAGAAGATCTAGTGATACAAGGGAAGAGATGGATGTGGATCCAAGAAGGGATGGAGGGTTAGGTGTTGGCACGACAGAGGAGGATGTGGGATCATCACAGGGAGGCGGTCAGGCCTCGGGGTATGGTTATCCACCCCACTATCAGCCCTACCCACAGGGCCCAGGATATTCGATGGGAGGTACATCGGATTATCCTAGTTTTCACCCATATCCCACATATATGCCTTATCCACCGTATTACCCCCCATATCCACCATATCCCATGTATCCACCCTCGCCTTTTTACCCCAGTCCAGCATACTCTACACCAGAAAGTTCTGCACCTCCCCCACCACCACCAGTGGTACAACCAGAAGCCCCAGTTATCCAAACACCTCAACCTGGCCCATCTGTGAGGAGCAAGGTAAAGATGACTGATTACCTAAAGTTAGATGCTCCTAAGTATCAATCCGGAGATGATCCGTTTGAGTACATCAAAGCAGTCAAGATGATAGCAGATGAGCTAGGGGCAGATGATACCAGAGCCATTCAGATGGCAGGGTTCACTTTAAAATGTAAGAAGGCGAAGGAATGGTTTGGCGTCTATGTGGACCCCAGGTTGGATAACATGTCTTGGGAGGAGTTTGCTAATGAGTTTGCCGGATGGGCATTCCCAGATAGTTCGAAAGAGCTAAAGATGATAGAGTTTGAGCAGCTCAAGCAGACAGAGGATATGAGTATTGATGAGTTTACTGACAGGTTTCTGGAGTTGCTGCGGTATGCAGGACAGGCCTATGATACGGAACAGAAAAAGGCTAGGAGGTATGCGATGAAACTGCATTCCAGGTATTCCTCCTTGATCCATGCAGCCGAGAGGGAGAGTTTCCACACCGTGGTGGATTTAGCACGGAGGATGGAGGCTAGTGCCATTATACAGGGTACAGTGAAACAGCAGCCGACACAGTCTTCAGGTTCTAAGACCCCAGGTAGGGGTAAGTCAGATCCCTCTTCACAGGGTGCAGCAACTTCCAGTGGTAAGAAGTGGAGTGTTTCCACGCAGAAGTCGAGGAAGAATAAGTTCTGGAACAAGATTAAAGCAGGTCTGGGATTGGGCAGTGGCATGAGTTCAGGTTCAGAGGTTCCAGTGTGTAGTAGGTGCGGTAAAGCGCACAGAGGAGTTTGTCGCTTTGGGATTACAGGATGTTACAGGTGCGGCCAGGAGGGACACATGGCTCGTGAGTGCCCTCAGGCATCTTTCACGGCACCATCCCAGCAGACAGCTCCAGCTAGCATGCCACAGCCACCAGTTTCAGTTATGACGCAGGGCAGAGGCAGAGGGAGAGGGTCAGCCTCTTCATCTGCGGGTCCCAGAGGTGGAGGTCCGTCAGCTCCGGCGCGGATTTTCACGATGACACAGCAGGAGGCAAACACTTCTAACACTGTGGTGTCAGGTAATCTCCTCATTGGGTGTTCTGAGGTGTATGCTTTGTTAGACCCTGGTGCTTCGCATTCCTTTGTTGCTCCCAGAGCCATAGAGAGAGTGGGTTTGATGACGTCTGGGTTAGAGTGTCCCCTATGGGTCAGTGGCCCTAAGTGTGATCCATCGTTGGCAGAGACAGTCTGTCGACATAGTCCAGTGTTTCTAGATGGTAGATGCCTTCCAGCTGACCTTGTGGTTCTAGAGTTGACAGATTTTGACGTCATTCTAGGGATGGATTGGCTATCTGCATATGGTGCTACCTTGGACTGCAGAGACAAGGTAGTTAAGTTCAGAGATGAGGATGGATCTGAGTTTGTCTTTAGAGGAGACAGGAGGGGCACGCCTAGAGGTCTGATATCAGCCCTACAGGCTCGTAGGTTGCTCCGGAGGGGATGTCAGGGGTATCTAGCTCATGTGAGAGAGCTAGACAGTCAGGTTAGGGACCCCAGTTCAGTGCCCGTAGTCAGAGAGTTCCCAGATGTGTTTCCAGATGAGCTTCCAGGACTACCACCTGATAGGGAAATAGAGTTCGAGATTGAGTTAGTGCCTGGTACCAGACCGATCTCTATTCCTCCCTACAGGATGGCACCAGCAGAGCTAAAAGAGTTGAAAGAGCAGCTACAGGAGTTGGTAGATAAGGGTTTCATCCGTCCAAGTACCTCACCCTGGGGTGCTCCAGTGTTGTTTGTCCGAAAGAAGGATGGATCCCTTAGACTTTATATCGACTACAGGCAGTTGAACAAAGTCACTACCAAGAATAAGTATCCCCTTCCCAGGATCGATGATCTATTCGACCAGCTAGCAGGAGCAGGTTGTTTTTCTAAGATAGATCTGAGATCGGGCTAACATCAGCTGAGAATCAGGGAAGAGGATGTACCTAAGACAGCTTTCAGGACCAGATATGGGCATTATGAGTTCTTAGTGATGCCGTTTGGGTTAACTAACGCCCCTGCAGCATTCATGGATCTCATGAACCGAGTGTTCAGAGAGTACCTGGATCACTTTGTTATTGTCTTCATAGATGATATCTTGGTGTATTCCAGGAATGCAGAGGAGCATGCCCATCATCTGAGGATAGTCCTGCAGACCTTGAGAGAGCATGGTTTATATGCCAAGTTCTCCAAGTGTGAGTTCTGGCTAAGGAGCATTTCATTCTTGGGGCATGTAGTGTCAGATCAAGGTATAGCAGTGGACCCCAAGAAGATAGAAGCTGTAGCCAATTGGCCTAGACCCACCACAGTGACAGAGGTCAAGAGTTTCTTGGGTTTGGCAGGCTACTACAGGAGGTTCGTTCAGGACTTCTCCAAGATAGCGGCTCCTATGACCAGATTAACCAGAAAGAACCAGAGATTCACATGGTCTGACCAATGTGAAGAGAGTTTCGAAGAGCTAAAGAGAAGATTAACTTCAGCACCGGTGTTAGCTCTGCCTACTAGTGATGAAGACTTCACAGTGTTCTGTGATGCGTCCCGAGTGGGATTAGGTTGTGTGTTAATGCAGAATGACAGAGTAATAGCTTATGCTTCTAGACAGCTGAAGAAGCACGAGCTGAATTACCCTACACACGATCTTGAGATGGCAGCTGTTATCTTTGCACTCAAGATGTGGAGGCATTACCTCTATGGGGTGAAATGTGAGATCTTTACAGATCATAAGAGCCTACAGCACATCCTGAGTCAGAGAGAGTTAAACTTGAGGCAGAGACGGTGGGTGGAATTGCTTAGTGATTATGATTGCAGAATCCAGTATCATCCGGGAAAGGCAAATGTTGTAGCCGATGCCTTAAGCCGGAAATCACTAGGTAGTTTATCTCACATTATAGCAGAGAGGAGGCCGGTGGTGAAGGACTTCTACAGGTTAGTTGAGGAAGGGCTACGGTTAGAGGTAACTGGTACAGGTGCTTTGATTGCACAGATGAAAGTTACACCCGTGTTTCTGGAGCAGGTGGCTCAGAAACAACATGAGGATCCAGTGTTGGTCAAGATTGCCAGGACTGTTCAGTCAGGCAAGAGCGAAGAGTTCAGATTCGACGACCAAGGGATTCTCCGCTACGGGCATAGACTATGTGTACCAGATGACATCAGTTTGAAAGGAGACATTATGAGGGAAGCTCATAATGCGCGATATAGCATTCACCCTGGAGCCACCAAGATGTATCAAGATCTGAAGAAAGTTTATTGGTGGCCAGCAATGAAGAGAGAAGTGGCACAGTTTGTGTCAGCCTGCGAGATATGTCAAAGGGTGAAGCTAGAGCACCAGAAGCCGGCTGGAATGCTTAACCCACTGCCGATTCCAGAATGGAAATGGGAGAACATAGCGATGGATTTTGTAGTGGGGTTACCGGCGACGTCCAACAGACTAGACTCCATATGGGTGATTGTGGATCGACTGACGAAATCGGCTCACTTCATTCCTGTCAGGAGTGGCTACTCTGTGGACAAGCTAGCGCAGGTGTATCTTGAGGAAGTTGTGAGGTTGCATGGGGCGCCTATTTCTATAGTGTCTGACAGAGGACCCCAGTTTACCTCCAGGTTTTGGCGAAGTCTGCAAGAGGCTATGGGCACAAGATTAGACTTCAGCACTGCTTTCCATCCACAGACTGACGGACAGTCAGAGAGGACCATCCAAACCATAGAAGATATGCTTCGAATGTGTGTGCTAGATTTTGGTGGATCTTGGAGGCAGCATCTACCCTTAGTGGAGTTTGCCTACAACAATAGCCATCATGCTAGCATAGGGATGGCCCCATATGAAGCTCTGTATGGGAGGAAGTGCAGGTCACCAGTTTGTTGGGAAGAGGTTGGAGAAAGGTCCCTAGCAGGGCCTGAGTTAGTAGAGATCACGAACAGGGTGGTGCCCATCATCAGAGAGAGGCTCAAGACTGTTGTTAGTCGGCAGAAGAGCTATGCAGACGTTCACAGAAAGCACATAGAGTTTGAGGAGGGGGATCTGGTCTTGTTGAAGGTGTCTCCAATGAAAGGGGTGGTTCGTTTTGGGAGGAAAGGTAAGCTGGCTCCGCGGTACATTGGACCTTTTGAGATTTTGCAGAAGGTCGGAAATGTGTCGTATAAGCTTGATTTGCCTATGTCTATGGAAAGAATCCATCCAGTCTTCCATGTTTCGATGCTAAGGAAGTTTGTGTCAGATCCGAGTAAGGTTCTCAGCGAACCAGATGTGGAGATCCTAGGTGATCTCACGTATGAAGAACAACCAGTGCGGATCATTGACACCCAGATCAGAAAGCTAAGGAACAAGGAGATCCCAATGGTGAAAGTCCTCTGGAACCACCATAACATCGAAGAGTGCACCTGGGAGACACGGGAGTCTATGCTCCAACAGTACCCCCATCTCTTTTGAGGTGAGTGTTATGTGCTTTATGTTCTGTTTTTACTCTGTTTTGAGTTAGAGAGGAACATTCGGGGACGAATGTTCTTAAGGGGGGGAGAATGTAATACCCGGCTAGACCCCGGTATTGGAATTCCTACGTTCCGGCGGATTTTCCGTTGGAAGTCGGGATTCGAGGATGTCGGAGCTTGCCCTAAGGGTATAAGAAAGGTTTTTAAGATGGTTTTTAAAGTGTTTTTATCATGTTTGCATGTTTTGAGTTAAGAAAATTGAGTTTTGAAATGAAAAGGCCAAGGGGACAAAAGCCAGGTTCGGCCGCCGAAGGTGAAGTTCGGCCGCCGAAAGTTGCATGGTTTTGCATGCACGTTAGGCCGCCGAAGGAAGAGTCGGTTGGCCACTACAAAAGCCCCTTTGCCCGAGACTTGAGTGTTAAACACTCTGTTTTTGGGTCAAAGGTAGGTTCAAGCTCTCCTTGGTGTGATTTCTTATGTTTTCCTCAAATCTTGCATGTTTTAACTTGATTTGAGCTTTGTTTTAGAGTTTTGAGCAAAAGGAAGCAAAGTTGAGTACTTGGAGATTTTGAGTGAGTTTCCCCCATCTCCAAGCTTGGATCATCAATCCTCTAGTTCTTCAAGAGGTAAGCATGGATCCTCACCTCCCCTTATGTTTAAAGCAAGTTTTAAGAAGTTTGGAGAGTTTTATGGCATGCTTTGGGGTATAAGCATGAGTTTGAGCATATGTTGATCATATGAGTTTCTATGAGTTTTGTTGTTGTTTTTGAGGCTTGAGCTAGTTTTTAGGCCTCTCTATGCATGAGTTATGTTCTTTGTGAGTTGAGAAGTGTTGGTATGCATGTTATGGGTGTTTGATAGGATTTTGGAGGCTGAGAGCATGAGTTGTGCTCGGATTCTGCCTTTCTGGAGAATCCAGGTTCGGCCGCCGAACCCCTTGTGGAGGCAGTTTCGGCTGCCAAACCTTGCCCCCGAAAGCTAGGCTTTTGGGTGAGAAAGAGACTTTCGGCCGCCGAAAGAGGGAGTTCGGCCGCCGAAAGTGCATGAGTTTCGTCTCTGGACGAGACTTTCGGCCGCCGAAGGTGCCGCCGAACATGCATGAGTTTCGTCTCTGGAGGGAGGTTTCGGCCGCCGAACCAGCTGCCGACAGTGCCCAGTCCAGCCTTCTTTTGCCCATTTTTCCATGCATGCCTATGATGTTTTAGAGGGGTTTTGGGGAGATATTAAGAGTTATGTTTAAGTAAGTTTGGTCCTCATTTGAGTCCACCTGTGTAGGTGCGGACCCGAGAGACCAAGGAGGCCCACAGAGTTAGAAGTACAGAGACTGCTCAGCAGTTGACAGAGGTGAGTGGAACAGAACTTTATTTTAAAAGTTAAGAACTGTTTTAGCATGATTCATGCATCATTAATGCCATGTTTATGTAGGATGCTTTGCATTAGTATTCACCAAGTTGATGCATTGCATTATTACTTGTATATGTGGATTGGACCGAGGCGATCTCAATAGCCCATAAGTCTGTCATTATTGTATGTCCTGTGTGAGCTCCTTTGGGGCCGGGCATTGACCTTGGATGAGTCCTGTGAGAGCCCTTATAGGGTCGGGCACCATGAGTAGTTAGTGAAAGACCTGTGTGAGCTCCTTTGGGGGCCGGGCACTGACAGAGGGAGTTTTGGGATCATGTCCAATCCGAGATGTGAAATGTTTGTGCAGTGATGCATCATATGATAGCATGTTTTAAATGTGATTTTTTATAGATTCCGCTCACTGGGCTTTAGCAGCTCATCCCTCTCCCTAACCCCATTTTTCAGGGCCTCAGAGAAGAGAAAGAGAAAAAGATAGCAAGGGTAAAAGGCATATGTAATAGTATAGTATAGAATAGTGGACATGATAATGATGTACAGTACAGAGTTTATGTAATGTATAGAATGATGTAATAGCAAGTTATATAGTGAGTTATAGTATTGTGCTTGGCCCTAGTGCTTGTTATCCCTTTGCACATGATTCTTTTATGTTATATATGATTGAGATAATGTGATGATGATGATGAGCTAGGCTTGGTGCATGGTAGTCTTTCTATCTCTGTAGTTACTGTATGGTACCATAGCAGGTATCACTCTTCGAGTGCATACAGACAGAGCATGCATAGTCCAGGCTTAGTTGATGAGAAAAGTGGCAAGAAAAGAAAAGTTAGAAAAGCAAAGAAAGAAAGAAAAAAAAAAAGTAAGTAACAGTTTTAAGCTTAAGTATGATCATGTATGGGATTTATCAGGTACACAGAGTTGACAGTAGGCTTACTACGGGTCCCGGCGGCCTTAAGCCGATCTGGATCCTAGTGCCGGTGATGGTCCGGTAAGCGGGCTGTTACATGCATAAACTTGCACACAAGCATATAGGGGTTTTAAACGAACCTATACCCCAACAACAACAACATTAAACATGCAATACACATACATTTCATCATGTACTCACATAAACCCTAACATTCAAATCTATCCTCAATCATGCATTAAACTCTCCAAAACCCCCCTCAAAACTCACATAAAGCATAAAAGAAGGGTAGGATCTACTCTTACCTCTTGGAAAACGAGAGGAGAGGCGATCCGAACTCGGAGATGGGGAGAAATCGTGCTCCGGTCTCCAAGCTTCCAAAACTTGATCTTTAGCTCAAAAATCTTCAAAACCAAGTTAAAACTTGTTAAAACTTTGAAAGATTGGAAGAAAATCCTCAAAACTAACTATGGAAGGGTATGGACTCACCTTTGACCAAAAATGGGGAAGGAAACTCGCCCATTTTCGGACATGGGGCCTTTTATAGGTGGCTGGTCAGACCACCTTTGGAAGCCAAAGGTGACTCCAAAACTCCACCATGTTCGGCGGCCGAACATGAGGTTCGGCGGCCGAACCTGGATTTTCTTCCTTGGTGTTTTTCTTTCAAAAACTCAATTCTTTCTTACTTAAAACCTTAAAACGCATGAAAACATTTTAGAAAAAACATATTTTACCCCTTCTAGAGAGTTCCGACATTCGAGATTCTGCCGGAAAGCAGGAATTCCGATGTCGGAGTCTAGCCGGGTATTACATTCTCCCCCCTTAAGAACATTCGTCCCCGAATGTTCACCAAACCAACATAGCAAGGGCATAACATGGCATAAAACATAAACATACCTACAAAAACACATACCACTCACCTTAGAAGAGATAAGGATATTGCTGGAGCATGGACTCCCGTGTCTCCTAGGTACATTCTTCCATGTTGTGGTGATTCCAAAGGACTTTCACCATCGGGATTTCCTTGTTCCTTAGCTTTCTGACCTACGTGTCCAGGATCTGCACCGGCTGCTCAACATAGGTGAGATCTCCTAGGATCTCCACATTAGGCTCACTAAGAACCTTGCCCGGATCTGACACGAACCTCCATAATATGGAAACATGGAAAACCAGATGGATTCTCTCCATTGAAGCAGGTAGGTCCAGCTTGTACGATACATTCCCAATCTTTTGCAAGATTTCAAAGGGTCCGATGTACCGCGGAGCTAGCTTACCTTTCTTCCCAAAACGAATCACCCCTTTCATAGGAGACACCTTAAGCAACACCATATCTCCCTCCTGAAACTCTACTTGCTTCCTGCGGACATCTGCATAGCTTTTCTGCCGACTCACAGCAGTCTTGATCCTTTCTCTAATGATGGGCATTACTCTGCTGGTGATCTCTATTAGCTCAGGCCCTGTTAAGGCCCTTTCTCCAACTTCTTCCCAGCAAACAGGTGACCTGCACTTCCTTCTATAAAGAGCTTCATAAGGAGCCATCCCGATGCTAGCATGATAGCTGTTATTGTAGGTAAACTCCACCAAGGGTAGATGCTGCCTCCAAGAACCGCCAAAATCTAGCACACACATTCTGAGCATATCTTCAATTGTCTGGATGGTCCTCTCTGACTGTTCGTCAGTCTGTGGATGGAAAGCAGTGCTGAAATCCAACCTAGTACCCATAGCATTCTGCAGACTCCGCCAAAACCTAGAGGTGAACTGGGGTCCTCTATCAGACACAATTGAAACAGGAGCCCCATGCAACCTGACAACCTCATCAACAAACACCTGCGCCAATTTATCCACAGAATAGCCACTCCTAATAGGGATGAAGTGAGCAGATTTGGTCAGTCTGTCCACAATCACCCATATGGAGTCTAACCTATTGGACATTGCCGGTAACCCCACCACGAAGTCCATAGCTATATTCTCCCATTTCCACTCTGGAATCGGTAGTGGGTTAAGCATTCCAGCCGACTTCTGATGTTCCAGTTTCACCCTCTGGCATACTTCGCAGACGAACACAAACTGTGCCACTTCTCTCTTCATAGCTGGCCACCAATAAACTCTCTTCAGGTCTTGGTACATCTTGGTGGCTCCAGGGTGAACACTGTATCTAGCATTATGAGCCTTTCTCATAATGTCACCTTTCAGACTCACGTCATCTGGTACACATAATCTACTCCCATAGCAGAGGATCCCTTTGCTATCAAATCTGAACTCTTCATTCTTGCCTGACTGAACAGTCCTGGTAATTTTCACTAACTCTGGGTCCTCGTGCTGTTTGTGAGCCACCTGCTCCAGAAACACGGGTGTCACTCTCATCTGAGCTATCAAAGCACCTGTACCAGACAACTCCAACTGCAGCCCTTCATCAATGAGCTTATAGAACTCCCTCACCACCAGTCTCCTCTCTACTGTAATATGGGATAGACTGCCAAGTGATTTCCGGCTTAGGGCATCTGCCACAACATTTGCCTTACCCAGATGATACTGAATTTTACAATCATAGTCACTAAGCAGTTCCACCCATCTCCTCTGCCTCAGATTCAACTCTCTCTGACTCAAGATGTACTGCAAGCTTTTATGATCTGTGAAGATCTCACACTTTACCCCATAAAGGTAATGCCTCCACATCTTGAGTGTGAAGATCACAGCTGCCATCTCTAGGTCATGTGTAGGATAATTCAACTCATGCTTCTCCAGCTGCCTAGAAGCATAAGCAATTACCCTCTCATTTTGCATTAACACACAACCCAGTCCCACACGGGACGCATCACAAAACACTGTGAAGTCTTCATTACTGGTGGGCAAAGCTAACACCGGTGCTGACGTCAATCTCTTCTTCAGTTCCTCAAAGCTTTCCTCACACTGCTCAGACCACACAAACCTCTGGTTCTTCTTAGTTAATCTGGTCATAGGAGCAGAAATTTTAGAGAAGTCCTGAATGAACCTCCTGTAGTAACCTGCCAAACCCAAAAAGCTCTTGATCTCTGTTACTGAAGTGGGTCTAGGCCAGTTAGCTACGGCTTCTACTTTCTTGGGGTCCACTTCTATTCCATTTTCTGACACAATATGCCCCAAGAACGAGATGCTCCTCAACCAGAATTCACACTTGGAGAACTTGGCATACAAGCCGTGTTCCCTCAAGGTCTGCAAAACTAACCTCAGATGATGGGCATGCTCCTCTGCATTTCTGGAATACACTAAGATATCATCTATGAAGACAATAATAAAGTGATCTAGGAGCTGACTAAACACTCTGTTCATGAGATCCATGAATGCTGCAGGGGCATTGGTTAGCCCAAACAGCATTACTAGGAACTCATAATGCCCATATCTGATTCTGAAAGCCGTCTTTAGCACATCTTCTTCTCTGATTCTCAGCTGATGGTACCCGGATCTTAGATCTATCTTGGAGAAACAACCTGCTCCTGCTAGCTGGTCTAATAGATCGTCGATCCTAGGTAATGGATGCTTATTCTTGGTAGTGACTTTGTTCAACTGCCTGTAGTCGATACAAAGTCTCAAGGATCCATCCTTCTTCTTAACAAACAGCACTGGAGCACCCCAAGGTGAGGTACTCGGGCGGATGAAACCCTTGTCTACCAACTCTTGCAACTGCTCCTTTAGCTCCTTCAACTATGCTGGCGCCATCCTGTAGGGAGGGATAGAGATTGTTCTGGTTCCAGGCATCAATTCTATTTCAAACTCTATCTCCCTAGCAGGTGGTAGTCCTGGAAGCTCATCTGGGAAAACATCTGGAAACTCTCTGACCACGGGCACTGAGGCGGGCTCCCTAACCTGACTATCCAGCTCTCTCACATGAGCCAGAAACCCCTGACAACCCCTCCTGAGCAACCTACGAGCCTGTAGGGCTGATATCAGACCTCTAGGCGTACCCCTCCTGTCTCCTCTAAAGACAACCTCTGACCCATCCTGATCTTTGAACCTGACTACCTTGTCTCTGCAGTCCAAGGTAGCACTATGAGCAGATAGCCAATCCATCCCTAGAATGAATGCCATCAAAATTCGTCAAATCTAGAACCACAAGGTCGGCTGGAAGGCATCTACTCTCCACAAACACTAGACTATACCGGTAGACTGACTCTGCCACTGATGGATCACACTTGGGTCCACTGACCCAGAGGGGACATTCTAACCCAGAGACTATCAAACCCAATCTCTCTACGGCTCTCAGAGCAACAAAAGAATGAGATGCACTAGGGTCCATTAAAGCAAACACATCTGAACAACCAATGATGAGATTACCTGACACCACGGTGTTGGATGTGTTCACCTCCTACTGTGTCATAGTTAAGATCCGAGCTGGCATTGATGGACCTTCACCTCGGGAACCTACTGAAGAAGAGGCTGCCCCTCTCCCTCGGCCTCTGCCACTGCCCTGTGTCACGGCTGGAGCTACTGGCTGAGCCACACTACCAGAAGCTGTCTGCTGGGATGGTGCCATGAAAGGTGCTCTAGGACACTCCCGTGCCATGTGTCCCTCTTGCCCACATCTGAAGCAGGCTGTAGTCCCAAACCGACACACTCCCTTGTGTAGCTTACCACACCTCAAACACTCTGCACCATCTGATCGCGAGCTCGAGCCAACACCTAAGCCCAGACCGAACTTCGAACGATTCCAGAACTTGCTCTTCTTTGGCTTTCTGGTGGTGTTACCCCACCTTTTACTGCCCGAAGCTGTTGCACTTAGAGAAGAGGGGTCTAACTTTCCCCCACCTGGGGTCTTAGAACCCGAAGACTGTGCCACTGACTATTTAACTGTTCCCTGAATGATGGCACTAGCCTCCATCTTCCGGGCCGCATCCACAATAGTGTGGAAACTCTCCCTCTCCGCTGCAAGAATCAAGGAGGAATACCTAGAGTGGAGCCTCATGGTATACCTTTTGGCCTTCTTCTGATCCATATCATAAATTTGCTCCACAAACGGCAACAGCTCCAAAAACTTGTCTGTAAACTCATCAACACTCATCTCTTCAGTCTGCCTCAACTGTTCAAACTCAATGATCTTCAACTCCCTTGAGCTATCAGGGAAAGCCCATCCTGCAAACTCATTAGCAAATTCTTCCCAGGATAGACTATGCAACCTTGGGTCCACATAGTTCTTGAACCATTCACGGGCCTTTTTGCATTTGAGTGTGAACCCCGCCATCTGAATGGCTACTGTCATCTGCCCCTAACTCATCTGTGATCATCTTTACTGTCTTCAAGTACTCAAATGGATCATCTCCCATCTTGAACTTGGGAGCATCCAGCTTCAAGTAATCAGTCATCTTAACTCTGTTCCCTCTAGATGAGCTAGGGTTAGGCACTTGGACTTCAGGAGCTACAGGTTCAGGGGTGGTGGAGGAGGTGCAACATTCCCTTGATTAGGGTTTGTTACATTTGGATAGAAAGGTGAGGGTGGATACATTGGGTATTGGGGGTATGATGGATAGAAAGATGGGTAAGGCATGAAAGAGGGATAAGGGTTAAAGTTGGGGTAATCCGATGTGCCTCCCATCGAATACTCGGGGCCCTGTGGAAAGGGTTGATATTGGGGTGGTTGAGCAAACCTCGAGGCCTGAGTGCCTCCTTGAGATTCTCCCATGCCCTCTTCAGACATGCTTACTCCCAGACTTCCTTCCCTTCTCTGCTCAACATCCATTTCCTCCCCCTCAGCTGACACTCCTCCCTGAACTGCTCCCCTTCTGCTTGTATCAAAAGACCTTCTAGGGTCCCTTGACACTCTCTCCCTGCTAGATCTGCAAGACATTGCCCTTGGCAATGTAGGGGGACGGGCATCCATGCCCTCATTTTCTGGCGGGACTCCAATCAATCATGCAGATCGATGAGTACCTCTCATCTTGCTTACTGAAAAGCAGCACATATCACATAAACATTAGCATCAAATGGTTCATGTGGAAACACATGAACCCGCATCATACATAACATATCATTAATGCGCACGCATAAAATCATGGCATTTCACACCATTATTAAAGACATGACTCCACATCCTATCCTAGTGGACATGATTTTCCTATTGTGCTTGCCCTTCTATAACCCCTATAAGCCCCACACTCGCTAGGTCTGATCATATGAACCTAGGGCTCTGATACCAATCTGTAACGACCTGAAATCGGACTGCTACCGGCGCTAGGATCTAGATCGACTTAAGGTCGCCGGGACCCGTAGCAAGCCTAACATACAACCTATCATACCTGATAATCCCATACATGATCAACTTATACATAAAATTTTCAAACTTTTTCATTCACCAAGCTTGACCTGCATGTATCATAAACATAACATAAACCCCACACAAGAGCCCTCATCAAATGCTCTAGTGGGACATCATACCATACATCAAGCTTGGTCTTACATTTCTTAACATTAAAACATTTTATAACGATCATGTACAAAAGGGGATTTAACATTTCATTAGGGTCAAGCACAATACTAAACCTCATAACATTATTATACAATACTTTGCATCATAATACATTTCATTACAATATCTTTCATTATTTTCTCATGTCCACATCTAACTATTCATACATAATACTTTTACTCTTGCTGACCTTCTGATCTATCCTGAACCTGCAAACCTGGGGAGTTAAGGGAAAGGGATGAGCTACTAGAGCTCAGTGAGCAGAATAGTAAAATAATATTATAAAACTCATGTTTTTTTGAAATGCATCACATCATAAACAATTCACATCAAGGATGGACTTGTCACCAATAGCCCTCTACATTCCAAAGTGCCTGGACGTAGAATGGGTCAACCAGACTTTCTCTTACACATAACATATCACAACATTCCAATGTGCCGGGACGTAGAATAGGTCAACCGAACTTTCTCTTACATTATGCCGGGACATAGAATGGGTCAACCGGACTTCCATACCGTATCATCGTCATCATATGATATGGAGGACTAATGGGTCATCCAACATCCATCCACAACAACATCAAAGTATGCAATGCAACATATTCGTGAATTCTAATGCAAACAACCTATATATATATATCATGGCATTCATGATGCATGAAAATGCTCAAAACTTTATTTGTTTTTGAAACATAAAGTTCTATTATACTCACCTTAGGCTGACTCTGAAGCAGCTATCTCACTGCTGGGATCCTCGGTTCCTCGAGTCCAAACCTACACAGGTGGACTCAAGTGACGAACCAAACATACACTAACAAGACTCTAAACATCTCCCCAAAAACCCCCCTAAAACACCATAAAACAATCATAGAAACCATGCAAAGGAAGGCTGAACAGGGCACTTTCGGCGGCAGGTTCGGCGGCCGAAAGTCCCTCCAGAGCCGAAACTCAGCCACTTTTAGTGGCACCTTCGGCGGCCGAAAGTCCCTTCTAGAGACGAAACTCATGCACCTTCGGCGGCACCTTCGGCGGCCGAAACTCCCCTCTAGAGCCGTAAGTCCAACTTTCGGAGGCAGGGTTCGGCAGCCAAAAGCTTGCCTCCACAGGCAGGTTCGGCGGCCGAAAGTGCCTTCGGCTGCCGAACTTGAGTTCTTCCAGAAGTGGCAGAACTCAGCCTCTTATGCACATTTGCCTCCCAAACCTTTCAAAACTCAAACACAACTCTCCCAACATGCATAAACTTGCACACAAGCATATAGGGGTTTAAACTAACCTATACCCCAACAACAACAACATTAAACATGCAATACACATACATTTCATCATGTACTCACATAAACCCTAACATTCAAATCTATCCTCAATCATGCATTAAACTCTCTAAAACCCCCCTCAAAACTCATATAAAGCATAACAGAAGGGTAGGATCTACTCTTACCTCTTGGAAAACGAGAGGAGAGGCGATCCGAACTCGAAGATGGGGAGAAATCGTGCTCCGGTCTTCAAGCTTCCAAAACTTGATCTTTAGCTCAAAAATCTTCAAAACCAAGTTAAAACTTGTTAAATCTTTGAAAGATTGGAAGAAAATCCTCAAAACTAACCATGGAAGGGCATGGACTCACCTTTGACCGAAAATAGGGAAGGAAACTCGCCCATTTTCGGACATGGGGCATTTTATAGGTGGCTGGCTAGACCACCTTTGGAAGCCAAAGGTGACTCCAAAACTCCACCATGTTCGGCGGCCGAACATGAGGTTTGGCGGCCGAACCTGGATTTTCTTCCTTGGTGTTTTTCTTTCAAAAACTCAATTCTTTCTTACTTAAAACCTTAAAACGCATGAAAATATTTTAGAAAAAACATATTTTACCCCTTCTAGAGAGTTCCGACATTCGAGATTCCGCCGGAAAGCAAGAATTCCGATGTCAGAGTCTAGTCGGTTATTACAGCCACAGATGGATCACACTTAGGCCCACTGACCCAAAGAGGACACTCTAACCCAGAAGCTATCAATCCCAAACTCTCTACGGCTCTCGGAGAAACAAAAGAATGAGAGGCACTAGGGTCCATAAGAGCATACACATCAGAACACCCAATAGTGAGTTTACTTGACACCACCGTATTCGACGTGTTTGCCTCCTGCTGTGTCATAGTGAAGATTCATGCTGGAGCTGAAGGACCTTCCCTGTGGGAACCTGCTAAAGAAGAGCCTGTCCTTCTCCCTCGACCTCGCCCTCTGCCCTGAGATGTGGTCAAAGCTATTGGCTGTGCCATGCTACCAGAAGCTATCTGCTGAGACTGTGCTATCCTAGCTGCACTGGGACACTCACGTGCCATGTGCCCCTCCTGTCCGCATCTGAAACATGCTGTAGTCCCAAACCGACAAACCCCTTTGTGTGGCTTACTGCACCTCATACATCCGGAGCTATCCGAACCAGAGCTTGAACCACCACCCATTCCCAGATGATAGAGCATAATTTAGTTCATTTTATACTAATGTTATTGATGAATATTTACATGATTTCTGCTTAATTTATTGCTTTTAATATTATTTTGCAGAAAATGGTGTAAAAGGACAATTTGGAGAAAACCCCCCTAAAACCGCCTTATTTGAAATAAAAGAGAGCAAGTCTGCCAAGTTGGATTCAAAACAAGCACTTGGACAGTCCATTCCCGCCATTTTCGCGCATGGACAGCATATGGCCACACTCCCACTTCACCAAGCTCCCGCACGATTCCTCCAGCATGGGCCCGCCACTGCAAACTCCCTCACATCTCATACGTGGAGCAAACTTCCGCACTTGAGCCCGTCAAAGTGCAACGCCAACTCCATCTTCAAACGGCCCACTCCCGCTTCACCAAAGCACTGCACAAATTCATCCACAGATGGGCCACTCACATGAGATCCCGCACGTGGGCCCGCCTTCAACCCGCGCTCCACACTCCAGCACACTTTGGACGGCCCAAACGCTTCACGTGGACCACTCACACAGCCCACTCGCGCCAAGTCTTCCGCATGGCATTCACGTGGCCAACAACTTCCTAATTAGGGGCACCGCCCCTCAGCTCTATTTAAAGAGCTTCCAGTGGCCGAAGACAGGACACAATTCAGAATTCCAATTCTCGGCAATTTCCGTAGGCTCCAGCGCAAGGCAGAAATCAGCTTCTTCGGTTTATTTTTCTTTTCCCTTTTATTTATTTTCTGTTTTTAATTCAGCCAATGAGTTACTGATTTCTTTGATCTAGTTTAATATTGGTTGAAGTTTTAGTTGTTTAATGGGTTGTGAGACTTGATCAAATATTGTTTAAATTTTGGGAATTCAATATTCATGCAATTTCATATTTAATTTTCATATTATTTTACTAGATCTACGTTGATTTTTAATTGTAAAATAATTATTTTTTAGTTTGAATAATTTAAGTCCGTAATTGCTTGGGTTATTCTTACATGAGAACACATGGGATAAAACTCAAGGAAATTGTATGATCTAGCAATATCTCCATACGTTTGGGTAGCTAGGATTGGATCTCTCTATTTCTTAATGCAATTGACAATTGTTTTGATGCCTAAGGCCCAAGGATGTTCCTTGGCAATTTGTTAATTAGTAATTAATTAGAGGACGTTCCCTAATTGATTTAATCATAAGGAGAGATAATGGTGGTGAGAAGCGTCTTCCATCTCCATAACTAATCTATTGGGTCAACCCAAAAGAACAAGGTGTCTGTGATCAATCCCAACGACTAAAGTGGATCCAATACTTCAACTAGAGCTTTCTCATTATTGATTATTTTTTATTTAATTATTTGGTTTCCATTATTTTTCTCATTATTAGTTTACTACAATCAATCTCAAACCCCCCTGTTATTTTGTTGACAGTTTTTTATCCCAATTTCAGTTTATCTCGTTTGATCCCACTTTCAGTTTTTATCTCATTTTTTGTTTATCTCATTGTTTCAGTTTATTTTTTTGGTCTTGTTGAGAAAAATAAATAGGTAATCAATTCTCTATGGATTCGATCCTTCACCACTATCTGCAGTTGTAAATTGTTGATAACCAAGAAGGTTATTTTTGACCGGCTTTGACAACCGCGAGTCAAAAATTGGCGCCGTTGCCGGGGAGTTGATTTTACTCGTTTATTTTTCTTTCATTACCAGATCTGCCACCCTCAACAATGCTACTGAGCAATTACCTTCTGCACCTACTGTCAAGACTGTTGTTCCGAAAAACAGAACCAGTTGCTGTCCAAAAGGCAGCCATAAACACTGCTGCTCAAACAACACCTGCTGAATTTGTTGTTGTCCAAAAAACAGCATATGCAGAAATTACAGAACAAGCATTACCTGCTGCCCAGGAGATAGCACACACAGAAATTACCTCAACAGAACCAGAATCTGCTGCACCAGAATCTGCAGAACCAGCCCTTGCAAACACAGTTGCAGAAATTGCCCAAACAGCCACTGAGATGGCTGAATTTCATGTGCAACCTGCTGCCCCTGTTCAAAGACCAGCTGGACCTGCTGTACATGCTGATATTGAACCAAAAAATCCAGCCAAGAGGGCACCAATACCAAGAGAAAGAACACTGAGAGAGTTGGCAGCCCCTGTTGATGATCAAGCGCTATGGTGCATCACTTACCCACCTTTGACAGCCCCTTTTGAGCTCAAAACAGGTTTGATACATCTACTACCTAAATTTAGAGGTTTGGAGCATGAAAATCCATATAAGCACTTGAAAGAATTTCATTTTGTTTGTTCATCCATGGGACCACAAGGCATATCTGAAGAGCATGTTAAATTAAGAGCATTCCCATTCTCACTTGATGATTATGCCAAAGATTGGTTATTTTACTTGCCATCTGGATCAATCACTTCTTGGAAAGGTATGGTAAGAGCCTTTCTGAATAAATATTTTCCAACTTCCAAAATAATAGGCATAAGAAGAGAGATTAGTTGCATTAAGCAAGAAGAAACTGAAGATTTGTATGATTACTGGGAAAGATTTAATAGATTGTATACAAATTGTCCTCAACATGACATTTCAGAAAGATCACTCATAGAATTCTTCTATGGAGGTTTGCTACCATCCGAAAGGAAATTCATTGATGTAGCATGTAGAGGTTCAATTAAAGATAGCACACCTCAAGCAATTAGAGAGTTGATTTCAAGACTTGCAGTAGCATCTAGACAATATGGAGATGAAAAGTAATTGCAAAAAGGAGTCAATGAGGTAGGTACATCTGTTCTCACTTCTCAAATTTCTGAACTAACCTCTGCTTTGAAAAGTCTTGTTATAGGTCAAGCTCAACAACTTCAACAAGTACATGCATTTGAAGGATCCTATGGACAGCCAAGACATGATCCTTACCTTGACACCTACAATCCATGTTGGGGAGAACATCCAAATTTTGGCTATGCTAGGGCTAACAACTACCAGGACTATCAAGGATAT
The DNA here is from genome assembly GCF_001659605.2 of Manihot esculenta. Taxonomy (NCBI): domain Eukaryota; kingdom Viridiplantae; phylum Streptophyta; class Magnoliopsida; order Malpighiales; family Euphorbiaceae; genus Manihot; species Manihot esculenta. Next base: position 22,393,887 of record NC_035169.2, on the reverse strand, counting down.
CAAGCCCAACTAGCACCTCCAAGTTCCAACCAACACCTTGAGAAGATGATGGAGACATTGGCAAGTTCTATGCAAAGCATCCAACAGCAGATAGAACAAATGACCACCTCATTAAATGCAAAAATGTTAAGGAGAGAGGAAGAGTTTCAAGATGATGAGACAAATAATGAAAGTTCACAAGTACAACAACAAGCTGCTGAAGAGAAACAACCAGAAAATTGTTTGCCTAAACAAACTGATCAAACAGAATCTGTTGATAATTTAGATATCATTGATTGTTTGAGTGAAAATGTTTTTTTTTTAAATCAAGATGATATACTAAATGATGATCTTTGCAGGAATGAGAGCCAGAAAGAGTCAAAACTTAAGGAAATAGTTTGCAGCATCCACCAGATGAACTGCAAACCACTACAGGAAGTACAAAAACCAGTTGCACCACTTCAGAATGGAGTACAGACCACCCCTGCGCAAGAAGAGGCATCTGAAAGCCTCTCAGGCGCGCCCATTCAGCTTCCCATGCAAATTAGCTCTCTTCCGCCTCCCTTTCAGCCAAGTCCTGCGCAAAAGGAAGCTTCTGAATCCAGTTCTACGCCATCTCCTTTGCAGTCAAGTCTTGCACAAAAGGAGACTTCTAAAACCACCTCTGCACAGACACCTTTGCAACATCTCTCAAAATCTGAAGAATGTAAGAATGACCAACTTGAACAAATCTTCCTTGCCCAATCTGATGAGCCATGGTACGCAGACATGGTAAACTACTTAGCCACAGGTAACTTGCCTTCTGACATGCCAAAGCATACCAAAGATAAGATAAAGAAAGATGCCAAATACTATGTTTGGGATGAGCCATATTTGTAGAAACATTGTGCTGACCAAATGATAAGGAGATGTATTCCAGACCAAGAAATAGCTTCAGTACTCACTTTTTGTCACTCATATAGTTGTGGTGGACACTTTGGTCCCAGAAAAACTGCTCATAAGATACTTGAAAGTGGTCTGTTTTGGCCCACTATTTTTCGAGATGCTTTTATGTTTTGCAGATCATGTGCTAGGTGTCAACAAACTGGAAATCTGAGCAAAAGGAATCAAATGCCACAGAACCCCGTCATGGTCTGTGAGGTGTTTGATGTGTGGGGCATAGACTTTATGGGTCCATTCCCACCATCCTTTGGATACACCTACATCATCCTTGCAGTGGATTATGTATCCAAATGGGTGGAAGCTAGAGCAACAAAGACTGATGATGCCAAGGCCGTAGTAGACTTTGTGAAGACCCACATCTTTGCCAGACATGGAGTACCAAAGGCAATTATCAGTGATAAAGGGACCCATTTTTGCAACAAGGTAGTGGAAAGCCTCCTCAGGAAACACAATGTGATCCATAGAACATCCACAGCCTACCATCCTCAGACAAATGGGCAAGCTGAAGTATCCAATAGAGAAATCAAGGCCATCCTTGAGAAGACAGTCTCCCCTAACCGAAAAGATTGGAGTGCCAAACTAGAAGATGCTTTATGGGCCTACCGAACAGCTTACAAGACTCCCATAGGCATGTCCCCTTACCGATTGGTCTATGGGAAAGCTTGTCACCTTCCAGTCGAACTTGAACACAAGGCATATTGGGCTGTAAAGAATTGCAACATGGACCTCAAGGAAGTTGGACACCACCACAAATTGCAACTGCAAGAGCTAGAGGAAATAAGACGAGACGCATATGAGAACTCTTGGAACTACAAAGCAAAAACCAAAGCCACCCATGACAGTCATCTTTCAAGAAAACAATTTGAGGTTAGTGATAAAGTCTTACTCTTTGACTCTCGTTTAAAATTGTTTCTAGGAAAGCTACGATCTAGGTGGATTGGACCATTCATTGTGGAACATGCCTACCCCCATGGAGCTGTAGACATCAAAAGCATAGAAACTGGAAAAATCTTCAAAGTAAATGGGCATCGATTGAAACCATATTATGAAGGATTCGCAGTGCAAGTAGTGGAAGAAATTCCACTTTCTCGGTCTGAATAGTGATCATGCCATGCACACCACACCCCAGGGGAGTATTCAGATTCCTTTGTTCTCTTATTTTCTTTTACATTGAGGACAATGCATGATTTAGGTGTGGGGGTGCATATTTCTGAATCTTTATTTTTATTTATTTTTGCTTTAATTTTCAGTTTGAATTATTGTTTTCATTTTCAGTGTGATTTTTTTTCAAATTTTGCGTTTTTGCTTTCAATAACACACAACCACAGTCTTCTTCTTTTTGATTTGCTCTACTCAAACTGATAAACTATGTTGGATGAGCTTTTCTTTGCATGACCCCATTGATGTGATGACTCTTTAAACTTATATTGAATCAATTGCAGTGAGTTATATTCATGTTTGAGAATTACCTTTTGAATTGAATCTTTGAGTTTGCCATGGTGAAAAATATATTGATAACCCTCAATTGATGAGAATAAATTAAAAGTTGTGTGAATGAACTTAACATGACTTGATTTAGCAATTGGTGTTGATTTGCCCAAATCATTGAGAGAGAAAATTCAGCAAAGGCAAAGACCTCAAAAACACAAATAAAAAATTGTTCCAATGGTCAAAAGACTAAGAACAGAGCTAGTAGCCACTTGGAAAGGTGACCAACTGAGTAACTGGAGGTGGGTATCACAAATATGTACCTTCATGTCAAAAGGTTGGTGACTTCTCCAAGCAAGATCTAAAAATGTAAAAAGCCTGAATAAAGTACTTCAAGGCAAGGGCAAGTCACACCAAAAGCTGGAAAAAGTCTTAACAAAAATGTGCATGTATGATCTCTCTTGAGGAAAACAAATCCTAGCCATGGTAAGTAAAGGGAAACAAGGAAAGAAGGTGAGTAGTCTTCATACATATATTCTTCACTGCAATGCTTCAAAATAGGTATCTAGAGTAAGAGTTTAAGTGGAAATAAGGATCTAGAGTGAGAAAGCTTGTTTGACTATGTTTATTTGCTTGAGGACAAGCAAAAGCTTAAGTGTGGGGTCATTTGATAGAGCATAATTTAGTCCATTTTATACTAATATTATTGATGAATATTTACATGATTTCTGCTTAATTTATTGCTTTTAATATTATTTTGCAGAAAATTGTGTAAAAGGATAATTTGGAGAAAACCCCCCTAAAACCGCCTTATTTGGAATAAAAGAGAGCAAGTCTGCCAAATTGGATTCAAAACAAGCACTTGGACAGTCCATTCCCGCCATTTTCGCGCATGGACAGCACATGGCCACACTCCTGCTTCACCAAGCTCCCGCACGATTCCTCCAGCATGGGCCCGCCACTGCAAACTCCCTCACATCTCACACATTGAGCAAACTTCCGCACTTGAGCCCGTCAAAGTGCAACGCCAACTCCATCTTCAAATGGCCCACTCCCGCTTCACCAAAGCACTGCAAAAATTCATCCACAAATGGGCCACTCACATGAGATCCCGCATGTGGGCCCGCCTTCAACCCGCGCTCCACACTCCAGCGCACTTTGGACGGCCCAAACGCTTCACGTGGACCACTCACACAGCCCACTCGCGCCAAGTCTTCCACACGGCATTCACGTGGCCAGCAACTTCCTAATTAGGGGCACCGCCCCTCAGCTCTATTTAAAGAGCTTCCAGTGGCCGAAGACAGGACACAATTCAGAATTCCAATTCTCGGCAATTTCCGCAGGCTCCAGCGCAAGGCAGAAATCAGCTTCTTCGGTTTATTTTTCTTTTCTCTTTTATTTATTTTCTGTTTTTAATTCAGCCAATGAGTGGCTGATTTGGTTGAAGTTTTAGTTGTTTAATGGGTTGTGAGACTTGATCAAATATTGTTTAAATTTTGGAAATTCAATATTCATGCAATTTCATATTTAATTTTCATATTATTTTACTATTGAGATCTACGTTGATTTTTAATTGTAAAATAATTATTTGTTAGTTTGAATAATTTAAGTCCGTAATCACTTGGGTTATTCTTACATGAGAACACTTGAGATAAAACCCAAGGAAATTGCATGATCTAGCGATATCTCCATACGTTTGGGTAGCTAGGATTGGATCTCTCTATTTATTAATGCAATTGACAATTGTTTTGATGCCTAAGGCCCAAGGACGTTCCTTGGCAATTTGTTAATTAGTAATTAACTAGAGGATGTTCCCTAATTGATTTAATCATAAGGAGAGATAATGGTGGTGAGAAGTGTCTTCCATCTCCATAACTAATCTATTGGGTCAACCCAAAAGAACAAGGTGTCTGTGATCAATCCCAACGACTAAAGTGGATCCAATACTTCAACTAGAGCTTTTTCATTATTGATTATTTTTTATTTAATTATTTGCTTTCCATTATTTTTCTCATTATTAGTTTACTACAATCAATCTCAAACCTCCCCTGTTATTTTGTTGACAGTTTTTTATCCCAATTTCAGTTTATCTCGTTTGATCCCACTTTCAGTTTTTATCTCATTTTTAGTTTATTTCATTGTTTCAGTTTATTTTATTGGTCTTGTTGAAAAAAATAAATAGGTAATCCATTCTCTGTAGATTCGATCCTTCACCACTATCTGCAGTTGTAAATTGTTGATAACCAAGAAGGTTATTTTTGACCTGCTTCAACAACCGCGAGTCACCAGACCAGACTTCAACTGGTTCCAGAACTTGTTCTTCTTGGGCTTCTTAGTGGACCTGGTCCACTTTTTACCTTCTGTGGCGGCTGCACTCAGAGAGGAGAGATCAATATTCCCTATTCCCGGAGTTTTGGAACCTGAGGACTGTGCCACCTGCTGCTTTACTGTACCCTGGATGATGGCACTAGCCTCCATTTTCCGAGCTGCATCCACAATAGTGTGGAAAATCTCACTCTCTGCTGCTAGAATCAAGGAGGAATAACTAGGGTGGAGTCTCATTGTATACCACCTGGCTTTCTTCTGATCATTGTCATATGCCTGCCCCACAAACTGCAGCAACTCCAGAAATCTGTCTGTGTACTCATCTACACTCATATCCTCAGTTTGCCTCAACTGCTCAAACTCTATCACCTTCAATTCCCTTTAACTGTCTGGAAAAGCCCATCCTGCAAATTCATTGGCAAACTGCTCCCAAGATAGGCTATCTAGCCTCAAGTCCACATAATTTTTAAACCATTCTTTCGCCTTCTTGCATTTCAAAGTGAACCCCGCCATCTGAATGGCTCTACTGTCATTGGCTCCCAACTCATCAGTTATCATTTTCACCGTCTTGAGGTACTCAAACGGATCATCACCTGTTTTATATTTGGGAGCATCCAGCTTCAAATAGTCTGTCATTTTCACTTTGCTCCTAGCTGATGGGTTGGGTTTGGACGATTGGGTTTCAGGAACCACTGGTGCTACTGGGGGAGGAGGAGGTGGTGCAACATTCCCTGGGTTAGGGTTTGTTGGATTTTGATAAAAAGGTGGGGGTGAAAACATCGAGTAGGGTGGATATGGAGGGTAGTAGGGAGGATAGGGCATGAATGAGGGATATGGCTCGTAGTTAGAGAAATCCGATGTGCCTCCCATCAGACACTCTAGTCCCTGTGGGTAGGGTTGGTACTTTGGTGGGTAAGCAAAACCTGAGACCTGAGTGCCTCCTTGTGATTCTCCCATACCCTCTTCTGACATAGTCACACCCAAACTTCCATCTCTCCTCTAATCATCTTCCACTATTTCCCTCACATCCGCAGACATTCTACCCGGATCTGTTCTCCTCCTGTTTACATCAAAAGACCTTCTAGGGTCCCTTGATGATTATCCTCTGCTAGTTCTACTAGACTGTGCTCTTGGCAGAGCAGGGAGAAGGGCATCCCTACCCTCGTTCTCAAGTGGAGCTCCTGTCAATCGTACAGATCGACGTGAGCCTCGCATTCTGTTTTCCAAAAAACAACATACATCACATAAACATTAGCATCATATGGTTCATGCGGACACACATGAACCCACATCATATACATGACATATCATTAATGCATATGCACAATATCATGGCATTGCACATCATCAACAAGACAGGACTCTACACCCCATCCTAGTGGACATGATTTTTCCTATTGTGCTTGCCCTTCTATAACATCTATGAGCCTGACACGCTAGGTCCGACCATATGAACCTAGGGCTCTGATACCACTCTGTAACGACCCGAAAACCGGACCGCTACCGGAGCTAGGATTCAGATCGACTTAAGGTCGCTGGAACCCGTAGCAAGCCTACTATACATCCTGTGTACCTGATAAAATCCCATACATGATCATACATTTATAAAACAACTTAAACATTTCCTGAAACCAACATTAACCTGTGCATGTATCAAAAATTGGAAATATAAAACCATACTAGAGCCCTCATCAAATGCTCCAGTATGGTCAACATACATGCCTCAACTTGGTTCAACATAGCATAAACATAAAACTTTTACATAAGATCATGAAAACTGGGATTACATCAGTATCATTAGGGCAAAGCACAATTCTAATCCATAAGATATTACATGTCCACTACTATTCTATTACATAAAAACTGTACCAAAAGCTATGCCGACTCTCCCAAGCTATCTGCGCTCCTGCAAACCTGGGGTTAGGGGAAAGGGATAAGTTACAAGAGCCTAGTGAGCAGAACATAAAAATAGTTTAATAAACATATGCTCATATGGAATGCATCACAACACAAACAATTCACAACAAGATGGACTTGTCACCAGTAACCCTCTACATATACCAAATAATGTCCGGCCCTCGACGGAGCTCCTCAGGACTTCCTCTTAAACATAATATAGCATATCCGTAAATGCCAGGAGCGTAGAACGGGCAGCCTTGGTCTTTCTCTTACATGGTGCCAGGGTGCATAGAATGGGCAGCCCTGGTCTTCCGTATCTGTCTTAACATAACCTGCTCGAGGGCTAGTGGGTCATCTAATATCCATCCACATCAACAGTAAAATATGCAATGCATCATATTCGTGAATTCTAATGCATACAACCTATCATATAACATGGCATTCGTGATGTATGAACATGCTCAAAAGTTTGATTACTTTAAAACAAGAAATTAGTTCAGTTCTACTAACTTCTGGCTGACGCTTGCCTAACAATGACGCAGCTAGCTCACTGAAGGCCTCTACGGTCTCCCTGTTTCGATCCTACACAGGTGGACTCAAATGAGGGACCAACACAACTATTACATGACTCTAAAAAACTTCCCAAAAACCACCTAAAACATCACAAAACATGCATATAAAACAAGCAAAGGAAGGCTGGGCAGAGGACTTTCGGCGGCAGGTTCGGCGGCCGAAGGTTCTCCACAGATCCGAAAGTCGGGGTCCTTCGGGGGCGGGTCCGGCGGTCGAAAGTCCTCCACAGATCCGAAAGTTAGGGACTTTCGGGGAAGGGTTTGGCGGCCGAAACTCCCTTACAGATCCGAAAGTGAATGCTTTCGGGGGCAAGTTAGGCGGCCAAAAGGCTGCCTCCCATGCAGGTTCAGCGGCCGAACCTTGCTTCGGCGGCCGAACCTGGGTTCTCCAGAATGGCAGAACCCGATCCTGCCTTATGCATTTTAGCCCCAAAACTCTCAAATCCTCGCACCCAACTTCTCAAAACATGCATACTCACTCCAACATGCATAAGGGGCATAAAAACTAGCATAAACCCCAACAAACAATAACAAAACACAAGAGGGAGCATACATTCATCAAAACCCAATTCAAAGCCTATAACCTTAGATCTAGCCATTTCATGCATTTTTAACCCTTAACCCTTTTTTAAAACTTACTTAAAACATATGAAAAGGCAAGAATCTACACTTACCTTTTGAAGATCTAAGGTAGATATGACCCAAGCTTGGAGTTGAGGAGAAACGGTCTCCAAACTTTAAAATCTTGGATCCAAGCTTAAAACTTCAAAATAAGAGGAAACTCGTGAAAATTTGAAGGATTTGAAGGAAAAATATAAAATCATTAAAGGGAGGGCAAGAACTCACCTTTGCCCGAAAATGGAGAGAGAAAACTCTCTCATTTTTGGACTGGAGGCCTCTTATAGGTGGCTGGCCAGACCACCTTCGGGGGCTGAAAGGAGAGCTCCTACGGCAGCACCATGTTCGGCGGCCAAACCTGGATTTCCTCCAAAAAACATTTTTCTTTTCTTTTAAAATTTTATTTCAAAGTCAAACAATAAAACCATAAAAATCTTTTTACAAAAACCTTATTTTACCCTTCTAAGAGGTTCTAGCATCCGAGATTCCGGATTCCAACGGAGATTCCGTCGGAAGGTTGAAATTCCGACGCCGGAGTCTAGCCGGGTATTACAGTATCATAACTGAAAAAGAAATGATATTATAAGAATTGAACCGTATAGAACTATATTTATATTTAGGACTCTGATTTTTTTATCAAGAACTCAATATAAATCAAATTAAAATTATTCTAACCCTACATTAAACTGGAATTGTAGTGTTAGGCCCTCGTTCCTTATTGTCAGTGCAGGTTCCCTTGCCTCTTCAAGTAGGAGAGGCCTTCTCTCCTCACCCAATGGTAGGTTTGCTCTCCTCCCTATCAGGTGGATTGTAGTTAATTTATTTTGTTTTTCTTCTTTGTAAATTTGTAAGCTAAATGTGAGAGAGAGCTTTATTTTATTCATATATGTTATTTACTGTTGTTGGTTTTCTGGAGATTTAGAAGCGTCAAGTCACTCTTCTATCCTTGTGAATTACTTTAGTCCAAAAAGCCCTAGGGTGCCTCTACGTATATAACGGTCGATGGCTAGTGATAGCTGTAACGACCCCAAAATGGACCGTCACCGGCGCTAGGATTCAGATCGACTTAAGGCCGCTAGAACCCGCAGCAAGCCTGCTATATTCTCTGAGTACCTGTAAAATCTCATACATGGTCATACATTTTCTGTGAGAATAAAAACTTTTCTTTCTCTGGACCAAGACTTAACCTGTGCATGCACTATCTCTGTACTCTGTACCCCTGACTAGAGCATGCTCTAGATGGGTTAATTCATACCTGTTAAGCCTGGTTTTCCCATACTCTGTAAGACAGTTATATAAACAGACCATGTATACAAAAGATTTACAACACAAAAATAACTAAGTCAAGCACAAGTCTAACTTTATACACAACTGTTACATCTCTTTACTTTTACATCATGTCCATAATATTCTATTACAAAACTCTTCTCTCTTCCTGTACTCTGTTGGACTTCCCCTGTACACTGTACACTAAACCTGCAAGACTGGGGTTAAGGGAGTGGGATGAGCTCTATAGCCCAGTGAGTAGAACAGTAAAACAAGTCATTAAAACATGATCTTATGGAATGCATCATATCACAGACAATTCACATCAAGGGTAAACTTGTCACCACATAGTCCCGGTAACTATACCGTGCCAGGGCGTAGAATCGAGCACCTGGTCTTCCTGTCATATATGTATACGTGTGTATAACACCTATGTACTTACCATTGCCAGGGCGTAGTCAAAGGCTTCTGGACTTTTCTATACCTGCCAGGGCGTAGTCAAAGGCTCCTGGACTTCTCTATACCTTCCAGGGCATAGTCAAAGGCTCCTGGACTTCTCTCAGAGACTATTGGATCATTCAGCATTCACCCACATCAACAAATAACTATGCAATGCAACATATTCGTGGATTCTAATGCAAACAACCTACTGCATACTCATGATGTATGAATTATGCTAAAAGCATTTTATTTCTCAATTAAACGAATTAAGTTTAGTTCCACTCACCTTTGGCTATCTGGACTGACTCTGCAGGCTCTGTAAACTCTGGAGCAGTACTCACTGCTGCTCTCTCTGGTTCCTCTGGTCTGTGCCTACACATATGGACTCAAATGAGGGACCAAACTAGCTTATGAACAACTCTATTAAACTCCCCAAGAATCCCCTTAACCTCACTCAAACATCCATGCAAAGCATGCAAAGGAAGGCTGGACAGGACACTTTCGGCGGTAGGTTCGGCGGCCGAAAGTCCTCTCCAGAGCCGAAACTCAAGCACCTTCGGCGGCTGAATCTCTACTTTCGGCAGCCGAACCCTTTCGGAGGCAAGTTTCGGGGGCTGAAAGGCACTCCAGAGACGAAAGTCTCTAACCTTCGGGGGCATCTTCGGCGGCCGAAACTCCCCTCCAGAGCCGAAAGTCCAAAGGCTCGGGGGCAAGCTTAGGCAACTGAAGCCACCTCCTCAGCACGTTCGGCAGCCGAACCATTCTTCGGCGGCCGAAGCTGGGTTCATCAGCAAGGCAGAACCTTGCTCTGCCTCACGCCAAAATGCACCAATCTTCCTCCAACTCAAACACCTCAACTCCTCAACATGCATACACCCAAGTATATGCTCAAAGGGGTCAGAAACTACCTGAAAACCCCAACAACACAACACATATAACACAGATACAAGCTTTTCTCACAAAATCATCAAAAACTCTCTTTTTACCCTATTCATGCAACTCTCTCCCAAAACCTCATAAATCATAAAAACAAGTTCAGGATCTTCACTTACCTCTTGAAATCAAGAAGATGAACGATCCTAACGTAGAGTTTTGGAGCAACTCTCCTTCAAACTCTGCAAAATGCACAACTTTGTGTTTTTAGCTCAAAACCTTCAAAATCCATAAAAATCAATCAAACCTTTGCATGATTTGATGAAAACATGAAGAAACCTTAAGAAGGACAGGGTCTCACCTCAGAAAGTGAAAGCAAACGGCAAGACTTATCCTTTCAACCGACTGAGGGCCTTTTATAGGTGGCTGGCCAGACCACCTTCGGCGGCCACAAGTGAAACCGAAAGCCATGCATGTTCGGCGGCCGAATGTCACCTTCGGCGGCCGAACCTGGCTTTTCTGCCTTGGTTCTTTTCTTTCCACAACTCCTTTCTTTTTCACTGTAAAACATGAACACATAAAAACATACTATATTACTTTAGAAAAACCTTAACTCTTACCCTTCTAGAGCATTTCGACATCCTGGATTCCACCGGACGACAGGAATTCCGATGCCGGACTCTAGCCGAGTATTACATTCTCCCCCTTAAGAACATTCGTCCTCGAATGTTCCTAAAAACAAACAAGAAACACATAAAAAGGAGGAAACGAACCTTAAAACAGATGTGGATATTGCTGGAGCATAGACTCCCGCGTCTCCCAGGTGCACTCTTCTAGATTATGGTGGTTCCACAGAACTTTCACAATCGGAATCTCCTTGTTTCTTAGCTGTCTGATCTGTGTGTCAAGAATCTGCACTGGCTGCTCTATATAGGTGAGATCTCCAAGGACCTCCACATCAGGCTCACTAAGAACCTTATTCGGATCTGACACAAATTGTCGTAGCATAGAAACATGAAATACCGGGTGAATTCTCTCCATAGAAGCAGGTAAATCCAGCTTATACGACACATTTTCGATCCTCTGCAAGATCTCAAAGGGTCCAATGTATCGTGGAGCTAACTTACCTTTCTTCCCAAAACGAACCACTCCTTTCATTGGAGACACTTTCAGCAATACCCAATCACCCTATATTGGTGGCCAGCCATGAAGAAAGAAGTGGCGCAGTTCGTGACAGCCTGTGAGGTTTGTCAAAGGGTGAAATTAGAACATCAGAAGCCGGCTGGAATGCTTAACCCACTGCCGATTCCAGAATGGAAATGGGAGAACATAGCTATGGATTTTATAGTGGGCTTACCGGCAGCGTCCAACAGGATAGACTCCATATGGGTGGTTGTGGACAGACTCACGAAATCTGCTCATTTCATTCCAGTTAGGAGTAACTATTCTGTGGATAAGTTGGCACGGGTTTATTTGGATGAGATAGTGAGATTACATGGAGTCCCAGTGTCTATAGTCTCAGACAGAGGACCTCAGTTTACCTCCAGATTTTGGCGAAGTCTGCAGAGTGCGATGGGCACAAGGTTAGATTTTAGCACTGTTTTTCATCCGCAGACTGATGGACAGTCAGAGAGGACCATCCAGACCATTGAGGATATGCTCAGAATGTGTGTGTTAGACTTTGGCGGTTCTTGGAGGCAGCATCTACCTCTGGTGGAGTTTGCCTACAATAACAGTCATCATGCTAGCATCGGGATGGCTCCTTATGAAGCGTTGTATGGGAGGAAGTGCAGATCACCTGTTTGCTGGGAAGAGGTAGGAGAGAAAGCTCTTGCAGGGCCAGAGTTAGTAGAGATTACAAGTAGAACAGTGCCTATGATCAGAGAGAGGATCAGAACAGCTCAGAGTAGACAGAAAAGCTATGCGGACATTCGCAGGAAACTGTAACGACCCCAAAATGGACCGTCACCGGCGCTAGGATTCAGATCGGCTTAAGGCCGCCAGAACCCGTAGCAAGCCTGCTATATTCTCTGAGTACCTGTAAAATCTCATACATGGTCATACATTTTCTGTGAGAATAAAAACTTTTCTTTGTCTGGACCAAGACTTAACCTGTGCATGCACTATCTCTGTACTCTGTACCCCTGACTAGAGCATGCTCTAGATGGGTTAATTCATACCTGTTAAGCCTGGTTTTCCTATACTCTGTAAGATAGTTATATAAACAGACCATGTATACAAAAGATTTACAACACAAAAATAACTAAGTCAAGCACAAGTCTAACTTTATACACAACTGTTACATCTCTTTACTTTTACATCATGTCCACAATATTCTATTACAAAACTCTTCTCTCTTCCTGTACTCTGCTGGACTTCCCCTGTACACTGTACACTGAACCTGCAAGACTGGAGTTAAGGGAGTGGGATGAGCTCTATAGCCCAGTGAGTAGAACAGTAAAACAAGTCATTAAAACATGATCTTATGGAATGCATCATATCACAGACAATTCACATCAAGGGTAAACCTGTCACCACATACTGAAGCAAATCCAGGAACTTATCTGTAAACTCATCAACACTCATCTCGTCTGTCTGTCTCAAGTGCTCAAATTCTATTACTTTCATCTCTCTGGAACTGTCAGGAAAAGCCCACCCTGCAAACTCATTGGCGAACTCTCCCCATGACATACTGTCCATCCTGGGCTCCATATAGTTTTTGAACCATTCTCGTGCTTTCTTACACTTTAGTGTAAACCCTGCCATTTCTATGGCTCTGCTATCATCTGCGCCCAACTCATCAGCGATCATCTTCACAATTCTAAGATACTCAAATGGATCATCTCCTGGATTGAATTTAGGAGCATCCAATTTCAAGTACTCTGTCATTTGCACCTTACCTCCCCCAGATACACGAGGCTGATGTGCTTTAACAACAAGGGCTACTGGTTCTGGTTGTGGTGGTGGAGGTACTGGGTCATTTAGCTCTGGGTGTGCTGCACTTGGATGGGTAGGGGAAGGTGGATACATAGGAGATGGTGGGTAATATTGAGGATAAGGCATATATGGCATGTAAGTAGGATATGGAACAAAACTAGAGTACTCCGACATACCTCCCATCGGATACCCTGGGTCCTGAGGAAAGGATGGATAGTCAAAACCTGAGGCCTGAGCGCCTCCCTACGACTCTCCCATACCTTCTTCAGATCTGCCTACACTCATGCTTTCATCTATAGACTGGTCAAGCTCCATAGCCTCCCTCACTTCCTCTGATCTTCCTCCTCTAACTATACCTCTTCTGCTCTCGTCAATAGACCTTCTAATGTCTAGTGACGTACCTTCCCTGCTAGATCTCTGAGACCTTGCCCTTGGCAATGCAGGAGGACGAGCAGCTGTTCTCTCACTCTCTGGTGCGACTCCAGTCAATTGAGCTGATCAACGAGTTCCTCGCATGGTAACTCTGGAAAACAACACATAACATAGCATATCAGCATATAATTACCGCATATCCATAATGCACATGATCATAGCATCAAATAGACAGGACTCAACATCCTATCCTAGTGGACATGATTCCCTATTGTGCTTGACTTCCTCTAACCTCTATGAGCCCAACACTCTCTCTATAGGTCCGATCATGTGAACCTAGGGCTCTGATACCAATCTGTAACGATCCCAAAATGGACCGTCACTGGCGCTAGGATTCAGATCGGCTTATGGCCGCCAGAACCCGTAGCAAGCCTGCTATATTCTCTGAGTACCTGTAAAATCTCATACATGGTCATACATTTTCTGTGAGAATAAAAACTTTTCTTTCTCTGGACCAAGACTTAACCTGTGCATGCACTATCTCTGTACTCTGTACCCCTGACTAGAGCATGCTCTAGATGGGTTAATTCATACCTGTTAAGCCTGGTTTTCCCATACTCTGTAAGACAGTTATATAAACAGACCATGTATACAAAAGATTTACAACACAAAAATAACTAAGTCAAGCACAAGTCTAACTTTATACACAACTGTTACATCTCTTTACTTTTACATCATGTCCACAATATTCTATTACAAAACTCTTCTCTGTTCCTGTACTCTGCTGGACTTCCCCTGTACACTGTACACTGAACCTGCAAGACTGGGGTTAAGGGAGTGGGATGAGCTCTATAGCCCAGTGAGTAGAACAGTAAAACAAGTCATTAAAACATGATCTTATGGAATGCATCATATCACAGACAATTCACATCAAGGGTAAACCTGTCACCACATAGTCCCGGTAGCTATACCGTGCCAGGGCGTAGAATCGAGCACTTGGTCTTCCTGTCATATATGTATACGTGTGTATAACACCTGTGTACTTACCATTGCCAGGGCGTAGTCAAAGGCTCCTGGACTTTTCTATACCTGCCAGGGCGTAGTCAAAGGCTCCTGGATTTCTCTATACCTGCCAGGGCGTAGTCAAAGGCTCCTGGACTTCTCTCAGAGACTATTGGATCATTCAGCATTCACCCACATCAACAAATAACTATGCAATGCAACATATTCGTGGATTCTAATGCAAACAACCTACTGCATACTCATGATGTATGAATTATGCTAAAAGCATTTCATTTCTCAATTAAACGAATTAAGTTTAGTTCCACTCACCTCTGGCTATCTGGACTGACTCTACAGGCTCTGTAAACTCTGGAGCAGTACTCACTGCTGCTCTCTCTGGTTCCTCTGGTCTGTGCCTACACAGATGGACTCAAATGAGGGACCAAACTAGCTTATGAACAACTCTATTAAACTCCCCAAGAATCCCCTTAACCTCACTCAAACATCCATGCAAAGCATGCAAAGGAAGGCTGGACAGGACACTTTCGGCGGCAGGTTCGGCGGCCGAAAGTCCTCTCCAGAGCCGAAACTCAAGCACCTTCGGCGCCCGAATCTCTACTTTCGGCAGCCGAACCCTTTTGGGGGCAAGTTTCGGGGGCTGAAAGGCACTCCAGAGACGAAAGTCTCTAACCTTCGGGGGCATCTTCGGCGGCCGAAACTCCCCTCCAGAGCCGAAAGTCCAAAGGCTCGGGGGCAAGCTTAGGCAACCGAAGCCACCTCCTCAGCACGTTCGGCGGCCGAACCATTCTTCGGCGGCCGAAGCTGGGTTCATCAGCAAGGCAGAACCTTACTCTGCCTCATGCCAAAATGCACCAATCTTCCTCCAACTCAAACACCTCAACTCCTCAACATGCATACACCCAAGTATATGCTCAAAGGGGTCAGAAACTACCTGAAAACCCCAACAACACAACACATATAACACAGATACAAGCTTTTCTCACAAAATCATCAAAAACTCTCTTTTTACCCTATTCATGCAACTCTCTCCCAAAACCTCATAAATCATAAAAACAAGTTCAGGATCTTCACTTACCTCTTGAAATCAAGAAGATGAACGATCCTAACGTGGAGTTTTGGAGCAACTCTCCTTCAAACTCTCCAAAATGCACAACTTTGTGTTTTTAGCTCAAAACCTTCAAAATCCATAAAAATCAATCAAACCTTTGCATGATTTGATGAAAACATGAAAAAACCTTAAGAAGGACAGGGTCTCACCTCAGAAAGTGAAAGCAAACGGCAAGACTTATCCTTTCAACCGACTGAGGGCCTTTTGTAGGTGGCTGGCCAGACCACCTTCGGCGGCCACACGTGAAACCGAAAGCCATGCATGTTCGGCGGCCGAATGTCACCTTCGGCGGCCGAACCTGGCTTTTCTGCCTTGGTTCTTTTCTTTCCACAACTCCTTTCTTTTTCATTGTAAAACATGAACACATAAAAACATACTATATTACTTTAGAAAAACCTTAACTCTTACCCTTCTAGAGCATTTCGACATCCTGGATTCCACCGGACGATAGGAATTTCGATGCCGGACTCTAGCCGGTATTACAATAGCGGTTGTCGAAACTTTAAAAAATAAACCTATTAGTAATCAACTATTAAGAACTGTAGATAGTGGCAATAGGGTCGAATCCATAAAGATTTGATACTAAGGACTTCCTAACAATGACTTGGGCAAATCAACAATAAAAGTAAAATAAAAAAGGGGTGGTTTTGATGTTGATAGACTTAAGATTAAAACTAAAGTAGTAAAAGAAAGCAATGATTAAAGATGAGTAAATCAATAATAAAAAGACTCTAGTTGAAGCATAGGATCCATTTCAGTTTGGAATTGATCATTAATACTTTGATTCTTTTATTTATTTCAATAAATTAGTTTAGGTTGTGGAAGACGCTCCTCACAACCAAATTCCTTCTTAAGTTTAGTTTGATTAGGAAACGTTCGCCAATTAAACACTAATTAACAAGTTACCAAGGAACGTCCTTGGGGTTCTTCACTTTTCAACTGTTAACTGCTTTTAGAATTAGAGAAACATAATTCTAACTTTGCCAACCGCACGGTTAAGTTAGATAATGCAACCAATTGTCACTTGTGTTCAAATAATCTAAGCAATTACGGACCTAAACCATTCAAACTAACAATATATTGCTTGTGCAATTAAAAGCAATAGGCCCTTATTGATTATAATAGCAAGGCAATAATAACATAAAGATCAAGTTGCATAAATACTGAAAAAATAGAAGTTTAACAATGTAGTTTCAGATCTCTCAATTCATAACAAAACTGAAATTTCTCCTACTTCAACTAGAGAAAAATGTTTTTAGCCACTCATGGTGGATAAAGAATACATAAAAGAGAAAAAAAAAAAAAGAAGAAAGGGAGAGAGGCATTGCTGGTGTTGCTGTCGAAAAGTTGGAAGATGCCTGGCTGTTGGTTGCTGCCCATTTTTATAGGTGAGAAGTCTTAGTCTAATCCTTTTTGGAGTTGGAATCCTATTTTGACTTGGTTTTTGATGGTATTTGATTCTTTCTTTGTCTTGTATTTTAGTATAAATAGATCTCCTTTGGTGAAGGACTTCCTTTGGTGAAGGACTTCTTTTGGTGCGGTTTCTGGAGGTGTCATAGGATTAGTCTTGTTGTATTTGAAATAGGATAGGACTTTAAGACTTTTGAATTTTTGAATTTCTGCTTTTTCCGCGCTTCTGTATTTTCTTGCTGGAGACAGTTGATTTGGGCAGTGATTTGGGCAAACCACTTGCCCAAATCGGTTTTGCGAGTTACCTTCGGGTTTCAGCTTCGGCTTTCTTCAGGTGATTTGGCCAGCGATCCAGGCATATTAAGTCTTGTATGTAGCTTTCTCTTCCTGCAGCTGCTTTAGACATTTTTTGAGACTTGATTTAGCCAAATCGCTTCGACCAAATCAATTCTTTAGCATTTTAAGCTATTTTTCTCCAAATTACTATTTTTCACCTTTTCTGCAAAAAAATACTATAAAAATATAAATTGAAAAATACATATTTAAACAGTAATAATAAAAAACAATGTGACTAAATTATACTTATCAGCTAGCAGTGTTGATTTTCTTTGAGCATTTTCTAGTACGTGTTTCGGATCAAATCATTCCTTGGGTATCAATTGTTGTTGTAGTCGGGACATTAGAGATTGTTAGGGAATGGTTAGGCTTTTGAGTTGTAATTGTTTTATTTATTTTTTTATCAGCACTAGCCAATACCCTAAATTGATATTTTAATATAACCTAAAAAGGATAAATGTATTAAAAAAAATTAACAGGCCAATTTAATCATAGGGTATGAATAAATATTAATTCAAAGTGCGCGATTACGTGATATTTTTAATAAATTTTTTTATTAAATTTAATGATCCAACTTGATAGAAGAGTATTAGATAAATTAAATGATTAATATAAAATATATTAATTAGCTTTTTATAATTCGGATATATTATTAAAATGCAGAAAGTTTTTCTTTTTTATTATTTAGATTTATATGATAGCATAATTAATAAAAATAAGTTTTTTCTTTTATTTTTAAAAGAAACGTTACGCATGAGAAAATAATTAATTTAATTAAAATTGTAATTTCCGTAAAATAGAATTTATATTCAAATACAAAATGATTCTAACCGATTAAATTAAAGATTTTAAAGAATAAGCAATAATATATTCTTGTATTTTTTTTTAATCAATCAAAATAAAAAGCTAATTATAATTATCAAATTTAACCATAGACTAATTTTTTATTGTGACTTCACTGTTATAAAAATGAATTTAAGCTAATGGATGAAAATTGATAGCTTATATATTTAAATTGTATTCGTAAGTTAATAGTAATATTTTGAAATCTGTTATATATATTTCTGCTATTGTAATATAAAGTAGCAATTTCTTTAATTTTTTATACCAGATAAAAAGTATAGTTAAAATTATAATTTTATTAAATATAAAATAAATAATTTATTAAAATATATTATTATAAATAATAAAAAATTAAATTATTTTATAATAATTTTAAAATTACTCTAAATTGTAACCTTAATATTATTATGACAATAATTTTATAATCACTACGATATTGTTGAATAAACACTTAAATATAGTTGTACTTACATGATATATGTATTTTTAACAATTAATTAAATTTCTTTATTCATTACTATAATATATTATTATAATTATGTTTCAATTAGCTTATTAATTTTAGAAAAAAAAATTAGAATATTATTATTTTAAAACTATTTCTTTTAACTTCAATAGCTATTAAACTTAAAATTTTCATTATTTAATAGTAAATTACTATATATATATATATATATATATATATATATATATATATATATATATATATATATATATATATATATATATATATATATATATATAATTTATAGTATTGAAATTCTAATCCAAATAAAATTGTAGTTTAAAATAAATTAGGCAGTTTGCAAATATTAAAATTTGTTTTAAAAAGTTTTAGATAAGATTTTGATTAGTAAGAAATGTGTAAAAAGTTTTATTTAAATTTATATTAATTAGTGATAATTATAAAAGAAATAGAATTTAATGAATAGTGTGATGTAAAGGTAAAATTTAATGAATAGTATGGAATAAAGTAAGGTAAAATTGTGAGTAATTGAGTAGTGTGGGTGATTTTTTGAGAAAAAAGAAAAATAATTAATAATTATAATTTATTTATTTTATTAGTAAATTTATTATAGGGTAGACTTATCGTATAATTGATGCTAAATAATAATCGTTCAAAATAAGTTATGAGCTGATACTATGATAAATGAGGGTATCATCATTTTCTCTACTTGGGACAATGGACAAAATACGCCCCCAATGGTTACTAAGGCAGATCTCAGTAATTTAAACAATGAACAGATATTTAAATATATCCACGCTGCAGTCAATTTTTGGACACTATAAGACTCGGGAGGAGGCATCAAAACATGGCTCTCAGAAGAAGGGAGGAAGTCTCTGTAGACACCCAAGGGCTCGAGTAGAAGTGGTCAAAATGAGACCTAAAGAGAAGGCTGAGTTCGAAGATGAATCAGAAAAAGCTCCGAAAAGCATCGATTGGAAGCTAGTACAGACCTTGCAAAGGCACCAAAAGGAACAAGAGAAACATTTCGGCCTAGATGATGTTTCGACCCTCTCGGAAGAAATCTTATGATAGAGCCAAATTTAGACCCATTTTCCATGTTGATATTTATGTTGATTTATACACATTTTCTGCCTAATTTTGTGGTTTTGATCTTATTTTGCAGAAAATGGAGTAAAATGGTAATTTGGCAAAAATGGCCTTAAATCTGCCCAAAAGAGAGCAAAACTGCACAAGCACGGTTTGCCCAACTTGTTTGCCCAAACCAAAGTGAAGCTGAAATAAAGAGGAAAAGTGATAACTGACTGACCAGACTGTTTGCCCAAGACTGTTTGGGCAAACAGCGGAGCAAGAACAGTGCTCAGGACAGCAGGCAGACAGCCTGTCAGTCCACACCGTTTGCCCGCACAACCTAGGCAAACAAGGACCCGGCACGCAGACAACAGTGACGCTAGACAGCCTACCCAACCTGTTTGCCCAAACAACACTAGGCAAACAACACCAGCAACCAGAAAACCAGCAAATCTGCCAAACTTGGGGGCCAAGTCAACACGAGTCTTTTTACACTCTAATCATGTGGGACAGCTCAGCAACACATAATTCCACCTCAGCAATCTCTCCTACATATTTAGGAAGCTAAAAATCAAAAAGACAAAAATACCCTCCAAGAATCCAAGTCCAAATAGGAAAAGGAGTCCCAATTCAACAAGGAAACCCTAGGGCAGCCAATCCAACCTATAAAAGGACCAGCAAACCAGCAGAAGAGGATCTCTACATCTTTGGGATCAATATATATCCTCGGCAGAACCACTCCAGCAGCTGCGCGCCCCTTGCGCCAGCCCTTCTCCATCCTTTCTTGCTTTCTTTCTTTTATTTTTGTATTAGTTTCAGCCATGAGTGACTGAAACCTTTTTTCTAGTTGAAGAATAAGGTGAAACTTTAGTTGTTTATGGATTGGGAGACCTAAACCTATATGTTCTTCTTTTATTTATCAATATTTATGCAATTTCATGCTTTAAGTCATTATTGCTTTGTTATTTTAGATCAATAGGGCCCATTGAATCTTGATTGCAAGGTAATAATTTGTTAGTTTGGATAGTTTTTAGTCCGTAATTGCTGGAATTATTCAAACACAAGAACACTTGGTGTAAAAACTAAGGAAATTGCATAATCTAGCAATATCACCATACGTTTGGGTAGCTAGAATTAGGTCTCTCTATCTCTTAATGCAATTGACAGTTGTTTGTTGCCTAAGGCCCAAAGACGTTCCTTGACAACTTGTTGATTAGTGATTAATTAGAGGACGTTTCCTAATTGATCTATTCTTAAGGAGGGATTTGGTTGGTGAGAAGCGTCTTCCACCTCCATAACTAATTTATTGAATCAAATAAAAGAATCTTTGTGTCAATGATCATTCCTAAGAACTAAAGTGGACCGAACTCTTCAACTAGGCTTTTCTCTTTATTGATTTCTCTTTACTTTATTCTTTACTTTACTTGCTTGCTTTTAATTCTAGTTTAACTCAACAATCTCAAAACCTCCCTTTTTATATTATTGTCTTTTATTTACTTGGTCTTAACAAGAAAAATAAGTAAGTATCAATTCCCTGTGGATTGGATCCTTTTGCCACTATCTACAGTTGTAAAATTGTTGATAACCACAAAGGTTATTTTTTACCGGCCTCGACAACCGCGAGTCATCTTAGTAGAAACCTTTTCAACTAATTTCAAGCTACCCAGCTGGAAAAAGTATGATAGAACAACAGATCCCAAAAAACACTTGCCAATCTTTAGGACGACCATGTAACTCTACAATGCTAGCGACTTTGTGTTTTGACGAGTGTTTCCATCAACACTCACGGGTTTGGCTCAGAAATAGTGTCAATATCTGAGACCAGGTTTAAATCAAAACTTTATACAGTTTGCTCCATTATTTAAATCCAGATTTATTACTTGTATACCTCTTAAGAAACTTTCCTCTGACTTACAGAAGATTCGCCAAGGAGAAGGCGAGTCTTTAAGGAGTTTTATCTCATAGTTCAAAGTTGAAGCCATATAGAAGAATTAAATCATGAAATAACATGTGAAGCATTGAAGAAAGGAACACGTAACATCAAATTCATGAATTCCTTAATTAAAAATCCAGTCACGACGTATCAACAGTTGATAGACAAAGCTTAGAAGTATATTAGGTTGGATGATGAAGTCCAAGCATTTAAAAAGGACAAGAGGGCGAACCAAAAACAAAGTCAAAAACCCGATAGGCAAAGACACAAAGGAGATCACAAGAGTTATCCCATCTTCGAAAGGACGGATGATCAAAGTAAGTATAGAAATTATACTTTGTTGAATGACTCGCAGACTCGTATTTTAATATGGACCAAGAAAAATAACAAGGAAATTAGGTGGCCGCCTAAGCTCAACCCTGAGAAAGCAGAGAAATGAAACAAGACCAAGTACTGTTATTTCCACGAAGATCATGGGTATACAACAGAAGAGTTTTGACAGCTAAAGGATGAGATCGAGAGGCTGATACGGGACGGGAGTCTTTGGAAGTTCACTAAAAAAGACCACAAGGCAGTTTTTGCCTGGCCAGGCCATAAGATGGGTCACCACCAGACCATCTGACTGTGCGGTTGTGTTTGCCCAAACAACACAGCCCACTTTTGTGTTTGCCCAAACAGCTCTTGATATGGCAGATCACAATATGCAACATGCTGCACCCCACCCGAGACCAGTAGAACCTGCTGTATATGCTGCAATTCAACCAGAAAATCAAGCCATTAGGCCACCAATGCCGAGAGAGAGAACCATGAGAGAATTGGCAGCGCCTATAGGTGATCAAGCACCTCTTTGCATAACCTACCCACCTTTGACTGTTCCCTTTGAACTGAAAACAGGTTTGATCCATCTTCTTCCTAAATTTAGAGGATTAGAAAATGAAAATCCATACAAGCACTTGAAAGAGTTTAGCATTATCTGCTCATCTATGAGACCTCAAGGTATTTTCTGAGGATTATGTTAAGTTGATAGCTTTCCCTTTTTCTCTTGATGATTATGCTAAAGATTGGTTATTTTATTTGCCATCTGGATCTATTACACCTTGGGATGATATGGTAAGAGCTTTTCTAAATAAATACTTTCCAACTTCTAAAGCCATTGGCATAAGAAGAGAAATCAGTAGCATAAGATAAAAGCCATCTGAGGACCTATATGATTGTTGGGAAAGATTTAAAAGATTGTGTACAGGTTGTCCTCAACATGACATTTCAGATAGGTCACTCATAGAATTCTTCTATGGAGGCTTGCTACCCTCAGAAAGAAAGTTCATTGATGTAGCCTATGGAGGAAAGATTGAGGACAAAACACCTAGGGAGATGAGAGAGTTGATCTCAACACTTGCAGCGTCATCTAGGCAATATGGAGAAGAAAAGCAACTGCAAAGAGGAGTCCATGAGGTAAGTTCACCTCCCATTTCTTCTCAGCTCTCTGAACTAACATCTTTTATGAAAGATTTTGCCATAGGACTAGCTCAACAAGTTTAAGCATCCCAGCCACCTCGGCCATGTGGGATATGTTCATATGTGGGACACCCGACTGATCAATTTCCTACTCTTCAAGAAGACTATCAGCAAGTCAATGCCATGGGAGGATACAACAACCAGGTAAGACGTGATCCATATTCTAACACCTATAATCCAGGTTGGAGAGACCACCCCAATTTCAGCTATGGGAGAGCTAACAACCAGCAGAACTACCAAAGAAATCAAGCTCAACCAGCACCTCCAAATTTCAATAACACTCTTGATGAGGTAGTGAAGACTATGCAAATGATGCAACAACAGATGGGACAGATGGCCACCTCCATAAATAGGCTAGAAGCTCAAGGAAAGCTACCATCCCAAACCGACGCAAATTCCAAGCAAAATGTAAGTGCCATAATGTTGAGAAGTGGAAAAGAACTTCAAGAAGTCAAGGCTGATGATGGAGGTTCAGAATTACAAAGACATCTAGCTGAAGAAAAACTGCCAAAAACTGAGACAGATTGTTGTTTGCCCAAACAGACTGGGCAAACAAGCAGACAGCATGAAGGCAGAGACAATCTACCTAAACAGACAGAGCATTGTTTGCCCAAACAGACTGGGCAAACAATACCAGCATACCAGCAGCAGAATACGCAACAGCAGCCAAGCTTCAAGATTTCTCCTCCCTTTCCAAAAAGGTTTGAAAAATCACAAAAAGAAAAAGAACAAAGAGAGATCCTTGAAACCTTTAGGAAGGTGGAGGTTAACATACCCTTGCTTGATGCGGTTAAACAAATACCAAGGTATGCAAAATTCTTAAAAGAGTTGTGCACCAACCGAAGGAAGCTTGCTGAGAAAGAGAAAGTGAGCGTGGGAGAGGTAGTTACTGCTGTCATAAAGAGAAAAATACCAGCCAAGTGCAAAGATCGAGGAATGTTTGCGATATCTTGCAAAATTGGCAATGTTGGCATAAAGAAGGCCATGTGCGACTTAGGTGCATCAATTAACGTTATGTCTCTTTCCATTTATAACTCTTTGAATGCAGGTGCACTTAAGGACACAAGAGTGGTCATTCAATTGGCTGATAGATCCGTGGTATATCCTAAAGGCGTTCTCGAAGACGTTCTAGTCCAAGTAGACCAACTTGTCTTTCCAGCTGATTTCTATGTGATTGACATGTAGGAAGACAATAGCAACACCACTTCAGACATATTGTTTGGACAACCCTTCTTGAGCACAGCCATAACTAAAATTGATGTGCATGATGGCACATTAACCATGGAATTTGAAGGGGAAGTAATAAAATTCAATATTTATGATGCTATGAAATACCCTCATGACATGTCCCCCGTTTATGGTTTAGACATCATTGATTGCTTGAGCCAAGAAATTTTTGACATAGATCAAAATGATATGCTAACCAATGATTTTTGTAGGGAGGACAACCAAGAAGATGAAAGAGGCCAAGTAGAGCTAAAACGGACAGCAATGGACTGCTGCATTCAGAAGACAGATTGATGTTTACCCAAACAGACTGGGCAAACAAGCAGACTACTGTTTGCCCATACAGCAAGCAAAGGCAGAACAAGCAAGTCCCTGTTTGCCCAAACAGGGTCAACAGCCAGTTGAGAAGGATGACAAACTGCCCAAGTCACTCCAGCAAGCAGAAAACAATTTGCCCAAACCAGTTGGGCAAACAGCTTCAACAGAACACTGTTCACCTGAGAAACTAGCAGTAAAGCATCAAACAGATTGCTATTTGTCCAAACAGCATGAGAGGGCAGAGTCCAGCACAACCAGATTGCTAGCACAGGTGAGCTGCTGTTTCACCAAACCACCAACAGAGGAAAAGAAGGCAGAAGCTTGTTTGCCCAAACAGGCTATGTAGATTGTACTAGAAGATTGCTGTTTGCCCAAACAGCAAGACAAGGCAGAATCCTGTTTGCCTATACAGCAACCAACAGATCAGAACAAAGCAGAACCAGAGTTGAAACCCCTACCTGGACACTTGAAATACATGTACCTTGGAGCTGAAAAGACGTATCCAGTAATAGTGTCAAATCAATTGAGTCCACATGAAGAAGAGAGCCTCCTACAAGTACTTAGAAAGCATAAAGGAGCTATTGGATGGACCATAGATGACATAAAAGGCATTTCACCTGTTACATGTATGCATAGGATACACATGGAAGAAGATTGCAAGCCTGTCCGAGATGCTCAACGGAGGCTGAACCCCCCCATGATGGAGGTGGTGAAAAAGGAGATAATCAAGCTTCTTGATGCAGGAATCATTTATCCAATCTCTGATAGCAAATGGGTAAGTCCTGTACATGTAGTCCCGAAGAAAACTGGGATCACCATTGTTCCAAACTCCAAGGGAGAACTCGTTTCAACTCGTGTTCAGAATGGGTGGAGAGTATGCATGGACTATAGGAAGCTAAATGCAGCAACAAGGAAGGATCACTTCCCTCTACCTTTCATTGATCAGATGCTAGAGAGGCTTGCAGGTAAGTCACACTATTGCTGTTTGGATGGTTATTCAGGATTTTATCAGATTCCAGTGGCCCCAAAAGACCAAGAGAAGACTACCTTCAGTTGTCCTTTTGGTACCTTTGCATTTAGAAGAATGCCATTTGGACTATGCAATGTACCTGCCACCTTCCAGCGATGCATGATGAGTATATTTTCCGATTATGTGGAGAAAATCATTGAAGTCTTCATGGATGACTTTACGGTGTACGGTAACTCCTTCGAAGAATGCCTTACCAATCTAGAAAAGATCCTACAGAGATGCCTTGAATCAAATCTTGTGCTTAACTATGAAAAATGCCACTTTATGGTTAACCAAGGCTTGATCTTAGGCCATGTTGTTTCAGCCAAAGGGATTGAAGTGGACAAAGCCAAGGTAGACACTATCAAAAATCTACCTTACCCCACAAATGTTAGAGACATCCGCTCCTTCCTTGGCCATGCAGGATTCTACAGAAGATTTATAAAGGATTTCTCCAAAATCACACAACCATTGTACAGATTGCTCCAACAAGGTATACCATTTGATTTTGATGCAGGTTGCAAGACAGTGTTTGATCTGATAAAGGAATTACTAGTGACTGCCCCAATCATTGAAGCACCAGATTGGAACTTGCCTTTTGAAATCATGTGCGATGCAAGCAACTATGCTGTGGGGGCAGTCCTGGGACAACGAGTGGACAACACACCTCATGTGATTCACTATGCATCTCGAACCCTAGACGCTGCCCAAAGCAACTACTCAACAACAGAAAAGGAGCTCCTAGCCGTTGTTTTTGCTTTAGAAAAATTCAGACCATACCTCCTGGGGACCAAAGTTATAATCTATTCAGACCATGCAGCCTTGAGATACTTGATCAAGAAAAAGGAGGAAAAACTGAGACTCATTCGGTGGATCTTACTCTTACAAGAATTTGACTTGGAGATACAAGACAAAAAAAGGGAAGGAGAACCTAGTGGCCGATCACCTAAGCCGGCTCCTTACTAGTTCCGAACCTTGTGCAATCAGGGAAGATTTTTCAGACGAACATCTGTTCGTCTCCCAACTAGCTTAGTAGTTAATTTGATGCTGAAAAAAAATAAAATATGTGATCGTTTGCCCAAATAGCCAGGGCAAATAAAACCTGTTGTGCAGGAACCAGTGCCTTAACCCATTCCAAATTTTAGTTCTTTTGCAGGTTGAAGCTGCTTGTCCAACCTGTTTGCCCACACAAGCTGGGCAAACAGCAGAGATGACTCAGAAAAAGGATGGCATACTGTCTGCCCACACAGCAAGTCACCTATTCAACCAAGCCTGTTTGCCCACGCAATTGGGCAAATAGCAGGCCAGTGCGAGAGAAGACTGCTAGACCACACTTCAGATCATTGTGAGACCACACAGTTTGCCCACGCAAGCTGGGCAAACACCCAAGGCAGCAAAAGCGACAAAGAAGAAATCTTAAACATAGTAGTACCTTCTTTATCTATATTCAATATTCTATTATGCCCTTTCCATGACAAATCTTCTTCTTCCCAAAACTTCTTGCTGCTGCACAAAATGGGCAGCCCCCTTTTGCATTTTTCTGCTGTCCCACTGCATGACAACATAATAGGGCATCACACAACAACACCAGCAGTCCAAACAGCAGCATACCATGCCGTCTGCCTACACAAGCTGGGCAAACAATTGCAGCAGATCAGCAGAAGGCAGCTCAGCGCGCTTACCAGCCAGCAAACCCTTCATCACCAGCACAACAACCACCAGCAACTCAGCCAGTAGAGGCAGACCGTTTGGACAGAATTGAGGCTCGAATTGCCCACATGGAGAGCATGCTGGAGTTGCTGGTACAACACATCCTGCCACTTGCACACAGAAATACCTGAAGCATCCAACTGTTTGCCCAAACAGCTTGGGCAAACAACCACACCAGGGAAGTATCAGTTTTCGACTTAAACTTTAATTTTCCCGTACATTGAGGACAATGCATGAGCTAGGTGTGGGGGTGCATATCTCTGAATTTTTTATGCCTCTTGCATTCTTTTTGATTTCTTTTATGCTTTAATTCTAATTATTACACATTAGGTGAATTTTTTTTTCATTTTTGCTTTAAATTTACATTCACACACATGTAGCCACAGTTTTTCTGTTTTGGTTTGCTTTACTCAAAATACATAGGCTATGTTGAATGAGCTTCCTTTCCATGACCCCATTGATGTAATAACTCTTTAAACCTAAATTGAATCAATTGCAGTAAGTTATATTCATTTTTGGGAATTACTTTCTGAATTGAATCTTTGAGCTTGCCATGGTGAAAAATATATTGATGACCCTCATTAGAGAGATTAAATTGAAAATTGTGTGAATAAACTTAATATGACATGATCTAGCAATTGGTGTTGATTTGCCCAAATCATTGAGAGAAAGAAAATTCAGCAAAGGCAAAGACCTCAAAAGCACAAATCAAAAAACTGTTCCAATGGTCAAAAGACTATGAACAGAGCTAGTAGCCACTTGGACAAGTGACCAACTGAAAATATAAACTTTCACATCAATAGATTGGTGACTTGTTCAAGCAAGATTAAAAGTGCAAAATCCTGAATAAAGTACTTCAAGGTAAGGGCAAGTCACTCTGAAAGCTAAGAAAAGTCTTAATCAAACAATATGTGCATGTATGGTCTCTCTTGAGGAAAACAAATCCTAGCCATGGTAAGTAAAGGAAAACAAGGAAAGGAGGTGAGTAACCTTGGTGCATATATTCTTCACTGCAATGATTCAAAATAGGAGTCTAGGGTTAGAAGCTTAAGTGGAAATAAGGATCAAGTAGTAAAGAAAGCTTGTTTAACTAAGTCTGTTTGCTAGAGGACAAGCAAAGGGTTAGGTGTGGGGGTATTTGATAGAGCCAAATTTAAATCCATTTTCCATATTGATATTTATGTTGATTTACACATTTTCTGCCTAATTTTGTGGTTTTGATTTTATTTTGCAGAAAATGGAGTAAAATGGTAATTTGGCAAAAATGCCTTAAATCTGCCCAAAAGAGAGCAAAACTGCACAAGCACGGTTTGCCCAACTTGTTTGCCCAAACCAAAGTGAAGCTGAAATAAAGAGGAAAAGTGATAACTGACTGACCAGACTGTTTGCCCAAGACTGTTTGGGCAAACAGCGAAGCAAGAACAGTGCTCAGGACAGCAGGCAGATAGCCTGTCAGCCCACACCGTTTGCCAGCACAACCTGGGCAAACAAGGACCAGAAACGCAGACAGCAGTGACGCCAGAAAGCCTACCCAGCCTGTTTGCCCAAACAACACTGGGCAAACAGCACCAGCAACTAGAAAACCAGTAAATCTGCCAAACTTGGAGACCAAGTCAACACGAGTCTTTTTACACTCTAATCACGTGGGACAGCTCAGCAACACATAATTCCACCTCAGCAATCTATCCTACATATTTGGGAAGCCAAAAATCAAAAAGACAAAAATACCCTCCAAGAATCCAAGTCCAAATAGGAAAAGGAGTCCCAATTCAATAAGGAAACCCTAGGGCAGCCAATCCAACCTATAAAAGGACCAGCAAACCAGCAGAAGAGGATCTCTACATCTTTGGTATCAATATACATCCTCGGTAGAACCACTCCAGCAGCTGCGCGCCACTTGCGCCATCCCTTCTCCATCCTTTCTTGCTTTCTTTCTTTTATTTTTGTATTAGTTTCAGCCATGAGTGGCTGAAACCCTTTTTCTAGTTGAAGAATAAGGTGAAACTTTAGTTGTTTATGGATTGGGAGACCTAAACCTATATGTTCTTCTTTTATTTATCAATATTTATGCAATTTCATGCTTTAAGTCATTATTGCTTTGTTATTTTAGATCAATAGGGCCCATTGAATCTTGATTGCAAGGTAATAATTTGTTAGTTTGGATAGTTTTTAGTCCGTAATTGCTGGAATTATTCAAACACAAGATCACTTGGTGTAAAAACTATGGAAATTGCATAATCTAGCAATATCACCATACGTTTGGGTAGCTAGAATTAGGTCTCTCTATCTCTTAATGCAATTGACAGTTGTTTGTTGCCTAAGGACCAAAGACGTTCCTTGACAACTTGTTGATTAGTGATTAATTAGAGGACGTTCCCTAATTGATCTATGCTTAAGGAGGGATTTGGTTGGTGAGAAGCGTCTTCCACCTCCATAACTAATTTATTGAATCAAATAAAAGAATCTTTGTGTCAATGATCATTCCCAAGAACTAAAGTGGACCAAACTCTTCAACTAGGCTTTTCTCTTTATTGATTTCTCTTTACTTTATTCTTTACTTTACTTGCTTGCTTTTAATTCTAGTTTAACTCAACAATCTCAAAACCCCTTTTTTTATATTATTGTCTTTTATTTACTTGGTCTTAACAAGAAAAATAAGTAAGTATCAATTCCCTGTGGATTGGATCCTTTTGCCACTATCTACAGTTGTAAAATTATTGATAACCAAAAAGGTTATTTTTTACCGGCCTCGACAACTGCGAGTCATCTTAGTAGAAACCTTTTCAACCAATTTCAAGCTACCCAGCTGGAAAAAGTATAATAGAACAACAGATCCCAAAAAACACTTGCCAATCTTTAGGACGACCATGTAACTCTAGAATGCTAGCGACTTTGTGTTTTGACGAGTGTTTCCATCAACACTCACGGGTTTGGCTCAGAAATAGTGTCAATATCTGAGACCAGGTTTAAATCAAAACTTTATACAGTTTGCTCCATTATTTAAATCCAGATTTATTACTTGTATACCTCTTAAGAAACTTTCCTCTGACTTACAGAAGATTCGCCAAGGAGAAGGCGAGTCTTTAAGGAGTTTTATCTCATAGTTCAAAGTTGAAGCCATATAGAAGAATTAAATCATGAAATAACATGTGAAGCATTGAAGAAAGGAACACGTAACATCAAATTCATGAATTCCTTAATTAAAAATCCAGTCGCAACGTATCAACAGTTGATAGACAAAGCTTAGAAGTATATTAGGTTGGATGATGAAGTCCAAGCATTTAAAAAGGACAAGAGGGCGAACCAAAAACAAAGTCAAAAACCGATAGGCAAAGACACAAAGGAGATCACAAGAGTTATCCCATCTTCGAAAGGACGGATGATCAAAGTAAGTATAGAAATTATACTTTGTTGAATGACTCGCAGACTCGTATTTTAATATGGACCAAGAAAAATAATAAGGAAATTAGGTGGCCGCCTAAGCTCAACCCTAGGAAAGCAGAGAAATGAGACAAGACCAAGTACTGTTGTTTCCACGAAGATCATGGGTGTACAACAGAAGAGTTTTGACAGCTAAAGGATGAGATCGAGAGGCTGATACGGGACGGGAGTCTTTGGAAGTACACTAAAAAAGGCCACAAGGCAGTTTTTGCCTGGCCAGGCCACAAGATGGGTCACCACCAGACTATCTGCATGTGAGGTTGTCGAAACCGGTCAAAAATAACCTTTTTGGTTATCCACAATTTTACAATTGTAGATAGTGGCAAAAGGATCGAATCCACGGGGAATTGATACTTACTTATTTTCCTATCAATGACCAAGTAAATAAATAGACAATAAAAGTAAATTGGGGGATTTTGAAGTTTGATGACTAAAATAGAATTAAAAATAGCAAAGTAAAGTAAGTAATTAAGTAAAGAGAATTCAATATGAGAAAAGCTTTAGTTGAAGAATTGGATCCACTTTAGTTGTTGAGATTGATCATTGACACAATGATTCCTTTATTTGATTCAATAAATTAGTTATGGAGGTGATACTTCTCACCTCCATATCCCTCCTTAAGCATAGGTTAATTAGGGAACGTCCTCTAATTAACCACTAATCAATAAGTTGCCAATGAACGTCCTTGGGCCTTTGGCATCTAACAATTGTTAATTGCATTAAGAAATAGAGAGACCTAATTCTAGCTACCCAAACATATAGTGATATTGCTAGATCATGCAATTTTCTAGGTTTTTACACCAAGACTTACTTGTGTTTGAATAATTCAAGCAATTACGGACTTTAAACTATCCAAACTAACAAATTATCACTTTGCAATCAAGAATCATATAGGCCCTATTGATCTAAATAACAAAGCAACAATAGAATTAAGCATCAAATTGCATAAATATTAATAAATAAAATATTAATATAATAGGTTTAGATCTCTCAATCCATAAACAACTAAAGTTTCACCTAATCTTCAACTAGAAATAAGAGTTTCAGCCACTCATGGCTAAAACAAACATAAAAGAAAAGAAAGAAAGCAAGAAAAAGGTAGAAGAAGAGCCGGCTGGTGCGGTTGGAGGCGCGCGAGGCTGCTGGCCTTGATTCCCAAGATTGGAGATCCAAAGATGGAGATATCTTTGATTGTTGGTTTGCTGTCTATTTATAGATGAAAGGCTGCGCTAGTTTCCTTGTTTGGATTGCATTCGTTTTCCCAATTGGAGTTGAATGCTTGAAAGGTAATTGTATCTTGATGAGATTTAGCTTCCTAAATATGTGGGATTGAGCATTGAAGTGCCTTGAAGGGTTGCTGAGCTGTCCTCACATGTTTGGTGTGAAGAAGACTTCTTGAAGATTCAAAATTTGAATTTCCCGCAATCTGCTATCTGCTAGTGCAAGTGCTGTTTGCCCAGGTTGTTTGGGAAAACAGCTCGGGCAAACAGTCTGTCTTCCCTTCTGTCTGTGCACTGCTTCAGTCCTGCTAGTCTGTTTGGGCAAACAGTCTAGTCAAACAACAGATTATTCTTCTCCCGTTTCAGCTATAACTTGGATTTGGGCAAACAGACTTGGGCAAACCAGCATGTTCTCTTTTGCTCTCTTTTGGGCTGTTTTAAGGTCATTTTTATCAAATTACCCTTTTTACACAATTTTCTGCAAAATAAGATTAAAACCACAAAATTAGGTAGAAAATGTGTAAATCAACATAAATAACAATATAGAAAATGGGTCTAAATTTGGCTCTATCAAATACCCACACACCTAGCCCTTTGCTTGTCCTCAAGCAAATAGACTTAGTCAAACAAGCTCTCTTTACTACTTGATCCTTTATTTCCACTTAAGCTTTTACCCTAGACCCCTACTTTGAAGCATTGCAGTGAAGAGTGCATGCACCAAGGTTACTTTCCTCTTTTCCTTGTCTCCCTTTACCTACCATGGTTAGTATTTGTTTTCCTCAAGATAGAGATTATACATGCACATATTCTTGTTTAGTTTAGACTTTCTCTTGATTTCGGAGTAACTTGCCCTTTACTTGAAGCACTTTACTTTTTATTCAACTTTATGCACTTTTATCCTTGCCTGAAAAAGTCACCAACCTTTTGACGTGAAGGTACATATTGATGATACCCACCCCCAGTTACTCAGTTTGTCACTTGTCCAAGTGGCTATTAGCTCTGTTCATAGTCTTTGACCATTGGAACAGTTTTTATTTTATGCTTTTGAGGTCTTTTCCTTTGCTGAATTTTCTTTTTTCTTTTTCTCAATGATTGGGCAAATCAACACCAATTGCTAAAATAAGTCATATTTCTTTATTCACACATCCTTTATTATTCTCTCTAATGAGTAATGTCATATATTTTTCACCATGGCAAGTTCAAAGATTCAATTCAAAAGGAAATTCTCAAAAAATGAATACAACTACATGTGTGTGAATTGAAAATAAAAGGTAGCAAAAATGAAAAATTCACCTAATGTGTGCTAATTAAAAATTAAAGCTTTAAAAGAAATTAAAAGAAATCAAAAAATATGCATGAAGCATCAAAATTCAGAGATATGCACCCCCACACCTAAATCATGCATTGTCCTCAATGTATGGAAAAATTAAAGCTTAAGTGAAAAATAGATTACTCCCCTGGTGTGGTTGTTTGCCCAGGCTGTTTGGGCAAACAGCTGGGTTGGACTAGCTGTTTTTGCGTCCTGAGTTGCTGGAGGTTGTTGTGCTGGTGGTGGAACTGCTTACTGGCAGGCCTGCTGATGTGGGCTGCCTGCTGTGTTACTGATCTGTTGCCCTTTTGCGCAACAATCATCTTTGGAGCTCTGATCCTTTGAGAGAGAGGAGTTTTGAGAAGAAGAAGAAGTATTGAAGTGGAGAGGAAAGAATAAAACACTGAGTTTAAATGGAAAAGGTACTGCCCTGTTTTAAGTTTCTTCTCTGTCGCTTCTGCTGCCTCGGTTGTTTGCCCAGTCTGTGTGGACAAACAACTCAGTCAAACAGCCTGTTTTCCCACACACTATATGCTTGAAGGCCTGTTGTTTGCCCAACTGTGTGGGCAAACAGGCTGGTCGAACAATTTCGGACTTGTTGCAGCTTGCTTGTGTGGGCATATAGTGTGCCAACCTCGTTCTGAGTTATCTCTGTTGTCTGTCCAGCTTGTTTGGACAAACAGTTTGGCCAAACAGCTTCCACCTGCAAAATAGTGAAAACTTGAAAGTGGGTTACAGCATCTTCTTTCTATATATCTGGTCTGGTTTTCCCCTGCTGTTTGGGCAAACAAACACATAACTCTTTTTTTTTTTTAAAGAACCTATCTCTCATGGAGGATGATTTAGTGGAACCTCCCCCACCACTTCCATCATAGGGGATTTTAGCCTCCTTTGGGCATGGAATGAATGTTCATGGAGGTGGCTTTCATTTTCTGCACATTCTAGAAGTTGCTATATGGGGAGCTGCTGCTCGGGCAAACAAGTTTCTGCTTTTTTCTGCTGTTTGGGTAGACAAGATTCTACCTGTTTTTCTTCTGTTGTTTGTTTAGTCGAACAGCAGCTCACTTGTGCAAGCAATTTGGTCTTGCTGGATTCTGCCCTTTCTGGCTGTTTGGGCGAACAGCAAATTTTCTCATGCTTCTCTACTAGCTGTTCAGGTGAACAGTAATCTGTTGGAGCTGTTTGCCTAACTGGTCTGGGCAAACTGTGTTCTTCTTACTGGAGTGGTATGGGCAGTCTGCATCCTATCTTAGTTGGCTGCTGGTCATGTTTGGACAAACAGAGGTTTGCCTGTTCGGCCTTTGCTGGCTATTTGGCCAGACAGCAGTCTGCCTACTATGTGCAGCAGACCATTGTTGTCCGTTTCAGCTCTCATTGGCTTCTTTCATCTTCTTGGTTGTCCTCCCTACAAAAATCAGTGTTTAGAATATCATTATGATCCATATCAAAAATTTATTGGCTCAAACAATCAATGATATCTAAACCATAAACATGGGACATGTCATGGGGATATTTCATAGCATCATAAACATTGAATTTTATTACTTCCCCTTCAAATTCCATGGTCAATGTGCCATCATGCACATCAATCTTAGTTCTGGCCGTGCTCAAGAAGGGTCGTCCAAGCAACATGTTTGAGGTGGTGTTGCTATTGTCTTCCTCCATATCAATTACATAGAAATGTGCTGGAAAGACAAGTTGGTCTACTTGGACTAGGACATCTTCAAGAACGCCTTTGGGATATGCCACGAATCTGTCAGCTAATTAGATTACCACTCTAGTGTCCTTAAGTGCACCTGCATTCAAAGAGTTATAAATAGAAAGAGGCATAATATTAATTGATGTACCTAAGTCACACATGGCCTTCTTTATGCCAATATTGCCAATTTTGCAAGAAACGGCAAACATCCCTCGATCTTTGTACTTGGCTGGTATTTTTCTCTTTATGACAGCAGTAACTACCTCTCCCACGCTCACTTTTTCTTTTTCAGCAAGCTTCCTTCGGTTGGTGCACAACTCTTTCAAGAATTTTGCATACCTTGGTATTTGTTTAACCGCATCAAGCAAGGGTATGTTAATTTCCACCTTCCTAAAGGTTTCAACGATCTCTTTTTCTTCTTTTTCTTTTTGTGATTTTTCAAACCTTTTTGGAAAAGGAGGAGGAATCTTGAAGCTTGGCTGCTGGTTTGCACTCTGCTGCTGGTATGCTGGTATTGTTTGCCCAGTCTGTTTAGGCAAACAATGCTCTATTTGCTGGGGCAGACTGTCCCTTTCTACATTCTGTCTGCCTGTTTGCCTAGTATGTTTGGGCAAACAGCAGTTTGTCTCAGTTTCTAGCAGATTTTCTTCATCTAGATGTCTTTGCAATTCTAAACCTCTATCATCAGCCTTGACATCTTGAAGTTCTTTCCCACTTCTTAGCATTATGGTACTTACATTTTGCTTGGGATTTGCCTCGGTTTGGAATGGCAACTTTCCTTGAGATTCAAGTTTGCTCACGGATGTAGCTATTTGACCCATTTGTTGTTGGAGACTTTGCACAGTGTTTGCCAATGACTTCATCATCTCCTTTAGGTGTATGTTGGAGCTTTGATGTGCTACTTGGGCTGGATTCCTTCGATAATTTTGATAGTTGTTAACCCTAGCATAGCTGAAGTTGGGATGGTCCCTCAAACCTGGATTGTAAGTGTTGGAGTATGGATTATGTCTTGGCTGCCCATTAAATCCTCCAATGGCATTTACTTGCTAGTCATCCTCTTGAAGAGTGGGACATCAGTTAGATGTCCCACTTATGCACATATGCCACATGGCTTTATTTGCTGAAGTTGTTGAGCTTGTTGGGATTGACCTATAACAAGACACAGCGGAGGTTAGTTCAGAAATTTGAGAAGTGAGAGAAGATGTACTTACCTCATTGACTCTCCTTGATAGCTGTCTTTCATCTCTATTTTGTCTAGATGTGACTGCAAGTGTTGAAATCAAATCTCAAATTGCTTGAGGTGTTCTATCTTCAATTGAGCCTCCACATGCTACATCAATGAATTTTCTTTCGGATGATAGCAAACCACCATAGAAGTATTCTATGAGTGATTTATCTGAGATGTCATGTTGTGGACAGCTTGTGCATAGTCTCTTGAATCTTTTCCAATAGTCATACAAATCCTCAGTGTCTTTTTGCTTTATGCCACTAATCTCCCTTCTTATGCCTATGGCCTTAGAGGCTGGAAAATATTTATTCAAAAGGGCTCTAACCATACCATCCCATGAAGTGATTGATCCAGGTGGTAGGTAGAATAGCCAATCTTTTGCATAATCATCAAGAGAGAATGGGAATGCTCTTAATTTCACATGTTCTTCGGATATGCCTTGCGGTCCCATGGTAGAACAAACTATGTGAAATTCCTTCAAGTGTTTATGGGGGTCTTCATTCTCCAAACCTCTTAATTTAGGTAAGAGGTGTATCAAACCTGTTTTTAGCTCAAAAGGTGCTGTCAAGGGTGGATAGGCTATGCAAAGAGGTGTTTGGTCACCTATAGGGGCTGCTAACTCTCTTAGAGTTCTTTCCCTTGGAATTGGTGCCCTTAATGCTTGATTTTCTGGTTGAATTTCAGCATATACAGCAGGTTCTGCTAGTCTTGGGTGAGGGGCAGCATGTTGCATGTTGAAGTTAGCCATTTCAGCGGCTATTTGGACAAACACAGCAGTGTACTGTGCTGTTGCTGCGATGGGCTATTTTGTTTCAGCAGGGAGTTGTGCTAGTTCAGCAATTTCAGCAGGTTCTGGTTCAGTTGGGGCAATTTCAGCAGTTGCTAGTTTTTGGATAGTAGCAGGGGATGCAAGCTATGCTTCGGCAGATGCTATCTTGCAGACAACAGTGATTGCGGTAGGTGGACAGCAGTTGCTGTTTTTGTTTTGTGCAGTTTGGACAGCAGGTTCAAAAGTTGTTTCAACAGCAATTTCTGAATCTATGACAGTAGTTGTTGTCTCTTGGACAGCAGCAGCTTCAACAAGTGCTGTTTGGGCAGAAGTTGTTGATGAGGATGGCCTTGAGGCTTGGTTCCTCGGATTGGCTTACTTCCTTAGTTGCTTGGCTGTACGCTCAATTTTTAGATCGTAGAGCAGTGTTTCTTTGCGTCCAGACCTGGTCATGAAAGAAAAATAAATTAGTTAAATCAACTCCCTGGCAATGGCACCAATTTTTGATTGTGCGGTTGTCGAAGCCGGTCAAAAATAACCGTTTGGTTATCCATAATTTTACAACTGTAGATAGTGGCAAAAGGATCGAATCCATAGGGAATTGATATTTACTTATTTCCCTATCAATGACCAAGTAAATAAATAGACAATAAAAGTAAATTGGGGGGTTTCGAAGTTTGATGACTAAACTAGAATTAAAAATAGCAAAGTAAAGCAAGTAATTAAGTAAAGAGAATTTCAATATGAGAAAAGCTCTAGTTGAAGAATTGGATTCACTTTAGTTGTTGGGATTGATCATTGACACAATGATTCCTTTATTTGATTCAATAAATTAGTTATGGAGGTGGAAGACGCTTCTCACCTCCATATCCCTCCTTAAGTATAGGTTAATTAGGGAACGTCCTCTAATTAACCACTAATCAACAAGTTGCCAAGGAACGTCCTTGGGCCTTTGGCATCTAACAACTGTTAATTGAATTAAGAAATGAGAGACTTAATTCTAGTTACCCAAACATATGGTGATGTTGCTAGATCATGCAATTTCCTAGGTTTACACCAAGGGTTACTTGTGTTTGAAAAATTCAAGCAATTACGAACTTCAAACTATCCAAACTAACAAATTATCACTTTGCAATCAAGAATCAATTGGGCCCTATTGATCTAAATAACAAAGCAACAATAGAATTAAGCATCAAATTGCATAAATATTAATAAATAAAATATTAATATAATAGGTTTAGATCTCTCAATCCATAAACAACTAAAGTTTCACCTAATTTTCAACTAGAAATAAGAGTTTCAGCCACTCATGGCTAAAACAAACATAAAAGAAAAGAAAGAAAGCAAGAAAAAGGTAGAAGAAGAGCCGACTGGTGCGGTTGGAGGCGCGCGAGGCTGCTGGCCTTGATTCCCAAGATTGGAGATCCAAAGATGGAGATATCTTTGATTGTTGGTTTGCTGTCTATTTATAGATGAAGGGCTGCCCTAGTTTCCTTGTTTGGATTGGATTCCTTTTCCCAATTGGAGTTGAATTCTTGGAAGGCAATTGTATCTTAATGAGATTTGGCTTCCTAAATATGTGGGATTGAGCATTGAAGTGCCTTGAAGGGTTGCTGAGCTGTCCTCATGTGTTTGGTGTGAAGAAGACTTCTTGAAGATTCAAAATTTGAATTTCCCGCAATCTGCTGTCTGCTAGTGCAAGTGTTGTTTGCTCGGGTTGTTTGGGCAAACAGCTCGGGCAAATAGTCTGTCTTCCCTTCTGTCTGTCCACTGCTTCTGTCTTACTAGTCTATTTCCCCAATCTGTTTGGGCAAACAGTCTGGTCAAACAACAGATTATTCTTCTCCCGTTTCAACTATAACTTAGATTTGGGCAAATGGACTTGGGCAAACTAGCTTGTTCTCTTTTGCTCTCTTTTGGGTAGTTTTAAGGTCATTTTTACCAAATTGCCATTTTTACACCATTTTCTGCAAAAATAAGATTAAAATCACAAAATTATGTAGAAAATGTGTAAATTAACATAAATAACAATATAGAAAATGGGTCTAAATTTGGCTCTATCACCATCCGACCATTGGTCCCACTAAAAAATGTCACAAGACGGATTTTGCCAGGTCAGGTCATAAGGCAGGTGACTGTGCAGTTATCGAGGCCGGTCAAAAATAACATTTTTGGTTATCAACAATTTTATAACTGTAGATAGTGGCAAAAGGATCGTATCTATAGGGAATTGATACTTACCGATTCTTTAATCAATAACCCAAAAAATAAACTAAAAAGTAAAAATAGTTTGGTTATCAACAATTTTATAACTGTAGATAGTGGCAAAAGGATCGTATCTATAGGGAATTGATACTTACCGATTCTTTAATCAATGACCCAAAAAATAAACTAAAAAGTAAAAATAGGGAGATTTTGTAGATTGACGAACTAAACTAAAATTGAAAATAATGAATGAAATAAAAGAGATTCAATGATGAGAATATTCTAGTTGAAGCATATGATCCATTTCAGTTATTGGGATTGATCATTGAGACTAAGATTCTTTTATTTGATTCAATAAATTATTTATGGTTGTAAAATGCGCTTCTCACAACCATATCCCTCCTTAAGCATAGATTAATTAGGAAACATTAGCTAATTAACAAGTTGCTAAGGAACATCCTTGGTATTTTTTTTTTTTACTTTTCAACTGTTAATTGTATTAAGAAATAGAGAGATCTAATTCTAGCTAACTAAATGTATGGTGATCTTGAGTTAGGTTATGCAATTTCCTTAGTTTTTACACCATGAGTTACTTGTGTTTGAACAATTCAAGCAATTACGGACTTAAACTCTTCAAACTAACAAATTATTACTTTGCAACCAAGAATCTATTGATCTAAATGACTCGCGGTTGTCGAAGCCGGTCAAAAATAACCTTTCTGGTTATCAACAATTTACAACTGCAAATAGTGGTGAAAGGATCGAATTCACAGGGAATTGAAGACTTACCTATTTTCCTTATCAAGACCAATAAAATAAACTGAAATAAAAATAAAATGCAAAAGAAGAAAACTGAAAACGAGATAAACTAAAACGAGATAAAACTGAAACGAGACAAAACTGAAAACGAGATAAACTGAAATGAGATAAAACTGAAAGAGAAATAAACGGAAAGCAAAATAAACTAAAACGAGATAAAACTGAAACCAACTAAACTGTAAGTAAAATGGGGGGTTTTGATATTGATTTAATTAATCTAAAACTGAAAAAAATAAAAATAAGGCAAATAATAAAAATAAAGAGAAATAAATAATAAGAAAGATCTAGTTGAAGAATTGGATCCACTTTAGTTGTTGGGATTGATCATTGACACTTAGTTTCCTTTGGGTTGATTCAATAGATTAGTTATGGAGATGGAAGACGCTT
This sequence comes from Manihot esculenta, assembly GCF_001659605.2. Taxonomy (NCBI): domain Eukaryota; kingdom Viridiplantae; phylum Streptophyta; class Magnoliopsida; order Malpighiales; family Euphorbiaceae; genus Manihot; species Manihot esculenta. The sequence continues at coordinate 22,353,189 of NC_035169.2, read as the reverse complement.
CTCACCACCATTATCTCTCCTTATGATTAAACCAATTAGGGAACATCCTCTAATTAATTACTAATTAACAAATTGCCAAGGAACGTCCTTGGGCCTTAGGCATCAAAACAATTATCAATTGCATTAAGAAATAGAGAGATCCAATCCTAGCTACCCAAACGTATGGAGATAACGCTAGATCATACAATTTCCTTGGGTTTTATCCCAAGTGTTCTTATGTAAGAATAATCTAAGCAATTACGGACTTAAATCATCCAAACTAACATATTATTACTTTGCAATCAAGAATCAACGTAGATCTAAACAACAAAGCAATATTAAAATCAAGCATGAAATTGGATAAATATTGAACAATCAAAAGTTAAACAATGTTTGATCAAATCTCCCAATCCATAAAACAACCAAAGTATCACCTAATCTTCAACTAGAATAAAAGATTTCAGCCTCTCATGGCTGAAACAAAACTAAAAATAAAAGAAAAGAAGAAAGGTAGAAGAAGAGATGTGAATTTCGTAGGTGTCTCCCAAGGGGAGCTTAAGGGCCTGTAGAGGCTCCTTAAGTTGCTTTTTATAGTTGAAAAGTGTTGCCCTAGGTCATACTTACTGCCCAAGAGGTATTTTCTGCCCAAGATGTGTCTGAAAAGGAAAGAATCACGCTTTTCGGCTTCAGAAGGAAGGCTGCGCGAAAATGCACTGCGGAAGGAAGTTGGTGCGCGCGGTTTGGTCTCAGAAAGGGAAGGAGGCGCAGATTGTGCTTCCTAAATAAGTTTAGACGCTGACCTTGCTTCCTAATTAGTGTAGAGGCTGCCCAAGATGCTGCCCATGTGCAACTTGCTGCCCAAGTTGTTGCAAAAGAGGAAAGAATCGCACTGCAAGCTCACCGGATGGAAGGAGGTGCGCGAATTGCTTTTAGAAGAGGAAAGAATCGTGCATTCAAGGCTTCAGAAGAAGAGAGAGTCGTGGCTTGAGCTTCATAAGGAAATATGCACGTACCAAGGCTTTCAGAAGAGGAAGGACGCGCGGATCATGCTTCCAGAAGAGGTGGCGCACGCATGGATTGCAGAAGAGGCAGGAGAATGCAGTCATTAATGTGCAGAAGGGGAAAGATATCTGTCCAGTCTTTCCTTTTTAGGTGGAGCCTTTGTTTGAATTTTGAATGCTGAACGCAGAAGAGACAAGTGTGTCTTCATGAGATCTTGCTGCCTAAATAGGAAGATATGACTGCTGCAGTGTGTGCACATCTTTGAACAAGGAAAGAAAGATATGCGATTTGAATTTCAAATAATCTTCTGACTGAGCTTTCCTTGTTTGCTTTTGCTTCTGCACTTTCCTCATTTGAAAACTTTCCTTTTCTGAAAACTTTCCTTATTTGGAAACTTTCCTTTTTCGGCACTTTCCATATATGGCACTTTTTAGCAGTTTTAAGAGCATTTTCTCTAGATTGTCTCTTTACACCTAATATCTGCAAAACATAATTAAAACCACAAAATTAAGCAGAAAAGATGTAAATAAACATCAAGAACATAATGATAAAATGGACTAAAATATGCTCTATTAAATACCCCCACACCTACCTTTTTACTTGTCCTCAAGCAAATAAACATAGTCAAATAAGCTTTCTTTGCTACTTGATCCTTATTTCCACTTAAGCTCTTACTCTAGACACCTATTTTGAATCATTGCAGTGAAGAATATATGCATGAAGATTACTCACCTTCTTTCCTTATTTCCCTTTACTTACCATGGCTAGGATTTGTTTTCCTCAAGAGAGACCATACATGCACATTTTGTTCAGATAAGACTTTTTCTAGCTTTCAGAGTGACTTGCCCTTACCTTGAAGTACTTTATTCAGACTTTTGCACTTTAGATCTTGCTTGAAAAAGTCACCAACCTTTTTACGTGAAGGTACATATTTGTGATACCCACCCCCAGTTACTCAGTTGGTCACCTTTCCAAGTGGCTACTAGCTCTGTTCATAGTCTTTTGACCATTGGAACAATCTTAGATTTGTGCTTTTGAGGTCTTTGCCTTTGCTGAATTTTCTTTCTCTCAATAATTTGGGCAAATCAACACCAATTGCTAAATCAAGTCACATTAAGTTCATTCACACAATTTTTTAATTTATTCTCAATTGAGGGTCATCAATATATTTTTCACCATGTAAAGCTCAAAGATTCAATTCAAAAGGCAATTCTCAAACATGAATATAACTCACTGCAATTGATTCAACATAAGTTTAAAGAGTCATAACATCAATGGGGTCATGGAAAGAAAAGCTCATCCAACATAGTCTATATGATGAGTAAAGCATCTAAAAAAAAAACAGAAACAAAGTAAATAAAAAAACTGTGGCTATTTGTGTGTGTTATTGAAAGCAAAAATGAAAAAATTTCAACTAATGCAAGCAAACTAAAAATCAAAGCAAAAATAAACTCAAAAAGTAAAAATTCAGAAATATGCACCCCCACTTCTAAATCATGCATTGTCCTCAATGTATAGGAAATATTAAAATGCAAAAGAAACTGAGTACTCCCCTGGGTGTGGTGTGTATAGTGCGATCCACTTGATCAAGGCTCAAGTAATTGGAGAAGGGAAGAGAGTCCCAACTGTATTGAGCAAAAAGTGTAGCACTCTTTTTGATTTGGTCATAGCCCATCCTACTTTTTCCATGTACTCATGAAGTAACATGATTAGTTTCTCCTCTTTCAAATGAGGTGTGCCTCTAGCCCTTATGTTTGCATTTTTTAGCACTTCCAACTTCAATTGATATTTCTCCATGGGTGGCTGCAATTTGGCATTAAGTTCAGGCAAAACAAATTCTACCTTATCTGGAGGTTTGGGCAGGCATTGATCTGCATGCTCCTTTGGTTTGGGCCATTGGACTACCATTTGTTCCTCCTGGGCATGGACTGTTTGCATTGGAAGGATGAAAGGAGTTTCAGTTTCCTCCTTCTGCATAGGACCTAACTGAGGTGGAAGACTGATTTGTGTTGGAAGCTGAAAGGATGCGCCTGAGAGGATTTCAGGTACTCCTTCTTGTGCAAGATTGATCTGCAATGGAAGAATGAAAGGAGTTTCATGCGATGAAAGCTGAAGAGGTGCAACTAGAAGAGTTGCAGGACTGTCCTGTGGTCCAAGCTGAGGTGGTTCAGTTGGAGTTCCTTCTGACTGCGCAAGATTGATCTGAAGAGGTGTGATTGGCGCTCCTTTGTTTTGTGCGTGTTCGCAGTCCACCTGTTGGATGTAACAGTTAGTTTCTTTTAGTTTTGGCTCTTTTTGGCTCTCTTCCCTGCAAGGATCATTGTTTAGTATATCATCTTGATTTGTATAAAAAATATCTTTGCTCAAATAATCAATGATATCTAAATCAACAACAGGTTCTGTTTGATCAGTTTGTTTGGGCAAATAATTTTCTGGCTGTGTTTTTTCAGCAACTTGTACTTTCCAACTTTCATCATCATCCCATACATCTTGAAGCTCTTCCTCTCTTCTTAATATGGTTGCATTCAATGATTTGTTCAATTGATCCTGTTGCTGTTGGATACTCTGCAAAGTCTTCATAATCTCATCAAGATTGGAACTTTGAGGTTCTGGTTGGGCTTGATATCCTTGATAATCCTGATAGTTGTTAGCCTCTGCATAACTGAAGTCTGGATAGTCTCTCCAACCTGGATTGTATGTGTTATAGTATGGATCATGTCTTGGTTGTTCATAGAATCCTTTAAATGCATGTACTTGTTGGTCCCTTGCATAGCAATAATTTGGATGGTCTCCCCAATGTGGATTGTATGTGTTATGGTAGGGATCATGTCTTGGCTGTCCATAGGGTCCTTCAAATGCAAGTTCTTGTTGGGCCATTTGATCCACTTCGTGTTGGACACATTGCAAAGCCTTTAATTTCTCATAAAGATCAGTATTGAAACCTTGAGGTCTTGGTTGGACTTGTTCAGCTTGGCCTATAACAAGAATTCTCACAGCAGAGATTAGTTTAGAAAGTTGAGAACAGCGAACAGATGTACTTACCTCAGCCATGATTCAAATCTGCGATGGTGACTGTGCCTTTGGTGAATTTCTTTTTTTTTTTTTTAATGTTCAGATCTGATCCTGAAAGAAAAACAAATGAGTTAAATCAATTCCCCGGCAACGGCGCCAATTTTTGACTCGCGGTTGTCGAAGCCGGTCAAAAATATTCTATAACGACCCGAAAATCGGACCGCTACCGGCGCTAGGATTCGGGTCGGCTTAAGGCCGCCAAGACCCGTAGCAAGCCTGACATACAACTTGAAAACCTGTTTAATCCCATACATGATCAACATCATACATAAAAATTTAAAACTTTTCTTTCACTCATAAGCCAAACTCAACCTGTGCACGCACTGAACATACTCATAATCATAATCATAACCCCTCTGTGGGATCTCATCAATGCCCCAATGGGCGATACATCATAAGATGAGTTGGCTTACATGAACATTATAGAACATCTTTGATCATGTATTAAAAGGGATACCTCATACATAAAGTCAAGCACCATCTCTAATCCTCAATATCATTACATGACTGAAACTGTACTTTTACATATCATTAATACATTTATCATATCCACACTATCTATTACATACATCAGACTTTATCACTCTTGTAAACCTCCTGGTCTACCCTGTACCTGCAATCCTGGGGAAATTGGGAGAGGGGTGAGCTACTAGAGCCCAGTGAGCAGAATAATAAAACATTTAAAACATATGATAACATGGAATGCATCACATCACAGCTAATCACATCAAGGATGAACCTGTCACCAATAGCCCTCTACATGGTCCAACTGTGCCAGAACGTAGAATGGGTCCTGATCTTTCCCTTACATATCATAACATAACAGTGTCCAACTGTGCCAGAACGTAGAATGGGTCCTGGTCTTTCCCTTACATAGTGCCAGCGAACGTAGAATGGGTCCCACTGGTCTTACATTCCATACCGTACATATCACATCGTCATATCATAGATCGAGGGCTATGGATCATCCAACATTCATCCACATCAACATTTAAAATATGCAATGCAACATATTCGTGAATTCTAATGCAAGCAACCTAATTCATCACATGGCATTCATGATGCATGAACATGCTCAAACTATACGATCAATTTGCTTAAAAACATAAAGGTTTATTCCACTCACCTCTGGGTAGCTCTGACCAGACACTGGAGCAGCTAACTCACTGCTGGGGTCCTCGATTCCTCGGGTCCGAACCTACACAGGTGGACTCAAATGAGGGACCAAACAAACATGGACATAACTCTAAACTACTCCCCAAAAACCCCCTAAAACATCATGAAACAATCATAGAAAAACATGCAAGAAAGGGCTGGACAGGGCACTTTCGGCGGCAGGTTCGGCGGCCGAAAGTCCCTCCAGAGCCGAAAGTCAGGCAGGTTCGGCGACACCTTCGGCGGTCGAAACTCCCAGACAGAGGCGAAACTCATGCATGTTCGGCGGCACTTTCGGCGGCCGAAAGTCCCAGACAGAGACGAAAGTCTCCTTTCGGGGGCAAGCTTCGGCAGCCGAAGGCTGCCTCCACAAGCACGTTCGGCTGCCGAACCTGGTTTCTCCCAGAATGGCAGAAACTCAGCTCCCTTATGCATTTATGCCTCCACTCTCATCCAAACATGCATAAACCTATTCTACAACACTCATACACAAGCATACAAGTTCCTAGGGGCATCAACTAACTAAAACCCCATCTAAAACACATCAAACATACATTTGCAAGCCACATTGTTCAAAATCACATCAAAAACCCATAAGCTCAACATAAGCTACACATGCATTTTCTACCCCATGAACTTGCATAAAACTTGCTCAAAACATAAGGTAAGCTAGAGATCGACTCTTACCTCTTGAAGATCGAGGGTAGAGGCGATCTAACTTGGAGTTCGAAGAGATTTGAGTTCTTGAACCTCAAAGCTCCAAAACTTGCTCAAAACTCGGAAATCTTCAAAACAAGGTGAAAACTAGTGAAAAACTCGAAAGATCTGAAGGAAAAGACTCAAGATCGGTGAGGGGTGGCGGAGAACTCACCTTGGCCGACAACGGGGAGAAAACTCGCCCGTTTTCGGCTAAGGGACCCTTTTATAGTGGCTGGCCAGGCCACGTTCGGGGACCGAACGTGCCTCCCCATGTGCAACTTACTGCCCAAGTTGTTGCAAAAGAGGAAAGAATCGCACTGCAAGCTCACCGGATGGAAGGAGGTGTGCGAATTGCTTTCAGAAGAGGAAAGAATCGTGCATTCAAGGCTTCAAAAGAAGAGAGAGTCGTGGCTTGAGCTTCATAAGGAAATATGCACGTACCAAGGCTTTCAGAAGAGGAAGGACGCGCGGATCATGCTTCCAGAAGAGGTGGCGCGCGCATGGATTGTAGAAGAGGCAGGAGAATGCAGTCATTAATGTGCAGAAGGGGAAAGATATTTGTCCAGTCTTTCCTTTTTAGGTGGAGCCTTTGTTTGAATTTTGAATGCTGAACGCAGAAGAGGCAAGTGTGTCTTCATGAGATCTTGCTGCCTAAATAGGAAGATATGACTGCTGCAGTGTGTGCACATCTTTGAACAAGGAAAGAAAGATTTGCGGTTTGAATTTCAAATAATCTTCTGACTGAGCTTTCCTTGTTTGCTTTTGCTTCTGCACTTTCCTCATTTGAAAACTTTCCTTTTCTGAAAACTTTCCTTTTCTGGAAACTTTCCTTTTTCGGCACTTTCCATATATGGCACTTTTTAGCAGTTTTAAGAGCATTTTCTCCAGATTGTCTCTTTACACCTAATATCTGCAAAACATAATTAAAACCACAAAATTAAGCAGAAAAGATGTAAATAAACATCAAGAACATAATGATAAAATGGACTAAAATATGTTCTATCACTAAACAGCAAGGTAACAAAAGAATTAATCATGAAATCGCATAAATATTGATAAATAAAAGATGAACACAATAGTTTCAGATCTCCCAATCCATTAACAAACTAAAACTTCACCTAATCTTCAATTAGAAATTAAGGTTTCAACCACTCATGGCTGAAACTAACATCAAAATAAAGAAAGAAAGCAAAGAAAAGCATTCGGCCTGCTAGGGCAGCTGCGACAAGGCTACTGTATGGTGATGATCCAAAATTCAGTCATACTTTGGCTTTTAGAAGGCTGTCTATTTATAGCTGAATGGAGAACCCTAGGTCAACCCTTGTGTTTTTTTGTGTTTCTTTGTGTTTTGGACTTCTTGGAGGGGCGGAATACTGTTGCTGAGATATTTGATGTGCTGCTAATGTGTCTTGAAGTGTTTGAGATAGGTTCGAACTCTGAAAATTCAAATTTTTTATCTTCCCGCATTTCTGCATAATTCTACAGCAAAACTGTTTGGGCAGTTGTTTGGACAAATAGCCGGGCAAACAGCTAGCCTATGTTGTCTGTTTTCTATTTCTACTTTGTGAAATTTGGTTTAGGCAACTGTTTGGACAAACAGCTGACCAAACAGCAAGTCTGCACTGTTCTTTATCCTTCTCAGTTTCTGCTGTGAAGTTTGTTTGGGCAGTTATTTGGGCAAACAGCTGGACAAACAACAAGACACTTTCGGGTTTTAGTTGTTTTTGTCTTCTGGATCACTTCCGAGATTCAGCTTTAAAGGACTGTTTGCCTAGTTATTTGGGCAAATAGCTCTTGGCACACCAGCTTGTCTTCTTGACTTTTCCTTTGATGAGTTGTAAAACTCACAATTTTTTCCTCATTTAATTCCTTGATTTTACTGTAATTTTGATATAAATATTTAATTTTAATTTGATTTTGATTTTGGACAGGTTTGTGAGCAGAAGTTGAGAAAAGGAAGAAAAATGGCTGAATTAAAGGATTTTTTATACTGGGAGGCTACAATCTTGACCAAACCTGTAACCCGAGGCGATGGAGAGATAAGATAGATTTTGCCACCTAAGCAAGGATAAGATCAGTTTCAAGTGGAGTTAAATTGAATCAAACTCAATCAGATGAGGATAAAGATCATATTAGGATAGAGATAAGATTATGATAGAGATAAGATAGGGATAATAGGTTTTATTTTAAATTTTATTTTTTTGTGCCTATATAAAGGCTCCCAGCATTCAACCTGGAGGATGATATTCTACCTCTCACTCTCATTTCCTCTCTTGTTGCCCCCACCTTCTCCATCTTCTTTTCTTTTTCTTCTTCTTTTACTTAGTTGTTATAATGTTATTATGGCCATGAGTGGCTAAATAATTTATTTTCAGTTGAAGGTTAAATTAATTTGAGGTTTATTCAAGTTGTGAGGTTATGCACTACAACTCTCTTCATCTTATTTCTATTTTCTATTAATTTCTGAATTCGAGGAATACCACCTCCATTGTTGTTTTCTTGAGAATTCAAGGGGCCCATTAAATCTCTTGGGAAGACAACATATTGCTAATTAATCTAATTAAATTCGTAATTGTTTAATTGGGTTAATAATAAGTAGCAATTAATATATTAGTTTATATTAAGAAATTAGTAGATTTGATTTAAATAAAATGCATGTTTTCATTGATCAAGTTTGGGTTCTTCTCTCTTAATGCAGTTGACTAATTAAATCTACACGCGTGTTGAGGTTGTTAGTTAACTAGGAATTAATTTAAGCGCGAAGCGGATTAATTTATTTATAAGGAATAATTGGTGGGATTCATGTGTTTGAACACTATAACCAAACAATAGATAATATGAAATATTTTTTTTCTAACCAATGATCAACTGCAAAATATCTCAATTTGATTACCTTCAGCTGAAAGTTTTTTTTATTATTTGTTTCTTCAATTTCAATTGCATTATTTATTAACTTTCATTTAAGTTTATTTTTTTTTGCTTGCCCAAGGCAAAATCACTTTCATAAAAAAGCTCTATTCTTCTCACTTTTTGTATTAAACTACTCTTCTATTTCAAATTGATCATCTAAATTAAACAGGATTAAGGTCTTTGTGGGATCGATACTCACTTACGCTATTTACAAGTTCTTATCAGTCAAGAAAAGAGAAATAAATTTTAAATTGATGGATTCGGCACCCGTCACCATTCAATTATGTAGCTTCCTTGGCCATTCCTTGAGGGTGGTTTGACCAAGCATCTTTGGCCAAACCATCTTTTGATCACTTTTAGGCCATTTTTCATCAATTCATCATTTTATCCCATTTTTTGCAAAACAAGATCAAAACCAAAAAATTAGATAGAAAATTTGTAATTTAACATTAATAATAACATGAAAAATAGGCCTAAATTTTGTTTGATCAAATATCCCCACACCTAGCTTTTTGTTTGTCCTCAAGCAAATAAACTTAGTCAAACAAGTTTTCTTTACTATTGGATCCTTATTTCCACTTAAGCTCTTACCCTAGACCCCTAGTTTAAAGCATTGCAGTGAAGTGTGTATGCACCAAAGTTACTTCACTCTTTCCTTGTTTCCTTTTACCTACCATGGTTGAGAGTTGCTTTCCTCAAGAGAGAGATTTACTTATACATGCACATATTCTATTTAGTTAGACTTTTATAGCTCTTGGAGTGACTTGCCCTTTATTTGCAATACTTTTCTTTTCTTTTCAGCTTTTTGCGCTTTTATCCTTGGTTGAAAAAGTCACCAACATTTTGATGCGAAGATGCATATTTGTGATACCCACTCCCGGTTACTCAGTTGATCACCTGTTCAAGTGACTACTAGCTCTGTTCATAGTCTTTGACTATTGGAACAGGTTTTTAATTTGTACTTTGTGCTTTTTTGCTTTTGTTGAATTTTTTTTTTCTTTTTCACAATGATTTGGGCAAATCAAACACCAATTGTTAAAATAAGTCATATTTCCTTATTCACACATTTTTCACTTTTTCATTGTTCTCTCTGATGAGTAATGACATACATCTTTCACCATAGCAAGTTCAAATATTCAATTCAAAAAAAAAATTTCCAAAAATGAATACAACTCACTGCAATTAATTCAACTTAGGTTTAAAGAGTTATCACATCAATGCTTTCATGGAAAGAAAGCTCATTCAACCTAGTTTATAGTATTTGAGTAAAGTATACAAAAAACTGTGGCTATATGAACATGTGTGTGTGTGGAGTGAAAGAAAGAATGAAAAAATAAAAAAAATTCACCTATGTGGGTCAATTAAAGATTAAGGCTAAGTGAGAAAAAAAAAGCTAAATGAAAATAAAAAGAAATCAAAAAGAACTTATATGAACATTAAAATTCAGAGATATGCAGCCCTGTAATACCCGGCTAGACTCCGGTATCGGAATTCCTACCGTCCGGTGGAATCTCGGATGTCGGAAGCCTCTAGTAGGGTAGAATCATGTTTTCATAAAATGTTTTAAGGTATTTCATGGTTTTAAGTATAAAAATTTAATGAGTTTTTACATGAAAAGTTTTTGGAGGAAAACCCAGGTTCGGCCGCCGAAAGTCAAGTTCGGCCGCCGAACATGCATGCGTTTTGGAGGCACGTTAGGCCCCCGAAAGCATGAGTGAGGGAAGTCCAGGTTCGGCCGCCGAAAGTCAAGTTCGGCCGCCGAACATGGCATGCATGCGGAGGCACATTCGGCCCCCGAACGTGGCCTGGCCAGCCACCTATAAAAGGGTCCCTTAGGTCCGCACAGGCGAGCTTTTTCTCCCCCGTTGTCGGCCAAGGTGAGCCTCCGCCACCCCTCCCTCGATCTTGAGTGTTTTCCTTAGATCTTCCATGATTTTCACGGGTTTTAACTTCTATTTTGAAGATCTGTGAGTAAAGAGCAAGTTTTGGGTACTTGGAGGTTCAAGGAGCTCAATCTCTCCATCTCCAAGCTAGGATCGCCTTTCCTTTCGTTTCTTCAAGAGGTAAGCTCGGATCCACCCTTGTTATGTGTTTTAAACAAGCATTAAGTTGTTTTATGGGTAGAGATGCATGTTTAGGCTTGTTGATGAGTTTATGGGTTTTGATGTTTTGATGAACAATGTATGCTGATTTTTGTGTGTTTGAAGTGTTGTAGTTGGGGTATTTGATTGTTTGAGACCCCTAGGAACTTGTATGCATGTTGTAGTTGAGCTATATGCATGATTTGAGGTTTTGGGAGGCAAATGTGCATAAAGGAGCCAAGTTTCTGCCCTTTGGCAGAAACCAGGTTCGGCAGCCAAAGGAGCTTTCGGCCGCCGAACATGGCTGGGGAGGCAGGCCTTTCGGCTACCGAAGTTGCCCCCGAAAAGAGACTTTCGTCTCTGTCTGGGACTTTCGGCTGCCGAAGGTGCCGCCGAACATGCATGAGTTTCGCCTCTGTCTGGGAGTTTCGGCCGCCGAAGGTGCCGCCGAACCTGCCTGACTTTCGGCTCTGGAGGGACTTTCGGCCGCCGAAGGTGCCGCCGAAAGTGCCCTGTCCAGCCATTTCTTGCATGTTTTTTTGTGGTTGTTTTATGATGTTTTAGGGGGTTTTTGGGGAGTATATTAGAGTTATGTTCATGTATGTTTGGTCCCTCATTGGTGTCCACCTGTGTAGGTTCGGACCCGAGGAACCGATGACCCTAGCAGTGAGCCAGCTGCTACAGAGTTTGTCAGAGCTAGCCAGAGGTGAGTGGAATAAACCTTAAGTTTTAAAATAAATGAAATATGAATTCTGAGCATGATCCATGCATCATGAATGCCATGAGATATAGTAGGTTGTTTGCATTAGTATTCACGAATATGTTGCATTGCATTTATAATGTTGATGTGGATTGGTTATTGGATGATCCTTTAGTCCTCATATGGCATGATGATGTTACGGCATGATATGGTATGGAAGTCCAGGTTGTACCCATTCTACGTCCCTGGCACGATGTAAGAGAAAGTCCAGGTTGTACCCATTCTACGTCCCTGGCACATTGGTATGTTATGATATGTTATGATAAGGGAAAGACCGGTTGTACCCATTCTACGTCCCGGCACAGTTGGACTATGTAGAGGACTATTGGTGACAATACCATCCGAGATGTGATTAGTTGTGATGTGTTGCATTACATAATGGCATGAAATTTTAATGTATGATTTCACTATTCTGCTCACTGGGCTTTGTAGCTCACCCCTCTCCCCTAACCCCAGGTGTGCAGGTACAGGGTAGACCAGGAGGTTAGCCAGAGTTTTGAAGTATGTGTATGTAATAGCTAGATTGTGGACATGACAATTGTACTATGATGTAATGTAAGAGATTGCAGTATGTTATGTAATGAGGTATATAGAGGTTATAGATGTGCTTGACCCTATGAGTATTGAAATCCCTTGTTGATGCATGATCTTAGATATTTGATGATACAGATGTAAGCCAACTCATCTCATGTTATAGTGCTCATTGGGGCATTGTTGAGATCCCACAGAGGGGTCATGATTATGGTTATGTAATGTATGTTCAGGTTGAGTTAGATGTATGAAAGAAAAGTTTAATTTTTTTATGCATGTTGTTGGTCATGTATGGGATTATACAGGTTTCCAGGATGTATGTTTGGCTTGCTACGGGTCCCGGCGGCCTTAAGTCGACCCGGATCCTAGCGCCGGTAGCGGTCCGATTTTCGGGTCGTTACAGAATGGTATCAGAGCCCTAGGTTCATAGGATCGGACCTAGAGTGTCGGGCTCATAGATGTTCTAGAAGGTCAAGCACAATAGGAAGGTCATGTCCACTAGGATAGGATGTGGAGTCCTGTCTTGTTGATGATGTGAATTGCCATGACTTTGTGCATGTGCATTAATGATATGCTATGCTATGTGATGAGGGTTCATGTGTGGCCACATGAACCATATGATGCTAATGTTTGTATGATGTGTACTGTTTTCAGAAAACAGGATGAGAGGAACTCGTCGATCTGCACGATTGACTGGAGTGCCACCTGAGGATGAGGGCACGAGCGCCCGTCCTCCTACATTGCCTAGGGCAATGTCTTGTAGAGCCAACAGAGAGAGAGTGTCAAGGGACCCTAGAAGGTCTTTTGATGCTAGCAGAAGGGGGACAGATAGAGGAGGAAGTTCTTCAGATGTGAGGGAGGTTACAGAAGAGGATCAGAGGAGGGATGGGAACTTGGATGTGAGCATGGAGGAAGAAGGGACAGGGGAGTCTCAGGGAGGCGTTCAGGCCTCGGGGTATGGTTTTCCACCCCATTATCCACCTTTCCCACAGGGTTCAGGGTATCCGATGGGAGGTATATCGGATTATTCCAGCTTTAACCCCTACCCTACCTACATGCCTTATCCACCTTTCTATCCACCCTATACACAGTACCCAGCTTATCCACCCTCACCCTTCTATCCAAACCCGGCAAACCCCACCTCGGGGAATGCTGCACCTCCACCTCCACCACCTACAGAACCAACAGCCCCAGTTACTCAACCTCCTAGACCTAGCTCAACAGATGGGAGCAAGGTAAAGATGACAGATTACCTCAAGCTGGATGCTCCCAAATACAAGTCAGGGGATGACCCCTTTGAGTATCTGAGAGTAGTGAAGACAATAACTGATGAGCTAGGGGCAAGTGACAGCAGGGCCATTCAGATGGCAGGGTTCACTTTAAAGTGCAAGAAGGCACGGGAATGGTTCAAGTGTTATGTGGACCCGAGACTAGACGGTATGACATGGGAGGAATTTGCGAATGAGTTCGCTGGATGGGCTTTTCCAGACAGTTCTAGAGAACTGAAGATGATTGAGTTTGAGCAACTGAGGCAGTCAGAGCACATGGGTGTAGAGGAGTTCACGGATAAATTCTTGGAGCTATTGCCTTTTTCAGGGCAAGCTCTAGATTCAGATACGAAGAAAGCCAAGAAATATGTTATGAAGCTGCATTCCAGGTACTCCTCGTTGGTTCAGTCAGCTGAGAGAGAAAGTTTCCACACTGTGGTAGATATGGCTCGAAGAATGGAGGCAAGTGCTATAGTTGAGGGGTCAGTGAAGCAGTCAGTGACCCAGTCTTCAGGGGTTAAGACCCCAGGCAGAGGAGGACCAGGTTTCTCTTCTCAGAGCTCAGGTAAGAAGAGGTGGGATAACACCACCAGGAAGCCGAAGAAGAATAAGTTTTGGAACAAGTTGAAATCCGGTCTGGGATTTGGCGGTGGCTCGAGCTCAGGCTCAGATGGTACAGAATGCCAGAGATGTGGAAGACCGCACAGGGGAGTGTGTCGAGCTGGGACTAACACATGTTTCAGATGTGGACAGGAGGGACACATAGCTCGGGAGTGTCCTAGAGCGCCTTTTATGGGCCAGCCCCAGCAGACAGCTTCTGGTAGTGTGGCACAGCCAGCAGTTCCAGCCACAACTCAGGGCAGTGGCAGAGGTAGAGGGAGAGGGGCAGCCTCTTCTTCTGGTTCCCGAGGTGAAGGTCCATCAGCTCCAGCCAGGATCTTCACCATGACTCAGCAGGAGGCTAACACATCCAACACCGTGGTGTCAGGTAATCTTGTCATTGGGTGTTCTGATGTGTATGCATTAATGGACCCGGGTGCATCTCATTCATTTATTGCTCCGAGAGCCGTTGAGAGGTTGGGTCTGATAGTCTCTGGGTTAGAGTGTCCCCTATGGGTCAATGGACCCAAGTGTGACCCGTCAGTGGCAGTGTCAGTCTGCCAGTACAGTCCAGTTTTTGTTGAGGGAAGATGCCTCTCCGCCGACCTTGTGGTTCTAGATTTGACAGACTTTGACGTCATTCTAGGGATGGATTGGCTATCTATCCATGGTGCTACCTTGGACTGCAGGGACAAGGTAGTCAGGTTCAGAGATCAGAACGGGTCAGAGGTCGTCTTCAGAGGAGACAAGAGGGGCACACCTAGAGGTCTGATATCAGCTCTTCAGGCTCGTAGGTTGCTTAGGAAGGGATGTCAGGGGTACTTAGCTCATGTGAGAGAGCTAGACAGTCAGGTCAGGGAGCCGGCCTCGGTGCCAGTTGTCAGAGAGTTTCAGGATGTTTTTCCGGATGAACTTCCAAGTTTACCACCTGCTAGGGAGATAGAGTTCGAGATAGAGTTGATCCCTGAAACTAGACCGATCTCTATCCCTCCCTACAGGATGGCTCCAGCAGAGTTGAAGGAGTTGAAAGAACAGCTGCAAGAGTTGGTAGAAAAGGGCTTCATCCGACCGAGCACTTCACCTTGGGGTGCACCAGTTTTATTCGTAAGAAAGAAGGATGGATCCCTTAGACTTTGTATCGACTACAGACAGTTGAACAAAGTCACTACCAAGAATAAGTACCCATTGCCAAGGATCGATGATCTATTCGACCAGCTAGTCGGAGCAGGTTGTTTCTCCAAAATAGATCTGAGATCGGGGTACCATCAGTTAAGGATAAGGGAGGAGGATGTGCCGAAGACAGCCTTCAGGACCAGATATGGGCATTTTGAGTTCCTTGTAATGCCGTTCGGGTTAACCAACGCCCCTGCAGCATTCATGGATCTCATGAACAGGGTGTTTAGCCAATACCTGGATCACTTCGTTATTGTCTTCATAGATGATATCTTAGTGTATTCCAGGAATGCAGAGGAGCATGCCCATCATCTGCGGTTGGTCTTGCAGACTTTGAGGGAACATGGCTTGTATGCCAAGTTCTCTAAATGTGAGTTCTGGCTGAGGAGCATTTCGTTCTTGGGGCATGTAGTGTCAGAGAATGGGATTGAGGTGGACCCCAAGAAGACAGAAACTGTGGCTAACTGGCCTAGACCCACTTCAGTGACAGAGATTAGAAGTTTCTTGGGTTTGGCAGGTTACTACAGGAGGTTCGTTCAGGACTTCTCTAAGATTGCAGCTCCTCTGACCAGACTAACCAGGAAGAATCAGAAGTTTATGTGGACCGACCAGTGCGAAGAGAGTTTTGAAGAGCTTAAGAAGAGGTTGACTTCAGCACCAGTTTTAGCTCTGCCATCTAGTGATGAGGACTTTACAGTCTTTTGTGATGCGTCCCGTGTGGGACTGGGTTGTGTACTGATGCAGAATGAGAAGGTGATTGCTTATGCTTCTAGGCAGCTGAAGAAGCATGAGTTGAATTACCCCACACATGACCTTGAGATGGCAGCAGTAATCTTTGCACTCAAGATGTGGAGGCATTACCTCTATGGGGTGAAATGTGAGATCTACACAGATCATAAAAGCCTGCAGTACATCTTGAGTCAAAGAGATTTGAACTTGAGGCAGAGGAGATGGGTGGAGCTACTGAGTGACTATGATTGCAAGATTCAGTATCATCTGGGTAAGGCGAATGTCGTGGCAGACGCCCTAAGCCGGAAGTCACTAGGCAGTCTATCCCACATCACGGCAGAGAGGAGACCAGTGGTGAAGGAGTTCTACAAGCTTATTGAGGAAGGTCTACAGTTGGAGTTGTCTGGTACAGGTGCCTTGGTGGCCCAGTTGAGAGTAGCACCCGTGTTTCTGGAGCAGGTGGCTCAGAAACAGCATGAGGACCCGGAGTTAGTAAAGATTGCCAGGACTGTTCAGTCAGGCAACGACAGTGAATTCAGATTTGACAGCAAGGGGATCCTCCGCTATGGGAGCAGACTATGTGTACCAGATGACATTGGGCTAAAAGGAGACATTATGAGGGAGGCTCATAATGCAAGATACAACATTCACCCCGGAGCCACCAAGATGTATCAAGATTTGAAGAAGGTTTATTGGTGGCCAGCTATGAAGAAAGAAGTGGCACAGTTTGTGTCAGCCTGCGAAGTGTGTCAGAGGGTGAAGCTGGAACATCAGAAGCCGGCTGGAATGCTTAACCCGCTACCTATTCCAGAATGGAAATGGGAAAATATAGCTATGGACTTCGTAGTGGGGTTACCGGCGGCGTCCAATAGAGTGGACTCCATATGGGTGATTGTGGACAGACTCACCAAATCTGCTCACTTCATTCCTGTCAGGAGTGGCTACTCTGTGGACAAGTTGGCGCAGGTGTATATGGATGAGATTGTCAGGCTGCATGGGGTTCCTGTTTCGATAGTGTCAGATAGAGGGCCCCAGTTCACCTCCAGGTTTTGGCGGAGTCTGCAGAATGCCATGGGTACTAGGCTGGATTTCAGTACTGCCTTCCACCCCCAGACTGACGGACAGTCAGAAAGGACCATCCAGACTATCGAGGATATGCTCAGAATGTGTGTGCTGGACTTTGGCGGTTCTTGGAGGCAGCATCTACCTTTGGTGGAGTTTGCCTACAATAACAACCATCATGCTAGCATCGGGATGGCTCCATATGAAGCTTTGTACGGAAGGAAGTGCAGATCACCTGTTTGCTGGGAGGAAGTTGGAGAAAAGGCCTTGGCAGGGCCTGAGCTAGTAGAGATCACCAGCAGGGTGGTACCCATAATCAGAGAGAGAATCAAGACTGCTGCCAGCAGACAGAAGAGTTATGCAGACGTCCGCAGAAGACAGTTAGAGTTTCAGGAGGGGGATCTGGTATTGCTTAAGGTGTCTCCAATGAAAGGAGTGGTTCGCTTTGGGAAGAAAGGTAAACTAGCCCCACGATACATCGGACCCTTTGAAATCTTGCAAAAGATTGGGAATGTGTCGTACAAGCTGGATTTACCTGCTTCAATGGAAAGAATCCATCCGGTTTTCCATGTTTCAATGTTGAGGAAGTTTGTGTCAGATCCGAGCAAGGTTCTTAGTGAGCCTGATGTGGAGATCCAAGAGGATCTCACCTATGTTGAGCAGCCAGTGCGGATCATAGACACCCAGATCAGAAAGTTAAGAAACAAGGAAATCCCGATGGTGAAAGTCCTGTGGAACCACCACAATTTGGAGGAATGCACTTGGGAGACACGGGAGTCTATGCTCCAGCAGTACCCTCATCTCTTTTAAGGTTAGATCTCTTCGTGTTTATGTGCTATGTATGTATGTTATGTTTTATGCCATGCTATGTGTGCTAGTTGAGGTACATTCGGGGACGAATGTTCTTAAGGGGGGGAGAATGTAATACCCGGCTAGACTCCGATATCGGAATTCCTACCGTCCGGTGGAATCTCGGATGTCGGAAGCCTCTAGTAGGGTAGAATCATGTTTTCATAAAATGTTTTAAGGTATTTCATAGTTTTAAGTATAAAAATTTAATGAGTTTTTACATGAAAAGTCTTTGGAGGAAAACCCAGGTTCGGCCGCCGAAAGTCAAGTTCGGCCGCCGAACATGCATGCGTTTTGGAGGCACGTTAGGCCCCCGAAAGCATGAGTGAGGGAAGTCCAGGTTCGGCCACCGAAAGTCAAGTTCGGCCGCCGAACATGGCATGCATGCGGAGGCACATTCGGCCCCCGAACGTGGCCTGGCCAGCCACCTATAAAAGGATCCCTTAGGTCCGCACGGGCGAGCTTTTTCTCCCCCGTTGTCGGCCAAGGTGAGCCTCCGCCACCCCTCCCTCGATCTTGAGTGTTTTCCTTAGATCTTCCATGATTTTCACGGGTTTTAACTTCTGTTTTGAAGATCTGTGAGTAAAGAGCAAGTTTTGGGTACTTGGAGGTTCAAGGAGCTCAATCTCTCCATCTCCAAGCTAGGATCGCCTTTCCTCTCGTTTCTTCAAGAGGTAAGCTCGGATCCACCCTTGTTATGTGTTTTAAACAAGCATTAAGTTGTTTTATGGGTAGAGATGCATGTTTAGGCTTGTTGATGAGTTTATGGGTTTTGATGTTTTGATGAACAATGTATGCTGATTTTTGTGTGTTTGAAGTGTTGTAGTTGGGGTATTTGATTGTTTGAGACCCCTAGGAACTTGTATGCATGTTGTAGTTGAGCTATATGCATGATTTGAGGTTTTGGGAGGCAAATGTGCATAAAGGAGCCAAGTTTCTGCCCTTTGGCAGAAACCAGGTTCGGCAGCCGAAGGAGCTTTCGGCCGCCGAACATGGCTGGGGAGGCAGGCCTTTCGGCTGCCGAAGTTGCCCCCGAAAAGAGACTTTCGTCTCTGTCTGGGACTTTCGACCGCCGAAGGTGCCGCCGAACATGCATGAGTTTCGCCTCTGTCTGGGAGTTTCGGCCGCCGAAGGTGCCGCCGAACCTGCCTGACTTTCGGCTCTGGAGGGACTTTCGGCCGCCGAAAGTGCCCTGTCCAGCCATTTCTTGCATGTTTTTATGTGGTTGTTTTATGATGTTTTAGGGGGTTTTTGTGGAGTATATTAGAGTTATGTTCATGTATGTTTGGTCCCTCATTGGTGTCCACCTGTGTAGGTTCGGACCCGAGGAACCGATGACCCTAGCAGTGAGCCAGCTGCTACAGAGTTTGTCAGAGCTAGCCAGAGGTGAGTGGAATAAACCTTAAGTTTTAAAATAAATGAAATATGAATTCTGAGCATGATCCATGCATCATGAATGCCATGAGATATAGTAGGTTGTTTGCATTAGTATTCACGAATATGTTGCATTGCATTTATAATGTTGATGTGGATTGGTTATTGGATGATCCTTTAGTCCTCATATGGCATGATGATGTTACGGCATGATATGGTATGGAAGTCCAGGTTGTACCCATTCTACGTCCCTGGCACGATGTAAGAGAAAGTCCAGGTTGTACCCATTCTACGTCCCTGGCACATTGGTATGTTATGATATGTTATGATAAGGGAAAGACCGGTTGTACCCATTCTACGTCCCGGCACAGTTGGACTATGTAGAGGACTATTGGTGACAATACCATCCGAGATGTGATTAGTTGTGATGTGTTGCATTACATAATGGCATGAAATTTTAATGTATGATTTCACTATTCTGCTCACTGGGCTTTGTAGCTCACCCCTCTCCCCTAACCCCAGGTGTGCAGGTACAGGGTAGACCAGGAGGTTAGCCAGAGTTTTGAAGTATGTGTATGTAATAGCTAGATTGTGGACATAACAATTGTACTATGATGTAATGTAAGAGATTGCAGTATGTTATGTAATGAGGTATATAGAGGTTATAGATGTGCTTGACCCTATGAGTATTGAAATCCCTTGTTGATGCATGATCTTAGATATTTGATGATACAGATGTAAGCCAACTCATCTCATGTTATAGTGCTCATTGGGGCATTGTTGAGATCCCACAGAGGGGTCATGATTATGGTTATGTAATGTATATTCAGGTTGAGTTGGATGTATGAAAGAAAAGTTTAATTTTTTATGCATGTTGTTGGTCATGTATGGGATTATACAGGTTTCCAGGATGTATGTTTGGCTTGCTACGGGTCCCGGCGGCCTTAAGTCGACCCGGATCCTAGCGCCGGTAGCGGTCCGATTTTCGGGTCGTTACAAGCCCCAAATCTATTCTATGCATTGTCCTCAATGCAATGTAATTATAAAAAGTAAAAGAGAAAATTGGCTTCCCCGGTGTGGCTGTTTGACCAGCTGTTCGGGCAAACAGTTGGCCAAACTAGGTGTCTCTGTGTTCAGCTGGCAGCAGGTGCTGCACCAGCAACTGCAGCATGTTCTCCATATGTGCCATTCTGGCTTCAATTCTGTCGAGACGAGCTGCTGCAATCTACTCAGCTGCTGCTAGTTGTTGTGTTGCTTGCTGGTCCGTTTCCC
Organism: Manihot esculenta; assembly: GCF_001659605.2. Taxonomy (NCBI): domain Eukaryota; kingdom Viridiplantae; phylum Streptophyta; class Magnoliopsida; order Malpighiales; family Euphorbiaceae; genus Manihot; species Manihot esculenta. The sequence continues at coordinate 22,332,673 of NC_035169.2, read as the reverse complement.
TTGTAGTTGTATTTCGTCCAAACACTCTTTTATGTCTAGGGACAACAGGACCTGCAAGAGAAATACAGAATATGCTGCCCACCTTACGCAGCAACCCCATGTCATCCAAAGCTCTCAAATCAAGAGGGTTGGCTCACAAGTTGGGCTCATGTCAGTATGTTCAGGCTGCAAAACATTTAAATTTACAATAAGTAGAGTTATAACATGACCAATGACTAGTGGACGATGATGTATAAGGGTGCTAGACATCTTTGAGGCAATCCAGTACCCCAAATTCAGCCTATGTTGATGCACAATACTCCAAAGGATATGTAATTCTGCTTTGGGTAGTATGCTGACTACATCTTTCCTCCTAGACAGTGTATAAGCAAGAAATCTATGGAGGTATTTTAAACATGGGTTGCTTAAATACAAGTATTTTAATTTGGAAAAATATACTTCAAAAGGGTTGCTGCATAATTCAAGATATGCAGCATCAGCATCAAATTCTCTGTGATAGTCACAGACTGAGTCCTAGCTGTTAAAACCTAATGCTGCATTGAATTCATTCATGGACAATCAAAATCGTTGTCCCAGCAGCCTAAAAGAGATGATGTTATGTGTGTTCAGTGTGTGCATTTTAGGTTTATCAAAGAAGAAGGTGCAGTGGAACTCCTGTGTGAGTTCTGCAAATGTAGGCATTTTGAGGTCAAAGAAGGAGGTCCAGCCAATGCCATTTATGAGAGCATTGACCTCTGCCCGTATGCCCAGAATTGAAAGAGTTTCAGAGTGGATGAATTTACCTGGATTGATAGGCAGTTTGGAAATGGATTCAAACCTGGTCTGTTCCAAATGCTTGTTGAAAACCAAGGCCATAAATTAAAAATATAATAAATTATGAAAGTAAAAAAATATGGACTTAATTGAAAATATATATAAATTTTGGATTATATTATAAATTTAAAAAAAAAATGGCGTTGCTAATATGGCGTGACACTGTAGCACAGCACCAAAATTCCGTTGGATTTTGGTGCTGCGTTGGAGGTCATTTTCTAAACTAAAATGAGATTTAATGCAACATTGAAGATGATCTTATGAAAGAAGCAAATAGAAAAGGAAGAAAGATATATATATATTGAAAAAATCTGGATTTCAAGGAAGAAAGAAAGCAAAAGAAGAAAATCTGCTGAGAAGAAGGAAAAATTTTTCAAGGAAGGAAGAAAGAAGAATTAGAGAAGAAAAAGGAAGGACTAATTATATATATATATATATATATATATATATATATATATATATATATATATATATATATATTAATTAATTAAAGATAATTTAATCATTTTGTTGAATATTAATGGATTAATTAATTATATTATTTTTAAATATTATATTAAATTATTACATAAAATTTAGTGAGAAATAAATTTATAAATTTTGGTCAAACCTCAAAGATATCCCTATAAATTTAGATAGTAATGCTGATGACAAAAACAATTGACAAATATGAACTAGCTGACAGTGATCATGCCCCAATTTCCTTCAGCTGGCGGATTTTGAGCATAAAATATTCCTTGAAACTACACAATACAAATTGCTCTGCGTTATGTAAAATAGTGCAACTTTGCAACCAACTTAATCAAGTCGGAACTATTTGCAGGTATCCTATCAAACACTTGAGCCTAAAAGAAATCAATAAACAGCTAAGAGTTTTCATTTCTTCCAGCTTAAAATAATTCGAAAACTGTCCAATAAATCCTCCACATTGGGGAATCTTCCATACCATTACAAAGATAAAATTCCGACAAATTACAACAAAAATTCCCATTTACAATGGAACCAATGGTGTCTTATGTCCACTGGCTTCTGCTCTCAAAGCACGAACGAAAGAACAATTCGGCTATCTTCCAACTCTATTCATTTAGTCGCCAAACAAATCATCATCATTGTCATCGTTTTGCAAGTTTGAGACTTTCTCTAGTTTTCCGCTCGGAGCAGCAACAGCCTTTTGTTTGGCATCCTCGGTTGGAGAATCCAGTTTGTCGCTGCTAGTAGCTGAAGGATATGCCCAGGAAGAACCCAATTTTCCAGAAAATGCTTCTCCATAAAGGTCATCGTGCACACCACTTTTAGGAACAGTCTTCACCTTGTTCAAGACTTCTTGCAATTTATTAGTAACACCTGTTTGGGAAGCATTCTTTTCCTTCGCTGGCAATTGGTCCTTACCTTTCGGTATTACCGTGCTCTGTACAAGGGATTCATATTTCCCAACAAGACTTCCTTCTTTTACACCTATTGGACCAGGCTCTGTTTCTACGTCTGCACCATCAGAAATCCCAACAACTTCAACTAGTTCTCCCCCAACTTGATCTCTGAAAGCTACTCTTGTTTTTTTCATTCTCTTTGAGGCTCTGCCAGACTGCTGGCTGTCATCTCTACCAGTTAATGAGCTAGCAGATTTGCTAGATTTAGGTAGTAGATCAGGACTGCAAAGACCATATCGATTTAAAAGAGTATTATAAGCAACAACAGCTTCTTCATCAGATGGATCAGGGGGTGGAGGCAGATTAATCTCTGAAGGTGGTGGAGGACGTGGAAAAAGAGCAGCATCATTCTTTCTCAAGATATAGGTTCGTGTTGACGCAGCAAAACGCAAAGATTGGCCCACTTCAAGCTCGACAGGGGTATCTTTCGTCAATCGCTCATTTGCCACAAACGTACCATGTGCAGATCCCAAATCAATTACAAATATGCTGCAGAAGTTTAAAGCAACTAATGAATTACAAAGGACCTTTTAAATTGTGAAAGCTAAATTATATATAAGCAATAAGACGACTCTTCTCAAAGTCTTGACTAGTGGAAATTTAAGGGACAATGTCATCACTAAATAGGGGTGGATAAGTTAACTTGGGAAGATTTTACATAGCCTAGTCTATTGTTGATACCAACTGTTCAATTGATAATCATTTCCTTTTCCAACTATAACTTAGTGCTTGTTTGACATTGTGGTAACCAGTTTTCAGAAATATATATACATATATACATGCTGTGAAAAGACACAGTTTGAAAAAAGTTGTTTTGTTTATTTCAGTATTCTTTGACTAAAAACTTATCAAATTTAATTTCAAATTATCTTTTAATACTCTATAACTAATACATTTTAAAAAGTGCTTGTCTCAATGGTAGTTTCAACAACAATGCCAAACAAAACCTTAATAATCATGATGCTTAAAAAAAGCATCAACCCTAAATTTCAAAAATTGGTGTACGCATCTTATTTATGTTATACTGTTAATAGTTAATTATGCTTACATAATTTGTAAAACAGTAACCAAGATACTTTCCGAAATAAAATCACAGAATTGTATAGCATAGATCAAATTATAAGGCCAAGTAAAAGCAACATATGAAAGCTGAGGAATAATCTAACCTTCCATTTTTGTGAGGAATAACAGCAGCATGTTGACGTGAAACAGATTGATGATCAAGTACAAAATCACATGTATGGGATTGCCTCCCAAATATGTGCCTCCGTCTATCCAGATTAATCCGATCAAGAACCTCTCCATCCTTCAAAACCTCAAGATAATAAACTCCAGCTCGAGGCTCAATTGCCCAATCTGGTGGCTGCCAAGTTGACTGCCCCCCTCCAACCTGGGTCAACTGCTGAGTCTGCCCAACCAATGGCCCTGCCTCAAGCCCCGCTGGTTTTTGAGGAACATGGGGTTGGTACTGGTATTGGGCTTGTGTTGGAGACTGCAAATATTGAACTGAGGGATGGATAACTGGTTTAGGAGCAGGTTGGGTGGTGGTTTTGGGAGCCGAATTGACAGTGACTGAGAAAGGGTCCGAAGATTGAGCCTTTTTAAATCGTTCAAGACCTGCTCTACCATACATTCTTTGTTCCTTGTTATCAAGTAAGGCTCCTTAAAATGAATACATAGACAGAAGTACAATAGTGTAGCATTAGAATCAAACAAGGAACGTAACCAGATGTTCGATTTGCATAGTTTCAAGTGGGTACAATCAACAAGCTCAGGCAATGCTTCACCCTCATATCCAAACCCTAACTACAAATACAAAAGCGAGCAACCTTAGCTCAACTAGCAAATAAGAAAATTTTCCATACTAAAACAGTAACATTGAACTCAAAAGGTCCTCTAATCAATCGAAAGATCCAGGTTTTACACATATTTATCAAAACCAAATCCAACCCAAAAAATAAGAAGCAGCATCCGTTATGAATCCGAAAGAAGTAAAACCCAGTTTTCCATTCCAAGAAAGATGATTGATTCTATCCTCTGCTTGAGCAAAAGTCTAAGAGAAGATTAAAGCGAAAAGGATGATTCATCGAAAGAGTTAGAGAAAGAAATATTATTACAATGAAATTAAAAATAAATATATTAAAAAAATAGCAAAATAGCACGAATCGGATTGCAAACAGAAGAAAAAACAGTTGGTTCAAGACAAACGAGGTTACCAGAGGGATTTTCTCTAATCATTCAGAACGAGCCTTCGTTTCGCTTGGAAGGGTACACCACGCAAGGCAAGAAACACAAAGGCCGAGCAGAAAAGCTGCCTGCGTCTCTTACGAGACGATTGCAGGTTTTTCCATGTGACAAAATTCTCCCCAATTTTTCCCCTAATGCCATCTACATCCTTTCTTTGAAATGCCAATTTTATCCTCACAAGTCACACCCTATGCTCATCACCTAAATAAAAATTATAACATCTTTCATGCTAGATGTATAAAAATTATAATAATTAAATATAAATTAATTATATTATTAATAATTTATTAAAAAAATAAATATTATTTACACATATTATTATTTATATTTTAAATTTTATACTCTAAATTTTTATAAATCAACAAAATTAGACAAGTAAAATCTTATTATTTTATAGAAATTAAACTTTAATCGGTAAATTTCGATTATAGGTAGTGATGTTGGTGAAACCAAATTAATGATGCGGCCGAAATGGAGCTGTATTATAATTGACTAATCCTGCAAACAAAGAAAGTGACGTAATAGGTGTCCACGACAGCGATTCCGATACTCAAGTCAATAAATTGGAAAAAATAGAAAAATGAAGAACTTGAGAATATTTGTGCTAGAGAATTGCATATCTTTGTCTCTGTAATACTTAGATTTTATACTGTAAAGAGGTGGGATTGATTATAATATTTTCTAAAAATCCGACAATGATGTGACTGGCTCATTTAATAAGGGACCCTGTCGGCTAATCGGTCTGTGACCTCGCGATTATAGGCGTAATAGAACTTTGCTGTGGATTGTAGCTGTTAATGATAACTTTCTTATAGAGTCTCGCCATATAGTTGAGAGGGCAAATATTGAATCGACCTGAGGTCGGCCTGACGCGCCTGGGTTTTCTTTTCTACGGGTGGGACCGCATATTAGTTTATAATATCCTTACCATATGGCAATGTCTTATGATGACAGCTCGCTGTCTACTTTGGGCAATTCTTATGTAGCATCAGAGGCCCCGCTACTGGTCTTCGATTCTTTAAATTCGAAGATGACAGTTGTCTTCCTGATCTGGAGCATGTGGCTTGTTTGTTCAAACTAAGCATACGATGTCATTGCTTTCTTCTTACTTGCCCTGCCGACCAGTAAGGTCCAAGATCTTATCTGGCAAAAATCGATCCGAGTGATGTATTAATGCCTAGATGGGTTTACGGGTGTGTAACATCCTCAAACCCATAGTTAGAATAGTGATATCACTAGATATGAGTTAGGCTATTTCACTATTAAAGCAAGTGGCATTAGAAAAGGTGCTAACTTACCCCGAGCTACTTAGGGGAAGTACTATAAAGAAACGAAAATATTCAGAAATGAAGTAAATAGTGTAATTAGTGAGTCGAAAATGAGTCACTTTCGAGAGGTGCATAGGGTTTTCCGATGTGCTCGCTTGAGGTGCTTGTCAAAATCTAACGTGTTTACCTAAGTGAAATGGATTTCTAAAGGCTAAAAGCATAATTTAGTAGGTCCATCTATGAATATTGAAGGTTTAAACACTAAATTAGAATATGGGGAAAAGTTTAGTAGGTTAAAGTGTGAATATGGAAAGTTTAAAAGTAAATTTTAAGTTTGGTCCTCCATTTTCTTCACCTTTTCACTTAAACCTTCCATGTGTCACCTAGCTATATATGAAACACATGACTAAGCATAAAAGAAAAAGGTTGTCTCCTTTCTCCTTATGATGGCCAAACCTACACCAAAAAGAAAAGAAAAATTATTGTCTTCTTTTCTTCCATTTCCACCATATCACTCCATGAAGAAAAAATATCCATTCAAGCAAATCCTTTTTCTAAATTAAATAACCAGCAAAAAAACCATAAAAAAGTAGGAAAGAATGAGAGAAGTTTAGGTGCTTAAGTGATAAGTGATAGAAATTGAAAATTAGGTTAGGCAAATATGTTCTTTCATGTTTTTAATTAATTTTATATTGTTAAATGAATTAAAACTCTTATTTTTCTTATTCTTTGTAAATAAAAATTCAAAAGGAGGAAAGTTCATCAAAGGAGAAAGGTAAGGAAAAATAATAACTAAGGTGTACCTAAAGTTTTCAAAAAGAATTATGCAAAAAGTTTGGTGTTTGTATGATTTTCCTGTTTTCCCTTGACTTTCTCATGAATATGTGAAATTAGAGATTGATTTTTGCTTGTCGAAAATGTTCCTTTGATTGTATAAATATGAAATATGAATGTTGAAATGACATTTAAAAGACTTAAAGTAAAAAAATTTATCATAGGAATTAAAAGTGCAAACATTGATAAATTTTAATAAGGCAGTATATGTTAGAAGTTTCATAACTTGTCGTGTACTTATTGCAATTAGACCTAAAATATACCAAATAAAAGTTGAGATAAAGAGCTAAAACTTTTATGAGTTGACCAAATTCTGAATTTATAGGTAAGATATTATAGATTACAAGTGAACCTAAACTAGTTATAGTGATAGAACATCCGTAACAGACTGTATTGATTATACCATAAATATGCTTATTTTACATGCTTGTATTTATTTACTTAATTATCTATATGCTTATTTTATTTTATTATTTATTTGCAATCACCCATTGAGTATTAGCTTAGTGTGTTGGTTTTTACCTCATGCAAGTTGTAGATAAAGTAAATACTGCGGAGGTCGTTAGCGATCTACATCAAACGTCAAGACCATTATCATTGTTTTGAGTCTCCGAGTCATAGTACAATTATATTTTGACATGTGCATATTAAATTGAGTGGGTTATGAAGGTTATATAAGTTAAAATAATGTAATCATGTATGGATAAAGAAAAAAAGCTAAGCACTTGCATGTGATGATATTCATAGAAAAATAAGGGATGATGTTGTTATGAAATGTGTGCTAAATTAAAGAATAGTAAAATATCAAATAACACTTGATAGTATAATTATAAATATATTTTTCATATATACTACAGGTTGAAATACTGATAAAACAGATGAAATTTTATCAAAATTTTGGTTTAAAATCTCACATTTACTTTACTCAGATTATGAAATTTACATAAACTACCTAATAACTTGATACTTACAAATAAAGGAAATGGTTTAGTTTTGAAATATCTAAGAAAGTATAGTTTATGACAATCCTTACTCTGTCTACACTTTGACAAGGTAAAGGGTGTTACAATTAGAGATATCAGAGCAAAGATTTAGGTGATTCTAGGTCATAATATGTAAGTGTATATGTATAGTATATGTACATGCCAAAATGGGTTACAACTATGATATGGTTTTGATGCAGATCTCGTCTTTGTATCTTTATGTCTGTTAAAAGATGTCATATAAGTCACAAAGAGCTGTAGATGAAGAGATAGAGAGTTATGCTCCCTTTTAGCTGCACCTGCTATTGCTCCTCCACTTGTTACTGCTGGCAAACCAAGGCAGGATCCACTATTTCAGTAAATAAATGAGTTGCTTAGGAGGGTTACACAAAATGTGTTAAAGGTACCACCACCAACTGTAGCAATCTAAGTCCCCCCCCCACTTGTTGTAGCCCAGGCACAATCAAGGCCCCTAATATAAAAACGCAGGAAGTATGGTGCTATAAAGTTTAGAGGTAAAAAGGAAGATGATCCTTCAACTGTAAAATTATGGTTAGAAAGTATAGAAAGGGTTTTACAGGAACTATAGTATTCACTAGAAAAGAGTTTAATGTGTGCAATATTGTTAGTGTATTTGCCCTAGACCATTATCTTGGACCTTTTTGTATGTCATTTTGGTTATTAATAATAGAGATTTTATTATCATTATTATTTGTTTGCATGTTACATAATAATGATTAACATCCCTAGTTACTTATTATTATGGTGATAATAATAAAATATGACTAATATGATTATTGATTGATAATCATGAGATGATTATATATATGTTGATATAATTTAATAATCATAGATACTTGTTAAAGAATAAAGTATTGGATGGATCTGCATTGAGATCACTACATGAGTTATTGTCATAAGTGAATTTCAAAGCAGTTATGTCTTAATCCTTTGACTTGATATTGTCATAGTTTCCAACATAAGGATTATTATGTTTGACATAACCAAATATTGTCTTTAATCGGGTAATCATAAATGTTATGATTGAACATAATAGAAATTATGTAGAGGATATTGAACATTTAAGATAGAATTTATTCCTCTCTTTGAGAGAGATATCTTCTAGACCTCTCGATAAGTGAGACTGAGAAATGCATGGCCGTGCTCAAATGATTTGATAGTGTGATTAATATTATTTTGTTTTATCAGCATACTTAGAGATCGAGAAATCACAAGTTTGAACATTATAAGTTTGACATTGACCATGACTTATGTTCAAACTAGATATTGTGTGACAAAGGGATGGGTAGTCATAATGTCAATGTCATATTAAGCTTTATCAGACTATCGATCCTCATATTAATTGGATAGTCATAATGTCTTGTTAAAAGCTGCTTATGATTTATAGGCCTTGTAGGACTGGGCCTATTGCCAATTAATGTGAGTCTATTGGGTCACATACAAAAGAACGTCGTTGATGTGCTATGTCATATTAATGGGCTAAAAGCCCATTAGTATAATTAATAATAATAAAGATATTATTATTAATAATACTTATTATTTATTATTATAAGATAATAATATTTAAAAGATCTGCGGTCTATCTGTAACTATTACAGATAGAAGATTTTTTTATTTTTCTTTTTAAAATAAAACTATCACATAAGATATTTGAGTATCTGCGAGATTGTGATAGTGGATTATGAACACAACTCTTTTACGAAAAGAAGAGTGAAAACCAAAAGACTGAAAAACGAATAAAACTTCTTTTGCGAATTGTGGGAGTAAGATTTTGGAGAAATCGTTTTTCTGAGTTGCAGACTGGGGAGCACATAACTTATCCATCTTTGAGAGAGCTAGCACTCTAGAAGGATAAAAGATGTTTCTGTGGATACCATTGAGGGTGTTCGTTTCAAAAATAGCACCATTAGTCCGGAACTGTATCTTCTCGTCAAGTCTAACAGGTTAGTCTCTTATCCTTCCTTTCGAAATAAACGAAGCACTCAGATCCTGTGAAGGAAACTAGAGATTTTTATTTTTCTCTGCGTGTTTTGGGTTGCAGTAATCTCTAGTTTGCTAATAAATATCACTACTAAAAGATGAAGTCTATAGATGGTGGACAACATTAATACAAACAGTTCAAGCATAGCGACAGACTTGGAAATTATTTTTGACAGAGTTTAAGAAGAAATATGTTGGAGCCTTATATATGGAGGAAAGAAGGAGGGAGTTCTTACTGTAACGCCCCGAAAATCCGGACCGCTACCGGCGCTAGGATCCAGATCGGCATAAGGCCGCCGGGAACCGTAGCAAGCCTGTCATAACCTGTAATCCTGTTTAATCCCATACATGATCAACAATACTCATAAACCTGTAAACATTCTCATATAACAACCAAGCTTAACCTGTACATAAACATAAACATAACATAAACCTCCACTAGAGCCCTCATAAAAAAGCTCCAATGGGGTATCTCATCATACATAAGCTTGGCTGAAACATAACCTCATATCTCATATCATAAGGACCATGTACATACAAGTGGGATTAACAATCTACATTGGTCAAGCACAACTCTATCCTCAATATTCAAATTACATAACATAACTTAAAACACTTTTACATTATATCATAATACAATTGTCATGTCCACAAACTAACTATTACATACATATGACTTTTTCTCGTCTTGCCTTCTCTATCTATCCCGTGCCTGCAAACCTGGGGGTTAGGGGAGAGGGGTGAGCTAGATGCCCAGTGAGTAGAACTATAAAAGAAAATATTTAAAACATGCTATCATGAAATGCGTCACTGCACAAACAAATCACACCACGGATGGACTGATTCAAAAATCCCTCAACTCCATGCCCGGCCCTATTATGGGCACCACAGGACTTCGTATTGCCCGGCCCTATTATGGGCACCACAGGACTTCGTACTCGGAGTTATTGCCCGGCCCTATTATGGGCACCACAGGACTTCGTATTGCCCGGCCCTATTATGGGCACCACAGGACTTCGTATTCAGAAGGCTAATGAATCATCCTAATGTCCATCCACTGTCATCTATCACAACAATACAATGCGGCATAGTCGTGCATTCTAATGCAAACAACCTATAATATGATCATGATGCATGAAGCATGATAAAAGCATTTCATTTCTTAATTTAAAAAGGTTAAGTTTAGTTCCACTCACCTCTGGCTGACTCTGACAAACTCTGTAGCAGCTGGCTCACTGCTGGGGTCCTTGGTTCCTCGGGTCCGAACCTACACAGGTGGACTCCAATGAGGGACCAGACATACATAAACATAACTCTAATATATTCCCCAAAAACCCCCTAAAGCATCCTGAAAATATCACATAGAGATATGCATGGGGTGGCTGAACAGGGCACTTTCGGCGGCACCTTCGGCGGCCGAAAGTCCCAGACAGAGACGAAACTCAGGTAGGTTCGGCGGCACCTTCGGCGGCCGAAAGTGCCAGACAGAGACGAAAGTCTCTTTTCGGGGGCAACTTCGGCAGCCGAAAGGCCTGCCTCCACAAAGGGGGTTCGGCGGCCGAAACTCCCTTCGGCGGCCGAACCTGGTTTCTGCCAGAGGGGCAGAAACTTGGTTCAAATGAACCTCTTGCCTCCCAAAACTTCAAATCAAGCATAAACCTCAACCAAAACATGCATACAAGTTCCTAGGGGCCTCAAAACATCAAATACCCCAACTACAACACTTCAAACACCCACAATCAACACACATTGACCAAAACATCAATATTAACCCATAACTCAAAATATAACCTAACATGCATTTCTACTCATAGATCTAGCATAAAACTTACTTAAAACATATAAGGAGCTTAAGATCGGCCCTTACCTCTTGAAGATCGAGAGGGAGACGACCTAAACTTGGAGATCCACGAAAAAGAGCTCCTGAGTTCCCAAAGCTCCAAAACTTGGTTTAAATGTTCAAAACTTGCAATGTGAGTTTAAAACTTAAGAAAAATGGAAGAGATTTGGAGGAAGAGCACAAGAGTTGCAAAGGGAAGGTCGGAAGCTTGCTGTGGCCGAAAATGGGAGAAAGCTCGCCCATTTCGGCTAAGTGCCCCATTTCTAGGTGGCTGGCCAGGCCACGTTCGGGGGCCGAATGTGCCTCCGCATCCATGAAATGTTCGGCGGCCGAACTTGACTTTCGGCGGCCGAACCTGGACTGCCCTCACTCATGCTTTCGGGGGTCTAACGTGCCTCCCAAAACGCATGCACGTTCGGCGGCCGAACTTGACTTTCGGCGGCCGAACCTGGGTTTTCCTCCAAAGACTTTTCGTGCAAAAACTCATTTAATTTCATACTTAAAACTATTAAAACATAAAAAAACATTTTTATAAAACATGATTCTACCCTTCTAGAGATCTCCGACATCCGAGATTCCACCAGACGGTAGGAATTCCGATACCGGAGTCTAGCCGGGTATTACACTTACAAACTGCGCAGGCTTACAGTAACTGAGTATGAGCGAGAATTTGTCAGACTTAGTAAGTATGCTAAAGAAATAGTTTCTACAGAGAAAGAAAGATGTAAACATTTTGAGCAAGGTTTACATATTGATATTAGGATATATATCACAACTATGCACATCGAGGAATTTTTAGTTTTAGTGGAGATAGCCCATAGCTTGGAGCGAATTAAAGAAGAAGAGCAAAGCAGAAAGTAAGAAAGGGCAGGAGAACAGGGACCAGAGTCAGTATAAGGGACAATCGTCTACATCTCAAACAACTAGCAAGAGATATAGGGATTTTCAGCATATAGGGCAGAGAGGGCCACTTAGGCAAAGTTAGAAACCTGGACAGAATTCAGTAATGTGGTTTGGACAGCACACTATCTCGGTATATAGTATAAAAGGACTAGGTAGAGGGTTGCCACCAGTATGTGAGCATTGTGGCAGGAGACATGGCGGAGTATACAGCAGATTAACTGGGGCTTGCTACCTATGTAAAAGCACATATCACTTTATGAGAGATTTTCCTAAAGACCAATTAGTACAGCCTATACAGACAGAGAAATCTATATCGATAGTGCCTAGAGCCAAAGGTAGAGGTGAATCTAGCAATGTTCAGAATCACAGAGTATCAGAGACAGTACACAAGCTAGCCACTAGAGCACCTGCCAGGACATATGCTATTCATACAAAGGAAGAATAGGATAAACTAGATGTTATAGCTGGTGTATTTCCTAAAGAATTACCAGAGTTACTCCAAAAAGGGAAGTGGATTTTTCTATAGAAGTTGTGCTAGACACTGCACCTATTTCTATTGCTCCTTACAAATTGGCTCCTACAGAATTGAAAGAGTTGAAAATACGGTTATAACAATTACTTGATAAGGCTTTATTCAACCTAGTGTTTCACTATGGCATGCACCAATGTTGTTCGTAAAAAGAAAAGATGGATCTCTTTGATTGTGCATTGATTACAGACAGTTGAATAAGATAACTATAAAGAATAAATATCCACTGTCCAGAATAAATGATTTGTTTGATCAGTTGAAAGGGGCCAACATTTTCTCTAAGATAGATTTGAGATTGGGCTCTATCAGTTGAGAGTTAAAGGGACAAATATACCTAAGACTGTATTCAGGACACGATATGGACATTATGAGTTACTGATTATGCCATTCGGATTAACAAATGCACCTGCAGCATTCATAGATCTGATGAACTGAATCTTCCATCCATATTTAGACCAATTTATTATAGTATTTATTGATGATATTCTGGTATACTCTAAAATTAGGGAAGACCAAGATAGACATTTGATAATAGTATTGCAAACTGTAAGGGAAAAACAACTTTATGCTAAGTTCAATAAATGTGATTTTTGGCTCAATGAAATAACATTTTTGAGACATGTTGTATCAGCAGAAGGAATCAGGGTAGATCTATAGAAGATTAAAGTTGTTCTTGAATGGAAGCCGCCAAAGAATATTGCAGAGATCAGGACTTTTTTGGATCTAGTTGGACACTATAGACGGTTTGTGAAAGAGTTTTCACTTATAACAACTCTACTAAATAAATTACTACATAAGGATGTTAAGTATATTTGGAATGATAGATGTCAGGTAAGCTTTGACAGATTAAAGATTATACTCATTGAAACACCTATACTTACACAACCTATTTATAGCAAGGAATTTGTGAAGTGATTGTCTATGCTTCTAGACAACTGAAGCCACACAAGAAGAACTATCCTACCCATGATCTAGAGTTAACTACCATAGTTTTTGTACTAAAGATATGGAGGCATTACTTATATGGTGAGAAATGTTACATCTATACAGATCATAAAAGTCTAAAATACTTACCCACACAAAAGGAGTTAAACCTGAGACAGAGAAAATGACTGGAGTTATTGAAAGATTATGATTACATTATAGATTATTACCCAGGCAAAGCTAATATGGTAGTAGATGCACTCAGCAAGAAATCTTTATTTGCATTAAGAGCAATAGAAGCACAGTTTCATATAGCGGGTGACGGAGCTATCATAGCAAAATTAAAAGTTGGACTCAACTTACTATAATAAATTAAAGAAGCACAAAAAGAAGATTCAGAGATAGCTTTATGAACTAGATAAGTACAAGAAGGGAAGAAGCAAAAGCATGTGATTAGTGATGATGGCTACTTGTACTATGATAACATAATATGTTTATCTGACATTGGAGAATTGAAGCAGAGTTTTCTTACAGAGGCACACAACAATTCATATATTATGCATCCAAGTAGCACTAAGATTATCAAGATATGAAGGTGCACTATTGTTGGCCGGTTATAAAAAGAGAAATAGTTGAATTTGTAACAAAATGTTTGACATGTCAACGAATAAAAGCAGAACATCAAGTTCCATCAGGGTTATTGCAGCCTAACGCTATACCAGAATGGAAATAGAATAGAATTACATGGATTTTGTGATAGGATTGCCACTCACACCAAGGAAGAAAGATTTCATTTGGGTAATAGTTGACAAGTTAACTAAATCAGCACATTTCTTGCCAATTAGAATGGATACATTGGAAAAGTATGTAGAATTGTATATTAATGAAATTGTGAACTGCATGGTGTTCCTATCTCTATCATATCAAATAGAGATCTAAGATTCACATCCAACTTCTGAAAAAAACTACATGAAGCTCTAGGTACTAGATTGAATTTTGGTACAGGTTTTCATCTACAGACAGATGGACAATGTAACGACCCGAAAATCGGACCGCTACCGGCCCTAGGATCCAGATCGGCTTAAGGCCGCCGGGACCCGTAGCAAGCCTGACATATAACCTGTAAACCTGTATAATCCCATACATGATCCACAACATACATAAAAATTAAAACTTTTCTTTCCACATACATCAACCAAACTCAACCTGTGCATAAACATAAACATAACCTTGATCCCTCTGTGGGACCTCATCTGTGCCCTCAATGGGTGACATACATCTGTTGAGTTGGTTTACATAAACATCATCAAAATCTCTAAGATCATGTATTAAAGGGATAGCACAATTTATGGTCAAGCACACACTAACATCCACAAACCTCATTACATGACTATATTGTACTTTTACATTACAATTTGATCATGTCCATTGCTAGCTATTACATAAGCATGACTTCTTTACTCTATCCGGACTCCTGCTCTATACTATACCTGCAAGCCTGGGGGTAAAGGGAGAGGGGTGAGCTAAAAGCCCAGTGAGCTGAACTATTAAAACACATAAATACTATGCTCTATGAAATGCATCATAACACAGATAATTCACATAAGGGTTGGGTGAACTTGTCACCAATTAGTCCAAGCTAACATAGTGCCAGGCCGTAGCATGGGGTCCTGGTCTTCCTGTCATACATACATTACTTACCATTATTCCAGGGCCTCCTCTGGGCTCCTGGTCTTCGAGTCCACAATCGTGCCAGGCTGTAGAATGGGGTCCTGGTCTTTCATTCCCGTGCTAGGCCGTAGAATGGGGTCCTAGTCTTCCTGTCATGGACTAATTGGGTCATCCAACATTCACCCACATCAACAACACATGATGAAATGCGGCATATTCGTGAAACTAATGCAATCACCCTATTGCATAATCATGATGCATGAAACATGATAAAACATTTAATTTAAAAGATTAAGTTTAGTTCCACTCACCTCTGGCTGACTCTGACAACACCGAAGCAGCTGAACTCACTGCTGGGGTCTTCGGTTCCTCGGGTCCGAACCTACACAGGTGGACTCAAATGAGGGACCAAACATACTTGGACATAACTCTAAAATACTCCCCAAAAACCCCCTAAAACATCCTGAAAACATCACATAAAAACATGCAAGAAATGGCTGAACAGGGCACTTTCGGCGGCAGGTTCGGCGGCTGAAAGTCCCTCCAGAGCCGAAAGTCAGGCAGGTTCGGCGGCACCTTCGGCGGCCGAAACTCCCAGACAGAGACGAAAGTCTTCTTTCGGGGGCAAGCTTCGGCAGCCGAATGCTGCCTCCACAAGGGGGTTCGGCGGCCGAAACTCCTTTCGGCGGCCGAACCTGGTTTCTGCCAGAAGGGCAGAAACTTGGTTCACATGAACCTCTTGCCTCCCAAAACCTCAAATCATGCATAAATCTCAACTAAAACATGCATACAAGTTCCTAGGGGTCTCAAGCAGTCATATACCCCAACTACAACACTTCAAATACACAAAAATCCACACACATTGTTCAAAACATCAATATTAACCCATAACTCAACATATAACCTAACATGCATTTCTACCCATAGATCTTGCATAAAACTTACTTAAAACACATAAGGAGCTTAAGATCGGCCCTTACCTCTTGAAGATCGAGAGGGAGACGACCTAAACTTGGAGATCCACGAAAATGAGCTCCTGAGTTCCCAAAGCTCCAAAACTTGGTTTAAATGCTCAAAACTTGCAAACGTGAGTTTAAAACTCAAGAAAATGGAAGAGATTTGGAGGAAGAACACGAGAGTTGCAAAAGGGAAGGTCGGAAGCTTGCTGTGGCCGAAAATGGGAGAAAACTCGCCCTTTTCGGCTAAGTGCCCCTTTTATAGGTGGCTGGCCAGGCCACGTTCGGGGGCCGAATGCGCTTCCGCATCCATGCCATGTTCGGCGGCCGAACTTCACTTTCGGCGGCCGAACCTGGACTTCCCTAACTCATGCTTTCGGGGGCCTAACGTGCCTCCAAAACGCATGCATGTTCGGCGGCCGAAACTCCTTTCGGCGGCCGAACCTGGGTTTTCCTCCTATGACTTTTCATGCAAAAACTCATTTAATTCATACTTAAAACCATTAAAAACATGAAAACATTTTACAAAAACATGATTTTACCCTTCTAGAGGTCTCCGACATCCGAAATCCCACCGGACGGTAGGAATTCCGATACCGGAGTCTAGCCGGGTATTACATTCTCCCCCCCTTAAGAACATTCGTCCTCGAATGTTCCTCAACTAGCACATGCATAGCAAACAACATAACATACACATGAAACACATAGAGACTAACCTTAAAAGAGATGAGGATATTGCCGGAGCATGGACTCCCGTGTCTCCCAAGTGCATTCTTCCATATTGTGGTGGTTCCACAGGACTTTCACCATCGGGATTTCCTTGTTCCTCAGCTTCCTGATCTGGGTGTCTAGGATCCGTACTGGCTGCTCAACATAGGTGAGATCCTCTTGGATCTCCACATCTGGCTCACTAAGAACCTTGCCCGGATCTGACACGAATTTTCTCAACATAGAAACATGGAAAACCGGATGGATTCTCTCCATTGAAGCAGGTAAATCCAGCTTGTACGATACATTCCCAATCTTTTGCAAGACTTCAAAGGGTCCGATGTACCGCGGAGCCAGCTTACCTTTCTTCCCAAACCGAACCACTCCTTTCATTGGAGACACCTTAAGCAATACCAGATCCCCCTCCTGAAACTCTACTTGTTTTCTGCGGATGTCTGTATAACTCTTCTGTCTGCTTGCAGCTGTCTTGATTCTTTCTCTGATTAAGGGTACTACCCTGCTGGTGATCTCTACTAGCTCAGGCCCTGCCAAGGCCTTTTCTCCAACTTCTTCCCAGCAAACAGGTGACCTGCACTTCCTTCCATATAAAGCTTCATATGGAGCCATCCCGATGCTAGCATGATGACTGTTATTGTAGGCAAACTCCACCAAAGGTAGATGCTGCCTCCAAGAACCGCCAAAGTCCAGCACACACATCCTTAGCATATCTTCTATGGTCTGGATGGTCTGGATGGTCCTCTCTGACTGTCCGTCTGTCTGTGGATGGAAGGCAGTGCTGAAATCCAACCTAGTACCCATAGCATTCTGCAGACTCCGCCAAAACCTGGAGGTGAACTGGGGCCCTCTATCTGACACTATAGAAACAGGAACCCCATGCAGTCTGACTATCTCATCAACGTACACCTGCGCCAACTTGTCCACAGAATAGCCACTCCTGACAGGGATGAAGTGAGCAGATTTGGTGAGTCTGTCCACAATCACCCATATGGAGTCCAATCTGTTGGACGTCGCCGGTAACCCCACTACGAAGTCCATAGCTATATTCTCCCATTTCCATTCTGGAATAGGTAGCGGGTTAAGCATTCCAGCCGGCTTCTGATGTTCCAGCTTCACCCTCTGACATATTTCGTAGGCTGACACAAACTGTGCCACTTCTCTCTTCATAGCTGGCCACCAATAAACTTTCTTCAGATCTTGATACATCTTGGTGGCTCCGGGGTGAATGCTGTATCTTGCATTATGAGCCTCTCTCATAATGTCTCCTTTTAGCCCTATGTCATCTGGTACACACAATCGACTCCCATAGCGGAGGATCCCCCTATTGTCAAATCTGAACTCACTGTCCTTGCTTGACTGAACAGTCCTGGCAATCTTCACTAACTCTGGGTCCTCATGCTGTTTCTGAGCCACCTGCTCCAGAAACACGGGTGTCACTTTCATCTGAGCAACCAAGGCACCTGTACCAGACAACTCCAACTGCAGACCTTCATCAATGAGCTTGTAAAACTCCTTCACCACTGGTCTCCTCTCTGCCGTGATGTGGGATAGACTGCCTAGCGACTTCCGGCTTAAGGCGTCTGCCACGACATTCGCCTTACCCGGATGATACTGAATCTTGCAATCATAGTCACTCAGCAGCTCTACCCATCTCCTCTGTCTCAAGTTCAAATCTCTTTGACTCAGGATGTATTGCAGGCTCTTATGATCTGTAAAGATCTCACATTTAACCCCATAGAGGTGGTGCCTCCACATCTTGAGTGCAAAGATTACTGCTGCCATCTCAAGGTCATGTGTGGGGTAATTCAACTCATGCTTCTTCAGCTGCCTAGAAGCATAAGCGATCACCTTCTCATTCTGCATAAGCACACAACCTAGTCCCATACGGGACGCATCACAAAAGACTGTAAAGTCCTCATCACTAGAGGCAGAGCTAAAACTGGTGCTGAAGTCAACCTCTTCTTGAGCTCTTCCAAACTCTCCTCGCACTGGTCGGTCCACAGAAACTTCTGATTCTTCCTGGTTAGTCTGGTCAGAGGAGCTGCAATTTTCGAGAAGTCCTGAATGAACCTCCTGTAGTAACCTGCCAAACCCAAGAAACTCCTGATCTCTGTTACTGAAGTGGGTCTAGGCCAGTTAGCCACAGTTTCTGTCTTCTTGGGGTCCACCTCAATCCCATTCTCAGACACTACATGCCCCAAGAACGAAATGCTCCTTAGCCAGAACTCACACTTGGAGAACTTGGCATACAAGCCATGTTCCCTCAAGGTCTGTAGAACCAACCTCAGATGATGGGCATGCTCCTCTGCATTCCTGGAATACACCAAGATATCATCTATGAAGACAATAACGAAGTGATCCAGGTACTGGCTAAACACTCTGTTCATGAGGTCCATGAATGCTGCAGGGGCGTTAGTTAACCCGAACGGCATTACAAGGAACTCAAAATGCCCATATCTGGTCCTAAAAGCTGTCTTCGGTACATCCTCTTCCCTGATCCTCAACTGATGATACCCGGACCTCAGATCTATTTTGGAGAAACAACTCGCTCCTGCTAGCTGGTCGAATAGATCGTCGATCCTTGGCAATGGGTACTTATTCTTGGTAGTGACTTTGTTCAACTGCCTGTAGTCGATACAAAGTCTAAGGGATCCATCCTTCTTTCTCACAAACAAAACTGGAGCACCCCAGGGTGAGGTACTCGGTCGGATGAAGCCCTTGTCTACCAGCTCCTGCAACTGCTCCTTCAACTCTTTCAATTCTGCTGGTGCCATCCTGTAGGGAGGGATAGAGATCGGTCGGGTTCCAGGCATCAGTTCTATCTCGAACTCTATCTCCCTAGCAGGTGGTAAACCTGGCAGTTCGTCTGGGAACACATCTAAGAACTCTCTAACCACTGGCACCGAGGCGGGCTCTCTAACCTGACTGCTAAGCTCTCTCACATGAGCCAAATACCCCTGACATCCCCTCCTGAGCAACCTACGAGCCTGAAGGGCTGATATCAGACCTCTAGGTGTACCCCTCCTGTCTCCTCTAAAGACAACCTCAGACCCATCCTGACCTCTGAACCTGACTACCTTGTCCCTGCAGTCCAAGGTAGCACCATGGGTAGATAGCCAGTCCATCCCTAGAATGACGTCAAAATCTGTCAAATCTAGAACCACTAGGTCGGCGGACAAGCATCTTCCCTCAACAAACACAGGACTACACTGGCAGACTGACTCTGCCACAGATGGATCACACTTGGGTCCACTGACCCAGAGAGGACACTCTAACCCAGAAGTCATCAGACCCAACCTCCTCACGGCTCTCGGAGCGATAAAAGAATGAGATGCGCCAGGGTCCATCAAGGCATATACATCTGAACAACCAATAATTAAGTTACCTGCCACCACGGTGTTTGATGCATCTGCCTCCTGCTGTGTCATTGTGAAGATCCGTGCCGGAGCTGATGGACCTTCACCTCTGAAACCCGCTGAAGAAGAGGCTGCCCCTCTCCCTCTACCTCTGCCACTGGCCTGAGTCATGGCTGGAGCTGCTGGCTGCGCTACACTGCCTGAAGCTGTCTGCTGGGACGGAGCCATCGGGACTGCTCTTGGACAATCTCGAGCCATATGCCCCTCCTGACCACATCTGAAACAGGCGTTCGTCCCAAACCGACATACTCCCCTGTGTGGCTTACCACACCTCGCACAAACTGCATTATCCGCACCAGAGCTTGAGCCACTCCTAAATCCCAGACTGGACTTGACTTTATTCCAGAACTTGTTCTTCTTACCCTTGGGCTTACCCCATCTCTTACTGCCTGAAGCTGCTGCACTCAGAGTAGAGGGATCTAATCTTCCCCCACCCGGAGTTTTAGAACCGGAAGACTGTGCCACTGACTGCTTAACTGTCCCTTGAACGATGGCACTGGCCTCCATTTTCCTGGCCATATCTACTATGGCATGGAAGCTCTCCCTGTCCACTGACTGGATCAAGGAGGAATACCTGGAATGGAGTTTCATAACATACCTCCTTGACCTCTTCGAATCTGTGTCCAGACTCTGCCCAGAAAAAGGCAACAGCTCCAAAAATCTGTCGGTGAACTCCTCCACACCCATTTCATCCGTCTGCCTCAACTGTTCGAACTCTATCATCTTCAGCTCCCTTGAACTATCGGGAAAAGCCCATCCTGCAAACTCGTTTGCAAACTCTTCCCAAGTCATGCTGTCCACTCTCGGTTTCACATAATTCTTGAACCACTCCCGTGCCTTCTTGCACTTAAGCGTGAACCCGGCCATCTGAATGGCTCTACTGTCATCAGCCCCAATCTCATTCGTAATTACTTTAACCCTTTCAAGGTACACAAATGGGTCATCCCCTTTTTCATACTGAGGAGCACCCAATTTCATGTAGTCGGTCATCTTAACCTTGCTCCCACTGGCTGAGCTAGGTCTAGGTGGCTGAACAACTGGGGCTGCTGGTTCTGCAGGTGGTGGAGGTGGTGCAACATTTTCTGAGGTAGGGTTTGCTGGACTTGGATAGTAGGGTGGAGGTGGATACATTGGGTACTGAGAGTATGGTGGGTAGTATGGTGGGTATGGCGTCTGTGTGGGATAAGGGGTGAAACTAGGGTAATCCGATGTACCTCCCATCGAATACCCGGGATGTGGTGAGAAATGTGGGTAGTGAGGTGGCTGAAAAAATCCCGAGGCCTGAGTGCCTCCTTGGGACTCTCCCATACCTTCCTCTGACATGCCAACTCCCAGACTGCCATCCCTCCTCTGCTCTACATCCATCTCATCCCCCATGCTCTCAGACATTCCTCCCTGAACTGTTCCTCTGACTGATCTGCTTCTACCCAGATCCAAAGACCTTCTAGGGTCTCTTGCTGCTCTTTCTCGGTTAGACCTACTAGACATTGCCCTAGGCAATGCTGGAGGACGGGCGCTCATGCCCTCATCCTCAGGTGGTACTCCAGTCAATCTTGCTGATCGACGAGTTCCTCTCATCCTGTTTTCTGAAAAACAGTGCACAGCACATAAACATTAGCATCATATGGTTCATGTGGACACACATGAACCCGCATCACATACATCACATATCAGCATATCATAAATGCACATGCATATTATCATGGCATTTCACATCATCATGCAAGACAGGACTCCACATCCTATCCTAGTGGACATGATCTTTTCCTATTGTGCTTGACCTTCTATAACATCTATGAGCCCGACACTCTAGGTCCGACCATATGAACCTAGGGCTCTGATACCATTCTGTAACGACCCGAAAATCGGACCGCTACCGGCGCTAGGATCCAGATCGGCTTAAGGCCGCCGGGACCCGTAGCAAGCCTGACATATAACCTGTAAACCTGTATAATCCCATACATGATCCACAACATACATAAAAATTAAAACTTTTCTTTCCACATACATCAACCAAACTCAACCTGTGCATAAACATAAACATAACCTTGATCCCTCTGTGGGACCTCATCTGTGCCCTCAATGGGTGACATACATCTGTTGAGTTGGTTTACATAAACATCATCAAAATCTCTAAGATCATGTATTAAAGGGATAGCACAATTTATGGTCAAGCACACACTAACATCCACAAACCTCATTACATGACTATACTGTACTTTTACATTACAATTTGATCATGTCCATTGCTAGCTATTACATAAGCATGACTTCTTTACTCTATCCGGACTCCTGCTCTATACTGTACCTGCAAGCCTGGGGGTAAAGGGAGAGGGGTGAGCTAAAAGCTCAGTGAGCTGAACTATTAAAACACATAAATACTATGCTCTATGAAATGCATCATAACACAGACAATTCACATAAGGGTTGGGTGAACTTGTCACCAATTAGTCCAAGCTAACATAGTGCCAGGCCGTAGCATGGGGTCCTGGTCTTCCTGTCATACATACATTACTTACCATTATTCCAGGGCCTCCTCTGGGCTCCTGGTCTTCGAGTCCACAATCGTGCCAGGCCGTAGAATGGGGTCCTGGTCTTCCTGTCATGGACTAATTGGGTCATCCAACATTCACCCACATCAACAACACATGATGAAATGCGGCATATTCGTGAAACTAATGCAATCACCCTATTGCATAATCATGATGCATGAAACATGATAAAACATTTAATTTAAAAGATTAAGTTTAGTTCCACTCACCTCTGGCTGACTCTGACAACACCAAAGCAGCTGAACTCACTGCTGGGGTCTTCGGTTCCTCGGGTCCGAATCTACACAGGTGGACTCAAATGAGGGACCAAACATACTTGGACATAACTCTAAAATACTCCCCAAAAACCCCCTAAAACATCCTGAAAACATCACATAAAAACATGCAAGAAATGGCTGAACAGGGCACTTTCGGCGGCAGGTTCGGCGGTCGAAAGTCCCTCCAGAGCCGAAAGTCAGGCAGGTTCGGCGGCACCTTCGGCGGCCGAAACTCCCAGACAGAGACGAAAGTCTTCTTTCTGGGGCAAGCTTCGGCAGCCGAATGCTGCCTCCACAAGGGGGTTCGGCAGCCGAAACTCCTTTCGGCGGCCGAACCTGGTTTCTGCCAGAAGGGCAGAAACTTGGTTCACATGAACCTCTTGCCTCCCAAAACCTCAAATCATGCATAAATCTCAACTAAAACATGCATACAAGTTCCTAGGGGTCTCAAGCAGTCATATACCCCAACTACAACACTTCAAATACACAAAAATCCACACACATTGTTCAAAACATTAATATTAACCCATAACTCAACATATAACCTAACATGCATTTCTACCCATAGATCTTGCATAAAACTTACTTAAAACACATAAGGAGCTTAAGATCGGCCCTTACCTCTTGAAGATCGAGAGGGAGACGACCTAAACTTGGAGATCCACGAAAATGAGCTCTTGAGTTCCCAAAGCTCCAAAACTTGGTTTAAATGCTCAAAACTTGCAAACGTGAGTTTAAAACTCAAGAAAATGGAAGAGATTTGGAGGAAGAACACGAGAGTTGCAAAAGGGAAGGTCGGAAGCTTGCTGTGGCCGAAAATGGGAGAAAACTCGCCCTTTTCGGCTAAGTGCCCCTTTTATAGGTGGCTGGCCAGGCCACGTTCGGGGGCCGAATGCGCTTCCGCATCCATGCCATGTTCGGCGGCCGAACTTCACTTTCGGCGGCCGAACCTGGACTTCCCTAACTCATGCTTTCGGGGGCCTAACGTGCCTCCAAAACGCATGCATGTTCGGCGGCCGAAACTCCTTTCGGCGGCCGATCCTGGGTTTTCCTCCTATGAATTTTCATGCAAAAACTCATTTAATTCATACTTAAAACCATTAAAAACATGAAAACATTTTACAAAAACATGATTTTACCCTTCTAGAGGTCTCCGACATCCGAAATCCCATCGGACGGTAGGAATTCCGATACCGGAGTCTAGCCGGGTATTACAGACAATCAGAGAGAGTAATTCATGTTATGGAAGATATGTTTAGAAGTTGTGTAATTGAGTTTGAAGGAAGTTGGAAAAGATATCTTCCACTAGTAGAATTTGCCTACAACAATAGTTATCAGACTAGTATTAAGATGACCCTTTATGAAGTATTGTATGGCAGAAAATGTAGAACCCCACTATACTGGACAGAACTTAGTGAAGCTAAACTTGTAGGTCCAGAGTTGATAAGAAAGACTAAGGAAAAAGTAAAAATTATCAAAGAAAGATTGAAAACTACAACAGATAGATAAAAATCCTGTGCAGATTTGAAAAGAAAAGATATAGAATTTGTTGTTGGGAATAAAGCATTTTTAAAAGTTTCTCCATGGAAGAAAATGCTAAGATTTGATAAAAAAAAAAAAAAAGGTAAGTTAAGCCCTAATTTTATTGGTCCATATGAAATAATTGAACATGTGGGTCTAGTAACCTACAGGCTAGCTTTACCTCTAGAGTTAGACAGAATACACAATGTCTTTTATGTATCTATATTAAGAAGATACAGATCTGACCCTTCGCATGTCATTTCAACAGAGACCATTGATGTACAATCTGATATAACTTATGAAGAAGAATCAGTGAAAATCTTAGCAAGGGAAATGAAAGAGTTAAGAAATAAGAAGATTCCCTTAGTTAAAGTGTTATGGAGAAATCACAAGGTAGAAGAAGTTACATGGGAGAGTGAAGAAGTGATGAAGCAACAATATCCATAGTTATTCAAAGCAAGTAAAATTTCAAGGACAGAATTTCTTAAGAGAGGAAGAGTTGTAACATCCTTAAACTCATAGTAAGAGTAGTGACATCACTAGGTATAGATTAGGCTATTTCACTATTAAAGTAAGTGGCATTAGGGGAGGTGCAATCTTACTCCGAACTACTTAGGAGAGGTACTAACATAACTCTAAACTGCTAATAACTGGATCATAAAAAACACAAATAAAGAAATAAACATATCCAGAAATAAAGTAGACAGTGTGATTAGCGACTCAGAAATGAGTCACTTTCGAGAGGTGCTTAGGGTTTCCCGACGTGCTCGTTTGATGTGCTTATCAAAATCCGACATACTTATCTAAGTGAAATAGATTTCTAAAGGCTAAAAACATAATTTAGTATGTCAATCTATGAATATTGAAAGTTTAAAAACTATATTGAAATATGGGAAAACGTTTAATAGGTTAAAGTGTGAATATAGAAAGTTTAAAGGTAAATTTTAAGTTTGGTCCTCCATTTTCTTCACCTTTTCACCTAAACTCTCCATGTGTCATCTAACTATACATGAAAGGCATGACTAAATATAAAAGAAAAAGGTTGTCTCCTTTCTCCTTATGATGGCCAAACCTACACAAAAAAGAAAAGAAAAATTATTCTTCTTTTCTTCAATTTCCACCATATTTCTCCATGAAGAAAAAATCTCCATTCAAGCAAATCCTTTTCTAAGTTAAATAACCAAAAAATGAACTATAGAAAAGGAGAAAAGTAGAAAAGTTTAGGTTCTTAAGTGGTAAGTAATAGAAATTGAAAATTAGGTTAGACAAATATGTTCTTCCATATTTTTAATTAATTTTATGTTGTTAAATGAATTAAAAATTCTATTTTTCTTATTCTTTGTAAATAACAAATTCAAAAAGGGGAAGATACATCAATGCAAGGAAAAAGAATAACTAAGGTGTACCTAAAACTTTTGAAAAGAATTGTGTAAAAGGTTTGGTGTTTATATAATTTTTTTGTTTTTCTTTGATTTTCTCATGAATATGTGAAAATAAGAATTAATTTTTGCTTGTTAAAAATGATTTTTTGGTTATATAAATATATAATATAAATATTGGAATGGCTTTTGAAAGGCTTAAAGCAAAGAAAATTAACATGGGAGTTAAAAATGCAAACATGACAGGATAGGTTTTAATAGAGAAGCATGTGTTAGAAACTTTATAACTTGTTGTGTAGTTATCACAATTAGATTTAAAATATATCAAATGAAAGCTGAGACAAAAAGCTAAAACTTTCATGAATTAACTAAATTCTGAATTTGTAGGCAAGATGACGTAAATTACAAGTGAACCTAAATCGGTCATAGTGATAAAGCATCCGTAACAGACTGTATTGATTATACCATAACTAATTTTATACTCAATAAAATTAGTTAAGATTAGTGCCAAATGAATCTTAAGAAGTATATCGAAAACTTTATAGGAGACACTTAAGCTTAAATTTGTATGAAAATGTATGCATCTGATATGTTTTGTGATACTATAAACAAGTACCAATAATGGACTAATTAAGACTTTATTGAGCGTCTTGTAAAGAAAAATTTATAACTTAAGTTAGGGTGATCATATTTATATGAATTATACCTTGTTGGAAAGATAAGACATAAATACACATTTGTTAGGAGAAACTTAAGTCAAATTGTAATTTTAAAGTGCTTGAAAAGTTAATGCAAAATTTGGCAGAATGCAACTTTCTTAAATTGGATGCATAAAAATTGACATGCTTACTTAATTGGTAAAAATTACGCACGTGCTTGCTTGTCGTACTTAATTTTTGCATGTGTTTGCTTGATAGTAAAACTTATTTATGCTTGATGATTTGAGTAAAACTTGTCATTCTTTACTTGTTAATGGTATGAAATGCAAGAAGTGAATTGACTTGAAGCGATATTGGTATGCTAAGTTGATAAAGTTTTGCACTATTTGCCATCAGTTTCTCATCTTGTTAACCTTGGCATATGATATATGTAATTTGGAAATGATTTCAAATAGTTTCAAATGACTTGCAGTTATGCTGAATAATTGATACATTGAATTAATGATACTTGGCCTTGATAAACTTAGTAGGAGTCGAAGTTAGCTTAAAGATATGGCATGCCATATAAACATACAGAGTTCACAATACTGCTACCGATACATGACCTATAATTGAGGTTATATATCAGGTACCTCATAAGCATGATCGCAGAACCCTGCTATCACAGTTTTGGCCTTTGAGCCTACCGTTTAGCACTATGTGCCCACCGTTATAACTCCTTATCTACCTAGTCGACCCTACTATGTGTTTATATAGGCTGAGAACCTAATTAAGATTGATACTCGATTTTTGTAAAATTATCAATGAATGTTAATATGTCTGCATCTATTGCATGCACTAAACTATGGTGATTTGCTATAAATATAAAATGTACAATAGTGACAAAAGAAGATATTTTTATTGAATCTGAAGGAATTCTTATCGTGCACAATTATACATATGGCACTCTTATCTTATATCAAAAAGTTTAAAAAGTATGCTTTGTATCATGTTAACTACACTTTATACACTTGTATTTGTTTACTTAATTATCTATATCCATAAATATGCTTGCTTTATTTTATTATTTCTTTGCAATCACACACTGAGCATTAGCTCCATGTGTTGGTTTTTACCTCACGCAGGTTGTAGATAAAGTAAACACTTGGAAGGTTATCAGAGATCTATATCAGACATCAAGACCATTATCATAGCTGGTTGGTTTGAGTCTCCGAATCATAGTACAATTATATTTTGACATGTGCATATTAAATAGAGTGGGTTATATAAGTTAAAATAATGTAATCATGTATATATAAAGAAAAAGAGCTAAGCATTTGCATGTGATGATATTCATGAAAAAATAAGGGAGATTGAAATGTTGATAAAACAGAGAAAACTCTACCAAAATTTTGCTTTAAAATCTCACATTTACTTTACTCACGTTATGAAATATACATGAACTACTTAATACTTAATACTAGGTAATTACACATGAAGGAAATGGTTTAATTTTGAAATATCTAAGAAAGTATAGTTTTTGATAATCCTTACTTTGTCTACACCTTGACAGGGTAAGGGGTATTACAGGGCATTTCCTAGCCCTGACGTCCTTACGGGCTTTCTCTAGCCTTGACGAGCTTTTTGAGTTTTTTTGAGCTCTTTGGATTTTTCAACCCTATTAAGCTTCTTTGACAAGCTTCTGGGCATTGTTATAGCCCTTACGAGCTTCTTTTGGCATTTTCCAGCCCTATCAAGCCTCCTTAACAAGATTTCGGGCATTTTTCTAGCCTTTACGAGCTTCCTTGACCTTTTTCAGCCCTATCAAGCTTCCTTAACAAGCTTCCGGGCGAGCTTCCTTGACAAGCTTCTAGCATTTTTCTAGCCCTTATGAGCTTCCTTGGCCTTTTCAAGTCTTATTAAGCTTCCTTGATAAGTTTCCAGACATTTTTCTAGCCCTTGCAAGCTTTAAGGCACTTTTCTAAACACCCAATCCACAACACTGAAAGCCATAGCAAAAAACGAGTAAGTCTTTCCTAAGTTCAAAATAGAAATATAATAAAAAAAACCCCTAAAACCACATAATATGCTCCTAAATCAAACAGGTCATCACTTATCATATCACCAACAAAAGCCTTAATTTTCTTTAAAACTTTTGATAATCTTTGATATTTTTTCCTCAACTTCTTGAACTTAGAGGCCAATGAGGCGTAAGAGGCTTGTAGAGACTGAAATTGGCTTTGGCACTCAACATATATGTTATGGAGGTTACCAAAGGCTTTTGCATAACTATTTTTTTTAATAATATTAAATCTTTATAATTGTAATCATAGAATTCAAAATCATAAATAACTTTTAGAGCATCTAAGAGAGAGACGGTAATAATAAACTTAGTATCATCAAGGCTGATATCACTAATTTTAATTCTTGCAGAAATCGCTTTAATCTCTTCAGTGTTATGGTGCAAAAATGTGACTTTAGCATAGAATAACCCATCATCAGCAGATTTAAGTTGGTAACATTGAAGGGGAGTCCCACTTTATTCAGAATCTCCAACATTATACTTTCTATGGAAATTTTAAGCATTATTTTCAATAAAAGGAAAAAGTAAAAAAATAAATAAAGTTCTTTATATATAAAAACCCTTAATCAATAGCTCAAAAATAAAAGGGAAAATAGAACAAAAAAAAAAGCACTAATTAATAAGGTAAAAAAAGCATTAATTAATGAAACAAAGTACAGTAGGGCATTTTAAAGTTTAAAAGCTAAAATATAAATTTAACTCTGCAAATTATTTTTTTCCCTATCATTTACTCATCTGTTTCATTTTATTACTTATCATAATTGCGCATGTAAGATGCATATTAACTGTTTTTATAAAATGCTCATATATATATATATATCACACAGTAAATCTATAACTTCTTTTTAATGAATTTATTTGTATGGTCCTATCATTTATGTAACACATACTCATAAAGTCAAAAATCAATTTTTTATTAAAACTACTTGAGAAGAAGCACATAATAAAAGACAATAACTTCTAAAACAGACAGAGCTAAAGTATAGAAAATAAATGCAAGCCGCAAAAAGTTAAAAGAAAAAAAGGTAAAAAGGCTAATCTTTAAAAATGCGGCTTATTTTATTTTAATATTGAAATGCGGACTAATTTAAAGAAATTTATGACATTATCGCTGGATAAAGATATCTTACCTAAACAAAGTTCTCAAATTTATTACTTAAGTTTAGCTCCATATAAATTAACTAATTTTTTCTCTATCAGTCTTGATTTGCCACAAAAAGTACCACTTTTCTTGTTTCTAATCTTATCTGTAATGACATTAATATAAAACTTATTAAGAAAAAAAAAACTATGAAAACTCAATCTCAGCATATGTCAACTTTCATTTACGATAGAAGTCAATCCAAAGAGCAACTGTTTCTAGTAAGTTTCTTATGGACAATTATTTCTCAACATAAATCTCCTAATTTTAATAAAATAAAATAACATCTAAAAGGCATGCTCTTTTATAGTTTATATCAATAAGACTTTTTTTAATAATTACTTAAATACTTGGTTTACCGTGTTTTTTTAGGAAAAGAATCTAAAAAAACACTATTTTATCATTCTTATAAAAGGCAAACGATCAAAATAGAATAATTTGAATCAAAGCTACCACAAACAGGTATTATATCCATGCGAATTAAAATTAATTTCTAATATATTTCTTCTTCTCATACTAACCTATCATTTTACAAGAGAACAAAGAGTATAAAAGCACACGTTCTTACACAAGTGAACAAACATTCTTCACATGATAAAGAAAAAAAAGAAGAATGCTCTAAAGAAGAGAAGATGAAAGAAGGGACAAGCAATTAGATAATTAACTATAGAGTATTTTTATATTATAGAAAATAAAATTTTAAATTAAAATTAAATAATAAAAAACAAGTTATTTTATTAAAAGTATTTTTTAAATATAAATTATTTTTTACAAACGAAGTGTAAATATAATTCATTTTTCTAATTTAATATTTTTATTGGTACTCATAACAAAATTATGTATTTTTTATTTATGTTAATTTTTCTGTTATATTTATAAATTTTTTATAATGTCTTACTTTGCGAAAAAACAATAAATTTTTCTATAAAATTTAATTGTATGAATGGATAAATTACATTAAATACAACCCTTAATAGTTTCTAAAATTTTAGTGAAATTTATAGGATTTAAATATAAAAACTAGATAATAATATTTTACTTCATCATCACTTAATTTATTTTTTATTAATATTTAATAAATTTATTTTCTTATTTACATAAACATATATTATTAAGTCTTTTGTAATTTGTTACTTTATGAAAAATAACAGACGTTTAGGAATTCTCATTGTAAAAAATTGAAAAAAAAGTTGATAAATGTTAATTTTGCAATCCCTTAAAATTTCTCAATACAATTTTTAAATTTTAGTTAAAATTATATGATGTAAGATTAAAATCTTAGATGATAATATTATATTACTATTTACATAATTTAATATTTTTTCTATTTCTTATAATAAAATTATGTATTTTTTATTTTATGCAAACAAATATTGTTTTTCGTTGAATTTCTTACATGTAATAAATTTCAGTGGCTTTGTAAATCGGGTTGAAAGAAAAATAAACAAATAGATAATGAGAAAAAGGATTTCTTGGAGTTTGTTTATTTAATAAGATTCTGAAAATTAGTCTTCTAATTTAATTTACTCACTATTAATAATTGATGATCGCTGCTACGCGACATCTAACCTCTGGTCAATTCCTTGTAGGATAATCGAATTCAAAACTCATCAAAGTTTACATAATAAACTGATTTATTAGGACACAATTGAGTTTACGATTGAAATAAACTGGATTGATTGAGACTCAAACTCATTACTGAAGAATTCAGCTCCTCTGACGTGATTGGGGAGTTAAAGAGTAGAAAAATTAAATGGTCCATTATCTATAATGAATAGATAAATACGTTCATACATACTGTTTTATATGATAACGATAGATATTATATTAAAATGACGATTATACATCAAAAAAATAAAAAAGAAAAAATAAAAGAAAAAAGCGTGACTCATCTAAACTAAATTTATCCGTATACACCTAAATTCTATCTCTTTTTAAATTTCATATCATTAAATTTCATATCATTAGTAATAAACAATTAATATTTATTTAGGGTTAATTTATTATGAATTATAATATTTTTAAAATATAAATAAATAGATTTTTTCGTTAATATAAAATATATTTTAATATATTTTAATCCATGTAAATCGAATTTTTAATAATTTTGCCATTAAAAACTTTAATGGTTGAGATTGTAATAATGGAAAATCTAATGGTAAATAAGACAAAGTAATTTTACTTTGTAAAATACCAAGTCACTATAAAATGGAACTAATAATAAACTCTCTATGTTTGCAATATCCACCCTGCTTGACCTAAACAGTTTAGAGTCGACTCAGATTCTTCTGGCGCCATTTTTCCATTTTCCTTTTCCGCGATCCTAGACACTAACTTGAAAACAGTAGCACAAGACAAAACCCTAACTCATCTTCCTCCTTTCGTTTCCCTCAATCACCTTTAGATTATTCACTCCTATCATCAACACGCTGAACATCGCCGGTCTATCATCACTTCTCCGGCGACTTTTAGCAAGCTCCAGCTCTCCTCAAACAGGTCCTTTTCTGTTCGTTCTACTCTGATATGAGGATTTTCTTCTTGTAATGGATAATGAATAGAAGAATCAAGTGCTGGTTGTGCAGTTGACAGTGTTTGTAATTCTAGATACCCAATTTATGTTTGCTATCGTTTGTTTTTGGTGATTTTGTGTTATTGAACACATTTTTAATAAATACATGCAAAAGTGGGTGAAGGATAAAAATACTTTCCGAGTATAAACACAGTACAATATTTTTTAAAGCAAAATGATTCAATATGGATACAATTTGTAAACAAGTATTTAACTCGGACGAGGTAATGAAAGAAAAATAATATCCATTGAAATGGTGAGGAAAGTTGAATCGGCTCTTGGCATACTTGTGGAACATGTGGCCTTAAACGGAGTGTTTATCAACCCTTGTTACTGGTTTCAAATGTTTTAGAATTAGGGATTGGAGGATTTAGTTTAATTAACTTGTAATTGACGTCATTTTATGATAGCAGACATGGGAACTTTAGTAGGGGTATATATGAGCCGAGCATGGTGAGCTATTTGAGACCCGGTTCATAAAAGCTCAATTGGATTCAGCGAGCAAAACTCTATCTCAAATTTTTAAGCTCATTTAGTAAACAAGCTGAAAATGAACTCTATAGTATTTGACTCATTAAGACTCACGAGTTCTTCTCTTTTCCAAGTTTATGAATAAGTTCTCGAACCGGCTCGTTAAGTGGGCTTGTGAAGAGGGTGAATTTAACTACATAGGAAAATTGAGCTCACTTTCGAGCCTGCATAATTTTTCATGAGTTAAGTTTGAACCTTCCAAAACTAAGTTCCACTTAATTCGATTACACTCTCAGACTTGTAGATATTTAACTTATAAAGATTTAAGAGCTTATTTTTATATGTTATACTTATTTAATTAAAATTGTTTAGTTTTAAACTTATTAATGGTAAACTAATATTTATTATAGTTATAAATAAATTGAACTGTTTGTGATCTGTTTAGAATTTAGGCTCAATAAAAGCTTGATTTGTCTTAGCTCGTTTATTAAACATAGAGAGCTTGAGTTTATTAATATTCAGCTCGAGTTTGAAATGATTAAAGTTCGAGTTCTAATCGAGCTGGAAAAAAATTTTGATGAACTAAACTTGAGCCCTTCAAAGTTTAGCTCGGCTCGGCTCATTTACACCTCTAAGTCAAGAGCTTATGATCATAATCAAGAACTGGGCATTAGATTTCAACTGATACAAGTATGTAAAACTTTTAATAGTTTAGAATTATGTTTATAGTTTGAAAATAAATAAATTTTAGCTTGTACTTAAGTTAGTGGTGCTTTCGTGATGGACCATTTAAATTCATCTAGTTATATATAAATCTAGTTTATGAAAAAAAAAGAAATTAAAAATGCTTATAAATTTGGCAGCTTATTACAATAGCTTAATTGTCCTATTGACATTACTCTCTTTAATGGTTATATTGGAAGTTGATTCAGTATATGTTCTGGTTACAAATTGAACTTGAGAAGCATGAATTTAATTTTCCCCTGTTCCAGTTGATAAAAAGGTTGTGGAGATTAAAAAAATGATAGTTTAGTACTAGCCATAACCTTCGTGGAAAATGAAGGACAAAAATTTTCAGGCCCCTTTCTATTTGATCTCTGCTCTTTCTGCTTCCGATCTCTTACTACAATCAGATTCCCTTAACTTGATTCATATCTTATTCTTTATCTCTCTCTCAACCGCATTCATTGGTTTCTGAGTGCATGCTTCTCATTCTACATAAACGAGTGTTAAGGCCCTGTTTACTTTTCAGCAGAGAAATTATTTGGTTGGGGTTGACAATTTTATATTGTAGGCTGCAATTCTATCAAGGGAATTAGTATTGGTCCATTTTTTGAAGGGATCTTTTGGCTTTCATTTGTCATTTTGTGACTCCATACCTGTTGGGCTGGTATTTTCAAACTTAGGAATTCAAGTGCTTGAACTAGATTAATCTAGTGCGTTTTTGTGGACAAAGGATATAGATGTTGAAAGAGCATTATTTGGATTCGACCAAAATACCGAACTTAACCGCCTTAATTCAGAAACTTAGTTCTTTTCTTTTATTAATTCATTTTGTTGAATTTGATTTTCATGATTAAGAATAACAAACTATGAGAACTGAATTGATATGTATATGTATAGGGTGAATTACAAAAACTGAAAAATGTCTATAGTTAATACCACCATCATTAGCATATTGGTCCTCGTATTTTAAGAAACTCATTAAAAAGTTCATACTCTTTGATTCCTTTAAACATTTTCATCCCACAATCCACTTGGCTATTAATACTCAAGGAAAAGACTAAAGTATCCTTGTAGGAGTGGTAATCTATTTTTCAAAAAGGGATGGAAGAAAGTGTTAGTAATGGCAAAATTTTAGGGAGTAAATTGCTATTTTATTTGAAATTTGACTAACAGAATATGTTGAAGTAAACTTAAA
Organism: Manihot esculenta; assembly: GCF_001659605.2. Lineage (NCBI taxonomy): Eukaryota > Viridiplantae > Streptophyta > Magnoliopsida > Malpighiales > Euphorbiaceae > Manihot > Manihot esculenta. The sequence goes on along the minus strand of NC_035169.2, from coordinate 22,297,603 downwards.
AAAATGGACGGAAGGACTAAAGTGTCTAATGGAATCAAAACTTAGGATGCTTTAATGAGTCTTTCAAAATATAAGGTTTAATTTGTTAATAATGGCAATAAATAGGTATATTTTTATAAATAACCTTTTTTTATATATAAATATATTTGACATTATTTTTAAATAGAAAACTAAATTATTATTTCATTCAGGGAATGCAGCTAATACAACTTCTATTCTCCTCTTCAAGATTTCTCTATGTACTGCCACATGCTGCTTGTCTTTCTATCTTGCATCCCTATGATGCCCACTACTCTTGCTTAGGCCACCGACTACTAGAGGACTTCACATTCTCCTCTTCAGTGACAGGGAGACTTTGTGTCAGCCATTATATGGGCTCAAAGTCCATATGTTGCATACTACCTATGTTTCAGAACCTCTGACCTCTTCTTCACAAGCCCACCTCTGCCTTTATTGCCTCTTCACATTCCCAGAAGAGACAACACCTTGCCCATTTTCTTCTCTCTCTTGAAATCTTTATTTCTCTCTAGATGCGATTGTTCCATTTCTGCTGCCAGATTTTCATCTACCTTTAAGGATTAGTAGACAATTTTTCTGTTGATCATCTCGGCCTGATAATACATGTAGCAATATTTGTTCAAAATCAGTTTGTCTTTGTTTAATTTTGGTTAAACCATAGTCTTCTAATTAGTTAGGCTTTGGTTTTCATTTGAAGGTTTAATCATCTAAATTTGTTTAATTTGGGAATTTGTTGATCTGATAATCTTTTGTATTTGATAAGCTTTTTTGTTTTGCCTTTTGATCATTTAATTAGTGGACTGCTAGATTCTGGTGGTTGCCCTTTTGCTTTTTCGCTCGCATAAATCCAGAACTGATGAACTAAAGGTGGTCCAATTTTACTTGTATGTGTGTGTATTTACTTATATTACTAGGATTTTGAGTTGAATTGCCAAGGAGATATAGAATCATAGTGCAGTTTATCACCATTCTTAACCTAATGCACCTGTTTCAAGTGCTTGTTAGTATCCTTTATTTAATGGGCATCAAAAGCGACATATTACCTTCTTTTTTTTTTTTTTTTTCCCGAGTTGCTGCCTGGATTTTAGTGACATTGGTTTATGGTTTTAGTACTAGGCTTGAACTTGTCGATTGTTGAGCAGTTCTGTAACTGTGGCTGAAGATGGATATTGATTCTGATTTTGGCAAAATGAATATTAAAGCTGCAAATGAAGGTTCGTCTTCGTCAGTGCAGTTGGATTCAAAGGTATGCTGGTGATGAAAATATCTATTGTTATTTAACTTTCATTTATTTTATCTCTTGCCCACATGCCCCCTGTCTTAATAAAGTAATCAAATATTAGCTATAGTGAATTTCATTATTGTTGCTAAAAATGAAGTGAAAATCTCACTTCAATATTGCAGGACTTTTCTGTTGGGAATCGAGGTTTCTTTTTTTTTTTTTTTCCTTATATCCAAATTGTGAATAACGTGTATTTTATTATTATTTTGATATATTTATATCTAGTCCCTTAGTCCCTTATTACAATTGTGAGCTCATTTATATATATATATATAATCTTTAATTTCTTTTCTTTCAATTTTGATAAGAAGGGAACTGTTGAAGAAAAGGAGGAGCTTACTGAATCAATGGACAAAATAGATATTCAACAATCACCATCTGGACAAGCTGGGTCTTCATCATTAAATTTCAAAAGAAAACCAGTTGTCATTATTGTTGTAGGAATGGCAGGTAGAGTTGATTGGCTGCAAAATGTTATATTATTTGAGAGATATGTCTTTATTAAATTTTGGAAACCAGTTTTAATATTTGGTCTCAACACTTTGTGCTTCCCACTCCTTTTCAATCGTAATTTGCCCAAACAGATGTATTACTGAATGAACATCTTGGAGATTGAGAATCATTACTTGAATTTGTGCAGGAAGTGGAAAAACAACCTTCCTTCATAGGTTGGTTTGCCACACACAAGCTGCAAATATTCGTGGTTATGTACTCAACCTTGATCCTGCTGTGATGACTCTTCCTTTTGGTGCAAACATTGATATAAGAGACACTGTTCGGTACAAGGAAGTCATGAAGCAGTTTAATCTTGGACCTAATGGAGGAATCCTAACATCTTTAAATTTGTTTGCTACAAAGTTTGATGAGGTGAATTTTCCTTTCATATACCTGATTTAAATTTAAAACTATTGATTCAGCAGCATGCATTTGTCTTTATGACAGTCTATTATTTTTGCATTACTGTGATTCTGCTATAACAAGTTAATTTCTCCATGGATATCTGGTTGTGTGTTGGGTAAGTTGGCATCTGCCTAGTTTAGTACATGCCTGTCAAAAGAACTGGACAGTCTTGTGGTAAATCATTTTCATTTGGAAAGAGAAGTTTGACGATTTTTCTTGTATCAGCATTTTTGGCAATGGTACTGGATTATGTGGCAAATGCCCTTTTTGTTTATGCACTGGACCTTTCACTGTAAATTACCTGCTCTCTTATTTCATTCTTCAATCTTATTTTTCTCAATCCCATTTTTAGGTTATTTCAACTATTGAAAGGCGCGCAGATCAACTTGATTATGTTCTAGTGGATACACCTGGACAAATTGAGATTTTCACGTGGTCTGCTTCTGGAGCTATCATCACAGAAGCTTTTGCTTCAACGTTTCCAACTATAATTGCTTATGTGATTGATACACCTCGTTCCTCAAGCCCAACTACTTTCATGAGCAATATGCTTTATGCTTGTAGCATACTCTACAAGACACGGTTGCCTCTTGTGTTGGCATTCAACAAGATAGATGTGGCTCAACACCAGTTTGCTTTGGAGGTATATACTTTTGTGCGTGTTAGATGGCTTTTTATGGACATTTTATCTTGAACTTATTTAGCATCCTTGTGTTACTAAAGTGTAAAGGTTTGTATCTTTCCTCTTGTTTCTGATGTATTGTTATATCTTCTTATCCATGTTGATGCTGAAAGTTTATTCAAGTACACCATACTTTCAAAGTAATGCCTGTAAGTTTTTCATGTTAAATTCTTAATGTATGAAGGTTGCTCTTTGATGCTAGAAGTCTTTGATTAGCAATTTGAAAGAGTTGCTTCAGGAGTTCAATTGAGGGCCAATTTCTCTTTGTTTCTAATGACATTCCAAATATTTCTCTTTATTTCCCATAGCATTCAGAAATTTTCTTACTTTGTATTATTTTCAAGCTTCGCTCTTGAAGCTAAACCTGCCTACCCAATTTTAGGTTCTGCCTTGTGTATGTTGTTTTAAATGCATCCTCTTTTAACAACTGTCGTCTATGCAGTGGATGGAAGATTTTGAAGCCTTCCAAGCAGCTGTCAGCTCAGATCACTCGTATACATCCACTTTGACAGCAAGCCTTTCCCTTGTGCTTGATGAATTTTATAAGAATTTAAAATCTATTGGGGTCTCTGCTGTTTCTGGAGCTGGAATGGATGCCTTTTTCAAGGCTATTGAGGCTAGTGCTGAGGAATATATGGAAACCTACAAGTATTGCCTCAATTTATAGATGCTGTTCCTTTTCCTTGCAACTACTACGACACCATAAGCTCATTTAACTTCTGAATCTTGAATGTTTAGGGCTGATCTTGATAAGAGACGGGCAGAGAAGCAACGCCTGGAAGAAGAGCGCCGGAGAGAAAACATGGAAAAGTTGAGGAAGGATATGGAGAAATCTGGGGGAGAAACTGTGGTCCTGACCACTGGGTTGAAGGACAAAGAAGCCAGGAGAGACACTGTGATGGACAAGGAAGAGGAAGAGGAAGATGATGATTTTGAGAGGTTTAGTGAGGAGGAAGAAGATGCCATAGATGAGGATGAAGACGAAGAAGTTGTCAGGTTCTCCTTTTAGTGGAGCGGTTTTACAGCCTTAAGTTTCTTTAGACTACTTGATGCAGGATAGCAATGGATTATGGGTTTTGCACCAGAATGACATGACTTGATGATGACGGAATACTTTGATTCTGGTTGTGCCTCTCTTTGAATATTCCATATTCAGCGTTTACACATGTGCATTAGTATTGAATGGAAGTAGGCAACTATTATCAACGCCTGTCAAATCACACGGGTAGATAGATGTGCATAGATGTTTTACATGTACAGGATTTACATTGTAGAAGTGCTTTCTGGTGGCTGAAGGAATATCTGATTTTGGTATTCTATTTTCTGAATGCCATTAGTTGGTACCATTTAATCTGCCTGTAATTGAAGCTTGTAAATTTGCTATGTTTTGGGCATTTCTGTTGGCAGTCTTAGAGAAGTACTTTGCACTGGATGCCCAAAATTGTTCTGCTTGATGGCACGGTAGAAATATGAAACCAGTACTGGAGTCGCATATCTATTTTATTTTCTTTTTTTGAAACTGGAGTTGCATATCTTATTACCATTCTGCTTTGCCTTTCCTTCTGGCATGGAAATCGTAGGAACCAAGAACTGAATGTTCGATCAGACAGAATTCTTACAACTAAAATGGTGTCAGTCTGAGGGGTGTGAATGAACTAAATCGTTGATGAGCTTCTTGAGATTCGGTTCGATAAAACTCGAATGAGCTCGACTCGATTTCTAAACGAGCCAAACTCGAGTTTAATTTTTAGAAACTTGACTTTCATAGTATTCGACTTGTTAAGATTCATGTGTTTGGCTTGTTTCTGAGTTCATAAGCAGTCTCGCGAATAGACTCGTAAATAGACTCGTGAATAGTCTCGTTAAGTAAGTTGAGATTATTATCATGAGAGAAATAAATTCAAACTGTACATATACTTTCATGAGCCAAATTTAAATTTTTTAAAATGCAACTCTATATAATTTAAGTACACTCTTAAACTTGTATATATTTGAATCATTAAAATTTAAAAATTCATCTTTATAAGTTTACGAGCTAATTTGTAGATATACTTATTTAACTAAAATTATTTTAGTTTTAAATTAAAACTCATTATACATGTAAATAAATTGAACTACTCATGAACTTTTCGAGACTAAACTTGATAAAAACTCATACTCGTCTAAACTCGTTTGCTAAACGAGCTAAATTTGAACTTCTTAATATTCGGCTTGAATTAGAAATGAGTAAAACTCGAATTTGACTCGAACTCGAAAAAATTTTAACGAATCAAACTTGATCTCTTCAAAACTCAATTCGGTTCGTTTACATTCCTAATCAGTTTCCTACTCTGTACTTGAATGTGGAACTATGAACGATTCTCATAGCTGAGCCTTTCAATCATATTAATGAGGTCTTATAAGGCTTGATCAATACTGAACATGAGAGAATTCAAGAAAGTGAAATGCCTTATAAGCATTTTGAAAAAAGAGAATGGAATTGTCGGGTATGGTAAAAGATAGTTAAGGTCAAAAAAGACAATAGAATTGTAAACGAATAAAATTGTTCGTGTGAGTTTCCATTGTTGTCCGTGAGTTTCCGTGTAAATTTCTATTTTCTAAACGATCCGAGGTTATCCGTGTGAGTTTCCATTTTTTAAATGATCCGAAATTGAAAAATTTTGAGACTAATTTGATAAATGAGTTAAATTTAATTAAATATGTTTATATAATTAATATTTTTTAGTTTTGAATTTATTATTTTCAAACTAAAAATTTATTAAAATTATAAATAACCCAAATTATTTAAGAGTTATTTAAGATTTAATTTAACCACTTTTATGTGCTTATTTACTGAATAAATTAAACTTAAATTTATTAATATTATTATTTACATAAGCTAGCTCTTTGGAGCTGGGTTGCTTTTGTGGGATTATAAACATTTGTTGTGGCACTCATTCTTCAGTTGAATACCGGGTTACTAGACATTAATTTATAGTTAATTAATTTTCATTTTAGTTCTTTTCTTGTAATGAGTATATTTTATTTGGGAGGAGGAGGTTTTTTAAGCTACTGGAAAATATTATAAGATTTAAAAACTTTAGAGCTGTGTTTGAGAGAGTTTAAATTTTTAAAATCTCTAATTTCAATCCATCAAATTGGTAGATAAAAACGTTTTTTTTTTTTTAATTTTTTTAAATAATAAAAAATTATCAAGATTTAAAGATAAAAGGAAAATTTTACTTTAGAAAATCTTAAATTATTCTGATAACTTTCCAAACATAGGATTAGGAATTTGACATGATAATCTAACATGACCAAGTCCACTGATACATTAGCGGCATAGTTGACATGGATTTTTATTTGGAAACAATAAAAAATAAAAAATTTATTTGATAATTAAATTAATATAGTAGAATTACAAACAATCTGAAAGCACCATATGCAATCCACAACGAGACATTTTTTTTCTTTTTTTAAAAAGAAAGAAAGGTTAATCTTACTTCATCCTATATCTTGGATCTGAACAGGAGGCAAGAAAATCAATTCCTTTTTCATAAAGAAAAAAAAAATCCCTATAGACTATCCTGAGAGCTGAATCAGCAGAGAAAAGAGCAGAAGAACCTTTTTGGTTGGTTTCTTTACAAACACTTGCGTCTTCTGTATTGATTTAGAAGCACTTGAAAGCTTCTCCTTTACCCTCTGGGCTTTTCATATTTGCGTTTTGAGTTGCTTACTCCCCTGCAATTTCAAGTGCTTTAGTGGAGCCGATCCTCTTCATTCATTCATTCATTTTGAGGCTGCAACTTGAGTTTGTCCTCTACTTTATCCACAATCAAGAAATCACATACTAACATAAGTAAGCACTGAGCAGGATTCACTAAAGAAAATGCACACTATATTTTTGTTGTAGAAAGCAGAAGTTGGATAATGAAGCTGCTCCTTCAAGTCCACAATGTCAACCTCACAGCAGTGCACATCCCTATCTGTTCAAAAATTCCTTCTCAACAACACTAAAAATCACCTTCAGCCGATCTTCCAAACTTGAATGGATGTTCTTTGTAATCCTTTTCTGATGCCGAGTGTCTTTCTGCCACGCAATTCCGATGAATACGTGTACATGACAGCTTTTAGGTCTTGAGGGCGAATCCTCAATTTGGTATCTCAAGTGAAGCTGCAGAGGATGAAAGAATCAATTATGATACAGAAAAAAATAACAAATAAATTCTGAAGTGAGTAAGAGAATCAATAGCACCATTTACAGAGTTAAATCAAGGCAAAAAATTTATGTAACTTAACAGTCACAATTATACCCATACATTAAAATAGTCGCCCAGTGGAACTCCATGAAGGGTCATAACCTCTTCAACAAGCCAGCCTTTATGATCAGATAGGGGGTGTTTCTGCTGTGTACTAGTCACCTCTCCTCCATAACGGGAAATGCGCCGATCGAATCTGTAATGTATTTGCCTCTCATACACATCATCCTTCTCCAATTCCCATGGGGTATGAGAATAGTTGAGACAACCAGCTTTCTCCATCGCCTTCCGCTCCAACTCACCCCCATTGAAGAGCTCCATAAAGAAGTTGGTCTAGAGCACGATAGTTATTGTCAAATAAAAATAAAATCTACAAACTATTCAAACTAAGATCCAAAAATCAATATTTTATATGCATTAGGATGTCGCGTTTGCATGTGCCATACAGTGCACAGGGAGAGAGAAAAGCAACTTACAGAGACCGAAACACCAGAAGAATAAACCTCAGATAAGTTGACATCCTCAAGACCCAAGAAGGACCCACTTTCTTCAGTTTGGAGGTTTTTAGCTTCCGATTCTTCTTCTTCCGCTATTTGCACCTTCTGTTCAGGAGACAACGATCTAGCCTTCCATAAAGCCATGATTGTCCTATGAATTAGGCACAAATATTTAAGTCTATTTATACTGATTTCCACCTTTTGTCATCACATAACTCTTGTTAACCATGTAAATATATGCAAAGGACTTGGATATGAGAAGGAAATTTTTTTAACTAGGAAGAAGAGGCACATCTATGTAGAGAATCCATTGTATCTTTATTTTACACAATTTGCTAGCACACAAGGTTGATCACAGTGTGCTCATCTAAAGAAATTAATCTAAATGCTGTAAGACCAATAAGGCTCTAGAATGGAGCCCTGGTGCAGTCAAACGTCCATTAAACTGAACACTCATAAAATAAGGATGCTAAAAGGTCAGCAAGCAGAGATGTCAAAAACACATGAAGAATCAGGTCCATTACCATTTTGAACAGAACATTCCCGTATCAAATTGTTCTCGCATTCAGGTTTCGACAACTATAAATGAAAATAGAATGGACACCCAGAGTTCTCATGTTATAACTTTCAATAAAGAAAATGTCTAGAACTGCTGTAAAAATGACCAGTTCGTAGTGAATAGTCAAGAAATAACATGAAATATAGTTAGCCTTTAAAGAGTGCACGAAAATAAACTCTAAAATGGAATTGCAAAATCAAGAAACAACATGCACTTATTATGAACCATTAAAGGATGCAAAATTGCAAAAGCTAAAACAAATAACAAGAGAAGTCATCAAATCATAGCAAAATGCATGTCCTTTTCCACTTGGAACAAACATTATTATGTCCAATTATCCTGACATGCTATTTATGATAATCCAAGTCCCAAAAGAAAAAAGATAAAAAAAAAGATAAGTTATGAAATAACTTTTTATCATTTACTGCTTCTAAAAAGCAATTGTTACTATGACTTTAGATATCAAAATACAGAGATTAATGGGAAAGGCCGAAACACACATATATTATAAAGCATATTGAAATAACAAATGTCCAAAAATATTACTAGATATATAAGTAAAGTTCGATTCTAAAAAGGGTAAAGAACCATTAACATCATTCAGTTACCTGTGCGCTACATTGAAAGATACAAAAGACTGGAAGTGGAATTTCAGCCTCCCCTCTTCATCTTGAGTCTTGGCCCCATGTCTGGCATCCATACCCCTCCCAGGCCAGAGAGTCATAACAATGGTAGGACTCCCCATTGATGATAACGTAGGAGGAGAAACTTGGATATCTTCTATATCCTCCCAAAGGAAGAAAAATTTAGTCTTCTGCCCAAACAAATTTGCATGGAAGCCAATTATTCTCGCTGATAGAAATAAACGACCCTGCACAGATATAACATCATTGTCAAGAACCCAAGAAGCAAGCATCATCTGACTGATAAAAAGCTAAAATGCCATTTCACTATGTACAGTTTAAAGGAATAACATGACAATCAGAAGAAGGATGCTAATCAAAAGAACACGTGATGCTAAATGAACATCAACAGCACCTGCAAGAGCATTCTTCGCTTTAGGTGACAGGTAAAATCATTGATGAGAAATTCCTCTGGTGGAAGCCCAAAGAGCTTTTGAAAAGCTGAATTTGTTTGTGGAGATCGCAAGTTTATCTACAAAAAGTATAAGAAATTAAAAATAGAATATACAAGGGGAAAAAAGATATAACACATAACCCATTTACAATGTAAAAGTCGAGTGCTGAATAGCCAACAACATACCTTCTTCCCCACCTCTTTCTCCATCTTATTCAAGTACTCTTTAACAACATTACTACCTCTTGTGTTATTCAAGAAAATTCTTAGGTGCAGCTTAGACTGACAGGCTTGTGCTAACTTTCCTCGAAGAGGAACCCACACATCAGCAAGATCAGATATATTAGATTTTACAAAATTAATTTCAGCACGTCCCAAAGATGTTGCTTCATCAAAAGGCCCATCAAAATCATAAACTTCCACATCCAACACAGAAGGAGGGTCATCCATTGCATCAAATTCAAATATTTCTGCGAAGACCAAAAATGTCTATCAAGATGACAACTCAGAGGACAACTTGCATCACATTTGTCACCAAATGAAAAAGGCTTCCATACAAAGATTGCACAATTCACACAACTAGAGAGTACTTTTGACCAATAATTCTTTGCTTTGAATGAGAAAATTGACAAAGAACAATATGAATCACCATTCCACAATGGAGCAGATTTCTGGAACTTAATTGAGCTGGTTCTAGTTTTCCCATTACAGGTGAATACCACATATGGATCACAGAAGCCACTTGAGTCAACAGCTGCCAAATTACTCCCCTCAAGCAAGGCAACAGTGAGCAGCCACCCATCCCCTTGTGCTTTCACTCCATGATCACTTCCTGCAGTAAAAGGAAAGCAATAATAAATTCAAACCAATGTAACCCAATATTTGCCAAATTTGTTTAATTCATTCCTACAAACAGAGGAATACATGACCAATATATATGCATACACCTCAGAATCCCAGCTAGAAGCAGACAACAAAATAGAAAAGTTCACATAATATTCTCTGAATTTGTGGATAAGGGGTTTGTTGGGGGTGAAGATTACCCTTTTGTATCCTGGCCTGCATGAAACGAGAAAGTAACTCTAGTACCCTTTCACACTGAAGAACCAGGACACCACACACAATGAGTTCACCGATTGAATCTGGTAAATCAAGTCCCACAAACTCTAGCCCTTGAATTGGGCTGGGAGGGGATATCCAGATGTGAAGAAGTACATATAATGCAATAAAAACTGTAGTAAGTACAGTAAAGTTAGCAAAATATTGTACAGCCAGTTTCCAATCACTCTGGGGTTCAGCCTGCAAAGAAGCCAAAACTTGTTCCTTAGTGGATCCTATGTCCTTCAAATCAACTGGCTTAACATTTTGAGATAATAAAGACACAAATTGTTCAAAACTATCTTTTAGACCTTGTTTTGCTCCATTTTCTATCATCCCTTTCATCATGGTGCTCTGCAAAAAATTCATTCTCCAGGATATTACCAAATGTGAAGTTTGTTCTCCTGAAGGAAGCTCAGGGCCAGGAGTAATGAGGTATTGCAATTCAGTTCTAAAGGTGCTCCCATACACAATATCTGGAGTGCTCACACTCACTAAAATAGCAAAAACCTTTCCATCAGCTTTTACATATGTATGTTCCTCAGTGGCTTTCACAGCCTTAATTAATTTGGTTGCTGCCTTAATATAAGTAACCACTCTTTTCAAACTCTCACCACCATTCTCAAATTTCCAGGTACCAAACTGTTGTTCAGTATTCCCCTGTAGATCTGCCAATGATCTTGGAAAACTTGAATCAGGTGAAAAAAGTAGATAATTTAAATCTTTGGGAGCAATCATATATAATTGGTCTACAAGGACCCCTCCTGGTAGATTGCTTGGAATTTCATTTCCCATATCTTTGGATTCCATTGCCTTCATGATTTCTCCAAAGTCACCTGGAGAGGAAGGATCATCCGCCTCATCCTTAGATACCTCAGGTCCAATAGTTTCAGGAGGCTCCGAATTCTCAATGCCTTTACTACCAGCAGTTGATGCTGTATCAGAATTTTTATTAAAAATCTGAACAATTCTGGCAGCAAAGTTCTTTTGTGCACTGCACTTTTCCTCTTTAGAGGGTGCAACTTCCTCAAATCTCCCCGGAGAGGATGAGTTTGAGGGTCCACCAGATGACCTAGAAGGAGCTTCTGTCACTGCATCTGCATTCTTTCTCAACTGTGATGCATGATCGCCATCATGATTCAGGTCAACAAAAGCATTATTTTGAGAAAAACCAATACCTAAAAGAATTTCACCTGCAAAAAAAAATACAGTCCAATGAGTATATTTTGTAGCTCATCAACTGCATCAATACAAAAATTGAGGTAAATAATGCTACTTGAAGTCTTAAATTCCACAACACAAGCAAATCCTATAATGAGAGAACATCAGAATCTTGTATAAGCGACTAAATTAAAGTTCTTATATCAAGACCTGAAACAGGAGGTTATTGTGGATGCAGAGCAATGAAAAATAGCTAACAGCCAAACAGGAAGAATAATAAATCAAAATTCCAATTGGGAAAATAACAACTAACAACACAAAAAAACGAAAGCTTGATAAACATACCACAGTCCTTGTTCTTGGACTTTTTGTTTCTGGGTTGCAGAGCGTACCAAGCAGTGCCAAGAGACTTACTCTCCGAATCAAAAACGAGCGAGACTGGCACTTTAAGCAGCCCAACAAAGTCATCATTGAAGTACTTGTCCTCATCTAGCACAGAGATTACAAGCTCCTCCTTCAAGTCCTCAACCCGAAAACTGAATTCCTCTCCCCAACTTGGATTCAAGTTCTTCTTCACCACTTTGGTCTTGAACTTCTGCTTTCCCAGCTGCACTCTCACATATGGATCACTTGACCCATTTAGATCCATTGCCGGCAAATTTCTTGCCTCTACTACACGAACCAGAAGCCTCATTTCCAAGAACAAACACGAAAAACTCAACTTCACTAGGAACCAAATTAAACCCACCAAACCTTTAGAACCCAAAACAGAATATTAATATCAAACTCGACCCGTTTCTTAATATTCTCTATTCAGAAGAATCAATCAAACAACAACAATAGACAAAACCCATTTGGGAAATTAAAATTAACAAAGGCAAAAACAGCGCAACAGAGAGTAAAAACAACGGTATAAAGAATGGCAAATTGAGAAAAGAAGCAGAATCGAAACAATCAATGAGAGAGAGTACTTTGATTCAGAAAAGATTGCAGAATTGAGAAAAAAAGAAAAAGCCTAATGAAAAAATAGGAAATGATGGAAAAGAGTTGTTATGAAGAAGATAAAGCCATGGAAAGGGTGAGAGAGAAAGAAGTTGAAAGCTGAAAGACTTTTCAATGCAGTTAATGCTTATTCAGATAATTTTAATGGAAATCTGCGCATATGAAGTTGGACTTTCTGGAGTCTATGGAAGTTGCATTGCATTAGTCGTCCTTGGAAAAACTAGCAGCCTGCTGTTGGTCACTTTTTTTTTTATTTGTGCAAATTCTTATTTAATAATTATTTTTTTTTTTAATTGAAAAAGTAGAAAATTTTTTAAATTTATTTATTTGTATTTATTATTGAGTTAACTCTGCGAGTGCATTGCTATTCTTTTACAGTGTATTAATTAATTTTTTTATTTTTAGTCTATTAATTATTTAATTTTTTTACATTATCTTTAATTAATTTATACAATTTTCTTAATTTTTATAATTTTAAAATAATAAATAATAGTTAATAGTATGAAAAATAGAAATAAATTAATACTCATTTTTTAATTATTTTAAAATTATTATAATTCTATTTATTTATATTTTATTTTAAAAAAATTTTTTAAAATTTTTTTAGGGAAAATTACTTTTTAGTCCCTGAGGTTTAACATAATTAACACTTCTATCCATCTATTTTGGCGATCCAACACTTAAGTCCCTCACTTTATTTCCTGTCCAAATTCGCAGTCCTTCCGTCCAAAATAGCCGTTTGGGACACGTGAACCCTCACTAAACCCAAACCCAAATACTTCTTTTTCTTCTTCTTCTTTTTCTTCTTCTTCTTCTTCTTCTTCTTCTTCTTCTTCTTCTTCTTCTTCTTCTTCTTCTTCTTCTGCAACTGGAGAAAACATGAAAGAGAAAACTTCTTCTTCTTCTTCTGCAACTGGAGAAAACATGAAAGAGAAAACTTCTTCTTCTTCTTCTTCTGCAACTGGAGAAAACATGAAAGAGAAAACTTCTTCTTCTTCTTCTTCTGCAACTGGAGAAAACATGAAAGAGAAAACATGAAAGAGAAAAGAAAAAAAAGGAATTTCACATTAAGAGAAGGGTATTTCTGGAAAAAATTATCACCAAACGGTTTAAATGGATTGAAGGACTACGAATTTGGACGGAAGAGAAAGTGAGGGACTTAAGTGTTGGGTCGCTAAAATAGAGGGACAGAAGTGTTAATTACATTAAACCTCAGGGACTAAGAAGTAATTTTTCCATTTTTTAATATTTAATAAAATTTAATATATTTAAGATTGATATAATTAAAAAGTTAATAAAAAAATTTATATTTTTTAATATGTGTGAAAAAAATAAAGTAGATAAAAATTATGAGATGGAGGGAGTAATTAATTTTTTTTTAAATATAAAATAGTAATTTTTTTAAAATTAATATTTTATGTTTCTTAAAAAATTAAAATAATTTATGTATATTGATTTATTTAATATCCTTTAGATTAAATAAAATTTAGTTTTTATTAGCTAAAATAAAAAAAAAGTGTAATCGATTTTGATCGCTAATTTAAATAATAATTAGATTTATATACATTTTGATACTTAATTTTTCATCACTATATATACGATACTGTTTTTATTATTTTATTAGACGATTTTATACACCTGTTTGGATATCGCTTTGCGACAAATATCAGGTAATTTTTCATATTTTAAATTAACCTAGTCGAGGTATGATCAGACTTCCTATTTTTGAAGCTAGGAAGAACTGGTTTTTGCATTGAGAGGAAAAGAGGTGAGCAGTTCCTTTGGTGGTTTGCTCAGCTTCCAAGATTTTCCCAACATGTTTCCGTTAACTCTTGCATTAGTTTCATTCATTTTCTTTGATGGAAGACCATGAGCTTGAATCCAAAAGGAATTTTATGAACTTGTACAGATAAAGAGCTTGTTATGAACACACCAGGGCTGGTTTTGGATGACAAAATGCATGTCAATACGGTGATCAAAGGTGAGAATGAAAGCAATAGATTTCTTAGGTATGATTTGGAATGTTCTCTTTACTCGCAACATCTAACAAAAGCTGCCTTTATGGTAGTTGGATTGAAGGTCTTTTAAGAGATAAGTTGTCCAACAAGGACATGTTTTTGCTGAGACCAAGCATCTGTATCTTCTTATGTGAGTTCCAGGATATTGTCTTGGCAAGTAAAGTTAATGGTCCTAGTTATGAGGTCTTTAACATTTAATGTGTAATCTGACATTGATAAAGGACTGATTAAATTCCGTCAGGAGTTTTAATCAATATAATTTGATTAAGATGATATAAAAGAAAATATAGATTAGAAACCGAGAAGTCTTAATGAAATTTTTCAAAAATTGAAAAGTCAAGGAAGACTATTTATAATAGAAAAAAAAATTTAATATGCAAAATTATAAAAATATTCAAAAAAAATAATTAAAATGCAAAATTGACCCCTAAAAGATGAAATTTTTATATCGAACTTTGTGACAGACTTATGGCTCTTATCACACTTTTGAAAATCGTGCGTTTCGAATTTTCTTTTTCGAAAATCTATCGTGGATGTCTATCAGACGTCGGCGGCTACAAAAGTTAGATTCGGTCTAAATCTGCCGTAAAGTCCAAAACTAATTATTTCGTATTAGACATGATAGTAAATAAGGAGAGAAAACAAATGAAAAGATCAAAAGATTCAGGAAGATATATGTAAGGATGAAGAGATGGATTTTAAGAAAAGGAAGCAGAAATTGAAACTAAGTTCAGGAGAGAAACTGAGTTCATTAGAGGCTATAGAGAGCAGTAAGATTCTTCTCATTCAATTGCTTTATTGAGAACAAAAGAAATTGATGATTTTGTTCCTTAAACAAGAAAGGGATCCATTTATAATCTTAGAATTTAATTGGCATCCCATTAGTAAATTCTGATGGACTCCTATCAAACATAAGAAATTCATATAGACTCGTATAAGACATAGCATACTATTGTATAGCCCATAAAATTTTTTTTTTATCAATTTTAATAATTATATCATAATTTTTTTCTAGTGATGTCACCCGAATTTTTGTTGAATTATTGACCTAAGTGATTAATTTGTAAAACCAGAACAACAAGATAGTTGATATCTTATGACCACTTTAATATTTAATTTAGTAAAAATGCTTTTGATAATATTAAGAAATAGTGAGGGATGTTTTAAGAGTGATAATTGTGTACCTTTAATATTGATGGAATCTTATTTTTATACTGTAAGAAAATAGAATTATTTATTTGTATTATGTGAAATCTAGGTTTATTAGTCAGTATATCCCACATTTGTAAAGATACCCACTGATTTTAGGTTGACTAGATTTTATCTTACCAATAGTCTGCTAAGAGTCTACTCAATTGGCAAATACAGAACGGGTGAGTAACACCGAATAGATAAACCTATGCTTGCCCTTAGTTCAACAAGTCCGAGTTGAACATAAGCCTTAATATGAAAAAGGCTTTCTAATCTTTTTTTCTCATGCCTTTTAAAGCATTTTCAAAGCCCTTAAAGGGAACCACTACATAGGGGAATGAGGAGCTTGATCATGGAACCCCAAGGATCAAGATAAGATGCCATGACCAGCCCAACTAGAGGCTGTTCACAAAAAAAAAAAGCTCTCTAATCATTTTCTAGTCATACTGTTAATTTCTTACTATTCTGAAACCAACTATACGCTATGTCTAGAGGTGAACACTATTAATCCAAATCGAAATAATTGACTGAATCGTTCAAATTCAAAAATTCTATTTAGTTTTAATTCTTGATTAGTTCATTTCAATTTGAATTTTTAAAAATTTTAGTTTGATCGATTCAATTTAATTTTAATTAAAAAATAATTAAAATCGAATTGACCAAATTTAAAAGAAAGAATATCGTCTCATTTAGTGTCTCTCTCCTCATCATATATGAGATCCTTTTGCCCTTTCTATCTAGATGAGTTTCCACCTACCAAATCATATTACCTCCTTCCTTGATGTCTCTCTCTCCTTGATCTCTCATTGAGCCATGCTGCTACGCCTACCTCCAGGCTCTATCCAATCTTTCTTCCTCAATCTCTCTTCCTTACTGTTGGCCGTCAAGATTACAGTCGTTATTCCTTTTTGTGACCTTATATTGCTGCTTGGTATCACTACTTGCAAATTGAAAATCACTATCTGCCACCCAAGAGATTAGAGCAATTGATCCTTCTTATTAATTATCAGTTTTATCTTTTTTTAATTAGCATCAACTAAATTGATTTCGCAATGCCATACTATTGTTTATTGCCTACTGCTCAGTTTTGATACTAGCTTGAATTAGTTTTATTAGTTTTATGCTTTATGGATTTATGGCTATGGAAAGTAAATTGCTGTTATGATGTAATTGGTGTTCCATTCTTGTTTATATTGAATGCTTTGACCAAGAAAGAACTGGACAAATTAAACTTAAAGGGTAATGATGCAGCATCATTGATACTGGTTTGAGTTTGACTCGACTACTTACAGTGTTATAGTTATATGATTTTTTGAAGATGTAAAGGCTTGTATATGTCATAATAAAATAATTGAGATGTCTTGTGTCGCATCTATGGTTGCCTATTGTTCTCTTACTAAAGGGATTTGTACTATTGTAGAGATTAATGAAGCAATAATACTAGTTCGTGGCTACTTAGGGAATATTACAGGTGGCTGCCTATTGTTCATGACTGTTACATCATTTTTATTTTAGTTTACCTTCAAATTAATCGAATATAAACCTATTTTTTTAATAAAAATTAAAACACTTCTAAAAATAGTTTTCTTACCGTTGATGATTCCCTTTAGACTATAGAGTATCAGCTATTGTACCCTTGTTTTAGGGTGACCAGAATTTTATTTTCATCGAAAAATTAAAAACTTTTTTTAACCTTTTTATATAGGGGAGAAAGAAAATAAATATTTAAATAAATAATATGTATTTTCAACCTATTAGAACCTTAATCTCATAGAGGTCAAAAACAAAATCAAAATTCAATTATGTAACTTGCACATGGAAATCCATATCATGTCCATATGTATATTTTCTCTTATTTTTTGTATTTTATGCAACTTATTTACACTTTACACTAAGCATGTATATTTTATGTAACTTATTTACACTTTACACTAAGCATGCGACGTTAATTTTTTATATTTATAGATGGTTAAATAAGAAGTATCAAATGTTTCTCTTTCGAGAGAATATCTAACTCCTCCAATTGTTTCAAGCCAAACTAAAGCTGGCAATCAGACAACTTCTAAAATGAAAAGGAAGAGCATAAGGTTCTAAAATGAAGAGGAAGAGCATAAGGTCTAGATCAGTTGTATAGGACCATTTCACTAAGTTTCTTGGTGATAAAGGATCTCAAAAAAGTAAGTGTAACTACTGTGAAAAATAATTTTATTATGACCTGAAAAATAGTGGCACCATTGCACTTAGACATCACATGTCTGCATGTATTAAGAATTCTCATAGCGTGACTATAAGGCAATCATAATTGTCTTTACAACCAACTTCTAGTAAATTAAGTTATTGACATTTTGATCAAGATATGGCTAAACTAAAACTAGCTAAAATGACAATTATTGATAAGTTCTCATTTATGTTTGTGAAAGGGGAAGGGTTTAAGGAATGAGTTGAGTGCATACAACCTAGGTTTAGAATCCTATTTTGTTAGATTGTTTCAAGAGATTGTTTTGACTTGTACTTAGAAGAGAAAAAAAAGTTGAAAAATTATTTCAACAAGTCTAGTCAAAGGATTTATATTACCACAGACATATGGACTCTATTGCAAAGAATCAATTATGTGTATCACTGCACACTATATTAATAATAATTGGATACTACATAAGAAAATTCTTAATTTTTATCCAATTACAAGTTATAGAGGTAATGATATTGGGACGACAGTGGAGAGTTGTTCACTTGATTGAGAAATTAAGAGAGTATTTACAATTACAGTTGATAATGCTAGTTCAAATGATATTGTTGTTGCCTACTTAAAAAAAAATTGGTTAGTTGGAAAAATAGCAATTTAAATTATAATTACCTTTATATGAGATGCATTGCTCATATAATTAATTTCGTTGTAGTTGATAGGTTGAAGGACAATATTGATCCAAATACAAAGATTAGGGAAGCAGTGAGGTATGTGAGGCAATCTCTTGCTAGGTTGCAAAAATTCAAAGCATGTTGTAAAATGGAGAGGATTCAAAATAAAAGTTCTTTGTGCTTAAATGTGTGTACTAGGTGAACCTCCACTGATTTGATGTTAAAAATTGCAGAAAAGTTTGAAAATGCATTTGATAGATATATAATCGTTGATCTATGCTTTAAACTAAATGTTCCTTTAGAAGAATGTGCTAGTGTGCTTGAAAGTTCAGATTAGGAATACATTAGAAGAGTTGTAGAATTTTTGGGGTATTTTTATGATCTTATATTAAGGATTTCAGGTTATCGATATGTCACTTCTAATATATTTTTTTATGAGATCAGTTCAATTAATTATGTAGAGGATAATGAACAATCAAGATAGGATTTGTCCCTCTCTTTGAGAGAGATATCTTCTGGGCCCCTTGATAAGTGAGACTGAGAAATGCATGGCCTTGCTCAAATGAATTGATAGTGTGATCAATATCATTTGATTTTTATCAGTCTACTTAGAGATCGAGAAATCATAAGTTTGAACATTATAAGTTTGACATTGACTATGACTTATGTTCAAACTAGATATCGTGTGACAAATGGATTAATTCATTTTCTATTTATTAGGTTTTATTGGACTATTGATAAGGGGATTCAATGGATTTTCCGGTAACAGAATCAAATGATGTTGCTGAAATTAGATTGATGATGTGGCCAAAATGAAACTGTATTGTGATTGGCTTGAACCTGCAAGAGAGAAAACGTGAGGCGATAGTAGGTGTAACGACCCGAAAATCGGACCGCTACCGGCGCTAGGATCCAGATCGGCTTAAGGCCGCCGAGACCCGTAGCAAGCCTGACATATAACCTGTGAACCTGTCAAATCCCATAGATGATCATACATACTCATAAACCTGTAAACTTTTCCTTTCCATAAACCAAGCTCAACCTGTGCATACTCATAACATAACATAAACCACACACTGGAGCCCTCATCAAATGCTCCAATGGGGTATCATAACATACATGAATTAAGCTTGGTTGAACATAAACATCATAAAACATTCTATAGATCATGTATCAAAAGGGATTACTATACAAACTCGGTCAAGCACAATTTCTAAACCTCAATACATCATCATTACATATCATAACTGTATAAGACATTACATTACAATTTAATCATGTCCACTGCTAGCTATTACATAACTAAGACTTTACTCTATCCGACTTCCTGCTCTATCCTGTACCTGCAAGCCTGGGGGTAAAGGGAGAGGGGTGAGCTAAAAGCCCAGTGAGTAGAACCATAAAAACATATTAACAAACATGCTCCAATGAAATGCACCATAACACAGACAATTCACATAAGGGTTGGGTGAACTTGTCACCAAATAGTCCCAGCATCATTTGTGCCAGGCCGTAGCATGGGGTCCTGGTCTTCCTGTCATATCATACATTACTTACCATTGCCCCAGGGCCTCCTCTGGGCTCCTGGTCTTCGAGTCCCATATCCGTGCCAGGCCGTAGAATGGGGTCCTGGTCTTTCATTTCCGTGCCAGGCCGTAGAATGGGGTCCTGGTCTTCCCTCAGGGACTAATTGGGTCATCCAACATTCACCCACATTAACAATAAAGAATGCAATGCAGCATATTCGTGAAATCTAATGCAATCATCCTATTGCATACTCATGATGCATGAAACATGATAAACATTTAATTTCTCAATTTAAAAGGTTAAGTTTAGTTCCACTCACCTCTGGCTGACTTTGACAACACCGAAGCAGCTGAACTCACTGCTGGGGTCCTCGGTTCCTCGGGTCCGAACCTACACAGGTGGACTCAAATGAGGGACCAAACATACTAGAACATGACTCTAAAATACTCCCCAAAAACCCCCTTAAAACACCTCAAAACATCATGGAAAAACATGCAAAGGAGGGCTGCACAGGGCACTTTCGGCGGCCGAAAGTCTCTCAAGAGCCGAAAGTCAGGCAGGTTCGGCGGCACCTTCGGCGGCCGAAAGTGCCCTTCAGAGACGAAAGTCTCTTTTCGGGGGCAGGCTTCGGCAGCCGAAAGGCTTGCCTCCCAGCCATGTTCGGCGGCCGAAAGTCCTTCGGCTGCCGAACCTGGTTTCTGCAAAAGGGCAGAAACTTCAGCTCCTCATGCACGAATGCCTCCCAAACCTTCCAAACTTGCATTTTCCCTATTCTACAACATGCATACTCAAGCATACAAGTTCCTAAGGGCTTCAACCAACTTAAACCCCAATCTACAACACATCAAACATCCACATTGTTCATAAACACAACATATACCCA
This sequence comes from Manihot esculenta, assembly GCF_001659605.2. Lineage (NCBI taxonomy): Eukaryota > Viridiplantae > Streptophyta > Magnoliopsida > Malpighiales > Euphorbiaceae > Manihot > Manihot esculenta. The sequence continues at coordinate 22,276,614 of NC_035169.2, read as the reverse complement.
TAAACATAACAATAACCTAATCATGCATTTCTACCCCATAGATCTACTTAAAAACTTACTTAAAACATGCAATGAGCTTAAGATCGGCTCTTACCTCTTGAAGATCGAGAGAGAGACGACCTAAACTCGGAGATGGGAGGGGTTGAGTTTCTTTGAACCTCAAAGCTCCAAAACTTGCTCAAATGCTCAAAAACTTCAAAACAAGAGTAAAACTCATGAAAATCTTGAAAGATCTGAAGGAAGAAACTCAAGATTGGTGAGGGATGGCGGAGAGCTCACCTTGGCCGAAAATGGGGAGAAAGCTCGCCCGTTTCGGCTAAGGGACCCCTTTATAGGTGGCTGGCCAGGCCACGTTCGGGAGCCGAACGTGCCTCCGCATGCATGCCATGTTCGGCGGCCGAACCTGGACTTTCCTCACTTATGCTTTCGGGGGCCTAAGGCACACCCGAAATGCATGCATGTTCGGCGGCCGAACTTGAGGTTCGGCGGCCGAACCTGAGTTTTCCTCCAAGGTTGTTTTCATGCAAAAACTCATTTTCTTTCATGCTTAAAACATAAAACACATTAAAACATTTTATGAAAACATGGTTTTACCCTTCTAGAGGTTTTCGACACCCGAGATTCCACCGGACGGTAGGAATTCCGATACCGGAGTCTAGCCGGGTATTACATTCTCCCCCCCTTAAGAACATTCGTCCCCGAATGTTCCTCAACTAGCACATGCAAGGCATATAACATATCATACACATAAAACACATGAAACATATAAGAAACTAACCTTAGAAAAGATAAGGGTATTGCTGGAGCATGGACTCCCGTGTCTCCCAGGTGCATTCTTCCAAATTGTGGTGGTTCCAAAGGACTTTCACCATCGGGATTTCCTTGTTCCTCAACTTCCTGATTTGAGTGTCCAGAATCCGTACCGGCTGCTCAACATAGGTGAGATCCTCTTGGATCTCCACATCAGGCTCACTAAGAACCTTGCCCGGATCTGACACGAACTTCCTCAACATAGAAACATGGAAAACCGGATGGATTCTTTCCATTGAAGCAGGTAAATCCAGCTTGTACGATACATTCCCAATCTTTTGCAAGACTTCAAAGGGTCCGATGTACCGTGGAGCCAGCTTACCTTTCTTCCCGAACCGAACCACTCCTTTCATAGGAGACACCTTGAGCAATACCAGATCCCCCTCCTGAAACTCTACTTGCCTTCTGCGGATGTCTGCATAACTCTTCTGTCTGCTTGCAGCAGTCTTGATTCTTTCTCTGATTAAGGGTACCACCCTGCTGGTGATTTCTACTAGCTCAGGCCCTGCCAAGGCCTTTTCTCCAACTTCTTCCCAGCAAACAGGTGATCTGCACTTCCTCCCATACAAAGCTTCATATGGAGCCATCCCGATGCTAGCATGATGGCTGTTATTGTAGGCAAACTCCACCAAAGGCAGATGCTGCCTCCAAGAACCGCCAAAGTCCAGCACACACATTCTAAGCATATCCTCTATTGTCTGGATGGTCCTCTCCGACTGTCCGTCCGTCTGTGGATGGAAAGCAGTGCTAAAATCCAACCTGGTACCCATGGCATCCTGCAGACTCCGCCAAAACCTGGAGGTGAACTGGGGTCCTCTATCGGACACTATAGAAACAGGAACCCCATGCAGCCTGACGATCTCATCAACATACACCTGCGCCAACTTGTCCACAGAATAGCCACTCCTGACAGGGATGAAGTGAGCAGATTTGGTGAGTCTGTCCACAATCACCCATATGGAGTCCAATCTGTTGGACGTCGCCGGTAACCCCACTACGAAGTCCATAGCTATATTCTCCCATTTCCACTCTGGAATAGGTAGCGGGTTAAGCATTCCAGCCGGCTTCTGATGTTCCAGCTTCACCCTCTGACACACTTCGCAGGCTGACACAAACTGTGCCACTTCTCTCTTCATAGCTGGCCACCAATAAACCTTCTTCAGATCTTGATACATCTTGGTGGCTCCGGGGTGAATGCTGTATCTTGCATTATGAGCCTCTCTCATAATGTCTCCTTTTAGCCCTACGTCATCTGGTACACACAATCGACTCCCATAGCGGAGGATCCCCTTGTTGTCGAATCTGAACTCACTGTCTTTGCCTGACTGAACAGTCCTGGCAATCTTCACTAACTCTGGGTCCTCATGCTGTTTCTGAGCCACCTGCTCCAGAAACACGGGTGCCACTCTCATCTGAGCAACTAAAGCACCTGTACCAGACAACTCCAACTGTAGACCTTCATCAATGAGCTTGTAAAACTCCTTCACCACTGGTCTCCTCTCCGCCGTGATGTGGGATAAACTGCCTAGTGACTTCCGGCTTAGGGCGTCTGCCACAACATTCGCCTTACCCGGATGGTATTGAATCTTGCAATCATAATCACTCAGCAGTTCTACCCATCTTCTCTGTCTCAAGTTCAAATCTCTTTGACTCAGGATGTACTGTAGGCTTTTATGATCTGTGAAGATCTCACATTTAACACCGTAAAGGTAATGCCTCCACATCTTGAGTGCAAAGATAACGGCTGCCATTTCCAGGTCATGTGTGGGGTAATTCAACTCATGCTTCTTTAGCTGCCTAGAAGCATAAGCAATCACCCTTTCATTCTGCATTAGCACACAACCCAGACCCACTCGGGATGCATCACAGAACACTGTGAAGTCCTCATTGCTAGCTGGCAGAGCTAACACTGGTGCTGACGTTAACCTCTTCTTAAGCTCTTCAAAACTCTCTTCGCACTGGTCGGTCCACACAAACTTCTGATTCTTCCTGGTTAACCTGGTCAGAGGAGCTGCAATTTTTGAGAAGTCCTGAACGAACCTCCTGTAGTAACCTGCCAAACCCAAGAAACTTCTGATCTCTGACACTGAAGTGGGTCTAGGCCAGTTAGCCACAGCTTCTACCTTCTTGGGGTCTACCTCTATTCCATTTTCTGACACCACATGCCCCAAGAATGAAATGCTCCTCAGCCAGAACTCACACTTGGAGAACTTGGCATACAAGCCATGCTCCCTCAAGGTCTGTAGAACCAACCTCAGATGATGGGCATGCTCCTCTGCATTCCTGGAATACACCAAGATATCATCTATGAAGACAATAACGAAGTGATCCAGGTACTGGCTAAACACTCTGTTCATGAGATCCATGAATGCTGCAGGGGCGTTGGTTAACCCGAACGGCATCACAAGGAACTCAAAATGCCCATATCTGGTCCTGAAAGCTGTCTTTGGCACATCTTCCTCTCTGATCCTCAGCTGATGATACCCGGACCTCAGATCTATTTTAGAGAAACAACCCGCTCCTGCTAGCTGGTCGAATAGATCATCGATCCTTGGCAAAGGGTACCTGTTCTTGGTAGTGACTTTGTTCAACTGCCTGTAGTCGATACAAAGTCTGAGGGATCCATCCTTCTTTCTCACAAACAAAACTGGAGCACCCCAGGGTGAGGTACTCGGTCGGATGAAGCCCTTGTCTACCAGCTCCTGTAACTGCTCCTTCAACTCTTTCAATTCTGCTGGCGCCATCCTGTAAGGAGGGATAGAGATCGGTCGGGTTCCAGGCATCAGTTCTATCTCGAACTCTATCTCCCTAGCAGGTGGTAAACCTGGCAGCTCGTCTGGGAACACATCCAAAAACTCTCTGACCACCGGCACCGAGGCGGGCTCTCTAACCTGACTGCTAAGCTCTCTCACATGAGCCAAATACCCCTGACATCCCCTCCTAAGCAACCTGCGAGCCTGAAGAGCTGATATCAGACCTCTAGGTGTACCCCTCCTGTCTCCCCTGAAGACGACCTCTGACCCATCCTGACTTCTGAACCTGACTACCTTGTCCCTGCAGTCCAAGGTAGCACCATGGGTAGATAACCAGTCCATCCCTAGAATGACGTCAAAATCTGTCAAATCTAGAACCACCAGGTCGGCGGACAAGCATCTTCCCTCAACAAACACAGGACTACACTGGCAGACTGACTCTGCCACTGATGGATCACACTTGGGTCCACTGACCCAGAGAGGACACTCTAACCCAGAGATCATCAACCCCAACCTCTCAACGGCTCTCGGTGCAATAAAAGAATGAGATGCACCAGGGTCCATCAAGGCATACACATCTGAACAACCAATGACTAAGTTACCTGCCACCACGGTGTTAGATGCATCTGCCTCCTGCTGTGTCATTGTGAAGATCCGTGCTGGAGCTGATGGACCTTCACCTCTGAAACCCGCTGAAGAAGAGGCTGCCCCTCTCCCTCTGCCTCTGCCACTGGCCTGAGTCGTGGCTGGAGCTGCTGGCTGCGCTACACTACCTGAAGCTGTCTGCTGGGACTGTGCCATCGGGACTGCTCTTGGACATTCTCGAGCCATATGCCCCTCCTGACCACATCTGAAACAGGCTGTCGTCCCAAACCGACATACTCCCTTGTGTGGCTTACCACACCTTGCACAAACTGCATTATCCGCACCAGAGCTTGAGCCACTCCCAAATCCCAGACTGGACTTGACTTTGCTCCAGAACTTGTTCTTCTTAGTCTTGGCTTTGCCCCATCTCTTGCTGCCTGAAGCTGCTGCACTCAGGGTAGAGGGATCTAACCTTCCCCCACCCGGGGTTTTAGGACCAGAAGACTGTGCCACTGACTGCTTAACTGTCCCCTGAATGATGGCACTGGCCTCCATTTTCCTGGCCATATCTACTATGGCATGGAAGCTCTCCCTGTCCACTGACTGAATCAAGGAGGAATACCTGGAATGAAGTTTCATGACATACCTCCTTGACTTCTTCGAATCTGTATCCAGACTCTGCCCAGCAAAAGGCAACAGCTCCAAGAATCTGTCGGTGTACTCCTCTACACTCATTTCATCTGTCTGCCTCAACTGCTCAAACTCTATCATCTTCAATTCTCTTGAACTGTCAGGGAAAGCCCATCCTGCAAACTCGTTTGCAAACTCCTCCCATGATAAGCTTTCCACCCTCGGGCTCACATAATTCTTAAACCACTCTCGGGCTTTCTTGCATTTTAATGTGAACCCAGCCATCTGGATGGCTCTACTGTCATCCGCCCCTAACTCCTCTGTAATTGTCTTGACCCTCTCAAGATACACAAACGGGTCATCACCTGATTCAAACTGGGGAGCACCCAGCTTCATATATTCAGTCATCTTGACCTTGCTCCCACCAGATGAGCTAGGCCTAGGTAATTGAGTTTCTGGAACTGGGGTTTCTGCTGATGGTGGAGGAGGTGCAACATTTTCTGTGGTAGGGTTTGCTGGATTTGGATAGTAGGGTGGGGGTGGATACATCGGGTACTGTGAGTATGGTGGGTAGTAAGGTGGGTAGGGCATGTGTGTGGGATAAGGGGTAAAGCTAGGGTAATCCGATGTACCTCCCATCGAATACCCGGGATGTTGTGAGAAGTGTGGGTAGTGGGGTGGCTGAACAAATCCCGAGGCCTGAGTGCCTCCTTGGGACTCTCCCATACCTTCTTCTGACATGCTAACTCCCAGACTGCCATCCCTCCTCTGCTCTACATCCATATCATCCCCCATGTCCTCTGACATTCCTCCCTGAACTGTTCCCCTCACTGATCTGCTTCTACCCAGATCCAGAGACCTTCTAGGGTCTCTTGCTGCTCTTTCTCTGTTAGACCTACTAGACATTGCCCTAGGCAATGCAGGAGGACGGGCGCTCATGCCCTCATCCTCAGGTGGCACTCCAGTCAATCGTGCAGATCGACGAGTTCCTCTCATCCTGTTTTCTGAAAAACAGCACATAACAAACAAACATTAGCACCATATGGTTCATGTGGGAACACATGAACCCGCATCACATACATCACATATCATAGCATATCATTAATGCACATGCATATTATCATGGCATTTCACATCATCATACAAGACAGGACTCCACATCCTATCCTAGTGGACATGATCTTTCCTATTGTGCTTGACCTTTTATAACATCTATGAGCCCGACACTCTAGGTCCGACCATATGAACCTAGGGCTCTGATACCACTCTGTAACGACCCGAAAATCGGACCGCTACCGGCGCTAGGATCCAGATCGGCTTAAGGCCGCCGGGACCCGTAGCAAGCCTGACATATAACCTGTGAACCTGTCAAATCCCATACATGATCATACATACTCATAAACCTGTAAACTTTTCCTTTCCATAAACCAAGCTCAACCTGTGCATACTCATAACATAACATAAACCACACACTGGAGCCCTCATCAAATGCTCCAATGGGGTATCATAACATACATGAATTAAGCTTGGTTGAACATAAACATCATAAAACATTCTATAGATCATGTATCAAAAGGGATTACTATACAAACTCGGTCAAGCACAATTTCTAAACCTCAATACATCATCATTACATATCATAACTGTATAAGACATTACATTACAATTTAATCATGTCCACTGCTAGCTATTACATAACCATGACTTTACTCTATCCGACTTCCTGCTCTATCCTGTACCTGCAAGCCTGGGGGTTAAAGGGAGAGGGGTGAGCTAAAAGCCCAGTGAGTAGAACCATAAAAACATATTAACAAACATGCTCCAATGAAATGCATCATAACACAGACAATTCACATAAGGGTTGGGTGAACTTGTCACCAAATAGTCCCAGCATCATTTGTGCCAGGCCGTAGCATGGGGTCCTGGTCTTCCTGTCATATCATACATTACTTACCATTGCCCCAGGGCCTCCTCTGGGCTCCTGGTCTTCGAGTCCCATATCCGTGCCAGGCCGTAGAATGGGGTCCTGGTCTTTCATTTCCGTGCCAGGCCGTAGAATGGGGTCCTGGTCTTCCCTCAGGGACTAATTGGGTCATCCAACATTCACCCACATCAACAATAAAGAATGCAATGCAACATATTCGTGAAATCTAATGCAATCATCCTATTGCATACTCATGATGCATGAAACATGATAAACATTTAATTTCTCAATTTAAAAGATTAAGTTTAGTTCCACTCACCTCTGGCTGACTCTGACAACACCGAAGCAGCTGAACTCACTGCTGGGGTCCTCGGTTCCTCGGGTCCGAACCTACACAGGTGGACTCAAATGAGGGACCAAACATACTAGAACATGACTCTAAAATACTCCCCAAAAACCCCCTTAAAACACCTCAAAACATCATGGAAAAACATGCAAAGGAGGGCTGCACAGGGCACTTTCGGCGGCACCTTCGGCGGCCGAAAGTCCCTCCAGAGCCGAAAGTCAGGCAGGTTCGGCGGCACCTTCGGCGGCCGAAAGTGCCCTCCAGAGACGAAAGTCTCTTTTCGGGGGCAGGCTTCGGCAGCCGAAAGGCTTGCCTCCCAGCCATGTTCGGCGGCCGAAAGTCCTTCGGCTGCCGAACCTGGTTTCTGCCAAAGGGCAGAAACTTCAGCTCCTCATGCACAAATGCCTCCCAAACCTTCCAAACATGCATTTTTCCTATTCTACAACATGCATACTCAAGCATACAAGTTCCTAGGGGCTTCAACTAACTTAAACCCCAATCTACAACACATCAAACATCCACATTGTTCATAAACACAACATATACCCATAAACATAACAATAACCTAATCATGCATTTCTACCCCATAGATCTACTTAAAACTTACTTAAAACATGCAATGAGCTTAAGATCGGCTCTTACCTCTTGAAGATCGAGAGAGAGACGACCTAAACTCGGAGATGGGAGGGGTTGAGTTTCTTTGAACCTCAAAGCTCCAAAACTTGCTCAAATGCTCAAAAACTTCAAAACAAAGTGAAAACTCATGAAAATCTTGAAAGATCTGAAGGAAGAAACTCAAGATTGGTGAGGGATGGCGGAGAGCTCACCTTGGCCGAAAATGGGGAGAAAGCTCGCCCATTTCGGCTAAGGGACCCCTTTATAGTGGCTGGCCAGGCCACATTCGGGAGCCGAATGTGCCTCCGTATGCATGCCATGTTCGGCGGCCGAACTTGAGTTTCGGCGGCCGAACCTGGACTTTCCTCACTTATGCCTTCGGGGTCCTAAAGCACTCCCGAAGTGCATGCATGTTCGGCGGCCGAACTTGGGGTTCGGCGGCCGAACCTGAGTTTTCCTCCAAGGCTATTTTCATGCAAAAACTCATTTTCTTTCATGCTTAAAACATAAAACACATTAAAACATTTTATGAAAACATGGTTTTACCCTTCTAGAGGTTTCCGACACCTGAGATTCCACCGGACGGTAGGAATTCCGATACCGGAGTCTAGCCGGGTATTACAGTAGGTGTCCACAGCAGCCACTCTGATGAGTGTCGAAACCACAAAAAATAACCTATTAAATATCAACGAATATTAATTGTGTATAGAGTGAATAAAATTGAATCCATAGGGAATTGACACTAAGAATTTTCAGAAAATGACTAGGAAAATAAATAGTAAAAGTAAAAAAGAGGGTTTTGATGATGAGTTAAAATAATTAAAGAAAGCGATAATTAAAAGAGAAATAAATCAATGTAAATAAGTTCTAGTTGAAGTGTAGGATCCATTTCAGTTTGAGAATTGATCATCGATACAAAAATACTTTTATTCATTTTAATAAATTAGTTATAGTTATGGAAAAAGTTCCATATAACTAATCTCTCCTTAGATTTAAATTAATTAGGAAATGTTCGCTAATTTACCCTAGTCAACAAATAGCCCAAAGAACGTTTTTAGGATTTTATTTATCAACTGCTTTAAGCATTAAAGAGACCTAATTCTACCTAACCAACCGGTAGTGAATTTGAGTTAGATTATATAATTTTTTAGTGGTTACACTAATTATTACTTATTATTGAATAACCTATACAATTACAAACTTCAAGCATTCAAACTAACGATATATTACTTTAAAATTAAGAACAATGGACCCTATTGATCAAATAACAAAGCAATAATAATATAAAGTACATAATTTGCATAAATATTGAAGAATAAAAGATAAACAATTGAGTTTAGATCTCCCAATTCATGTATAAACTAAAATTTCACCCTAACTTCAACTAGAAATTAAGAATTTAACCACTCATGGCTTTCCAAAAAAAAATACAAAAGAGAAGAAAATTGAAGATGAAGGATCAGTGCCGGTAAAGAGAGATATATGCGGTTGTCCTTAATGATTGGCTTATATAGGTGCTTAACCCAAGCAAAGTCCTTTTAGAAATAAGAATTCTTCTTTGCTTTGAATTAGGACTTCTTCCTTTAATATGTTTCTTCCAAGGATAGAACTCCTTGATTTGAGGATGATTTAGTGTCGTACTGAAGGAGGAGAAATCACGTGAGTCTCGCGGCTTTTAATGAGGTGTTCTGGTCCTTTTATTTTCAAATCTGGATTTTCTCACTCACTATCAAATTATGTGCCGCTTGTTGATTTGCCCAGTGGTTTGGGCAAATAGCTGGTCAAATCCACCATCTGAGAATGGTTAAGTCAGTTTGCGGGCTTAGGCCATTCCTGACTTCTGTGCAGTATGATCATTCGATAAGTTTGCCTAAATCGCTGGTCAATTCAATTTCAGCGCTTTTAAATCACTTTTTATTAAATCTTCTTCTCTTTTTGCTTTTCTGCTAAATATAACTAAAAACACAAAATTAGTCAGAAAAATACTCAGTTTAATGCTAAGAATAGTATGAAAAATGGATTGAAATTATGTTCGATCAAACTCCGATACTCAAGTCAGTATTTTGAAGAATAGAGAGCATGCAATGAATTATTTAGAGTTTGAGTAGTATTAGAGATAGCGTATCTTTGTCTCTGTAATTCTCCTCTTTTTATACGGTAAGAGGTAGAGATAAGTATGGTATTTTTCTGATAGGCGGTAATGTGATCGTCTACTTGATACGGAATATCATCAGCTAACAAATGGAAATTCCGCGATCACAAGTGTAATAGAGATATGTTGGGCTATCTTTAATAATAGTAACCCCATGTCCAGGCTCGCCTTGATGGGAAGGGCGAGTCTTTTGGTGATGATTCGTGTGTTTGCGGTGTCCAGAATTTGCTTCTTCGGGATAGACCATCTTTCCTACGTGTCTAGTCCTATGTGGCTTTACATTGTAATGACAACTCACGGCTTTCCTTAGGCAGATGTTATATAACATCAGTTACTATTGATTTTATTAATAATTTTGTTATCTATTCTAATATTTTTCATGTTTTCGTGTTAAGCATTGGTTAGACTTTGAAAAATGTTTTGATTGAGGACTTGACGGCAAATTGTGGAATGTGAATTTTTTTTATTTTTTGTTTTTTTGTGTTATGATATTTTAAAAGTTGCTTTTGTATTTAAATTTGTACTTTAAGATGTAATATTTATAGCACTCATAGGCTTAATTTGGTGATAAGTGCATCTGAGTAAATCTAAAAAGTCTCAGGTTCTATTCCTCTAGTTTTTAATCCCCATTTCAAAAAAAACAAAGATGTAATATTTATATGAATTGATAGATTGTATGAATCGATAGCGTATATGAATATTTTAGAGTTTTATAGTTTTGAATTTAATGTTGTTATTTTTTTTATTTGTTTAATATTATTTGTTAAAAACTATATTTGGAATAAATTTAATTGAAAGACGAAATGCTATGAAATTAAAAAAAAATTAAAATTATAAACGGACTAAATGAACTAGTTTAAACTGAATCAAATTGGTTTGATTTAATTTAATTTTCCTCTTACTTCAGTTTAATTTAATTTTTTTAAATATATATTTCGATTAATTCAATTTTATCGATTCAATTCGATTTTGAACTGAATTGATTAATATCATCCGTAAAAAAATTTTCCTCTTGCTTCGGTTTGATTTAATTTTTTTAAATATACATTTCAATTAATTTAATTTTATTGATTCAATTCGGTTTTAAACTGAATCGATTAATGATGATCCGTAAAAAAATATAAAGTTTGAGATTAATTAATTATAACTTTTTTCTAGGGCTATTTTAAAAATAATTAAAGATTTTTTGTAAATTAAAAAGACTTTTTTTTCTTTTCCTTAGATAATTAAAATAAATTCATTTAAATTAAATGTAAATTTTTATTTATGAAAAAATAATTTTTTTATCTCATTCACGTTCTCCATATTTTTATGATTAATGAAATATAATATTTTTAGAATTTCAAAATTAAAATATCCATTTTATTTAAGAAAAAGAAAACAAATGGAGAATGTGAGAATCTTTTTTCTCTAAATAAAAAATAAGATAATAAAATAATTTTATTTTAAAAAAATTGAAATAAAGAGAATAAATAATTAATTTAATACAATTGTGATACAATTGTTAGAACTTATAAATTATGACTCTTTAACTAATTGCATTAATTAATTACACATCAAATTATTAATCTTTTAATTTAAAAAATATAAAAAAATTACAAGTTAGTTCTTTTTTTTTAATAAAAAATATTTTAATTTCTGAAATTTTATTTTATTAAAAAAATATTTTACTTAAATTATAACAATTTGATCCTTCTCATTTTTCACAATAATTTAGCTTTTATTAATTATAATAATTGAATCTCTTAAAATTTGATTAAGCAAAAGACCATCTCATTAATAAAATAAAAATTCAAAATTAAATTATTTTTTATTAAAAAAAGAGGTTATAATACAAACACTACAAAATAAATTTTCTTAGAAAATTAGGGTTTTTTCATATAAAATTTGAGTTGCTTGGATATCAATCAACTTTTACATATAAAGAAACAATCCACCATTCCTAAGCTGACCTAATAAAGCATTCTTCACATCCAAAGCTAAATACCCTTTCCCAAATTTATAACTAAAACTTTTATTATTTTAATAATTTATAATTATTTATTTTTTTATTTTTTATATTAAAAAATTTAGTACCTAATTTTTATAATTAAAAAAATTATCTAATTAATTTTTCTATTTAAAAAATATATTAAAATATTTTTAATAAATTATTTTTATTAATTTTATCCGTTAAATATTATAAAAATATTTCTAATACGAAAAAATTAATTAATAAATAATTTTTTAAAAAAATTTAAGAAATTAATTAATAAATTTTATAAAATAATAAAATACTTAAAAAATATTTTTTAAAATTAAAAAATTTTTCAATATAATAAAAATTAAACAGTAATTTTTCACTTTTAAACTAATATTTTGACTTTCTATATTATTCACACTTATATTTGAAATATTTTATTAGTTTTTTGATGTTGTCATTAGCAATTAATTATAGAAGTCATCGACACTTTTTTTTATTTAATTATTATATATATATATATTTATATATGTAAGAGTGTTGGCTGATGAAATTGGTGTGATCGTATGCGATATTCAAACAATTCCCAATTTGTTGATTGAAAATTTATAAATCCAAACAATGTTAATTTATATTTATAATTTTAAATTTTAGATAATGAAATTAATTTTTTTTAATTTATCATGATTAATTAAAATAATTAAATTAAATTTAAAATTTTAATGATAAATTATAATATAATTTTTTAAATTTTATATTAATAAATATATAGTCTTTTCATTTAAATTTTATATTGAAAGTATATTTATTAAATATAATATTAAATAAATATTTATTATAAATAAATTTCTACTACATAAAATATCACATATAAATATTATAAATTAAAATATTTTATTAAAAATTTATACTCACTATTATATATTAAAAATATATACTTTATATTAATAATATTAAATAAAATAAAATATTATATATTTTAGCAAGTAAAATCATATCTGATTGTTATAAAAATTCAGATATATTAACTTTACAAGAATAATTTGAAATATTTAATTTTTTTTTATTTTACTCACTTAAGTAAATTTATTGGTTGATCCAATAAAACTATATTTCTTAATAAAATATTATATATCTTATACTATAATTTTTTTCATATTAAATTACCACACAAAAAACTTTTGAATTACCAACGGATTAATCCAATAAAACTTCGATGGTAAATGAATTACTAACAGATATGATCCAGTGTTAAAAAATTCATCGATTAATTTTTACCAATAGCTTTTAAATCCGTTAGTAATATTAATAGATTTATTAATGGAGTTTTGTTATTATTATTAATAAATTTTAAATTCGTTAGTAAATGTGAAATCTGTTGGTAAATTTATTAGTTAATTATAAATGGAGTGAAATCCGTTAGTAAATCTATTAGAAATTTAAATAATTTTAAAATAATTATTATTTTAATTAAATAATAAATTTTATTATTAATATTTTTTTATTAATTCAATAAATTAAAAATTATATTATTATCGTTACTAAAATTTTAATTTATGTCTAATATTTATTAGAAATATATAAAAAGTGGAAATAAGAAAAAAGCAAATAATAAAAAATGATAAAAAAAAAAGAAAAAAATGATAGAAAAATAAAAATTATAAAAAAAAGGAAGAATGATAGTAATATAAAATGGTGATATTGAAAAAATGAGAAAAAAATGAGAAAATGATTAGAGAAGAAAATAAATAAAGGGAAATAATAGAAAACATATAGATAAAAAGAAAAAGAAAATAATATGAGTGAAAATAATACAAAAGAAAATTATAGAGGAAAGAGAAGAAAATGAGAGAAAAAAAAGAAGAAAACGAAAGAAAATGGAGAAAGTGAAAGAAATTTATAAAGAAAATAATAAAAGATGGATGAGAATGGGAGAAAAAAAAAGGATAAGAGATAAAAATAGAAAAAAATTATAAGATAAGAAAATGAAATGAAAGAAAGTTTAAAAAAAATAGAAAAAAAGAAAGAAAATAGAAGAAAAGAAAATTATGAAATAAATGAATGATTAAAGGAGAGAATGTGATATTATATTTAAAAACGTATATTACTAATGAATTTAGTAATAAAATTGCAATTTATTACTAAATTTTTTAAAAAATGACTTTTTTTTCTAAAAATTATTAGATTTAAAATCTCTTAATAAATTTATTTATAACTGAAAATTATAATTTTTTTTTAAAAAATAAAAATTTTATGTGAGATTTCATTTTAAATTTATTGATGGATTCATTAACGGATGATGATATCTATCGGTAAATTTAATTTTTTTTTAACTTACTAATTTAATAATAAAATTTAGTAATAAAATTTTAAATTCATTAGTAATTTTTAAGTATATTATTAACGCATTTAAAGTCTAATAGTAATTTAAATATTTTTTAAATTTACTAATAGATTGAAATTATTTAGTGAATTATCAACGAGTTTATTAATGAATTGTAAGTCCGTTAATAAATTTCAACACCAATTATATATTTATAAATTATCAGCATATTTTAAAATCCGTTAATAATAGTAATAAATTATCAACGGATTTAAAATCTTTTTTTATATTAAGAATTACGTATTTTCAAATCGGTTAGTAAATATGATAAAATTACTGACGGATTAAAATTCATTAATAAAAACAGTTGATAATGTAATATGTGTATAAATATGAGAATGAGAAGTAAATGATGTGATTAACAAAAATAGATATTATTAAAATAAAAATATATATTTTAAAGATTATTTTATTAGTCAAATAAAATTTTAGAGATTATATTATAATTTGGCAATAACTTTTCAAATTCAATTTAATTTTATTAATTATAATTGAGATAAAATTTAAAAAATTAGTTTTATTATCTAAAATTTTAAATTTTAAATATAAATATGAATTAATATAAATGTTTTGATTTTTTTAATACCTAAAGAATAATTGACACATGAATTTAAAATTTTTTTATCAGAATTAATTAAAAAAATAGTTAAAATCAAAATAAATAAATAAAATTAATTTTATTATTTAAAATTTTAATATTAGAATATAAATATAAAAAGTACTAAACGTTTGATTTTTTTTTTCAATAAATGCCAACCTTGTCACGCTTCCTGTCAGGATATATAGAAGCATGAATTCAACATTACTAAGTTAGAATTAAGGTTGCTAATAACCTATGTACCACTTGTTAAACAAGCAGCACACAAGCCATGCGTTAAATAAACGAAACAGCTCATTTAGCATATGCCTGTCGCAAAACATCATAGTTCCTCTGACAAGTGGGGTTTCCTTCTATGTGTTAGCGTCCTAAAATTTTAGAGATCAAAACTATAAATTTTAGAATTTTTAAGAAATAATATTGAAATAAATTAGTATAAAATAGAAGTAAATTTCTTTTAAATTATTTATTTAAGATATGTCATATGAAATATATTAATATTTTCTTCTATCACAAATTAAATTGTTCCTAAAACTTCTTAGAGAGAGTGACTAGTCGGCCACAAAAAAAAGTTTAACCTACTCTTTAAAAACTCACATTCCTTATCTATAGAAGAGTTTTGGTCATTTAACTCTATGAATAACTGGTGAACAAAAATTGTAAACAATTTTTAATTTAAATTTCAAAATTTAAACACTTTCCCGACTCTTTTTGCTCATTTAACTCCCTCACTCTCTCAATTTCACAACTGTCTGCCATATAACTCTCTTAATATCCTCTCTTCATTCTCACTCTGTCAATTCTCAATAGGATTAGTTATATATGATATTAGTTTATTTTTTAGTTTCTATTTATATATTTTTTTATATATATCTAATATAAATTTTATTTAATATTTCTATTTTTTATGGTCACTTATATATTTTTAAGTCGTTTAATTATGTTAGTTTTTTCCATGTATAAAAAATAATATGTGAACAGTAACGGATGCAAAAATTTAATTTAGAGATTGAATTTAAATAAATAATGAAAATAAATAAAATATACTATTTCTCGTTTTATTATTTTATTAATTTTTTTATTATTATCATAAAATTATTATTAATTTTTTTATTATAATAATGTATAATTGAATATTATAATTTTATTTAATTTTATGTTATTTACAAATCAATCTATCATTAATTATTATTTTTCTAAATAAATATTTAAAATATTTTTTAGTATTTAATAAAATTTAATAGTTTTAAAATGGCTATAATTAAAAAGTGAATAAAATAAATTATGTTTCTTAATATGTATAAAAAATCAAAATGGATAAAAATTATAAAATAGAGAAAATATAAAATAAATTCATATTCAGTGAATAAATTATTATAAAAAGTGAATAAATTATTATAATTAAATCATAATTATTTTTATTTATTTTTAATTAAAATATATTATTAATATATTATTATCAGTGCTTATAAATATATCTTTTAATATAAATTATCGATTAATTATTTATTATTCATCATTATAAAATCAAATTTTAATGATAATTACGATAGAAAATTTTATTTCTATATAATATACAAATCTATAAAAAAAAATAATACTAGTACAATAATATAATATTTTAATACATAGTTTACTATTAAAATTTAATTTAAAAATAAATATTCTTATTCATTAAAATTTATTTTCGTATAATTTTAATGATATAAATAAATTAGTAATTAAATAAAATAAATAAAAAATATCACTTAATAATAAAAATAGTATATAAAATTAAATTAAATAATGAGTGAATAATTTAAAAAAAAATTAAATGAAAACTTGAACTTGAAATTAAATTTTTTGAATTAAAAAATAATAGAGAATATAAGAGACTAAATATTAAATTTTTTTTAATAAATGGATTAAAGAATTTAATCTTATAAAATATAATAACAATTTAATTAAATAATTTTGAAATAAAAATTAGTCGGTACATTTTTTAAATATATAGAGATGTAATGATAATTTTTTATATTTTAGAAAAAATTATCCATATACCTTTAAAAAATTTTAAAATTTTCGGGAGGTCATGATCCCCTTTGTCTAAAGCTGACTCTGTCACTGTATATGGGTTTTTTAAATGAAAAAAGATTAATAAAAATACTTATAAATTTCATTATTTAAAAAATTATATTATTTTGGTATTATTATTGTAAAATAAGCTAATGTATTATACTATTTAATTTTTTTTATATTAAATATTGACAAGATGGGCAAGCTGCTAGCATCTTGCTCAAATTGAACCATGACAGTTATGCGCTATGTTTTACGGTTTTAGATTTTGATACTAGCTTGAAACCGTGTGACACTTGGTTTGAAACCGTGTGACACTTGGTTTGAACTCTTTTCAAGTCAAGTCAGCCAAGCTCTCTACGCGTTCACCTAGACAAGGGCACGTAAAAGTTAGGATCTCCTGCCCCATTCTCGTAAAAACGGGGAATACCACAGTTATCATATGAAAATATCATGATCGGATAATTATAGCAACACAAACACATCAACAAGCAATCAAGCACCAAAATTTATTGAATAGGCTACTTATTTTATTTCAGGGGCAAAATAGTCATTACACAATCATGTCAACGATCCATTCCCAACTTGCAAACAGGGGGGAACGCTTGCAAGAAACAAGGCACAATCCAGGGACTCAACAAGCCTACGGTGGCCAGTCAAACCCAGCCCTTGCTGGTGGCCAATTAGTCACTCTCCCTAAAGAGCCTTAAGAACAAGTAGAACTATGGTGGGAGGAGACATCAATATGTCTGAGGTGACACCCCCTTTTATAAACAAATAAAAAGGAATTACAAGAAACTGACACAGCCCTTTTCTTCATACTAATTTCTACTAATTTATCCCAATATTATTTTCTACGAATTCCAATATTAGAAAATTACAGTTTTGGTCCCTGAAACTCTATGACCCTGACACTATTCTATAAGAAGTTGAAGTTGCGCGTTTACTAATAAGTTAAGCTTTTAGTATGGTAGTAAGCGCTCAATCCTATAATTGGTATCAGTATCATGTTTAAATCCTTTCAAATCATGGCATTTGGACTAACTATACTATAAAAAATTGGAGTTGTGCCTTTACTAATAGTTTAACCTTTTGGCATTGTAACAAGTGCTCGACCCTACATTAAATATGTTGGAGATAATTTTTTGTTTATCTTAGTAATAATATTTACAAAGATCAATTTTTTCCTAAATTTTCCTTAATTTCACTTCTAAATCAATAAAACATATTTAATAAATTGTGTTATAAGATTTTTTTTTCTTAATTTAGTTATAATTTTCGTATTTAAATGTCTTTTACCTTAGTTATTAATATTTTTCAGATAGTTGAATATATTATGTTATTCTAAGTTTTTTATTTTAATTATGTTAGTTACAATTTTTTTATCTTGTTAAAAATTATTTTATATAGGTATGATCTTATATATTAATATCTAAATGTATTTTTTTTATAGTAGTTATGTTAGATTTATAGTTTTTAACTCTATCAACTCTAATGAAATTCTTTATTATTTTTGTAGCTGTTGAAATCTAATTTTTTTTAAAAAAAATTATGAAATCATGCTATTGATATATTATTATTTGTAGGGCTATTTGGCTGTCGGTGGTACCACTTTTATATTTTCACACAGTAGAATGATATTAGTTTGATCGAGAAAAAAAATAATTCAATACAACACAACCCATATAGAGAGCTCCCCGTTAGATTGATAATCTTCATAAGATCAAAGTTAATATTTTCTACCATAAATTGGATCACAAAACATCACAAATGGGTTGGGATATGGGATCCAGGCACTAAAGGATAACTTACAGCAATTCATTAACACAATCTCTACAGTATATGGAATGATACAGGAGAAATGCACGACAATAAGTGTTGCAAATGCAAAAGAAAGCATCTATTGAAACAGTGGTAAATTTCTATCTATGTCTTATAAAACTAGTATTTTAAAAATTTTATACTTGTATATGTCATAATCATATTTTAGAGAAGGATAGACTTAAATTTCAGTATTGTTATAGAGAAGCCAATAGAGTCACAAATAGATTGGCGAGCAAAGTTGTCTTCTCTACCATGAGTATGTAAAACTTGTCTCATCCCTTGAGTGACATAGTGGAGTTACTTAAGCGCAAAGCAGTGCTTGGTGTGTTCAAGATCTATTAGTCTAAGTTAGCATTTTTTAAGTTTCTCCATGATAACTATAAAACACGAGCCCTTCTAAGATCAAAATAAGTGTGCTAGCCTTATTAATTATAGTTAGGGGAACTCATTAGCTCGACTGGACTAATGAAATGCACGACCTACAATAGTCTAGAGCCTGCTAGACTTTTCTAGTTCTGACCCTTTAAGCATTAGATCTCTGATCTCTAGTATCCGTATGAGACTTTAAATGTGCATGCTATGACGACCACAACATAACTTGTGTGTCAAGGATAGCATGACCTTAGCTGGCTAAGCATTAAATGAGTCAACTGCCCACCATTAATGAGTCATTTTAAAAGCTTGCTAAAAGTGCAATCGTCCCCTCTAAAGGGACATGTCGTAAATGTACTTTGTACATACGAGGATATATATATCATTTCCATCCTCAAAGAGGGGGATCCCACTTTGTTTTCTAAAAATTTCATAACTCCCATTGCAGTTCTATCCTTAACTCCAAAAGTACTATCTAGCTCCATTACTGCCCCTTTTCACTAAGCCAAGCTTTTTTACTTTCTATGTGAACCCTAATGTGCCTCCACATGTCACCATCTCATGGACTCCTGGATCTCACAAACGACAGAGCTAAACATGTGAGAAACAATATTGTAAGCAATTACTTAATAGAAAATAGAGAAAGTCAATGCTTGAAATTAGAAGTTACAGAGAATCAATAGTCAATGGTCAGGCACACGAAGAGAATCTTACACATAACATAATTATCATTAATAGCAAAACAAAATTACAAGAGATAAAAATAATCTGCTCAACATGTTGAAAATTTACAAATAATTAAAATTTCATGAAGTTCAGTCTTGGACTTCCCTAGAAGAGACAAGATCACCAGTTAGGTCAGGCTCGACCCTGGTGATGACAGGAGAAGTATGAGTAGTCTTTACAATTGGGTCTATAATATTAACGTCATGCGAAGAAAAATTTGGGCATCTACGACCTTTGGAGCAGCAGGGTTAATAGTCATCTAAATAGTGGATCATTAACCTTTACTAGAGGATTTCTTAAAGAGATAAGTGCTTTTAGAGGCTTCTTAACAGGTAGGTCATCAGGATCATATTGCATGTCTTCTGTAACGATCCAAAAACCGGACCGCTACCGGCGCTAGGATTCAGATCGACTTAAGGTCCCCGGAACCCATAGCAAGCCTAACATACATCCTGTTATACTTGATGAAATTCCATACATGATCATACATTTTCATAAAAACTTAAACTTTTCATATACCAAGCTTGACCTGTGCATGCATCATAACTGTAAACATAAAAATCCCATACTAGAGCCCTCATCAAATGCTCTAGTAGGGTCAACATCTCATACATCAAGCTTGGTTCAACACATCTCATCATTAAAAACATTTATATAAAGATCATGTACAAAAGGGATTACAATCTATCAATATATAGGGCCAAGCACAATACTATCCACAATACATTACATGTCCACTACTAATCTATTACATAGCATATACCATCAACCTTGGTGACTTCCTGTGCTATCTCTGACCTGCGAACTTGGGGGTTAGAGGAAAGGGGTGAGCTACTAAAGCCCAGTGAGCAGAACCATAAAAACAGTTTATATAACATATGCTCGCATGAAATGCATCACAACACAGACAATTCACATCAAGGATGGACTTGTCACCAGTAACGTCCCTCTACATATCCAATATGCCCGGCCCACAACGGAGCTCCTCAGGACTTCCTCTTAAACATAATATAACATGTCCAACTGTGCCAGGGGCGTAGAATGGGCAAGCCCTGGACTTCCATACCCTATCATATCATATCATATCGAGGGCTAGTCGGTCATCCAAAATCCATCCACATCAACAATACATAATGCAATGCGTCATATTCGTGAATTCTAATGCAAACAACCTATTACATATCATGATGCATGAACATGCTTAAAAGTTTGATTGCTTTGAAAATAAAAAAAGTTTTGTTCTACTCACCTCTAGCTGACTCTAAAACAGCTAACTCACTGCTGATCACCTCGGTTCCTCAGGTCCGATTCTACACAAGTGGACTCAAATGAGGGACCAAACATAACTCTAGCAAGACTCTAAACATCTCCCCAAAAACCCCCTAAAACATCATAAAACATGCATAGAAAATAGACTGGGCAAGGGACTTTCGGTGGTAGGTTCGGCGGCTGAAGGTCCCTACAGATCCAAAAGTCAGGCACTTTCGGGGGCAGATTCAGCGGCCGAAGGCCTTCATGGACCCGAAAGTCACTAACCTTCGAAGGCAGGTTCAGGGGCCAAAACTACCCTCTAGATCCGAAAGTCCAACTTTCGGGGGCGAGTTTAGGAGGCCAAAACTGCCTCCTCTGGCAGGTTCGGCGGCCGAACCTTGCTTCGGCTGCCGAACCTAGGACCTCCTGGGTGGCAGAACTCGATTCTGCCATTATGCCTCAAGCTACCAAAATTCCCACAACATGCATCCAATTATTCTAAAACATGCATAAACACATTCTCAAGCACATAGGGGCATAAATCTAGTCTAAACCCCAACAAACATCAACATAGCATCACATTTATCATAAAGCTAACATAAACCCTAACATTTAGATCTACTTTAAACATGCATTAAACACCCTTAAAACCTCTTAAAACTTACTTAAAACATATAAAAAGGTATGTGTTGAACTTAAATGTTCTAATCCTTATTTTGATGATTAATAAACAATTGGTGTGCTACTAATTATCTTCAAAGGTGTTTGTGTTGAGCTTATAGGTCCCTTACTAACAAGAATGAAATTGCTTCAATTTCAAAAGAGAAAAGTGCCTATTTTGGAAGCATACCACAAGAAAGGGATAAAAAAGTATTTTTGTTTATACTTTGTTAAATTTTATTCATTGTGAATATCAATTAATTAGTTGTGATGGCTTAAGGTTTCTTTCATTTCTAAAAGTTTTTTTGATATGGCCAAATCTTTAAATACTTGACTTTCAGGGACTAAAATGAATTTTTCCAAAAGAAGTGATTTTGAAATTATTCTTTATCAAAATCAAAGATCTAAAAATATGGGTTACAAAAATTCAAACGGATTGAAAAATGGAATTTTATATTCTAAGTTATGATTTTTCAAAGAATTTAATGAAATATTTTTGTGCCCCCTAAAGCCAACTTTCGGCTTCCGAAAGTCAGGGACAGAGATGAAAGTCCCACATGTTCGGCCGCCGAACATTGACTTTCAGCCGCCGAAAGTGTGTTTTCAGCTTGCAGCCTAAAGTGCAACCTTCGGCCTCCGAAAGTAAGGGACAGAGACGAAAGTCTTGTACCTTCGGCCGCCGAACATTTGCTTTCGGCCGCCGAAGGTGTGATGCTCCCTAAGCTAAATGTTTGGCTTCCGAAAGTGAAGGACAGAGGCAAAAGTCACCTATGTTCGGCCGCCGAACATTACCTTCGGCCGCCGAAAGTGTGCTTTTAAGTCTGCCTCCGAAGCCTAATGTTCGGCTTCCGAAAGAGAGGGACAGAGACGAAAGTCCCACAAGTTCGGCTGCCGAACTATGACT
Organism: Manihot esculenta; assembly: GCF_001659605.2. Lineage (NCBI taxonomy): Eukaryota > Viridiplantae > Streptophyta > Magnoliopsida > Malpighiales > Euphorbiaceae > Manihot > Manihot esculenta. The sequence goes on along the minus strand of NC_035169.2, from coordinate 22,254,066 downwards.
TTAGGCCGCCGAAAGTCCTTTTTTAAAGAGTGAAGTTCCTCACCTCAAATGGTTCGGCCGCCGAACCTAAATTTTTCTGAGAAAGATATAACGGTTATTTCTGAACATAAACGGCTCTATTTGCATTTAATGCACCTCCAACGGCCATATTTATGACTGAACTATAAATACAATGAGTTTTTGATATGAAAAGGTTACAACAACCATCTAAGCAAATATTTATTAAGATTACAGCATTTTTCACTCTCTCTCTCTCATAACCTTGAGCCAAAGCATTAATTTCTTGAAAGCTTGTTTTGAGTTGTAATTGGTTGGGTTTACAGAGTGAGTAAAGGTTGTTGAGTGATTCTATTATAGTGGGTGTGGTATTGAGCAAAGGATTGCTCTTAAGTGAAAAAGAGATTTGTAAAGAGCAAAGGCTTGCTCTAAGATTGTAAGGGTTTTAATCTTCACCCAAAGAAGATTTGATAGTGGAGTTGAACTCTCAAGGTGGGCCTTGAGGAGAGGACGTAGGCTTGAGATAGCTGAACCTCTATAAATCCTTGTGTTGATTTTCTTCTTCCCTATTGCCTTCTAATTTGTGTTTTTCCCTTTAAATTTTTTATAAACCCAATTCACCCCCCCTCTTGGGTTGCTTCAAGGGACAACAGTATGGATCTACACTTACCTCTTGAAGATCGAGAGGAGATGTGATCCAAACTTGAAGATTAGGAGAATAGGTCTCCGGAGGTCTCCAAACTTCTAAAACCTTGATCTTAACTCAAAAATCTTCAAAACAAGGAAAAAAATCTTATAAAAAACTTGAAGGATTTGAAGGAAAACATAAAATCAACCATGGAATGGCGAAATCTCACCTATGCCCAAAAATGGAGAGAGAAAACTCGCCCATTTTCAGACAATGAGCCTTTTATAGGTGGCTGGCCAGACCACCTTCGGGGGCCAAAAGAGCTTCCAAAACTCCACCATGTTCGGCGGCCGAACCTGGACTTTTCCTCCATGGTGTTTTCTTTCAAAACTTAATTTTCTTTCTTTGATTAAAACCATAAAAACATTAAAACATTTTATGAAAACCTTTATTTTCACCCTTCTAAGGGATTCTGATATCAGAATTTCGGATTCCAACGGAAATTTCGCCGAAAGGTTGGAATTCAGATGCCGGAGCTTAGCCAGGTATTACATCTTCTTAACAGGTAGAACTGAAAATCATCAAAGTCTAAGAACTTCCTATATTGACGCCTAGTAATGACCTTAGCATTCCGACGTATGTCTATGATAGCTCGCTCATACTCCTTATAGCGATTAGAGGGTTTCGTGACATCTATCTTGTATTTATTCTTTAAAGCTTCACTGCTATAAGCATCCTCACGAGGCTTTTCCAGGTCTTTCTGAGTGCACTTCAGTTTCTCAGACATCCTCACAAGTTCATTCTCAAGATGAGTAGCCCGTGCAAGGAATCCCTGAATCCGCAGCTCCGCATCAGCTTTCGCTTGCGATAACCGGGCTTCTACCTCAAATCATTCTTTAGCAAGTTGGCTTTCAAATTGAGCACCCAGGTCATTTTGGAGTCAGCATTGCTTAAGAAGGTCATTCAAACGCTTTATCTCAACATCATGCTCCTCCTTTAAGGAAGTGGTAACACGAGCCGCCTCCTCTTATTTAGCCCTTTCAATTTCAACATGAATGACCTCTCGAGCACTCTTCACCTTTTCCTCCACCCAACAAGAGTACTAAGGATCTGAAGTACAACCACTCAATTAGTAAGACTGCAAAATGAAAATGGAAGCATATTAGATAGACGATAATATACCAAGAGGACTTGTCTTTTGAGTTAGCAAAGAGCTCTTCAATAAGTCTCGAGCTGTTGGCCTCTGACTGCGCACTAGATTTGACAAGATGACAAAAGTTAGTCAGGAGACAGTATTTATAATATCAAGAGAAGCCTTAAAAATATGATTATGAAGCAATTCCACAGTAGAAGTAAGGGTGGACTCCTGATCCAAGTGATAAGCAACCCCCGATTCGTGGGAGATAAGAGCGCGAGGCAGCTTAATGCTGACTTTAGTAGGCAAGCCCCCTTTGCTTTCCCTTACCCAAAGTGCCCTTACCAAGACCACCAAAAGAAGCCCCTCTGTCCCCAAACTTGTGTAGACAGGCCTTCTTCACCAATCTCCTCTTCTTCTTTTGACGTTCGGAAAAGTCAGAGCCTTGTGAAGGAGCCCATAAGTTCTTCCTCGCCAAACCTTCGAACACCTCCTCCTCGGAGAAGGATCACAAGAGAGTAATTGGATAATGGGGTCTCAATAATGATAGGGGATCCTGAAGATTGCCTCCTTCCTCGATAACCTATTGGCTGTTCTCTCCTATAATGACCTCTAAAGGACCCACAATACCTAGAGATTGCCCCCCATCACTACGTTGGGGCTCTAGTCCCAACATCTCGCACACCACCTCGACTATTTTTCGAGTAGTGAATTGCTCAATAGCCTGTTTAATGTCATCTCTGGACAAGATAAAGTTCTTGAGCACATGATCTCCTATCCGAAAGTTACAAAGCACACCAAGTCTCAATCAAGAAAAGGAAAAGTATGCTAGTTGAGTAACAGTTATCCGCAGAAGGAAGTTGCAAACACTTGAAGACTTCGCACTTAAAGTTTAGAGAGATCAGTCGAGCAAAATATAGTTGTTCCCACTCTGACAAGCAAGGGAAAACATTACACTCGGAGTCATTACTTTCTCAAGTTGTGTCAAAACCCCATTCCTGCTCTCCCCTCAAGTGTACAATAGCAAAGCTCTTAATCTAGTAAGAATATAGTTCTTATGACTAGTAAAGATAGACAAACTCATGCGACTACTAAAGTTCCAAAACTCGTTGTTTGATTTGAGAATCTTAAAAAACGACCTAAAAAGACTCACAGATGGTCTAAAACCTCATCCCTAGAACACATCCTCAAAGGCACTCATAAACAAAATGAAATTCGAGGTCAACATTCTAAGTGAGATTTGATAGAACGTAAACACCTCTACAAAGAAGTGGGAAAAAGGAAAAGACAACCCATGCTCGAATTGCTTTAAGAAAAAAATTAATTTCTTCCCATATTGAGCATCAATCAAACCAGGAGGGGGGAGGAGAAGAAAATAGTTCAATTCTTTTAGAAGGACAAGGAGCCCTATTATAATACAAACTAGTAGCTATCAATTCGAAATAGTGCAAGGAAGATTACTAGGAGTGACATTTGAAGGTAATCTCGTTACTAAGGAAAAATCTAGGGGATCCATGGCAAAGAAAGTATACTTGAAGTAGGGAGTTCTTAGAAAAAGAAAGGATGAAGAAGAAGAGGAAAATGTTGATATGCTAAAGAAGTTTTGGAAAGCCAAAGTAAATTATGGCAGCGCAATGGGAGCTTTTATACCTACAGAGCCCTAAACGCATTGATGGTAACTCTCTTAAAATCTCAACAGCGGCTGCTTGATTTCCTCAACAATAATTGTTTGTATTTATGACACCTCTTCGAAACCTTTTAAATAACTGCTACACGCTTCCCTTAGAGCATATTTGGTGGACAACTCATATTACTTTAATAGAATTAATTTATTTATCTGACAATCATAAATAACCATGGAAGAAATGAAGGACATTTGATAACATATAAAACATGAACCCTTTTGAAATCAAGACATGTGTGCTAGCCTTATTAATTATGGTTAGAGAAACTCATTAGCTTGACCGGGCTAATGAAATACACGACCTGCAAGAGTCTAGAGCCTTATCTTGAGCCTGCCAGACTTTTTTGGTTTCAACCCTTTAAGCATCAAACCTCAACCTTGATGTAACGTTTGTCAAGAATGGTATGGCCTTAGACGGTTAAGCATTAAATGAGCTAATTGTTCACCATTAATGAGCCGTTTGAAAAGTCCATTAAAAGTGCATTCGTCCCCTCTGAAGCGACATATCGCAGATGTATCTCGTACGGACAAAGGTTTATATACCCCTTCTATCAGCGAAGAGAGAGATCCCACTTTGTCTTCTAAAAATTTTATAACTCTCACCGGAACTCCAACTTTGATTACGTGCCTCCTCGTGTTACCATCCCGTGAACCCTCATATCTCATACTCACCCTATTCCTTTTTACATAAAAAAAATACATTAATTACTCTAATTAAATTTGAATTATATGAGTTTAAATTATATATCTTTTTATTGAGTTTATATGACATCATTTTAAATTATTGAATTATCCAAATTCCTAATAAGTTACTATATTAATACAAGATTTTAAATTAAACTCAAACTAGTTTATATGTTATGAATTGTTTGGAGTCAAAACGTTAAGTTTTTCTAACCAAATAGCTCAATATTTTTTAACTTAAAAATTAAATTAATTGAATCAATTTAAAATATATTAACTTTGAATCCACACATAAACTTTGCGAGATTTAGCTTCAATTTTCATTATAATCACTTATTTCACCATCACAACCACCATCGTTGTTATCATTATGATTCAATTATTGTAACTATCTAACTTGATCAATATTAATACCAAATTATTATCGTGGTTTTAGTTATTACGACCAATATTACAAACACTTAATTGCCGTTACTATTATTATTATAAATAAGTTATTATTGTTGTCGCCGCTACCATTGTTAAGTGTGAGTATTCGGTCGGTTCGATTCAAAATCGAACAGAATCGAATAAATTAAAAATTGAAATTTTTGTATTTATAAAAATTGAATTGAATTAATTTTAATTAGAAACAAAATCAAACAGAATTAGTTTGATTCAGTTCGATTCTATTCGGTTTGATCAATTTGAATTTTTAATAAATTTTTTATTTTTTACACTTTATTTTTAATATTTTAAAATTTAATTAAAATATTTTAATTTTAATATAAAATAATATACTATTATTACTAATCGGTTTTGTTTGATTTTTTTATTTTTGGGAGATTTACAATTTAATCCCTAGGTATTGCCATTATTAACAAGTCAGTCCCTGTATTTTTAGAAATCTATTAAAACGTCCTTATGTTCAAGAAATAGTTCTTCCGTCCTCTTTTCCGTTAAAATTAGATAAAGGAGGAGAGAGAAAATTTTTAAAATCCAATTTTACCTTTAAATAAAACCCCTTATTTAGTCCTTGGATATTGCTATTATTAATAAGTCAGTCCCTATATTTTCAAAAATCTATTAAAACATTTTTATCTTTTTTCATATCTATTAAAACGTCCTTATCATTATCTTTTCTCATATCTATTAAAACATCCTTATCGTTTCTTTCCGTCAACGAAATAGTCCCTTCTCATCGTTTCTTTCCGTCAACGAAATCGTCTCTCCCTATATTTTTATAAATCTATTAAAACGTCCTTATCTTTTTTCATATATATTAAAACGTCCTTATCGTTTCTTTTTGTCAACGAAATAGTCCCTATCTTTTCTCACATCTATTAAAATATCCTTATCGTTTCTTTCCGTCAACGAAATAGTCCATCCTCCTCCTCGTCCTCCTCCTCCTCCTCGTCCTCCTCGTCCTCCTCCTCCTCCTCAAAAAGGAAGAAGAAGATGATGATGATGATGAAGGAGAAGAAGAAGAAGAAGAAGCAGAAGAAGAAGCAAAAGAAGCAGAAGTAGAAGCAGAAGAAAGAGGAAGAATTGATGAAGAAGAAAAGGAAGGAGGAGGAGGAGGAGGAGGAGGAGAAGGAGGAGGTAATTTGGTCTTTTACTATATTTTTAACGGTAAAAATAGACGGAAAGACTATTTCGTTGACGGAAAGAAAATATAAGGACGTTTTAATAGGTTTCTAAAAATATAGGGACTGACTTGTTAATAATGGCAATACCCAGATATTAAATTATAAATCTCTCTTCTTTTTTATCAAAATCAAACTGAAATAATTGAAATTTTTTTTTTTTTGAAATAGGGGGTTAGGGGAGTCGAACCTTAGACCTTTCAAGACTACAGGATGCACTTTCCACCAGACTAAGCCTTGGAGTGCAAAATAATTGAAATTTTTAAAAATTAAAAATTGAACTAAACTAAAATAAATAAAAAATCAAATTAAAATTTTAAATTAATTTAATTCAATCAAATGTTTTTTAATTTAAATCAAACATGTGGTTCTAGCCATTGCTGCCCCGTTGCTATGCGTGGATTGCCACTGTCACCACTACGTCAGAAATTGCTACAATATGATAATCTATCTGCCTGTCGTAATTACTGTAACTATTATTACATTTATAATTAAATCAAATAATAAAATTATCATTACATTATATACGTTTTATTTTAGCAACTAAATATAAAAACGTAATAACTGTTACATCACATAATTCATTAGTTTCTTTTCAGACGTATTTATGGCCAGGGGCGGAGAAAAGGTACGGCAAGGGACACGTGCCGTACCGGCGACCGAAAAATACTTTAAAGGGGATGAAGATGCCGCAGCGGCGCAACTGGTGGTGCCTATCAAAGGGAAGCTCCTGACTCCGCCACTGGCTCTGGTGTGCAGAAATTATTTATAGATATTATGAATAAAATTATTAATTTTATGAAAAAGCATATGTAGTTTTAAATATTATGAGTTAGATATTTTTTTTAATAAATAAAATTTGCCACTTCTAAATATAAGTCTCTTCAATTCAATGGTTTAAGTTTCGGGCATAATTAATTTGCTACAGCTTAAAGTACCCACTACCCAGAAAGGTTAGGTCAGCTGCCCAACAACCTGTTTGGTCGTCAATAATGAAGGAGACCATTAATGTAATGAGAGAATAGTACATGCCCATTGCTAACTTTAGTTATATGTCTGAATTCATCATCTTTAAATTTGTTATAACTGTGGATAAATGATAAATGATATGCAGACGGATTTGAAAAGTTTAAGAAAATTTATTATTTAATTTTTAAAAATTTATTAATTGATTTTTTAATTTTAAAAAATATATTAAAATATATTAAAATATTTGTACAATTTTAAAAATTTATTAAATAAATTTTTATTAATTCTAATTATTAAGTGTTTTACTATTTAGTACGAGCGAGAAATTCATTAGCTAATTCATCAATTTTATAAAAGAAGATTTACAATTTAGTCTTTGGATATTACCATTATTAACAAGTCAGTCTCTGTATTTTTAGAAATCTATTAAAATATCCTTATGTTTTCTTTCCGTCAACGAAATAGTACTTCCGTCCTCTTTTCCGTTAAAATTAGATAAAGAAGGAGATAGAAAATTTTTAAAATTTAATTTTACCCTCAAATAAAATCCTTTATTTAATCCTTGGATATTATTATTATTAACAAGTTAGTCCTTACATTTTCAAAAATCTATTAAAACATTTTTATTTTTTTTCATATCTATTAAAACGTCCTTATCATTTCTTTTTGTCAATAAAATAGTCCATATCTTTTCTCATATCTATTAAAACGTCCTTATCATTTCTTTCCATCAATGAAATAGTCCTTAATTATCGTTTTTTTCCGTCAACGAAATCGTCTCTCCCTATATTTTTAGAGATCTATTAAAACGTCCTTATCGTTTCTGTTTGTCAACAAAATAGTCCCTATCTTTTCTCACATCTATTAAAATGTCCTTATCGTTTTTTTTTTTTGTCAACGAAATAGTCCCTAACGAAATACTCCCTATCTTTTCTTTTCTCCTCCTCTTCCTCCTCCTCCTCTGAAAAAGAAGAAAAAGAAGAAGAAAGAGAAGGAGAAGAAGAAGAAGAGAAAAAAGAAAAAGAAGAAAAAGAAGAAGGAGAAGGAGAAGGAGAAGAAGAAGAAGAAGAGAAAGAAGAAAAAGAAGAAAAAGAAGAAGAAGGAAAAAAAGGAGAAGAAGAAGAAGAAGAAGAAGAGAAAGAAGAGAAAGAAGAAGAAGAAGAAGAAGAAGAAGAAGAAGGAAAAAGAATTGATGAAGAAGAAAAGGAAGGAGGAAGAAGAGGAGGAGGAGGAGGAAAATAATGGGGGGTAATTTAGTATTTTACTATATTTTTAACGGCAAAAATAGACGGAATGACTATTTTGTTAACGGAGAGAAAAGATAAGGACGTTTTAATAGGTTTCTACAAATACAGGGACTGACTTGTTAATAATGGCAATACTCAGAGACTAAATTATAAATTTTTCTTTTATAAAAATATTTTTAATTAATTTTTTTATTTTTTTATTTTTTAAAATGGGACTGATAATTGAGAAGGTTAAATATGTGAAAGCTAATTTTTTTATATTTAACACTTATAATTAAAATTAATAAAGGGATTAATTATTCAATTTTTTACAATATTTTTTTCAATATGTTTTTTAAAATAAAATAACTATATTTCAATATTTAATAATTTAAATTAATATAAAAATTAATTATTAAATTTTTTAAAAAATAAAAAATATTTTAATATATTTTTCAAAACCATTTTTTTAGTAGTTTTTAGTATATAAAAAAACTAATTTGTTTAGAGCTTTTAAAGCTACAAAAGTGTATTTTATAATTTTTATGTGATTGAAAAATAATTTAAAAAATTATTATTTTGGATTTTTATGATTGGGATGTTAAATATAATTTTAAATTAGTTTTAATAAATATAGTAAAATATTATATTTATTGTATATAATATAGTATAATTAAATATTCAATATATCATTTTCTAAAAATAATAAAGAATATTTTGGTTTTTTTTTTTATAAAACTAACTCTAATTTGATTAAAAAAACATTTCAATTTATCCAAAAAACAAATCTTCATAAATATATTGGACTAGAAAGGCTTAAATCTTAGTTTCTCAAAAAAAAAGGAAAAGAAGAAAAAGAAAAGGAAGCTTAAATTTCATCAATGATGATGAACATTCATTCAAGTCCCAGACAAGGACCATCAATTATCAAAATGTTTAACTTTGTTCTACAAGAAGAGTAAGAATCTTCAATTAGGAAACTAAAGACAACTCCAAAATAAAAATGGCATTATTCATCATCATCATCATTCAATCTTTATCCATGTATCTGGATACCTTCTTTTTTCCTTTTCTATTTCTGTCTCTTGTAAATTTTGGCCAAAAAGGATTTCAACACTGCTTGCACTGACTTGCTAGGATGAGCTTCAATGGAAGTCACTAATATCTCATAGCTTTCATTCTCATACTCCATGAATACTCCCTATTGATTAGAAATTAAACAAACAGGTAAAAGAAAGAAACATGAAGTTCTATAATGAAGACTATACACAAGCAGATAACAAGATTGATTCAATCTGTATATGCTCAAGCTTACGAAATGAAATACCTCTATACCGAAAAAAACAAACAAGATTAATTTGGCAAACATGGTCTAATGAAAAGCAAGCAAAAATTAGTACACTGGCATAGCAAGAATGAAATTCTATTCTAATCTAAACGGAATTTCAAAATTGTGAAACATCAATTTCTTGAGATCATGCTCATACCTGAAGGTTCAGTTCATTATAAAGGACCTTCACCTTTGCTACACTGGCTGGGTCAGCTTTCCCATAGTGCTCCTGAAGGAGATGACATTATCAATAAGCAAAGCTACTTTCAATTTAGACAAGTACAAAAACAGTGCAAGGAATGGAATGAGTTAATCTTACATATAACACTTTCTTTTGCTCTTCATCGCAATGTTCTAAAGCCTTCACGACCAACCACGAGCACTTAAAATCTTCTATATCTGTTCCTATCTGAGTTTACAAAAGGATATTAGCAGGAATTCCATTTAGACAAACAGAAATAGAAGTTGTCATTCTCTTTCTCCTTCTCCAACTATACCCCTTCCACCTACTTCTATTCTACAAAATTACAAATATATACATAGTTCACGTAACCATGCATACACATATTTTTAAATAGTATACAGCCACCCGCTTGAACTGACCTTACCAATTGTCTTCGGATCACCAAAACAATCCAAATAATCATCCTGCATAAGAAAAAGAATAGAAAATAAAAAATTAATAGATGCTAAGTTTGAAACCTCACTTTTAGTTGTTTCAGCACTTAAAAGAGGATAAACAAGAAGAATGAGAGAAAGAAAGAGATAAAAGAGAGAATAGTGAGAGAAAATGATTTAGAGAGAGAAAAAATATGTTCCTTATTGATAGAATTCAGGAGTGAGAAATTGAGAGCTATTCCAGTTCTTTTATATTTATTTACTATTCTCCAGCAGAATCTGGCTGAAATTTATAGTAACAGCTCTTAACTATTTTTCCCACGCTTATTCTTGAATCTATTTCTCATTGTTCTCCTCATTCCTCTACTTCTTCCTCCTATACGTAATAGTAGATAATTGGCACAAATGAACTTAGTCACGTAGAGATAAGTAAACAAGAAAGTTCCCTTGAAGATTAATACAGGATACTTTGCACCCTGTTTGGGTCAGCTTCTGTAAGTTAACAATATAAGTACTCCATTTTCAATAAAAGAAACAAAATAACATGAAGCAATTCGATGTTCACAATTCAATAAGAGAAGAGAAATCCAGGAAAGTTGAGGTAATCATATATAATTACCTGTACTTGGAAGTAGATTCCCATCTGAACAAGAATGTCTTTCACAGCAATGTGATTGTCCAGATTCTCACCCGCCATGAGCAATGCACAAGCAACCTGTTGGATGTTAATGCAAGATTGGAATGGCCACAAGAATTTTGAGGTGACAATACTCCTTTACGACAACCTTAGTACAATAAGGAAAGCCAAAAAGTCATGCTGAGAATACTCACGGGAAGATAAAATGAGTAGTAGGCAGTTTTGTACTGAACAATTCTCCGGTGCCTGCATCAATTCCAAAATGATATATCAACTTAGGAAATAAAACAAGTTAAACAAAATTTTCTTTTTACTTATTCAGAGATTTCTTGAAAAATCAAATTTTACATGCTTTCATTCAGCATAAATGTGTTTTCCATACCAAACCAACAAAAGGAAATTGTTTGAATTCAGACCTTTTTGCTTCTTCGTGGTCTAATAACACAAAACATTTTATGCATTCAGCAGTTGGTGCATGCAAATTGCTGGGTGATTCAACAACTAATTTGATGCATGTGTGGTTTGAAATGAAAATCATATTTGTATCTATTGGCGCAACTTGAATTCAAATAATAATCTCAACAGCTCATGTAGCATGGTCTTCTTTGTCCATGCAACTCCAAAATCCATATGGCTTTGTTCCAACAAATTGTTCGCAGTATCTCATTTATCTTTCATATTAAAAGCAGTCAAATAGGCATGTTGATCATAGTGCACTCTGCATTATTGCATTTTTATCCTTTTATTTTATTTTTCTGTGGTCTTTTTATTTTTTTTTTTTGTGGGTGTGTGGGTGGGTGAGGGAGGGCAACTGGGGGAATGTTCTTTTTTTTTTTCTCATGCATTTCATATAAAGGGTGTACACGTATGGATAAAGCCTCCACAAATCTTTCAAAATTTTACTTTTTGAACATATATTTCACATGTATTATTTACAAGTATGCAAAAGGCATCCCAAAGTTCGAAGATTGTTTATATTAACCTACAATCTTTATATATTTATATAGCTTTCTCAATTCCTACTTTTGGCTCCCAAATATTCTTAATCTACTAACAATAGGATTCATATATTTCAGTGGTTTACTCACAGTGATAAAGTGTATTTGGATAAATCCTTTTCTCCTTCAAGTGTTGTAATTAGATCTATCATCTGTCCTGAGGCTGTTTGAAACTCCACCTATGCAAACATAGCATGAATAATCTACAATCATATTGTAATCAAAAGCAACTAACAGAAATATTAGCAAGTTAATTACCTCATTAAACAAATCTAGAAGATCTACATAGTATGCCTTCCCCCGGAAGTGCTTTTTAAGAATCCTGGGAATGTGATTGCGAAGCAAAATCCCATCATTTGTGGCAATCAGACCAACCTTCAAAATACAAATTAGCATATTTCATTGATTAACCAACAACAGAAGTCTTAAAGGCAGCGGGAAAGACAAGTTCATGATTAACACATACCTTGGGCACCCTAAACCAACAAGGCTGACCACGTCGGGTATGAGAACTATCCATAATGTCATCAAGGACAAGAAAATACGCTTGCAGCTGCAACAATAATGAAAGAAGAGCAAGACAATTATGCAACTAACAAAAAAAGGAAATTCAACCATTGGACATACTATCCAATGTTCTAAGCAAAGAAAAGCAGCAATGGTTCTCGTGGCCATACCCATTCAATACACCAACCAAGAGCACTTGCAAGAAAGATTTCTTCTTCTGTTAATTCCCGTCCATCTTTCAACAATTTGTAGCTGTCAACCACAGAAAGCCCCCTATTCAGCTTCCCTGGAAAAAGAGAATTACATGTTATAGCTATTAATTTTCAATCCTTATACAGCAAATTTTATTTCCTCTGGAAACAAAACTTTCACAAACTATTAAGTAATCATAAATACATGGAATAAATTCTTTCAATAAGTTGGTATGAATATCCAATTCCTACCTCCAGGCACATTATAGTCCAACATCTGCAACAAATAGAGCATATGCCACACTTAGAAAACCAAAATAAAGCTCGATAAATTTCATTAATGGAAGCACAGTGAACTTAATAGACAATTGAAATTCATATCAAATTATAGAAGGATTAGTCATGAGTTAGAAGTTCTTAAGAACAAAAAGGAATGACTTTGCATCGGACATAATACCTTATGCTAATTCAAAACCATACTTGAGTAGTATTAGCAGGAAAGATTACCGTTGCTTTCAGTTCTTTCAACTACTATATTTTAAAACCAGCAAATCCTCATTCTATATACAACAAAGGCACAGTCTTAAAGCCACTGTAAACACCGAGAAATTCAAAGAAAACAAGTTGTTCTGATAATATTACATAAACCAAGCAAATTGTAAATAAACCAAGCATTATCCTCAGGATTCCAGAGTCTATAATTATTAATCTAACAACCGGTCCTACACATTTATCTCAAATTTCAACAGCTAACCAGCTCAATTTTCATGTTTATAGCTCAGTTAACATTTATAATTCATTGTTTCAGCTCTTTGGGCTTCTATATCTCTCTAGATTCTTCTCCTTCATATTAAATGACACACCGAAAGGTCAAGAGAAACAACATTTCCCATCTCAAACAAGAAATCACAACCCAGAAAACAAATAAAAAAAAAACAAGAAAATCGAAACATTGGAGCACAAAGGGGTCCAATAAACAATGAGTCTTGAAAAGGAAATGCACAAACACACACACACACACAGTGGAAGTACCCGCTCAACCCATTGACGGGAATCTGGTGTCCATTCGAAAGCAGGGTCCTCAAGGAGCTCCTGCTTGAGGACAGAATAGACCCTCAAGAATGTTGACTTCAGATCCGCCATGAATTCAAACCGGAGATTGGGGAGAAAAACTGAAAACAGAGAGAGAATGAAGAAAGATAATGAGGATGATTTGCGGAGAAAATGGCAAATTAAATACTTGGGGAGGGGCAGAGATGATGTTGAGTGAAGATTCCTGTTCTTGGCGTTGTGGCTATCAACCTACTGTCTTTATTTGCCTAACTACACTATTGGAGGTCTCAAAAGTCTCAATTCGGTCTTCTTTTGTAAAATGGCTCCAAGTTTTAGTTTAATTACACTTCTTGCCACCGCCGTAGTCTTGTCGCCGTTGAATAGGATGGACAACTCAAAAATAAATAGGGTAATTTACAAGAACGCACCTAAAAAAAACCAAATTCACATATTAGTCCTTTATTAAAGTTTCGATAATAAATTAATTCTTAAATTTTGGTATAAGTTTAAGTTTTATTGAACAAATTAATCCTTCTGTTCAAAAAATAAACAAATTGTCATTAATTTTTTTTTTAGTGGAGATTTATTTTAATAATAATAATACCTTCTAAAGGTGGGAATTAGTCGGTGTTTCCTATTTAAAAAAATTGAAAAGCATCTTCCCTCTTATCAATGGTGAATCTTCAAATTGTATGTTGTAACTGTGGTGATTTCATTTTCTTAATAAGTTTTTATATTGCAGCAAATGTTGCTTTCGTTTCAGCACTTTTACACTTTTCTCCTCCATCACCCTATAGAGGAGACTTTAGCAAACGAAATCTCATATTTAGGCTAGAGATCTTTCATGAGGAAAGAAAAAGAGACTTGGGCAATTATGAGTCTAGTAAGAGATAAAATGCGAGTGCAACAAATTAAATACCTATATGTGAAATACCTATATGTGAAATACCTATATGTGAATACCACTAAATATCATTCTACAATACTTTCGTAAGAAGATTTGTGGAGACAAATATAAAAACCATTCTCCGAGTACAAGAAATTAAATACTTACATATGAATACCACTAAATATCATGCTGCAATACTTTCGTAAGAAGATTTGTGGATACAAATATAAAAACCATTCTCCAGAAGGAGTAATCGAAATCCGGAGTGGAAAAATCAAAGAGTTAAATACCAACATCAAACAATAGTTTAAGGAGAAACAACTAGATCAAAATCTATAATTTTTAGATCTTATATATGAAATTGCTCATTATAATGCAAACTCTTTCCACCACTAAAAACAATGATGATAATGGAAAAAGGGAAAAAAAAGTTACATCCAACTGAAAAAATCAATCAGTATGCACCAACTCATGAATTGTTCCACCTTCATTTGCATGAACCCCGAATCCCTTCCACATGGTTGGCCTAATGAAAGAATACTGTCACAAACTTAAATGGTTTCAAAAGTACAATTCTTAGTAATTCTACTTTTTTTAATGTTACCACTTCTTTTATTTCATTTTTTCTAAGGGCATAATAGTCATTTCTTTAACAACTAACGGCAACATAACCATCACAAAATAACCTATTTATTGTATTGAATAAAAACTTATGACTAATTTATTATCAAAACTTTAATGAGGGACTTATATGTAAATTATCCAAATATATATAACAACAATAATAATAATAATAATGATAATAATAAAAGTAAAATTACCAGATAAATAGATAATAAACAAGCACTCACAGGTTTAGTCTGGTGGTAAGTACATCTGAGTAAATTTGAGAGGTTTTAGATTCTACTCCCCCGATCTCTATTTCAAAAAAAACATGGACAATAAACAAAGATATATAATATATAAAAGGGAAAATTACTTTTTAGTCCCTCAGGTTTAACGTAATTAACACTTCTGTCCCTCTATGTAACGCCCCTGAAATCCGGACCGCTACCGGCGCTAGGATCCGGGTCGACTTAAGGCCGCCGGGACCCGTAGCAAGCCTGACATAAAACCTGTAAACCTGTATAATCCCATACATGATCAACAACATGCATAAAAATTAAAACTTTTCTTCATACATACTGTCATCAACTAACTCAACCTGTGCATACTCTGATCATATACATAACATAGTCCCTCTGTGGGATCTCATCAAGCCTTAAAGGCAAAACAACCTGTGTTGAGTTAGTTTACATAAACATCATAACATAAGATCATGTATGTACAAAAGGGATTAACAATATATTATGGTCAAGCACAACTCTATCCTCAATGACTTCATTACATAACATCCTGAATATTTTTACATCTCATCATAATACAGTTGTCATGTCCACACACTAACTATTACATTCACATGACTTTTTCTTCTTGCCTTCTCTATCTATCCCGTACCTGCAAACCTGGGGGTTAGGGGAGAGGGGTGAGCTAGATGCCCAGTGAGTAGAACTATAAAAAGAATATTTAAAACATGCTATCATGAAATGCGTCACTGCACAAACAAATCACACCACGGATGGACTGATTCAAAAAAATCCCTCAACTCCATGCCCGGCCCTATTATGGGCACCACAGGACTTCGTATTGCCCGGCCCTATTATGGGCACCACAGGACTTTGTACTCGGAGTTATTGCCCGGCCCTATTATGGGCACCACAGGACTTCGTATTGCCCGGCCCTATTATGGGCACCACAGGACTTCGTATTGCCCGGCCCTATTATGGGCACCACAGGACTTCGTACTCGGAAGGCTAATGAATCATCCTAATGTCCATCCACTGTCATCTATCACAACAATACAATGCGGCATAGTCGTGAATTCTAATGCAAACAACCTATAATATGATCATGATGCATGAAGCATGATAAAAGCATTTCATTTCTTAATTTGAAAAGGTTAAGTTTAGTTCCACTCACCTCTGGCTGACTCTGACAAACTCTGTAGCAGCTGGCTCACTGCTGGGGTCCTTGGTTCCTCGGGTCCGAACCTACACAGGTGGACTCCAATGAGGGACCAAACATACATAAACATAACTCTAAGATATTCCCCGAAAACCCCCTAAAACATCCTGAAAATATCACATAGAGATATGCATGAAGTGGCTGAACAGGGCACTTTCGGCGGCACCTTCGGCGGCCGAAAGTCCTGGACAGAGACGAAACTCAGGTAGGTTCGGCGGCACCTTCGGCGGCCGAAAGTCCCAGACAGAGACGAAAGTCTCTTTTCGGGGGCAACTTCGGCAGCCGAAAGGCCTGCCTCCCCAGCCATGTTCGGCGGCCGAAAGTGCCTTCGGCTGCCGAACCTGGTCTCTGCCAAAGGGCAGAAACTCGGTTCCTTTGTGCATTTTTGCCTCCAAACTCACCAATCATGCATATACCTCACTTAAAACATGCATACAAGATCCTAGGGGCCTCAAAACATCAAATACCCCAACTACAACACTTCAAGCATACTCAAACATGCCACATTGTTCAAAAAGTCATCAAAAACCCATAGGTTCAACATATACCCTAACATGCATTCTACCCCTTAAAACTTCATAAAACTTGTTTAAATCATACATTGAGCTTAAGATCGGCTCTTACCTCTTGAAGATCGAGGGTTGAGGAGATCTAAACTTGGAGATGGGAGAAGTTCCAACTTTTGGTCTCCAAGCTCCAAAACTCGTTCTAAGCTCAAAGATCTTCAAAACCAAAGTTATAAACTTGTAAAGATCATGGAAAAAGGAAGGAAAGACTCAAGATTGGGGAAGGATGGCGGAATGCTCACCTTGGCCGAAATGGGGAGAAAAAGCTCGCCCATTTTCGGCTAAGGGACCCTTTTATAGGTGGCTGGCCAGGCCACGTTCGGGGGCCGAATGTGCCTCCGCATCCATGCAATGTTCGGCGGCCGAACTTGACTTTCGGCGGCCGAAACTGGACTTCCCTAACTCATGCTTTCGGGGGCCTAACGTGCCTCCAAAACGCATGCATGTTCGGCGGCCGAACCTGAGTTTTCCTCCAAGGACTTTTCATGCAAAAACTCATTTAATTTCATACTTAAAACCATTAAAACATGAAAACATTTTTATAAAACATGTTTCTACCCTTCTAGAGGTCTCCGACATCCGAGATTCCACCGGACGGTAGGAATTCCGATACCGGAGTCTAGCCGGGTATTACACTCTATTTTGGCGACCCAACACTTAAGTCCCTCACTTTCTCTTCCATCCAAATTCGCAGTCCTTCCGTCCAAAATAGCCGTTTGGGACACGTGAATTGACAAAATTAACCTTCACTAAACCCAAACCCAAATACCCCTTCACTAAACCCAAACCCAAATACCCCTTCTTCTTCTTCTTCTTCTTCTTCTCCTTCTTCTTCCTACCATTTTCTACAACTTCTTCTTCTTACCATTTTCTACAACTTCTTCTTCTTACCATTTTCTACAACTTCTTCTTCTTACCATTTTCTACAACTTCTTCTTCTTACCATTTTCTACAACTTCTTCTTCTTACCATTTTCTACAACTTCTTCTTCTTCTTCTTCTTCTTCTTCTTCTTCTTCTTCTTCTTCTTCTTCTTCTTCTTCTTCTTCTTCTTCTTCTTCTTCTTCTTCTTCTTCTTCTTCTTCTTCTTCTTCTTCTTCTTCTTCTTCTTCTTCTTCTTCTTCTTCTTCTTCTTCTTCTTCTTCTTCTTCTTCTTCTTCTTCTTCTTCTTCTTCTTCTTCTTCTTCTTCTTCTTCTTCTTCTTCTTCTTCTTCTTCTTCTTCTTCTTCTTCTTCTTCTTCTTCTTCTTCTTCTTCTTCTTCTTCTTCTTCTTCTTCTTCTTCTTCTTCTTCTTCTTCTTCTTCTTCTTCTTCTTCTTCTTCTTCTTCCTTAAGTGTTGGGTCGCCAAAATAGAGGGACAGAAGTGTTAATTACGTTAAACCTGAGGGACTAAGAAGTAATTTTCTCTATTTAAAATTTAAAATTAAAACTCAATCTATATGGTAGATACATAATATACAAATTAAAATTATTAGGAAAAAGTTCATAACTTTATGGTAGATCACAAGTCAATTAATATGACTAATATATTGACATACAATAAGCATTGAGATTGTTAAGCCAATATGCTTATGCCACTATGGTCGTTGAGACTGATTTTTAGGAGATTTATTTAGCTAATTACTACTTGAAAATGTCTACTTAAAATATAATACTATCATTATGGATTATCATTTGTAAATTAAAGAATGAGTTTTTTATAAAGAAACAAAGTAGGTTAGTTGTTTGTTAAGAAAGTTACATCATATACTAGTCTAATATTTTATTGAACCTTTAAGTTTTTTTTAATATTATATTGATTGTGGATTTTTATTTATAAAAATTTTTCTCTATTTTTCAAAAAAAAAAAGATAATTGAATTCATCTATATAAATTCTTTTTTGCTATTCAACTATATTTAAAGTCAATTTCACATTAACCTTCAAATATTTTAACTTTTTGTTAAGTTAACTAGCAAAAATTATAGCATTGAAATTACTTGTGAAAAAAGAGGTTTCTTAATAAAATTAAAAATATATATATGAGAAATTGCTTTTAAGGTAAGAGATTTCATTGTAAACTTGAGATGTGTGATAAAATTTGGATTAATTTAAGCTCTTCTTAAATACATTGTCAGGTTTTTATTATCTTTAAGTGGAGAGATATAGTGTTAATTTTGGATTCCTCCTCTTTTATTTAAGAATTTTTCTTCATTGTATTTTTTTTTATATTTTTATAGGTACTTTTTTTATCTTTTTATCATTTACATAAATATTTACTTATTTGAATGGATTCTATTTGAGCTATAACACAATTATGGAGAAATGGGAAAAAATTTACATTTTGGATGGGTTTAAATATCACTCGGTAGGAAGTTATTTTTGAGTCTTAATGGATATAATGATTAAAGCATGAAAAATATCAAAAGGTATTGAAGCTTGATTAATTCAATAAAATTTATTTCCCTTTCAATTTTTCCACCAAAAGGATAAAAAAAAAGATACTGGATATGCAATTTTATCATTTTGATAAACAAGTTTTCTTGCTCAAGGAAAATCATAAATGATCATCTTTTAAGTGTGCAACTATTTCTAGCATTGTATTTAGTTCACTTTTATTATATTCCTTTGAAGAATTATATAGTACAATTTATTTTGTTTGATTGTCTCTAAAATAGATTTGTTATTGAAATTTTATAAAGTCATTGGGGTAAGATAGAGGGAGATATACAAGAACAAAGTTGTTGTTGATGTTTAATAATGTTTGAGATAGGAAACAACGGTAAATTTTATTGCCATGAAATCTATATGAATTTATTTAAATATGAGTAATAGTTTTTCGTTATAGTTATTGCTGATGTTTGAATCATTTTTAAAGGATCGTAAGATGCTTACAAAGTTATTTGTTTAAAATAGAAGATAATGTTAATGATTTCCCTTATGACGAATGGTTGTGACTTCTCCACTTAATAAGGCTCATATTGATGTTAAAATCTAGGGTGGTGTCTATAAATTTTTAATGCAGTATCCACTATTCAATATTAGAGAAGGATAATGGAGAAAGGGTGAGGACAGTCATGTGAATTCATATCCCAATGTGGAACACAATTAGAGTGAGAAAAACTCATTATTTATTGGGAATTGCATAAATGGATATATTAGGAGATATAGCATTATTTATGATCTCCTATTAGAAATCTAAGGGATAAACAATATACTTTAACAAAAGAACAATACATAGTCTATCTATGCAAGAGACTTATATCTGTCCATTTTCATGTGTCAATTAGGTGTAATAATAGGAGATTATTAAAATGGTGCGTGTAGAGGTTTTAAAATTTAATTGTCATAAAACAAACTATTTCTTTAATCCCTTTGATGCTTCTACCTTGCTTCTACCTTTGAAAGTCAGAGTACTATCTTTTTGTTAGTTATTGAGAAAATTAGTACCAATAAACATAAATCTTAAATATAATAAGCTCAATGTTGTGGTAAAAAATTTCCTAT
The DNA here is from genome assembly GCF_001659605.2 of Manihot esculenta. Taxonomy (NCBI): domain Eukaryota; kingdom Viridiplantae; phylum Streptophyta; class Magnoliopsida; order Malpighiales; family Euphorbiaceae; genus Manihot; species Manihot esculenta. The sequence continues at coordinate 22,233,781 of NC_035169.2, read as the reverse complement.
AAGTAATATTGTTTCTCCTTCTATTGAAACAAAAAGAAAGCTTGGTATAGAAAACTTGGATGAAGTAGTTGGGACTAGAAAAACAAAAAACTTTTCATACCCAATTACTTTATAACTATTCCTTAATTTGGATATAATACCTTATTAGAAAACAATGATAGGTTTCTATATTCTAATGGAATCTCCATTAGAATTTAAAATCTTATACTATAGATATTCGATAAATTTAATTACAAAAATCTTTATTTAAATCTAATAATTTTAAAGAAGGTTTTTAATATTTAAATTTTAAATTTCTTAACTTTGAACTTTCCATAACCGCTATTGAAATTTGGATACCAAAAACCTGTTGGTGGCAAGAGTACTTAAGGGCTATTGAACTAAGTGATACTTTTGCATCAAACTCTAAATTTATTACAAGTTTCAAGAAATTTAATTTATGATTTTTTTTGTTTGATTATAGCCTTGAAGTTCAGTTGCAAAAGTAGTTTTTTATTTTATTTAAATTTGTAAGAGTAGTCACTCAAAGTAAAATGCTTAGACAGTTAGGTAGAATCATATCAAATTTTGCTATTTACATAACTTTATGTTATTAAAAATATGAATGAAAGAAAATAGTAAAATATTATATTTTATTCCAGCAAATTCTTTTTTCTTTTTCTTAATTTTTCTCCCTTTAAATCCAATTAATATTATTAGAGTTTTGTTTGTCTTAAGGGTCTAAATATAAATTTAATCTTCGTAAAGAAATATGACTGCAGATGCTTTATTTCCAACACCACCAATTTTCAAAGGGAAGAACTAAAATTTTTAATCAGTCAAAATTAATGTTTTTCTCATAGTATATGATCTATGGGAGATAGTTGAGAAAGGTTATGCACCAACAACACTTCCTAATAATCCTTTTATTGCCGAGATAAAAAAAAATAGAGAAAGAATTCTCATTTCTCCATTCAGCAGTAGATTATTCAATATTTTTAAGAAGGTGAAATATATAATTTGCCCTCTCGTCTTTTTACAAAAAGTCATTTTACTCCCTCCCCTTAACTTTATTTTTATCATATTTACTACTTTGACTTTCAAATTGTAAATAATTTAATCTCTATAATGTGAGAAAATGTGCATATCACCCCTTCAACTTTTAATTATTAAATAACTTAATCATGATAGTCAGATAATATCACATATCAGTTGTAGGGATTAATTTACTTTATTGTTTGAAAGTTGAATGGTGTAAATAGTATAAAGTTAAAATTAAGTAATATGACTTTTTAGGAAAAGATGAGTAGACAAATTTTGCATTCAGCCTTTTTAATAATTATGGGAGCAACAACAATAAAATCAACTTGAAATACTCTTCAGAAAGAGTTTCAAGGATAAAAAAAGATTAAATTTATTTTGTTGTTAAATTTGAGAAGAGAGTTTGAGCCATTAAAGATGAATGAAGAAGAGAGTATTAAAGATTATATTTCAGAACTAGTTAAAGTTGTTAATTAAATAAAAATTTATGGCGATGATATTTCAAATAAAAAAATTATAAAATAAGGTATCAGTAAGCATATCTGAAAAATTTGAGTCAAGAATTGCAATAATGGAGGAGTAAAAGGATCTCAACAAACTTAATGTTAATTAATTCATTGGATTTAGAAGCTCGAGAGCCTAAAAGTGTATTTCAAGCATGTCACAATCTCAAAAACTCATTCTCTATAGGAAATAAATTATAATAAATACATCAAATATATCAAATCTAGCACAAGAAAAAGAAAAAAAAAAGAATTATTTTAAAGAAATAAATTAGCTGTTGAGAAGTGCACTAAAAAGAAGAAGAGCAATGGTAAGAAGTTTGCCAGAAAAATGCAACAATAGTGAGAAAGTACACCAAAAATTAATGAAAATTTGTAAAGAAGTGCTTCATCAACAAAAAACAAAGCAAAAAAAAAAAAAAAACTAGAGCGATGTGCTCTACAATTACTTAATTTGGAGTTTTTAGCAAAAGCATTAAGGAGAAATATTGAAACAAGCGATACATTTGCTTCAAACTCTAAATTTTCTATAAAGTTTCAAGAAATTTACTTTATGTTTTTTTATTTGATTTTAGCTCCAAATTCCAACTGTAGAAGTAGATTTTATTTTATTTAAACTTATAAGAGTAGTCCTTAAAGTAAGGTGCTTAGATGATTAGATAGAACCATGAAATATGCATGAAAGAAAGTAGTAAGATATCATATCTTGTTCTAACAAAATCTTCTCTCTTTTTCTTAGTTTTCTCTCCCTTCAAAATCAAACAATTGTAACTATGAACAAAATGTAGAGCATGTGCTATCCGTTCTTTATATATATAGATTTTTTGTTAAGAAATTTGACCTTTAGATCCAAAAAACACACAAGTTTGGAAATTCAATCTTACTTCCCCTTTATTGAATTAGTCCATCAAGACCTTAGTTTAAATCTCCATGTAGTCTTAATTCTTAATCCTTAAATAGAAAGTATGGGAACTAAGCCTATGGGAAGTATGTGAATTGAGCCTTATATGTAAACTTATTGATTAGTTTGGTGTTTTGTGTTGGATGGCCTTGAGTTTAATTAAACTTTTCATTTTGAAAACCTTTTTCGGTTTGCATGCAGTCAGTTTATAGTTGGAAAATAGCTTTTAATCATTAGAAAACTAATAGGTGAACTTTGGGCATCAATTAGAATATATTAAATTTGTATATTGGCAATTTGAAAATAAATTGTTGATGCTTGACTAAAAAATGCATATTAGATTTTTAGCATTATTGAGTTGCTTTGATGATTGAAACTATAGTTTATTAAGCTGTTGAATTTTGTGGGACTATTAAAGTTCGGCAAAAAGTTCAAATCCACCACTCATTTATTACTTGAAGGCTAAACAAACTCAACTTAAAATTTCGGCTCATATTAACCCTTAGCTATTTATAAAAGGCCAACTAAGGCCTAATTTTGTCAAATACAAGGCAATTGAAAAGCACACTCCATAAAAAGTAATAAAAAAGAGAATTATTTAATATAATTAAATATAAAAAAATCCCATCAAATAAGAGAAATACATAATATATCGCTTTTTCATATGGACTTCACTTCTCTTTCTTTTTTTCTTTCACCTTAGTTCATTATATTTTCATTCTTATCACTATCTCATTTTCATCTTTATCTAGATAAACAATAGTTTTTCCAAGTAATGTTAGTACCTCTAAAACTTGTGTTTCTAATAGTTACCTCACTATAAGAGTGGGTTTTGCATGGATGAAAGTGAGAAAAAAAAGGATGAAATTGAAGGAAAGTACTAATCCAAATACATGGACATTTATAAAATGGGAAACTTTTGATTTGTTTCCATGTTATTAATCTTATGGAAGAAGCTGAATATGGTAAGAGTTGAGTACAATTAGTAAGTATAGTGTTAAAAGAAGCTAAATAAGGCATATTCACTAGTTTATGATGGAAGAAAATAGAGCAGAAGGGGTATCACAGTAATTCTTATACCTTCTCTGAGGCAAAATGATCGGTTCCTCTAGGATGCTAAACATAATGTAAATAAAGAAACATAAAAAATCATAGCTGAAATATGGTGAATAGAAGTCCACAAGTAGGTGAACAACTAGTTTCAAAAGCAAATATGAAAACATGAAAACACTATAAAATAGAGATATTTAAATTATAAAAAATACATGAGAGGTAAAAATAAATAACTAATATATGACAAGAATCTATATATTGATAAAAGAATATCAGCAAACGTTGAGCTCTTCAAGGAAAAATCATTTCCTAATCCTTATTTTCATGTTATAATTTAATGTTTGTCCATGAACAATAGGAAAAAGAGGTCCTACTCTGAGTCTTGAGAAGATCTTCACGACTATTGTTTGTTATACTAGTAAAAGTTACACAAAAGGACTATAAATGAGTTATACACAATGATTCCAAATAAGAAATTTTAGCTAAAAATTATTTCTTAATGTGAGCATATATATAATATATATATATATATATATAATCAGAATTTCACTTAATAAATAATAAGCAAATGGAAAATAAAAAGTTTTTTATCAATCTTATTTTGTAAGAAGGTTAGTTAAATCATGTCTTCACATAGTTTTGCCAATACTTTTTAAAATGACCATTAGGAACAATATTATTATATTTCATGGTAACTTATCTTACAGAGCCATGAAAATGCAGCACTTGGAGGAAGAATCTCTCTTGGCTGCAAACAACTATATATATATAAAGGAAACAGAATGCATCCAATAAAGAATTCATTGAAAACACAAATAAAATTTTTAATACATCAATTGTATACTTGCTTTAGCTTAAATAACTATATTGCCTCAACAATAAAGTGAACTAAGCACCTAAAAAATCTAGGAACCAAACCTAAAGGTAGCTTGTATGGTCTAAAATTGATGAAATATCCTTGCACTTTCTATTAGACTAAAAACAATTATGTCATGTTGTCTTACAATGAAGCTTCTTGCTTGTTTTATAGAGCTAATGTAGTGAAATCTGAAATTAATTTCTAGGAGCTGCTTAGTTTTATTTTATAAGAGTTTTATTCCACTTTGAAGCTTGAACTACTTATTTTAATTGTTTTTTTCTATCTCTTTATTATTCTATTACAAATTTATTCTATTCAATTGCTTCATTGTGCGGTGTATCTCAAACGCTAGAAGTTTGACATGTTATTGCATTGATCCGGCCAATCATCAAGAGTTTTAAGGAAATATGGGCCAAATTTTGAAAATGGGGTTACTTAGCTCCCGACTAAAAGTTCAAGGGTGGATTTGACCTTATTGTCATTAAAGTTCTTTTGTTGTTAGTGAGTTGTAGAATGTTCAAGTTTGTTACTAAATCAAAATCTGACTTCAAGAATCGAAAGTAGATTTTAACCACCAAAGCCCATTTGTTTTAGGCAACACTTAGGAAGACAAAACTCAAGCTTCATATTATCCAAAGGATTTTTAGCCACCTAAGTTGCCATCAAAATTTAAACTTCAAATATGTTCAAAACACTATTGGTAACTGAAGAATGCAATAAAAACATAAGTTTTAGCTCTATCCAAGGAACTTTCAGCCACCAAAACTGCTAGTAGAAGTCCCCTACATGCTTTTAAGGTGTTCTAAGAGTAGTTTTAGTAAGTTTTTAATAACAAAAAGAAGTGGAGTCTAGTCTTTCATTTTAAGTATACATACACACAAATACACATATTGACTTAAGGAACCAAAAATATCAAGTATGACATAGCTAAGCCAAATTCTCAGTTGTGTAGTAATCTATAACCCCTGGTTTGACATGAATAATTTTGCAAAAAAAGAATTCAAATGAATTGTTACAAAATCATTCATGATATTATCTCCCTACATGCTTTTAAGGTGTTCTAAGAGTAGTTTTAGTAAGTTTCTAATAACAAAAAAAAGTGGAGTATGGTCTCTCATTTTAAGTATACATACACACACATACACATATTGACTTAAGGAATCAAAAATATCAAGTATGACATAGCTAAGCCAATCCTCAGTTGTGTAGTAATCTATAACCTCTCGTTTGGCATTAATAATTTTGCAAAAAAAGAATTCAAATGAATTGTTGCAAAATCATTAATTTTTTATCTCCATATATGATGAAAAAAATTTTAAGTTAAAAAATTTTGAATTCTTTTATTCCAAACAAGAATTTTGCAAGAATTGAATTGAATTCTTACAAAATTATTGATTCCAAACAGAGGATAAGAGATGAGTAGAATTACAACTTATATATTAAAGTATTAAGTTACATCAGCATCTCTACATAATATTCTATTTTCATGTTTATTTAGGGTGTATGTCTACAGATCATTATTATATTATATTTATTACATATATTCTTTGTTTGTGTTAGATGTTAGATAATTCATTGACCTCTCGTGTAAATACTAGATGAAGCTTATGACTAGTCCCTTAATATTATATTAAGGAAAAGTTTAGAAAGGCCTATATTACTACACCTGGTATTAGAAATTATATTATGTTATATCAAATAAAAGTCTTATGGAGCCCCATGTGGATTAGACATAATAGAATTAGAGAGGCTACCAGTGATAAGTTCACATTATGTGAAATGTTTGTGTTTTAGAAAAGCATCATATGTATCCATATTCATAAATATTAAATGATACAAAAATATAAATATTTTTATTCACTAAGCTATATATCTATATGTGTAGCTTATCCCTTTTCTTTAACCTCTAAGGTGGTGAGCAGTAAGACAGCAAACCTGTTTTTAGAAGAAGTTAGAGTTAATTTATTTTTTATTATATTTGATGTAATAGAGATAGATGTACTTGTAATAACTATGATGATTAGAATATTGTGCTTTGTCTTAGTGACATGTTATATATACTTTATATTATGTAAGGATTTCTCTTTTATGATCTCTTTGAGAAAGTCATATATAAGTCTAAGTACTTTTACATTATGTATGTTTATATTTTGGGTCAATGGTTTATGGACTTTGTGCAGGTATGATTAAAAAAAATTTATATTCATAAGTATTTATGTACTTAACCCATGAGATTTTTGAGTTAGGTTATATAATCATGATTAAGTTGAGCTTATTATAGGTATTAGAGGCTTTAAGCTATCTAATTCTTTAGCACGAATAGAGATTTTAGTTTGACATTGTCATAGTAAAGATTGCTAAATAACTCTTTCAATTGCCGTGATACCTTTTTCTGTAACTATACCATAGTCTTAAGAACTCATGAAGCATTCAATTCCTTAAAAATATTTTGTTATTTCACTATCCAAACAACATTTTTAATGGAAACTAGTTTGGAAGCTTATGAAATAGACAATGTTAAACTTACTTTGGAGATTGATAACTCTTTTATGGTTAACTATACAAAATGTTGAAGATGATATAATGGAGATATGAGTTTGTTAAGGAAAATGGTTAGTATACAAGAGAGGTTTGATAGGCATTTGGCAAATAAAGCTTGCAAATGTCACTACAAAAAAACAGACTATCAGTGACGGATTTTTCCGTCGCTGATAGTCAAAAATCCGTCGCTGAAACTTTCAGCGACGGATTTGCAACGGACTCAAGTCCGTCGCTTAAAGTCATGTCGCTAATTTTTTCCGACGGATTACATGTCCGTCGGAAATATTAGCGACGGATTTCCGACAGATCTATACTCCGTCGGAAATATTTCCGATGGCTTTTCCGACAGAAAACTCAGTCGGAAAAATTTAGCGACGAAAACATTTTGTCGCTAAATCCGTCGGAAATTCCAATTTATCCAATGAACATTCCGTCGATAATCCGTCGGAAATAATTAGCGACGGATATTTTCCGTCGCTAATCCGTCGGAAATATTAAGGCATTTTAAAAAATTTTCTCACAAATCCGTCGCTAATCCGTCGCTAATATTTACATATTCCCTGTTAAAATTCAATCACAAAAAATAAATCCCTGCTTTTATTTACATATTCCCTATATAATCAAATAATTTATAATTAAGAATCATATTGAATATAAATCAAATATCATTAATAATAATTATAAGTAATGTTAATAATACTCAACAATATTCAGAATATTTAAAATAAATTCATAATATTTACAATGTTCATAAAATTTAATATAAATTCATAATACTTAACAATCTTCATGAAATTAAAAATAAATCCATTATACTTAACAATGTTCATAAAACTAAAAACTGATCTATGAATTTGTTGAACCATCTGATAGAGAAGTACAATCTGCAGTTGGATTATGCGGTGAAGATCTTTTTTTGTTCTTCAATGATTTCATCTGGTCTTTTATTTGCTTTTCTATCTGCACTCGCATTTGCTCTTGCATTTGCTCCATGTCTTGTTTCATTTTGACCCGGTTTTGCTCCAATATTTGTTCAACCTCCTCTAAAGAAAACATAGTTTGAGAAGGTCCTCCAGGATGAGCTGATGTGCATGAGAAAGAGGTAGTTGGAGTTCCAGATTTTGCAATATCAGAAGATCCAAAACCATAAACCCTCCCTTTACTACTTCCAGAAATTTCAATCCACTTATTCAAATCAAAAGCAGACTGACTCTCACAATTGTCATTCACATTTTCAGCAATGGCAGTCAAATAAGCTCCCTAAGTAAAAAAAGAAAACATAATCAACATTTCATGCACCATACACAACTAATGATAACATAACAAATAGAAAAATAATGTGATTATGATAAACAAGCAAAAACTAACTTACATCAACTCGTTGTGATTTTCCATCAATGAAAACACCTTGACTCCCCTTTTTTGTATGAGTGGCACGAAATAGTTCAAGTTGAGTTGGTTGCCTACCTAACTTCTTTGCCTACAAAAAAGAAATAATCACACAACACAAGATGCACCACAACACAATATGCACGAATAATATATAGCCATTTATATAAAAACAAAATTGTATAAATGAAAGTAAGGAATAAAAAGTTATACCAATCTATACTCATGAACCTCCAGTTTTATTGAACCACCAGAGTGTTTTGTAATTGTCCCATCTTTTTCTACGTTTCTATTTGCTTTACCAGCTTCTGATTTCTTTCTCCACTCTGGTGTACTCCAATATGCAACAAGTGCATTCCATATCTCTGCCTCCATCCAATCTGGTCCTAAATTGTATAGATAAGCAACATCTGTCTTTTTGTGCTTACGCAACAATTCACTCCTAACTCTATTAAGAATGTCTCGCAGTCTTTCTTTTCCTACCTTTTCCCAAGCAGTTCGAATCATATCTTCTTCACTCTCATCCCATACATATCGACTCTACAAACAACAATTAGTGTTATGTAAATTTAAAAAACTTAAAATGCATATTACAAATTTTAGAATATAAGTTGTATTTACCCGAAAAAGTCCGAAGAGCTCGTCTTTTGTCTTTAAAGGTATCTCTGACCAAGTTTTCCATGGAGCAGTGTAGCGCATCTTAATGTCATTACTGATTGATCTAGTAACTGTGGAATCTAGAAAACTACAATATTTTTATACATAATGAGTAGTTGTAAGTAATAATACATATTAAATCAATAGCAAAAAGTTGTATATGACTTACACATTTCCTTTCAATCTGATCAATTGTCGATCAGACGGGTTTGATGGGATAGGATGTCCCAAGTTCGGACCTCTAGTTCGAACTGATGATGATGATGATGCGTTTGCTTGCCCCCCTAATGCTGCTGGAGTATGCTCCAGTGTTTCCTCTTGCATCTGTACTGGCTCATTTGTTTCATTCATAGAGAGCTGCTGGCTATGTCCTCTTCCTCTAGATGATACTGCTCTTCGAGGCATCTGAAAAAAAAAAGTGTCCATTAGTTTCAATTAACAATAAAGACAACCAATATATAAAACAATAATCAAATATTAAGTCTTTGAATATATATAAAAATATGATATACTTTACAATGTATCATTCAGAATCATCTTCTAAGTTGACATCATCATCACTATCAATACAATATATATAAAAATATGAAGGCACGTAAAGTATAGTTTATTATTACTTAACAAATAGTATATATAAGTATTTATGAATAACCTAGAATTATATAAAATAAAATTTTTAATTCATTTTAAAATTCAGTTAGCAATGGATTCAATTTATATAAATATTTATGATTGTTAAAAAAATATTTATGTAAATAATTAATTGTAAATATTTATGATTCCCAATCCCCTAGAGTAATGAGAAATGCATTTTTGAAAGATAATTGTGTTTGAGTATGTCCATCAACCTGTAACTAAAAAGCAGATTTTGGTATTTGCATGGTAGCCCAACAATTAAAAACACTTAATGGGCTTTTGAGATTTTCATTTCAGCATACTAAAATTGTAATTGGTCTACATGCAAAATAACTAACTTTTAGGCTCCTATTGTGTCCTGAACAATATTTTTTAAAAAATATATTTTATATTTTTAGTGTTTGAATCCATAACAATTTAATTAATAAAAAATATTCTCTTAATTATTTTATATTTTAAGATTCTTATTAAAATCTATATATATAAATTTATTAATGAATTTTATTTTTTAAATTAAAAAAATAAATTATTTTAATAAACAATATTTTTCACATAAAATATTTTTCATAAAAAATATTTTCAAATACAATATTCAAATAATTGATCATGAATTTTCTATTCACTTTCATGTTTCAATTTCATTTACTGGGCTTTGTTTTTATATTGTATTTATTTGGCTTTTTGTTAAATAATTGATTGGGCTTCTGAGATATAATTTTTTTTTACTAAATAATTATGCTATTGAAAATTTATCTTACCTATTTAAATTAATTGTATTTGCCAAATATTATTATTTCATATATGAAAAAAAATTCATGTTTTTCTTCTGATAAGGTTGAGAAGAAATTCTAAAATCATAAATACTTATATAAATTTTGTTAACCTAAAATTTCAATTTAATGTGAAAACCAAATAACACATAGCAAACTATTTAAATTGATTGTATTTGCCAAATATTATTATTTCATAAAAAATTTATCTTACCTATTTAAATTGATTGTATTTGCCAAATATTATTATTTCATACATGAAAAAAAATTCATGTTTTTCTTCTGATAAGGTTGAGAAGAAATTCTAAAATCATAAATACTTATATAAATTCAGTTAACCTAAAATTTCAATTTAATGTGAAAACCAAATAACCCATAGCAAACTAATTTAAGCAAGCAGAGACCAATTGCATATTCCACAAAGCAATTCACTAACTTACCTCGAGTGGCGACGATCGGCAGCTGCAGCAGCGGGTGGCAACGGCGGCGACGGCGAGGGGACAGCGACAGCGACGGCGACGGTGAGGGGACAACGACGGCGAGACGAAGGCGCGACCCGACGGAAGGCGCGACAGCGATGGAAGGCGCGACAGCGACGGAAGGCGCGACAGCCACCAGCGACAGCGACGGGAAGAGCGGCGACGGCAAAGGCGGCGGCGGCGAGAGTGGCAAGAAGCGGGAATGGGCGCTGAGGGGCAGAGAGAGGCAAAGGGCGGCTGAAACTAAAAGAGAGATGAAAAGAAGATTAGGTTTTCGCTTTTATACTGTGTTCTTTTTCTGACGGATTAGCGACGGAATAAATTCCGTCGCTAATATTTTAAAAATCCGTCGCTAATCCGTCGCTAATCCGTCAGAAATTTAAGCATAAAGTATTCGTCGCTGATCCGTCGCTAATTCCGTCGCTAAATTTTTTTTTTCCGACGGAAGTTACTTCCGTCGCTAAATCCGTCACTGATACCTTGTTTTTTTGTAGTGTGTGGATAGTCAAGTGGTCTCTTTCTCCCTTCATCTATTCATTCCTGCATTTTAGGTCTATGAAATTAAGGAGAATGGTTTCTTGCTGGTCTATATGGGTAGTCTAAAGAGACGTTAAAGTATCGTACTTTTGATCTTTTAAGAAGCATTAGACAATCTATTACTTATCCTTGTCTCTATGGAGTTGAAATTAATGAAATTTCAATCTCATAAAGAAAAAAATAGACTACCATACCTTCTACAGGCTTAACAACATTTTAGGATGTTCTCTTGAATTATTCATTAAAAAATTTAGGTTAAAAGATTGGATAGGTGTTTAACAAAGAAAGTTTGTCAAGAGTTCTTCAATGATAAGCAAATTTTCTATCTTTCAAGATAAAGGTTTGACCATTCTTCATTATAAGTGTGTCCACTAAAGTTTGTAGATGTAATAACTAAAAGGGAAAACTTTTTCAATTTGAAAAGATGTGGATGACAAATGGAGAACGTTAAGATATAATGAAAGAGAGTTGAACAAAGGGATATCATGTTTTAGACATTGCTAGTCATCTTAAGAGTTATGCATGTTTTAGATATAAATAAAAATTTATGGACTAAATCTTTGATTTATTTATTTAAATGAAACATTAAGAATCTCAATTTTTTATTTTAAGGTTAATTTTCTTAATTTCTTAACCTAATCTTAAAACTAAAAGCACAATTTTTTAAAATTTTTAGAAAAAATATAAAAGAGTATCCTATGATTTCATCGATTTTCTACTTCAGGATTTGTAATTTATTTTAGGGTATATGATTCAGTTTTATATCAAAATAATATCTCATGATATCGTGTCATTTACAAATAACGACAATTTTTAAATTTCAAACTAATATGAAATTGAAATCACAAACTATTATTATGATATAAAATTGAATTAGAAACCTTATTGTAAACCATATACTCGAAATAAAAAACTAATGAAATCATAAGGTATTTTTTTTGTATTTTTCTCTAATTTTTTTGTCAGCTAAATTTAAATTGAAATTTCTGAATTAATTTGGATAAAAAAATAGAAAATTATGAAATCAAACTTTTTGAAAAATCATTTTTAAAGTAAGGTAAAATAGGTTAAATAGAATTAATAAAGATATAAGTGATTGGCTGGGCTGATTTGATTAACAAACAGGTTTCCTTCTTCAAAAATTTAATCTAAAAATAATGTAGTTGTAGTTAGTAACCGGAACTAAACCAATAAAATTTAATTATTTTAGTATAGATTTATTTATTTTGACTCGATTATCAGTTAATAATTTCTAAAAAAATATCATTGTGGTTATCAATTTAATTATCTTTAATTTAATAGTTGAAATAATTGAAATAGTCGAATTTTAAATAATTAATATATTTATTATAATTTTATTTATAAATACTATTTTAAATATTGTATTAATAATATTAAATTTATAATCATTATTTTTCACATAATTATATTTAACTTTTTTATTTCTATTGTAAACTTAAATTTACATTTTTCATAATATTTACAAATATTTTCAGAAAATTTAAGTGAATTTTTTTTTCAAACTAATTAAATTGCAAAAATAATAAAAAAAATATTATACACTGAAAGGGGTGAGCATTTGGTCAATTCTGTTCAAAATCGAACCTAACCGAATAAATCAAAAACTAAAATTTTGATATTTATAAAAATCAAATCGAATTGATTTTGGTCAAAAATCAAACCAAATCAAATCGATTTGATTCGATTTGATTTGATCGATTTGAATTTTTAATAAATTTTTTATTTTTTATACTTTACTTATTTTAAAATTTAATTAAAATATTTTAATTTTAGTAGGATCTAATCTCTCTATACTATTGAAAATAATATAGTATTATCACTAATCAATTTAATTTAATTTTTTCGATTTTTTTTAATAAAAATCGAATCAAACTGAAATAACTAAAATTTTTATAATTAAAAATCAAACCGAATTAAAATAGATAAAAAATTAAATTAAAATTTTAAATTAATTCAATTGAATCAATTTATTTAAACTAAATACTCTTCATCCCATACTGTTAGGTAGAATGTTATGAATTATAAATTTAAAAAAGGCTAATGTTCAACTTTTACCTAAATTTATAGGGATGTTGAATTTAATATATTTCTAATTTTTTTATTTCAAACAGTCAAACTAATCTAGAAATTTCACTTTACAGAATTAATTTAATTTAAAAAATTAAGATTTTTAGCCTACATTTTTTTAATTTTTAATCTAATTTAAAAATAAAAAAAAATCAATTTTAATTTTCGTAATTTTTAAGCAAATTAAATTTAAATGATAATTTTAGAGCACTTTAAAAAAATTGAAATAATTTAAATTAAATATTCTAACAATTGCAAGAATTTAAAAAATAATAATAAATTAAAAATTGTTTTGTTAGAAACTATGATATCTGTATTCCGACGGCTCTGTTCGGAAAAGGGTATTGTTGCAATTATGAGTAATTTGGGGGTGCACAGTCCAACTCAGAGACCTTATCAACGGGTAAGAAGACAGTTGACAGGTAAACGTTAGCTGAGATTCGCCCTTTTGGTTTCGTCTGTCATTCTTTTTCAAATTACACTATATCTAATTTAACTTCTGAATTTTATAAAAAAAAAATCAATTAATAAGTTAATCTATTTATTACTAATTTTTAATATTTAATCTTTATTTATAAAATTTAAAAATTAAATAATTATAATTTTATAAATATTAAGTGTTAAAAATTAACATAAAAATTAAAATGTTAAATAATTTTTTTTATAAAAATCAAAATCAAATTATATATTTAACCTTTAATTTATTAATTAATAAAGGTATTCTTTAATTTATTAATTAAATAATTTGTGTTTTAGAAATTAGCCTATTTACAATCTCCGTTTTGCTTTTATCATACACTTAATTCCTTCTCACTCCCTAATTTTGTTATTATTTATAATTTCATCTGTTAATTTTATTTCTTTTAATCTTTTTCAGCTATAGGAGAGAGAAATAGAGCAGTAGAGATAAAGGAAAAAGAAGATAATGGATGAAAGTGTAATTAACTATAAAATTGAAGTATTAAACTGTAATAATTAAATATTCAAAGATTAAATAATTAGTTATTTTTTAAAAATTAACAACAAAATAAATAGGACGTAAATGTAATAAAAATAAAACTAAAAGACTAAATAGCTAATGTAGCTAAAAATAAAGTTGAACTGCGACTGATTAATCTGTAAAAGAGGAGTGAGGTGATTGACACCTATAAACATTTACTTCAATACTCAAATTATTAAATTAAAAAAACGAACGGATGTAATGAATTATTTTTTAGTTTATACGCATTTACTTTTATACTATAAAAAAATATAGTTGATTATCAAATTTCTTGAAAATCCGTCTGATGTCATCTAATAGATAGAGGATCCTGTCCGTATTTATAAGTGTTGTGAAAATTTATTAGATTATATCCACTAACAGTAACTTCCCATTGACACTCGACCTATTTGAAAAATAGAGTCTCAGTGAAGAACAGAGCGCTACAATATTCAGATTTTTTTTCTATAAGTGGCACATATAGCGACCCATATCAATTTATTAGACCCACCACATGACCTTTTGTCATAGAGATAAATTCATAATTTATTTTAGATAATTATTATATCTCATTCATAGCGATATTTGAAATACGGATCAAACAAAATCTAGCCTAAATAATAAATTTTTCTCAAAATTTTTATGTGCAAATAATTTAAATTAAACAAATTTTAAAAGTAAATTATCAATTTTCACTTTAAATGATTGAAAGAGTTTTTAGGTAACATTGTTGTCTTAAAAATTCAAATAATCTTTATATTTTTTTTTCAAATAAAATAATTTTTAATTTAATACCATTAAAATTAGCTTTGTACTAAACCCAAAATTTTAATACAAAATACGTGTTTTTTTTTTGGGGCATATATCTCATAGAATCATTATCGTCACAAGAAAGTTTGAAACAAAGTTTTTTATATTAGAATTAATTAGCTTTTAAAATATTTGCAATTTTATAATTTTTTATTTAAAGCATGAATTTTTAGAATAAGAGAATTAAATAGCGGTGGATTCTTCACCCGTGAAATGGTGATAAGGCCAAAAGACTATATGGCCATAAAAAGGTTGCTGAGAGGTATAAATATAATAGGCTAGGGTTAGCATATTCTGTTTTAATTGAAAAAAATTGATTAAATTAAATTAATTTAAAATTTTAATTTAATTTTTTATTATTTTGATTTAAATTTTAATTTTAAAAATTTTAATTTAAATCAGAAAAATAAAAAAATTGAACTGAACTCATCGATAATAATAATATATTATTTTTAATAATATAAAAATTACACCATAATTAAAATTAAAATATTTTAATTAAATTATAAAGAGTTAGTGAAAAAATATTTTTAATTTTGTTGCAATTACACTATTTTTTATCAATTAAAACTTAATTTTTTAGAGTTGTTCTAATTGTATCATGATGTTACTTGCGCCGTTAAAAACATTTATGATGTAACTGATCACGTCAATATCATGTCATCTCATCAGATCAGCAAAAAATTTTATATTTTATTTTATTTATAATTTTATCTTATATTTTTATTTTTTACTAATTAAATTCTATCTTTTTAATATTTGACCAAATATACTTAAAAGTGACTTGTATAGTTAAAGATTTACAAAATTATGAAAGTTATTTTTTTACTATTAAATATATTTAAAAATTATTATTTATATTATTATTTAATTTTTTAATTTTATTAATAATTTTATAATAATAATTTATCTTATTTTATTTTAACTAAAATCATTACCAATTGATTTTTCTTGAATTTGTCTAATATGTTTACTATTTAGTATTATTTTTAAAACTATAGTTAAAAAAAAATCTTATTAAATATATTAGTGATGAAGTATTAAAAATTAATTTAAAATAATATTTAATATGATTCAATTTTAAAATATTAAAAAAATAAAAGTATAAAGTATAATTGCAACAAAATAAAAAGTACAAATCTTTTTAACAATTAACTCACATTTAAAATATTAAAAATAAAATTTAAAAAATAAAAAGTCTAAACGATCAAATCAAATCAAATCGAATGAATTTAATTTGATTCAAATTGATTTTTGTCTAAAATCGATTCAATTGAATTTTTATAAATATTAAATTTTAATTTTTAATTTATTCAAAATCGAACTGATTGAATGCTCACTCCATAATAGATTGTGAGTTTAATATACATAAGATCAGAATGAATTTAATAATTATTGAACTATATGATTACTAAGAAATTTATGTAAAATTAATTAAATTATATATACTGAATATACAAATTTATATATAAATATTTAATCGAATAATTATTAAATTTATTTTCATAAGATTTGTTGTTCTTGTAGCCTTATTCTACCTTATTCTAGAAAAAGAAAAAATTTTTAAGGGATTAATTTGATCTATATTTAATGTGATTAATGGGTTATTTATGTAAATTTCTTTTTTTTAAGAAAATTGTATTTTTACAGTGTTATTCTTGTAGAAATTTTCTTAAAATTAATAATGTGCATATTCAGAATTGTGTTAACAGTCATAAATTTTTAAAATTTTCAACTTTTTTTCAAAGAAATCTATCTTATACTTTGTCAATTAATTTATTTATACCAATATTATCAAACGATAGAGTACAATTGTTTAAAAAAATTAAAGTATAATTGTTACTATTATTCTTAAAATTATAAACTTGTTATAATTTCTCTACTTTATTTTTAATATTTTTAGAAAAAAAAAATTATATATATTCGATCAAAAGTAAAGAAAATACTAATATTAAAAGAAAAATATACCGTATTTTTATTTTTTAAATAAAATAATAATTTATGTTTCATCAATAATAAATATCTTGAAAACATTAACACTAAGAAAATTATATTTTTATAAGTAAAAGAAATTTATACTTTATTATAGTAAGACAACTATATAATAATATAAATATTATTGACATATAATAATATAAAAATTTTATTATAGCTGATTGTTCTATACTTTGTGTCATGGTTTTGGGATTGCAAATCCTATGTTATAGGTCTCTTTCTCATTTGTTTTGCATTTGCCTCTTTTAACTCTCTTTTAATTTCCTTTCTGTCAAACAACTTACTTAAATCTTAAATTATCGTCTCAGTCTTTCTTGATCATTGTGTTTTTCAGGATCTTAAGTCAAAGTAGATTATTAGTTATAATAGTAAATCTAGAAGTTCCTACGTTCTTGACCATGGGGTACCAAAGTCTTTCATATATTCTAGTTTCTCAACTCATTTTGAAATTTATTATTGATTAGGATATCCTTCCTTACATGTCTTAAAGAAATTATGTCTCCAGTTATAATTAATGTCAAATTAGAATATATCTCGGGTCAGTTTGCTAAACATCATTATTTATCTTTAGTTGCCAAGTAAGTAATTGAGCATCACCTCCTTTTGAGCTAGTACATTCTGATATTTGAGATCATTGTCTATTATTTTCAAGTTTGAAATTAAGTATTTTGTCACCTTTATTGTTGTTGATTAATCTTATGTTATCTAATTATATTTGATGATTCATGATTCAATGTATTTTTTTATATCTTTTGTGCCTTTTGTTTTGAACTAAAACTTAGTTTAATATTTATAACTGTGTATTACAAAGTGACAATACCAAAGAATGTTTTTTAGAAAAACTTTTAGACCTTTATGACAAAATAAAATTTTTCATCGATCTTTTTATAAGGATACACCATCTCAAAATGGTGTTGCAAAAAGAAAAAATCGAGATCTTCTTAAAATAGCTTGAACTCTTCTATTTCAAATGACAGTTCCAAAAAAATTTTAGGCAGATGCAATTTTTCACAACTTGTTTCTTAATTAATCAAAATAGTATTTCTCATTCTATTTTATTTCTATCCAAATCATTATTTTTTATTGAATCTCGTATATTTGGTTGCATTTATTTTGTGCGAGATGTTCATCCATAGTTCTCTAAATTTGATCTTAAATCTCTTAAATATATCTTTGTTATTCTATATTTAAAAAAGGCTACAAATATTTCTACGTAATCTTTAATTATTATCTTATATTTGTAGATATTACATTCTTTTAGTCTATTCTTTTTTTTTCTCTCTCTCCATCTCTCATTTATTAAAAGATGATTTTATTAGTATATTTTTTTCTCTCTCCGTCTCTCATTTATTTTTTTAGACTGCCGCCACCAAAAAAGCAATCAAGATAGTGTCATCGGCAAACTACTACAATAATAGCGGTAAGACCATAAATCAACTCACTAAAGTCTAAGGAGGTAAAAAGAGGTACGTACAACTCAATAAATCCCGAAAGAACTGGATCCAAAACAAAGGAGACTTCTATTACCATCTAGTTGAGCTAGTAACACTCGTAAGTATAAGCATTTCTTTGTAAGCCACACTAACACTGAGATTAAGGATCAATCGTAAATCTAAACAGTCATCGATGAATGAGAGACGAATACATTCTTCGAAAATCCATCCATGCCTTCCGAGTTCTCTCCTGTATAAACGAAATAAAAGAAAATCAATAAGGCAGCAGACCATGGGAGACTAAGTTTACGAGTACAAAAAAAAATATAGTCCTTTATGTATTAAAATGCAAAATCAAATGTTTTTTTTTTCGGTCTCCCTTAATATTTGTTAGAAATTACATTAAACATAATTAAAAAATAAAATAAATACATACATATATAATCTACGTAGTATATGATATATATAAAAGTGAGAATGAGTGGATAAATTTTTAAACTAATTAAAATATCCTTAAATTATTAATTATATAATATTATAAATAATTTATTATATTATATTATATTATATAATTATAAGTTGTTATCAAATTTTATATGAAAGTAATAAAGACTCCGATGAAATGTTGACTCTAAGAAAATCTTACGGTGGTATAGAATTTGAACTCATAAAAATTCTATAACGAGTGTTGAACTGAGGATATCCCATGCCAAATAAAATGGTGTAAATAATTTATTATTTTATATTATAATAATAAGTTATCAAAATTTTTATGAAAATAATAAAAAATCTATACACTAATACTATTTTAAATTGAATTAAATTTAATTAATATTTTCATAAAAAAATAACAAATAAAAATTATCAATTTGGTGTGGAGAGTACTGAAATTTAGTGATTTTCTTTGTTTTTTCTCTATTATAGAGCCAACCAATAATATATAATTTCTTTTATTTATTGGAACAAAATAAGAAAAGAATTGAGTATTAAGCGATGATAATTTGAAAATGTTGCATAAAATCATTATTAAGCAAAAAAATAATTTTAATTGATAATGAGGTAAAAATAAATAAAATTATATAATTTATTATGTGATATTTTAGTTTATATATTTCTGCTTTTCAAGAATAAAAATATATTTTATTTTTTAAATAATAAAAATATTAACTTTTATTTTATTTTTTCAAGAAATAAAAACATTAACAGTAATGTTTATCGATGGAGGAGAAAAAATTAAATATTTTTTAAGAAGGAAACACCTATACCATCAGTGATGGTATAGTGAAATGATTTGATACTAAAAATATCAATTTCATGAAAAATATGGATAAATTTATTAAGAGCAATAATACAATAGGTATATATTATTTAAATATTTTTATATTATATATTATGTTATACGTTAATTAATTTTGTTAATAAGTAAATTTTAATATTAACGTTTTATAGATATTTTAACAGCAATTGTTGATGTGAAGTGGGTATATAAAAAAAGCACAAAAAATAGATATTATAATTAAACATAATATCAAGATTATTTTATTAAATATAATATTAATATATTTATTGATGCTACTGTTTAATTATATTCATATTTTTTAACGTTAGATTCAATAAAATAACGCAGATGGAGTTTTTAAAATTTTACGTAATGAAAAGACAAAAGAGAAATCAACAATAGATATATTAAATATCATGGCTTCATTTTATATATATATGAATTTAAATAAGTTATTTTTTTGTGATTTCGATAGCTATCAGAGTGGAAAACATGATTTTGTCGTTATAAAATTTTTAAAAATGTTTATGCTCATCTTTTTTACAATATCTTACTCGTCGAGAAACTCTTTTTATGACAATAATTTAGAGGATATTATGGTGAAATGTGATTTCTTGATGGTAATTCAGACTACTACTGATCGTATTATTTTCCTTATTTATACGAGGTCCGATCAAAGATACTCAAGAATTCTCTAAATTTTTCAGATAGATCTCTTTCCTTAACGAACATGAAGATGGCAATAAGACAGCACATTCTCTGGCTTCCAAAGCACTCAAGGACACCAATTTCCTTTATAATCTTTATTATCAATTGTGTTTTATTTTTGACAATTTACCCTTCTTAAATATATCATTCTTTCTCCAGTATAAAAAAAAAAAATACAATTAGCTCCGGAAATGGAATTTTAAATTAATTTAGAAGTTCTTTGCTTTTACTACTACTAAGGTCCTAATTTGCTATTAAAATCGGATGAAAAATCCAAACAAGCCTACCCAACTTAAAAAAATTATTGAAGAACATGAGAATTCAAAGTCGGTATAAACATTGCATCAAATGAATTATATTATCTGCCTTATTTTGTATCACATTTTTATATTTTTTCCTTCAATTTGTTTTTTCATGTAATGAAATTTAAAGATTATAAAAGATCCTAAAGTTATGGAGTTGGTAATTTCAAAAACAAGTGAATTGATTTATGATTTCTTTTTCATCTTTATTTACTTAGAAGTGTTCTTCCAGATAATTTTCAAAATTATTTTTTTTATTTATTTTAAAATAATTAATTTAAATTATTTAATAATATAACTCCGTAGACCCACGATGTGGTATTCTGCGTGTTCATTTACCAACATGTTTATCACGTGATAATGAAGGCGCCATTATTTTAGATGAGTGCCTAGATCTTAGAAGATTGATGGAAGCTTCTTTTGTGGACGAAAAAAAAAAAAAAAAAAAAAACTTCATTTGATTTTTAATTGGATTCAATTCAATTGGATTCTCAAAGTTTCGGTTCTACTTACTAACAATCAAGTTTTATTAAACAAAATAAAATCCCAAAATGGGGAAACTAGGAAATACAATGCTCTGCTACATTCACCATATCAGGCTGTGAAAAGCTATCCAGCCAACTTCTCAAATTACATATACACCATTAGCTTTGGGAATCAACGCTGTTGATACTGTATACCTATAATAAAGTGATTTTGGGTATCAAGATTGATCATTCACCTCTACTAAGCAACTCAGTCATCATCGATTTTGAGGCCGCTTACTGACCTGGAAATCCCGTTACCGTTCTCGAACTTGTGTAGCTCGGATTCAATAGTTTTAGCAATTTCTGTTCCTTCTGCAGCCTCAGGTAAATCCACATGGAAAGACCCTTGTTTAATTGGTTTATCAGGTTCATTTATCTGGGATTGCTGCTTGATGTAGTTGTAGAGTTGTTGATGAAAGGGATGATCCAAGGAATAACAATTCTCTGTCGCATTATCTGCATGTCGTGATGATCCAGATCCTTCCCTTTTGCAGAAATGTGGAAGAGATGCCAAATCCATTATCTGAATGGAAAAATTCCCAACAGGATCAGTTCTTGAAAGGTTTTATTTGCTGGCTAATGTTGGGAAAAAGAAAACATGGTCAAGTTTCCAATACTTAAAGAATGATGGAGAAAATGGCTTACCTTCAACAGCTCATCTCGCCCATTACCTGGTAGAACCTGAACTTTTTTTCTAGTCCTCTCTTGCAGTAGAGGCTTGACTACCTGATAAAAGCCTCAAATCTTATCTGGTATCCATAGCTCAATGCCAAGGTCACTATAAATCTAGCGCAAAGCTTACCTTCCAACATGCCGAAAATATGTATGGAGCATTTACAATGTAATATGTTTTTGTTTTCTCAGGATAGTTCAGGTCATCAATACTTGATATGATTGTCAGCAACTGCAGCAACACAAAACAGAGGACTCAGTCCATTGTCAGCACATGAGCTTTTAAAATGCAACTGCCCGTTAAGCAGTGAAGATTCACAAGTATTATATGCTGGTCAGAAGTTTAAAGTCAAATAAAATAAGGTTGGCTGGGCCACATATTCTGCTGCATCAGAAAAATACGGTTAATTAATGTAGAAGTGCTATTGATATCTTGATATACAGATATTGACAAAACATTAAAGAGAGAAATAAAAGTAATTCAAGGGAAGATTGTCACATATTATAGAAAGAAGAAGAAAGGAATTATAAAGAGATAAATGGGAGGGAAAAACAGTTATTAGTTTGTATGACTTGAAGGGAAGTTCAGCACATGTCAGCCTAGTAGTTAGAGTTTGTTAGAGGCAATTATACTAACTGATGTATAAATAACAGCTGGATAATACTTACCAGCATTATGAATAATGAATACACAGATTTCCCCCTCTACAATTCTGTTTCTTTCTCTCAACTAACTCTATCTTCTCTTCTCATCTCTTTCTATTCTCTTCCTGTTCTCATTTCATTTTTTATTCTCTTCTCATCTTCCTAAATTCTTCTTGAGTCATGACATTGGTATCAGAGCTCTACTCGAAGGGAAGCAACCTGTGATTGTCTTCTTCGTAGCTGCGGAAATGATCAGATCTGGAGCAATTACGCAAGATTCAAGGATTGGAGAAATAGAGGAACAAATTATAGTCCTTCAAGAAAATGCGAGAAAGGATAAAGAAGAACTGATGCTAGAAATCCAAAAGAGTGCAGAGAATACCAGAAATGCCCTTTTAGAGGACTTGCAATCCATTTTTGGAGTCGCAGGGCCAGAAAAGGTGAAAAACAATTTTGGAGAAAGCAGTGAAGGCATGGGAAATGGAGTCACGGAGCTTCGCGGCAAGGGGATCCTCCCAAACCCAAGGAAAATGGAAACTGTTACAATAGATGCTATTTCATCCCCAAAAATAGAGAAGCAAGTGTCTATTAAGGATGTCGACATAGCAAAAGATGTTAATATTGTGGACGATAGGGAAGAGGAAGAGGTTGTTAGTAGTGATGATGGAGAGGATGCGTCATATCAAGTATTTTGTTGAGGGGCAATGTTATCAAGAGCTGAAATTCACAAAGGAGTTCAGTTCATGTGATTTTATCATTCTTTTCAAGAATGAATGGGAGAAATCAAGAAGGCAAAGGAGAGAAATAAAATTCTGCGCTATGGAGAAATGTACCGATAATAGAATTTAAAAAAATTTGTTTAGAGCATGTTATCACATATTACTCGAGGAAGACTTGGAACAATCAACACATTCTTCAAGGACTTATCAAATGGTTTAATTTACGAGAAGAAGATGCTGTTGGGAAGATTGTTCTCTTGTAGAGGCTCAATTTCATGAATTTCCATCTTCTTGGGGACGAGAAGATCCTCTTGGGGAGAATATCATCACATATTATAGAAAGAAGAAGAAAGGAATTATAGAGAGATAAATGAGAGGGAAAAACAGTTATTAGTTCGTATGATTTGGAGGGAAGTTCTGCACAGGTCAGCCTAGTAGTTAGAGATTGTTAGAGGCAGTTATACTAACTGATGTATAAATAACAGATGGAGATTACTTACCAGCATTATGAATAATGAATACACAGATTCCCCCCCCTAAAATTCTGTTTCTTTCTCTCAACTAACTCTATCTTCTCTTCTCATCTTTTTCTGTTCTCTTCCTGCTCTCATCTCATCCTTTATTCTCTTCTCATCTCCCTAAATTCAGAATGGAAATTCAGAAGAGTCCCGAGGAGAAAAGGAAGGCAGTGTTGGAAGAACTGCGATCCATCTTTGGAGTCAGATGGTCCAGAAAAGATGAAGGAGAATATTGCAAAGACCAGTGAAGGAGCTGCAATGCTGCAAGGTAAGGGCATTCTACCCTAGTCCGAAGGAAAATGTGATTCCACTGATGCAGAGAAAGAGCAACAATGCCAGATCAATTATGAAAATAGAAGGTACGCCGAAATTTTTACCCAAAATTAAATTGATGCTTTTCAATGGGAAGGAACTTAGGGCTTGGTTACGCAAATGTATCAAATATTTTGAGATCCGTGGTATTGCTAGGGAGCAAATGGTGAATATAGTTCGTTTGTTTCTAATTGAAAAGACAGATGCTTGGTTTCACATTGGATGCAAGGAGAAGGGGATCATTCTTGGGTAGGATTTGAAAAGGAACTGTGTGTTAGGTTCGGGGAAGAAAAATAAGAACATGTTGATGAATTTATGAGAATTAGACAAAAAGGGCCAATTGAGGAGTATCTGGATAATTTTGAAGATGTGAGAATTAAGTTGGAAAGGGTTATGCCCACCTTGGGTGAGAACTATCTGTTGTCGGTCTTTATCGGGGATTAAAGGATAATGTGATACCAATGGGAAGGATGCTCAGACCTACTACATTGAACCAGGCATTCCAAACAATAAGATTGCAAGAGCAATTCCACTATAACAGCAGAAAAAGTAACCACTCTACCAAGACTTACCCCAACTATAAACCCAATACATCCACAAATACCAACCCTTACAACAATAAAAATAACCTTCCAGCCCCAAACACTTACTCTTATGGCCAAAAATCCTTATCAGCAGACTCCGAACCTGTCAATAACCCGTTCCAGAATCAAAGAAACCAGCCTGCTTCCAGTCAATCCTTAGTCAACCAGCCCTCTTCCAAAGCTTCCAAGTAATTCACCCAACAATTCCATTCCTATCAGACAGCCCAAACCCTATTTCAAATGTGGAGAAAATTTTTTTACAGGCCATCAATGTAAACAAAAAAGCTTAATGTCGTTACAGCAGAATAATAGCCTTGAGGAGACCGTGTATGTATGGTAATTTAGGGTGAAGGAGAAGTATGGCATGAGGCAGTAGAAGGAAATAAAGTGTCCATCAATGCCTTAGAGGGTAGCCAAAGAAGTGACACTATAAGGCTGATTGGATATGAACAACAAACAACTCTTGATTTTGATTGATAGTGGAAGTTCCCACAGCTTCATGGATTTTACATTGGCCAAACAACTAAAGATTCTTGTTATTACAGCTCCTTTTGTAAAAGTAGCTGATTAGCTTTCTACTCATGGTGCTACCTTGGATTGCCGAGACAAGGTAGTCAGGTTCAGAGATCAGGATGAATCAGAGGTAGTCTTCAGAGGGGACAGAGTAGTGATGCCCAGAGGTTTGATATCAGCCCTTCAGGCTCGTAGGTTGCTTAGGAGGGGTTGTCAGGAGTTTCCTACTCATGTCAGAGAGCTTAACAGTCAAGTTAGGGAAACGTCCTCAGTGCCCGTAGTCAGAGAGTTCCTAGATGTTTTCTCAGACGAGCTGCCGGGTTTACCACCTGCTAGGGAGATAGAGTGTGAAATTGAAGTGATGCAAATGATCATTTAGCAAGTCTGAAATTGAGTACTTGGGACATTGTTTTGGGCAAGGGGGTTTCTACAGACCCAAGTAAATTAGCAGCCATGATTTCTTGGCCTATTCCCAAGACAGCTAAGCAATTGAGGAGTTTTTTGGAGTTGGCAAAATATTATAGGAAGTTCATTCAAAGCTATGGCCTTCTCAGTAAGCCTCTTGCTAACCTTTTGAGAAAATATGCATTCAAATGGATTGTGGCAATTGAAGAAACATTTGTACAGCTTCGAGAGGTGATATCTAAAGCTCCTGGTTTGGCCCTACTTGATTTCTCTAAACCATTTGTCATTGAAATTGATGCAATTGGAAATGGGATGGGGGCTGTTATTCAACAAGAAGGCCATCCTATTGCATTTATATCTAAAGCATTTGGTCCTAGAACCAGCAACCTATTAGCGTATGAAAGAGAATCGTTGGCCGTTACTTTTTCTGTTTCCAAGAGGAGGCATTACTTGGAACAAGAACTTTTCTTCATAAAGACGGATCATGAAAGCATTAAGCACTTACTTGAGCAGAAATTGCATACTAGCTTGCAACTAAAGGGAATTTCTAATTATTGCTTCAATACAAGATTTTATATAGAAGAGGAGTTGAAAACAAAGTTGTTGATGCATTATCTAAAAGAAATAAGGCTGAAGATGGGTATTTCATGGCTCCACAGTCTTCCATACAGCCCCTGTGGATGAGCAACTTACTCAGTAGCTATGAAGGTGACAACGTAGCCACCGAAGTTATTTAGAAGTTGGCCATTGACAGTACCCCTCACCCTGATTATTCCCTTAAAAATGGATTGTTATTCGATAAAGATCAGTTGTTTGTGGGATCTAAGGGACCTCAAAGGGATCAATTACTTCCCTTGTATCATAGCTCTTATTTAGGGGGTCATTCAGGGGTATATGTTTCCTATATCATGCTGTTAACCAACATAGAAGGTTCCTAATTAGGAGGATTCAAATATTTGGGATCTTAATTAGGCTTGATTTAAGAGATTTTATTCTTATTGTAAATATTTCTAATTTAGGTTGATTTTTTATGTATAAATATTCAAACCTTGTAAAGATCAATTCAATTGGAATAGAATAAAAAAAATTTCTCCAAAAATTATTTATAGTATCAGAGCGTTTCCATCCGATATTTGGCCTCCCATAAATATGTCACGTACCAGTAAAATTTTGGATGTAAAGGGTATGTTGAATCCCACATCGGTTGTAGAATGCCATAAGCACTTCTCCCCCTTGAGCTAGCTTTTGGGGTGAGTTAGACCTAACTCAAATTTAACATGGTATCAGAGCTTTTTCCTTGATTTTAGGGTTTAAATTTATTTTTTTCTCTTAGCTTTTTTTTTTCATCTCACCGCCGCCACCAGCAAGGTTGTCGGACTGTCGCCGGCCAACCGTCCAGTTCCAACGCCAGAAAGCCACGCGCATGAGGCTCACGCGCGCTCGCAAGATTCTGCGTCTTTCTCACGCACCAATGCGTGTGACATTTTTTGGTGGTCTTTTTTGACGGCAATCCTTTCCGGCAGACTCACCTTTAAGTCGCGCTTCTGACCTGTGTGGATCCGTGACTTGGTTCACCTTTTCTTGGCATGGGAGATGTTTTCCGGTAGTTTTTCCAGCAGTGATCCTTTCAGCAGACTCGTCTTCAAGTTGCGCTTCTGATCTGCTGAACCTGTGCCTTTTTCGTTGGTGAATAAGGCAATGGTAGACTGCACGATTGCTCATATATGTTGGAAGGGAATCTGAGTTTGAATTTATCTCGAGCTCTTTTTGGAATAAATCAGGATGTCAATCAAGAAATCATACAGTGGCATCAACGGTTAGGACACCCACCTTCTTTGTTTTAGAGAAATTTTATCGTGATTTATTTTCCAAGACTCAATATGGTTCTTTAATTTATCATGCTTGTGAGTATACTAAGCATATAAGAACCTCTTATCGCTCCAGTACCAATAGAAGTACGATCCCTTTTGTGACCATCCATTCTGATGTTTGGGGATCTACTCAAACAGTCTCACTATCTAGTAATCGTTGGTTTGTTACTTTTATTGATTGTTGCACTTGCATGACTTGGGTTTATTTGATAAAGGCAAAAAGTGATGTGATTTCTTGCTTTCAATCTTTTCACAAGATGATTTGTACTCAATTTGATGCTAAGATAAAAGCTTTGAGAATTGATAATGGTATAGAGTACATGGATGGCTATTTTTCTGCTTATCTGGAGTTTAATGGGATATTGCATCAAACTAGTTGTCCTTACACAAGTGCCCAAAATGGTGTTGCTGAAAGAAAAAAATACACCTATTGGAAGTAGCCCGATCTCTCTATTTTACCATGAACCTTTCAAAAACCTATCGAGGAGATGCAGTCTTAGCCGCAGCTTATCTCATTAATAGGATGTCTCTTAAAGCTCTTGCCTTTAAAAACTCTTTAGAGGTACTACAAGGGAAAAATGCTTATATTATTCCACTAAAGATATTTGGATGCACGTGTTTTGTTCATACTAGAATAAGTGGGAAGCTTGATCCGAAGGCTATTAAATGTGTGTTGTTGGGTACTCTCCCACACAGAAGGGTTACAAGTATTACCACCCTCCATCTAGAAAATACTTTGTCAGTATGGATGTTACATTAAGAGAGACTGAACCTTACTTCAGTACTACCCCATCACCTCTTCAGGGGGAGGACAATGAGAGAGAAGAGATGATTCCTAGTCCTATAACTCTAGAACATTTTACTCTAGAGGAGACTACTATCCAGGAGGGGGCTATTGGTGATCACAAGACTATTATACAGGGAGAGACTATTGGTGATCAAATTGGGCGTTTGGATAAATTAGATTTAAGGAAATATTTAAGAAGAGACAAAACAGAAGCAGAAAAAGCCATTGTACAGCCTACTCAGTGTCATGGATCTTCCTCTTCCCATCTAGTGAGTCATTCCTAAACCTTGAGCCCTTTGATGATCTAAATAAACCAATTGCTCAAAGAAAAAGAGTTAGATCTTGCACAAAGCACTCTATTTCTAACTCTCTCTTATAATTCTTTGTCTCCATCCTATAGAGCCTTTACCTTGTCTATTTCCTCTGTGTCTATTCTACAGAATTGAAAGGAAGCTTTTGCAGATCCTAAATGGAAGGGAGCAATGATTGAACAGATGAAAGCATTGGTCAAAAATGAGACCTGGGAGCTTGTCACTCTCTCACCTGGAAAGAAACTTGTTGGCTGCAAATGGATATTCACTGTGAAACACAAAGCAAATGGATCAATTGAAAGATTCAAGGCTAGACTAGTGGCCAAAGGATACACTCAAACCTATAGAGTGGATTACCGGGAGACATTTGCTCATGTTGCCAAAATGAACTCAATCAGAGTATTGCTATCTTGCGCTGTCAACCTTGACTGGGATCTACAACGATTTAATGTGAAAAATGCATTCCTCCACGGAGACTCGAAGGAGGAAGTGTGTATGGAAATCTCTCTTGGATTTGGTGATAAAAAAACACAAAGAAAGGTATGCAGGCTAAAGACGGCTTTATATGGGTTGAAACAGTCACCCAAAGCTTAGTTTGATCGATTCAGTAGAGTTATAATTTTCTTTGGCTATCAACAGAGCAATACTGACCATACCCTATTATCAAACATCATAAGGGTAAAATTACTCTTCTTATAGTCTATGTTGATGACATAGTAATAACAGGAGATGACACTGAAGAGATAACTCGACTAAAAAAGCTTTTGGCTCAGGAGTTCGAAATTAAAGATCTCGAAAAACTGCAATATTTCCTAGGAATCGAGGTTGTCAGGTCAAAGAAGGGAATCTTTATTTCTCAGAAAAAATACATTCTGGATATTTTAGAAGAAACTGGTATGTTAGGTTGCAAACCAGCAGAAACTCCCATTGAGAGCAATCACAAGCTACAAGTAGGGATTGGTGAATCAGTGGATATGGACAAATATCAGAGGTTGGTAGGCAGACTGATTTATCTTTCGCATGCTCGACCAGACATAGCATATGCAGTCAGTTTATGCATGATCCATGTGAGTCTCACATGCAATCTGTTTTTCGCATTTTGTGATACTTGAAGTCTGCTACTAAAAAAGGTATCCTATTCTCTAAACACGGTCATCTTCGCATACATTCATTCACAGATGCAGATTAGGCTAGATCCCTTAACGATAGAAGATCGACTAATGGGTACTGTACACTTATGGGAGGAAACTTTGTCACTTGGAGAAGCAAAAAGCAAAGAGTTGTTGCTCGATCAAGTGCTATAGAGCGATGGCGCAAGGTGTTTGTGAACTCCTATGGTTGCAGAGATTGTTGGAGAAATTGAAACTATTGGAGAGGGACAAACTCCTCTTATACTGTGACAACAAAGTTGCCATCAGTATAGCTCACAATTCGATTCAACATGACCAAATGAAACACATAGAAATTAAGCAACACTTCATTAAAAAGAAGTTGATAAATGGTGTCTTGAGATTAAATCATGTGACCTCCGATCAACAGCTAGCTGATGTGTTTACCAAAGGGCTCAGCAACAAGACCTATCATATCTTGGTTTGCAAGTTAGGCATGTGTGATATCTATACACCAACTTAAGGGGGAGTGTTGACCAACATAGAAGGCTCTTAATTAGGAGGATTCAAATCTTTGGGATCCTAATTAGACTTGATTTAAGAGATTTTATTCTTATTGTAAATATTCCTAATTTAGATTGATTTTTTATGTATAAATACTCAAACCTTGTAAAGATCAATTCAATTGGAATAGAATAAAAAAAATCCCTCCCAAAATTCTTCACACGCTTTATGGAATGGGTGAAGGGATGTGACACTTATGCTAGATGCAAGATTGAACATTGCCAGCCTCCAGGTTTGCTACAGCCACTTCCAGTTCCTGGTCACTATGAATTTTATAGTGCAACTTCCCATTTCAAGAGAAAAGGATGCTATTCTGGTTGTAATATGCAAATTTACCAAGTATGGGCATTTTATTGCATTAAAGCATCCTTTCTCTGCTTCCATAATAACTCAAGTATTCTTGGATAATGTCTTTAAACTTCATGGGCTGCCAACTTCCATCATCACTAACAGGGATAAGATTTTCACCGATTTATTCTGGAAAGAGTTGTTCAGAAAGTTGGGAAACCCTGAGACTGATTGCCAAACTGAAAGGTTAAATCAAAGCTTGGAAGGGTATTTGAGATGTCTTTGTTATCAACAACCTCATTCATGGGATAAGTAGTTACCTATAGTTAAGTGGTGGTACAATACCAGCCATCATTCAGCCCTGAAAATGTCCCCTTTTGAGGCCTTTTATGGTTATCAGCCCACATCTCTGCCTATAGTTCAGTTGCAAGATGTTGCTGTGGATGGAGTGGCTGAATTTCTATAGGCTAAGCAATGTTCGTCTCAGCTCATAAGGGACAATCTGCTATAAGCTCAGAATCGAATGAAGCAATATGAATATAAAAAGAGGACTGAAAGGCAGTTTGATATTGGTGATTGGGTGTATCTGAAACTACAGCAGTACAGGCAGACTTCAGTACATGTTAGAAAGAATTTTAAGCTAGCAGCTAGGTATTATGGGCCCTATCAAGTGTTGGAGAAAATAGATCTAGTAGCTTATAAGCTGCAACTGCCATCCTTTGCCACTATTCACCAAGTATTTTATGTTTTTTTATTGAAGAAAAAGGTAGGATAGGACACCACCATTGTTTAAGACTTGCCTAGTTTTCAGGAAGATGGGGTTGTCATTGAACCTAAAAATAGATCTAGTACCCTATAAGCTGCAACTGCCATCCTTTGCCACTATTCACCCAGTATTTCATGTTTCTTTATTGAAGAAAAAGGTGGGATAGGGAACCACCATTGTTTAAGACCTGCCTAGTTTTCAGGAAGATGGGGTTGTAACTGAACCTAAAAAGTGTTGAAGATAACAGTGATTTTTAGAAATGGACAGCAGATTTTCCAAGGGTTGGTCAAGTGGTCTCAATTGCCGGCTGAGGATGCCACTTGGGAAGCTTGCTCAATTTCCTTCTTTTCAGTCTTCTTGGAGACAAGAAGATTCTCGTGGGGGTATATTGTCACATATTCTAGAAGGAATAAGAAAAGTAATAATTGAATGAGTAGAGTGGAGGGAAATTCTGTTGGGAATAGCATGGGTAGTGCTGTTTGGTTGAGAAATGTTAGTTAGCAACCTAACTGATCTCTGTATAAATACCAGCTGAAGACTTTCATCAGCTGTGATGAATAAGAATACAAAATTCTTCCTCCTCAATTCTATCTTCTCTCTCTCACCTATTTTGTTCCTTCTCTTCTCACCTCTATTCTTTCTATTCTCTTCTCATCTAACTCTCTATTACTCTCACTACTCAAAGTTTCACTGTGATTTGTGATGAAGACCTGTGGAGAAAATCAGAACAAAACTTCTAGAACGGCAAGTAATACCTTTATTTGGCTAAGTGCTGACAGCTTCAGACCAGTCATATCCAAAACCTTAAAACAGGTGGTTATTGGTCGCCCATGTTTTTTTGAGGCAGAAGGCTACAAGAATAAATACAGAGAAAACGACTTACAACACTTGGTCTACGCAAATATAATTATACTAGAACTACATGGTGATATTCATTTATTTGAATGTGTGACTATGCTAACCAGAATTACACGGTCTCGATATTCATTCATTTGAATGTGCGACTGGACATAGTAATGGACCTGTGATGAAATAAGAAATGCAGAACAGTGTTACAGTTTATCATACTTAAAGTCGGAATACTAAGGTGAAGTTACTAATCAAAATTTAAGTTGTTACTTGTCAAAATTAACAGTTTATCATACTTACAGATGCTTTATCAAATGTGCTAAGCCCAACACCAATAACAAAGACCGGAAGCCCCTGAAGAAGGCAGAGCAAGTTACAGAATTTCTGACAGTACAGAATCTTCTTGAAATGTGATAAATGCTTTAGCACATCATTGAGAAAGATAAAATTTTAAACAAGGCGCACCTCTCTTGAGTAACCCGACATTCCTATGAGCTGCGAATCACGAACTGATCTATACAAGTCGGTTGGGACTATAGGTTTCTGTACAAAGAAGTCAGATCAGACGTTTAAGAATTCATTGACCACATAATAATTGAAAATTTTAGCAACATTAGTAGAACTTGATATAATTGCAAAGCTTTTACCCACCTAAATCACTTTGTGTGAGAGTCTGCAGGGTGAAAGGAAGTGGGGGGTACATTTTGGATGGGGTCATTTGTTTTATGTAATTTAAAATTAATTCCTTATGGAAAACAAAGTTTTGATTTTAGCAGTTCAATAATGCAATTATCTGGGCATGCGAACTTTATAACTGATAGTAATAGATTATAAAAAGCTTATGAACCAACATTAAAGCTGACTTAGGTAGGACAATTGATATCAGATTCAGGCAATAGTCAATGTAAATTTTGTTGCCACATTGGCATACAAAACAAGGAAAAAGGAAATCATAGAAGGTTCAACCTTTTTCTAAAACACTAAATCACACCACGACTCCATCCTCACAAGAAAAAAAAAAAAAAAAAAAAAGAGGAGAAATAGAGAGAGAGGATAAATAGAGCACCTGGTTATAACAAAAGACTTACCACTAATATATCGTCAATGTCATTTTGTATCCTCCAGTGCAAACAATCAACTAACTAGAGCATCATAAAAGACCAAATCAGCAAATGGTGATTCATTAATTATACTTACAGAATTAAAAATGAAAAATCAATGTATTAATAAAGCTTTCTGAAAAGGGAACTGCTAACCATTTTATGGGCCTTGGCAACGTTCCACTCTCTAGCTTTTAGGAAACGAATCAAAGTTTCAGTCTGATATCCTTGATGAATATTCTGCAAATAAAGAAACAGCAATTTAGCCAACCCATTACAAACAACCAAGAAATATTTTCTCAATGGGAGTTCATGACACACCGGGTGACCTAAGAGAACACCATATATATATATATATAAACACAATCAGGACCACTGCCACAACTTAAAATCAAAGTAAATTAAAATTAACATAAAACTCATTCACGTCTTTTCTTATATCCCCTACAGCTTTATAAGCACCCAGGATGCAGTGTGTAATAAGATTCTCAATATATTGTATTGAATACTGATGACATTGGTCCAAATGAACTTGATTAGAAGCTATTGGAATGAAAAGAGGAAAGCTACAATAGTTTTAAGGAAGGAAAAGTACTTAATGCTAAAACAACTAAAAAAAATATCTTTGCAGCACTAGACCTACTCTTAGCTTATTTTATAGATACTCATTAAATATGTTTCTGAGAAATGAATACATCAATACTTACTATCTTTGGCCTTGTCTTGTTTGAAATTAAAATATAAATTTAAGCATTTTGAAAGTGTAGATTTGTTTTGACTTCGTGTAAAAAGAATAAGAGAAAGAAACAAAAGAAGAATATGGAGACATGTTGCTTGATTATTTCCTCAAGCACAGGCAGCTTAATCACACACCCTATCATTTAATCGTGAAGAATTTTGGGGAAGTTTAGAGTATTCTTGTATTTCACTCTTGATGTTTACAATTAGCTTATAAGACTATTTATACACAAAGAATTACATCTAAATAGGAAGCAAATAATCAAATAATAATTACAGAGATAATTAAAGATCCTAATCAAATCAAATCATATCCCTCGAATCGGCAAATAAGTCAACACTCTCGCTCAAGTTGGTGTAAAGATGTCGCACATGCCCAACTAGCAAATTAGATTATAGTAGATCTTATTGTTGAGCCCTTTAGTAAACACATCTGCAAGTTGCCCAATAGAAATCACGTGAACTAAGCTCAAGACATCGTCTGTTAATTTTTCTTGAACTTAGTTCATGTGACTTCTACTGGGCAACTTGCGGATGTGTTTAATAAAGGGCTCAACAATAAGATTTACTATAATTTGATTTGCAAGTTGGGCATGTGCGACATCTTTGCACTAACTTGAAGGGAGTGTTGACTTATTTGTTGATTCTAGCTGATTCTAGGAATATGATTTGATTTGATTAGGATCCTTAATTATCTCTGTAATTATATTTGATTATTTGCTTCCTATTTAGATATAATTTTTTGTGTATAAATAGTCATGTAAACATCAAGAGTGAAATACAATAATACTCTAAACTTCTCCAAAATTCTTCAAACAGCAGACTTTCCCATACCCAAATTCTTCAAATGATACAAAATTTCTTCAAACGGCAGACTTTCCCATATTCCCCCTGACTTTCTCTTGGAAGTCACCATGTAAAAATGCATTCTTGATATCTAACTAATGTAAAGACCAATGCTGACAAGCAGGTAAGAAAATGAACAAGTAAATCGAGGTCATTTTGGCCACAGGAAAAAAAGTTTCAGAATAGTCAACGCCATAGGTTTGTGCATAGCTTTTAGCAACAAGACGGGCCTTAAGTCTCGCTACGGAACCATCTAGATCAACTTTAATGGCAAAAATCCATTTACAGCTCACAACTTTCTTGCTAGAGCGTAAATCAACTAGTTCCAAATATAATTTTCATCTAGTGATCTTCTCAAACATTACATTACGCCATCCAGAATGGGTCAGGGCCTCTTAACTGTCTTAGGTAAAGAAATGGAATCTATAGAGACAGATAAGGAGGTAGAAGAAAGAGACAGATGATCATAAGAAAGAAAGTTAGCAACAAAATAGGTAAACTTACATTGTCGTTACCCTTTACAAAGACTAATAGGGAGGTCCAGGTCACTCGGTAGTGGATCCGATGGCGAAGAAGATTTTGATGCAGAACATGTATCATCAAGTACTAGTCTCCAAGAGTAAACTTGAACAACTGACGGTTTAACAGGAGGCTGAATACTAGGAGAAATGCCACCATAGTGCAATAGAAGGCACATTTGAGAAGTTTCCACTATAAGATGTAATTCCATAGATGAGTCACTCATCATCCTCCTCCTGACCAGTAGAGATTTGTGTAATAGGATAAAAAGGAATTTGCTCGAAAAAGCCTACATCTGACCAGATATTTGTTGAGCTCTAGAGAGTAACACCGATACCCCTTTTAAAGACGAGAATATCCAAAAAGACACACTTCAAAGCTTTAGGATCAAATTTAGTCACATGAGGTCTAACATTCCGAACATAGCAAGTGCTACCAAAAAGTCGTGGTTCTAAGGGAAATAATGGCTTCTTAGGAAATAGGACATTATAGAAAGTATTATCATTTAGTACTGTGGAGGACATGCAGTTAATGAGGAAGCATTCAGCAGAGACAGCATTAGCCCATAATTGCTTAGAAACTTGTATTTGAAACAATAGAGCTCGAGAGTCTCAAGGAGATGTCGATTATTCTTTTCAGCTACCCCATTTTGAGCGAGTGTATCAACACATAATGATTGGTGACGAATATCATATTGAGTCAAATAAACCTGAAATAATTCTGATATATACTCTTTAGCATTGTCGCTTCGTAAAATTTGCACAAAAACCTTAAATTAAGTCTTGATTCAGCACAAAAGGCAGAGAAATGATAAAACACTTCCAAACGATACTTTATAAAATATATCCAAGTCATTCTAAAGAAAATCATCCACAAAAGTGAGAAAATATCTAAATTCAGTCTTAGACCCAACCGAACATAGTCCCTAAACATCCGAATGAACTAACTGAAAAGGAGATTCGGATCGTTTATTGACTCCAGGACTTAAAGAGCTTTGATGATATTTGGCAAAATGATACACTCACACTCCAGTGAAAATACCTCATGAAATTGAGGGCGTAGCTTCTTCAAAATCGGTAAAGAAAGATGTCCCAACCAACAATGTGCTTCGAGCGGAGACACAATATTGGAGCAGGCAACAGACTGAGGCATCCAAGCATCCAAAATGTAGAGACCTCCAAATACATATCATTTACCAATAATTTGCTTTGTCACAAGATCCTCAATGAGACAATGATCAGAAAAAAAAAATAGATACAACAATTTAGGTCTTTGGTAAGTTTACTCATAGAGATTAAATTAAAAGCAAGATTAGATAAACTTAGTACAGATGATAGGGCAATGGAAGAAGTACGTTTAACAGTCCCAGGCCCCTCAACATTATAGGTTGACCCATCAGCAATAGTAACAGGAAATGGTGTTTTATGAGATCGAAAGCTGGTGAAAATCTGAGGATTACCTGTCATGTGATCTGTGATATCAGAATCAATGATCCATTTGTGTGAAGAGGAGATAAGGCAAGTTCTACATGTTTCAGCAATAGTAGCTACAGGAGTGGACTTACTACTTGTATCCATATTCACAATAAGAAGAGTACCACACAAAGGATCAAATGTTCAGACCCAAATAAGGCACAACAGCTGCCTTCAAATAGTAATCAAAAAATACAGACCCAAACAAGGCCTCCAAACAATAGCCAGCACAATACCAAAAAAAATAGAACAGAAGCAGTATTGTACTATCAACACCCGAAAGGAAGATCTTTTAATAAGCAAAGCCCGGTGACAGAAAAAGTATCGGAGGATGGCTGAAAATGTCGAGGCCATGTTGGAGATGAAACAGGAGGTCCAACCGACGTTCCACACTCCTCCACTCGCCAACACGTGAAATCTATAGCAGAAACAACAAACAGCGCATGAGACCCACTCGCTTGCTACTCGATCACCAGTCTTTGAGAATCGGCCGGAAATTCACATGCACTTCTCTCTAGGGTGGTGGTGAGATGAGATAATAACTGGAAGAGGTGATTCAAACAAAACAGCCTCCTTTTCTAAGGAGACCCAGAAAACAAAATTCTAGAACAAACCTCAAAAAGCCAATTTCAGAATAAGCCAAGAGGCTCTAATACCATGTAACAAGACAAGGAACAATTAGGCAACATTGAGTATTTTCTCTATTGATGTAAGTGTGTTTATATACAGATTACAAGATCTTGTTAAAACAACTCCTAAGAATCCTTTATCAATCAATTAGTATCAATATAATCTCCTTTAATTATGTGCAAATTATGTTCACACTCTAACACCAGTATTGTCTTGATTAAATAATAACAAAGAACAAAACTCAAAAGCTTAAAGTACTAAGTACTAACCATACTCAATCGAATAGTACTTCTGAAAAGCCAAAATTTATGCTGTCAAAAGGTACTAAAAAAGGCCAACCAATCCCCAGAAAGACAATAAAAGTATCAATAGATGATCTTCTTAAAATTCTATATAAGGAGCATTCTTTTAAAGAGAAGAGCAGGACTTAATTAGCCAAGAAGTATTCTCTTTAGCATTAAATTCTTTTTCTAAAATCATTGTAGTTTACTTATTTTCATTTCCAATAGGATAGATACAACAAGTCTATTTGAGGATATTTATAAATTATTCAATTCAATACAATACATTGACAATTTCAGTTTATAGTTGAATCTTGTAAATTACTTCCTGACCTTTTCATATGTATAGCCTTCCTAGGTACTTCCGGTGTTTCAAATATTCCTTGCAATATCAATGACAGTAAGAGACAAACACACACTCGTTTAATTGTAGCTGAAAGCTCATAACCTCAAAATTTATAAACAACCGTTTTGTAGAAGGAAAAGGCAGCAATACATAGAACCCACTTCACTATGACAACCTTAATTTCACTTAAATTAAAAAATTAAGATGATAGAATTCTTATTATATAAAAATAGAACATTTTCTCCAACATTTTGTATCTTTGAGGCTACAAATATCTCAATCATTCTAGATTATTTCACTCCCTTAATGCATCACCGTAGCCTGTTCAACTCCATCCTTAAACTCTTTTTTTTTTGTTTGTTTAAAAAGAAAGAAAAATAATATATCCTGAAAATTGATTATGGGAAGCAAGGGTATTAATGTAGGTTGAGGCTTTTTAAGTTGCAACAAATGCACAATACTACTGTACAAATTCAATCAAATTAAACCAAAAATTTGCAGTTACAAATATATAAAACAAAGATTGGCTTAAAATAATAGCAAACTAAAAGTAAGTTTAATTTGCATATATCCTCACCGCCCACCAAAAAAGTAAATAAGAGTGCCAAAGATACACATTACTTCTATGTTTTAAAAGGAAAAAAAAAAAAAAGACACTACAGTGTTCTCCTGAAGTTTCTGTCTGTCTATCGTTGCTGTTGTTGTTATTGTTATATTATTATTATCATTTTTGGTGTGTATCCCTTTTCTTCAAAATTTACTTGTGTTAGTTTCATTTTTGTTTTGTATTATTTTATTACTCTTTCCCACTAGATATTTTTACAAGCATATCATTATATAGATTCTCTCATCCTGTATATTTATTAGAGAGAATTTTTTCTGTGTTCTATTTTCCCCACCGATTGAATTTATTGACTTAAAATGTTGCATTCAACCTTTTACCATCTTGGGTAATGAGAGTATTTAAAAAGTGTGCATAAGTGTTGCCAGCATTCTCTTCGCACTTTTGCCAAACTTGATACAAACAGGATGACAACAGTGACTAAGCCACAAATAAATCTTTAGAAAAATAGAATTCAATCCACAAGTTATTGATAAAATTCTAAACACTTTATTCCATAGATGCCCATCTGCCAGAAATTAGGGTCGGATTGGACATAATCCAGTATCAAGCTACTAATCCATAAACATACATATGTGGTGTTTATACCATGCCAAAACTCAAGTGATAGTAAACTTTCTAAACATAAAGAAGAAGAGCTAAGTCTCAAGATTTCCAACAGTAGTAGGCCATTCTAGTCCCCAATTTAAGACATTCAATGAACTGGCAAAGGAAAACAGAGATGGAGATGTAGAGAAGAAACAGTTCCATTTGGCTAAGGAACAAATGTTGAAGTTCCTATAGCATAAAGACTAGGGTTCAAGCTTCTAGTCTAAATAATAAACTTTACCAGAAAAATACCACTTGGCTAGCACAAAACAAATACTAAATTAACAGTCTACTGCAGGAGGATTCTTCTTAATTATGTAACCAGTTTCATCAAGACTATTAACATGCTTTCAATACTATCCGCTGCTTATTAGCCAAAGTACAAATGAAAATTTTCATCAGTCTATTTATCACTTGACTATTCATTAAAATTACCTAACCAGTTGGTTAAATGGAAGAAATCTTAAGATATAAACCTTATCGGAATTCAGCTATTGACTAAAAGGTTTAGATTCTCTTGTTCTATCCATATCCTCAGGGAGGAAATCATGTGTACACAGAAGCAAATGGCTGGGAGTTTGGCTTAATAATTCTGCATTGCATTTGGATGCAGGAAGTCAGAGACCCTCCAAATAGGGTATGGGAGAATGTCCACTATTTCAAATTGTTTCTTTACAAGTATGGTTAGGTGTTGCAGTTAGCTGGCCATTTGGCCCATTTGTAACCAAAAAATTTTAAAAAATAAAAAGTAATTTTTCCTTTTCTTTTTCAGTTTTATTGGGAAAAAAAAAATTGAATACAACCAAATTTTTGAAAGAGAAAAAAAAAAAAAAAAAAAAAAGGAGTCAGAGACAAGCCTCCATCAAAGAGCCTTGAAGTCTTTTCTACACCAACCCCAACTCTTTTACCAAATTTGAAAAGGAGAATCAGATCAAAGCTTCAGATCAACCCAATATGATAGCAAACAAAATGATGGTTAAAATATCGCATAAGAAATTTCAAATTTAATTATGCAGAAACACAATAAGCAGCCCATCTACCCATGTTAAATCTTATTAGAACTTCACACCTTCATCTTTTTTCTCTTTGTATTTATTCGTTTATTCTGAGCTTATCCTTCTACTTGATGACATCAAAGATAAATTTCCAAAAAAAAAAAAAGAGAGGGATCAACATCACAGTACGCAGCAGATACCAACAAAATCAGCTAAGTGGCCATTGATAATTGAAATACGCTTGAAGAACTTCTAACCCAAGTTGAGAAAAACAACAATGATACTAGTGAAACAAAGTAGAAACAAATGTAGTGAGAAGAAAAGAATCAAATACCTGATATGTCCTCTTCAATGGCTCTTCAACTGCCATCACATTTCAAAAAAGCAAACAAAATAAAATTGGAAATTCAGGCAATGATTATGAAGAAAAAGATATGAAAACATACAAAATACATAAAATTAAGTGGAGATCAACCTTGATCCATTAGTGCTTTGAACTGATTGATTGCTTCATCTGGAACAATACCCATTTCTCCTTCCTCTCTCTCTCTCTCTCTCTCTCTTCTCTAGCACCAAAGTAGGGAAGAGAAATGCAGGAGATGCAAATTTGGGGACCCTTTCAGCTTCTCTTGGTTGACTCTCTTTTAACTAGTGGCATCCAAAATCTAACAGTGGATTTAGAGAAAAATGATAGATATTAAACACCAAAAGAGAATGGTTCCATGGAAGTTCTGATATTAAGACAACAGGAACAAAGGCAAATCATTCAGATTTTTGGGTCAAGAAAGGCGGGTCTACCAACAAATTCCATAGTCCCACCTCTAAATTATTTAAAAAAAAAAAAAAAAAGTTAAGCTTTTCTAAAAGAAACTCTCTCTCTCTCTCTTTCCCTCTCGGTGTGTGGCATTGTGTGCCACATTTTACATGGAAAGCAAGAAACACTGCACCACACAACACATCCTATGAAGTTAAGACATATAATTAAAGCTTTTTGTTTTGTAGTGCTTCTCTTTTTCATTTTCTTGTTTTAATTATTAAATTCTCGTAAAAGAAAGTAGAAAGAAAAATAAAAAGAAAAAAAATCTAGGAAGGAAAACTGTCATTCAACATCACTTTTGATTAGCGGGAGAAATTTAAGTTTATGTTTTTCGCTATTGGCTGTTTTAGTTCGTTTGCGAAATATTATAAAAAAAAATTTCTTGACAATTTACTATTTTAATTAAATCACTATTTATAAAATCATTATCAAATAAAATCTAAAATTTATATATTATAAACAAGTCCAACTCATCTCTAATTCGATTATTATTTTATAAATAATATTTAAATTTATTCTAAATATAATTATTATTATTTACATGAAATTTTAAAATATTAAATTTTTTTAAAAAATATTTAAATTCTAATTTTTTTTAAAAAAAATATTTTTAAAAAAAAAATATATTAAATAATTATAAATAATATTATCATAAAATATATATTTAATATTAAACTAATCATTTATAAAAACAGTTTTAAGTATGAAATGAGAATTGAAAATTGGAGGAGTAAAATCTGAGATCTCTCATATTTACTTAAATACAGTTATCATACCAGATTAAATCTGTGAGTGCCATGAATATTAATTTTTAAATTTGAATTTGTCTGAATATATATTATTTAAATATATTATATACTATTAATTTCATCCTAAATTTAAATATATTTTAAAATTCGATTGAATTAAATAAGTAAAAAATACTAGACAGCAACACTTGTTCTATTGCCATCCCAATGTGTGTGGTGGTCCTACCGTTGCAGTTTTTACCACTCAACTACCTTATTTAAGTCACCTAATTTATCATTTCAAATTTATTTTTTCAATTAATTCTTCACTTAACTCTTATAATTAAGTCCACCTTTTACCATATTTATGTTGCAAAATTTATGAGTAAACAAAATGTATCTCTTTGTTTTTGGTATAAAGATTGAGTCATAATCATCCAAATTCACTTCCCAAATAAATTAGTTCTCCTATAGTATCAAAAGCTTATAATGCAATTTTTATGCAACCTAATGAAATTTAAGAAATTTAAGGCACTATATATCAAGAATTTTTTTAAAATAAAAAAAGTTTAATTATTTATGAAATTTCTACTTTCTTTAATCTAAAATATTTCATCAAATTTAAATACAATATGTGTTTTCAAAACTCTCATTTTAAACGTTTTTCTCTATCTAGTATGACTTATTTTAATGATTAAGCGGAATTCAACTCACCAAACATATATCACTTTTAAATTCTTCGATCTCATTTCTGAATTTGTACATATTAAAGTGTATAATGATAAAAAAATAATAATTGATGTAACTGGAAAATAAAACTGTGCTGTGATTGGTTAAGTGACATGATTGGCGTCTACGACAGCCACTTTGATGCTCAAGTTAGTAAACTGGAGAATAGGGCGAGTATAAGGAATTGCTTAGAACTTAAGTGTAACTGTATAAAAATTGCATACCTTTGTCTCTGAAATCGTTGACTTTTATACTGTAAAACGACAGAGTTAAATATAGCATTTCCTGATAATCTAGCGATGATGTGACCAGCTATTTGATAAGAGATCTCATCGATTTAACTGGTTGGTGATCTCGTTATTATAGGAGTAATGGAAATCTACTAGATCTTGCTTGCTAACGATAACTTCATGTGAAGGCTCGACCTCTTCAGGGAAGGGCGAGTCTTGATAATGGACTGGGTATAACAGTGTCTGGATCTTCTTTTCCTTGGGCGGGACCGCGCATTCGCTTATCAGATCCTTATCACATGATCCTATTTTGTGGTGACAACTCATGACTCACTTTGAACGATTCTTGTGTAACATTAGAGGTCCCCCTACTGGTCTTTGATTTTTCAGATTCGAAGGGGACAATTGTTCTCACGATTTAGGGCACGTGGCCCATTGAAATTGGCCTATCCTTGCACACGCCGTTTTGCCTACCTAGTTCTTCAATGATAGTTGCCCCATTTCTCAAGTTGCATTTAAAGTCTGCCATCAAAATAGTCTTATAAGAGCCGCCAAATATCACTTTTTTCACAACTATAATCTTTGCTTTTGAAAAGACTTGGTCACTCCTTCTTTCTCATTTATACTCCTTTGCTT
Organism: Manihot esculenta; assembly: GCF_001659605.2. Classification (NCBI taxonomy): domain Eukaryota; kingdom Viridiplantae; phylum Streptophyta; class Magnoliopsida; order Malpighiales; family Euphorbiaceae; genus Manihot; species Manihot esculenta. The sequence continues at coordinate 22,190,125 of NC_035169.2, read as the reverse complement.
TCATGATAATTTCTGTTTTCCACTTCCTTTTAAGATGTTACTTCGAGCTCCTCCTCTGACTGCTCCATCCGCGCCTCAGCTCTTATCGTTCTACTGAATGCAGTTCATAAAAGTGAAGGCAGTCTGATCAGTGATATTCATTTCATCCTAACGGAGCAAGATGTAGGTCACCTTTACGATAAGTACTAGATTTCTCGGGAAATCTTCTGCGTCTTTACCCCCTCCTCGAGTGTTTGTGTAGATGACTAAATCCCTATAGAGGATACCATCATAGTTTATGAAGAGCAGCTGAAGGCAGGCCTTCGGTTCCCCATGGACCCATTTTTCACTAATGTCCTGCAGTTTCACAAACTTTCAGTCATTCAGATGCATCCCAAAAGCTGGAGAATACTGTGGCCTTCCATTTTGTTTATTCTAATAACAACATCAAGCCGAGTGTGGCCCTCTTCTCCCAGCTGTACCAGCTGCGTACTCGGAGAAATGAAGAGTTCTAGTTTTTTAGCTGGCAAAAATGTAAGATGATATTCGACCGGATATCTTCTTCATTAAAGCAGTGGAAGAACAAGTTTTTTATCCTCCGCTATTGGACGTCTAGGGAGTTTTGGATGCCTCCACATGAGTTGAAACCTGTGGGTGGAGTTAAGGAAGGATGGAGTCCCATTGAGGAGGGATGAGGATGAGACTTAAGCCTTTCTCTTGACAATGGCTAGGTCCTCTCAGAAAATGGAAATTACCAAGGTGGAGAGGAACACCATTTTATCTTTGCAGAGTTATCTCCAGACGAACCAGACTTGGGGTCCTCACCCGCCCAGCCTTCCCAATCTTGGGGAGAGAACTTCCTTGGCTAGAGATCAGGGTATTTTTCTTCTGCCTTCTTTTAGATTTCAAACTGCCTTACTTACTTTTAATTTACACAGATATACTCGATCAAGAAGTAAATTTATTGAAGCGGTACATGCTGCCTACAAAGGCAAAGTTGTCACTAGGGCAATCGGTCCCATTCCCAAGCGTGCTTGTAATACCCGGCTAGACTCCGGTATCGGAATTCCTACCATCCGGTGGAATCTCGGATGTCGGAGGCCTCTAGTAGGGTAGAATCATGTTTTCATAAAATGTTTTAAGGTATTTCATGGTTTTAAGTAAAATGGAAATGAGTTTTTGCATGAAAACAACCTTGAAGGAAAACTCAGGTTCGGCCGCCGAACCTCAAGTTCGGCCGCCGAACATGCATGCCTTCGGGAGCGCCTTTAGGCCCCCGAAAGCATAAGTGAGGAAAGTCCAGGTTCGGCCGCCGAACCTCATGTTCGGTCGCCAAACATGGCATGCATGCAGAGGCACGTTCGGCCCCCGAACGTGGCCTGGCCAGCCACTATAAAAGGGTCCCTTAGCCGAAAACGGGCGAGCTTTTTTCCCATTTCCGGCCAAGGTGAGTTCTCCGCCACCCCTCACTGATCTTGAGTCTTTTCCTTCAGATCTTTCAAGTTTTTCACTAGTTTTCATCTTGTTTTGAAGATTTCCAAGTTTTGAGCAAGTTTTGGAGCTTTGAGGTTCAAGAACTCAAATCTCTTCCAACTTCAAGTTAGATCGCCTCCACCCTCGATCTTCAAGAGGTAAGAGTCGATCTCTAGCTTACATTATGTTTTAAACAAGTTTTATGCAAGTTCATGGGGTAGAAAATGCATGTGTAGCTTATGTTGAGCTTATGGGTTTTATATGTGTTTTTGAGCAATGTGAGTTGCTTGTGTGTTGTAGTTGGGGTTTTTGATGGTTTGATGCCCCTAGGAGCTTGTATGTTTGCTTGTGAATGCTTGGGAATGTTGTAGAATAGGTTTATGCATGATTGGTTAGTTTTGGAGGCATAAATGCATTGGGGAGCTGAGTTTCTGCCATTCTGGGCGAAACCAGGTTCGGCAGCCGAAGGAACTTTCGGCCGCCGAACATGCTTGTGGAGGCAGCCTTCGGCTGCCGAAGCTTGCCCCCGAAAGGAGACTTTCGTCTCTGTCTGGGACTTTCGGCCGCCGAAGGTGCCGCCGAACATGCATGAGTTTCGCCTCTGTCTGGGAGTTTCGGCCGCCGAAGGTGCCGCTGAACCTGCCTGACTTTCGGCTCTGGAGGGACTTTCGGCCGCCGAACCTGCCGCCGAAAGTGCCCTGTTTAGCCATTTCTTGCATGTTTTTCTATGATTATTCCATGATGTTTTAGGGGGTTTTTGGGGGATAGTTTAGAGTTATGTTCTTGTTTGGTTGGTCCCTCATTTGAGTCCACCTGTGTAGGTTCGGACCCGAGGAACCGAGGACCCCAGCAGTGAGTCTGTTGCCCCAGTGTCTGGTCAGAGCTATCCAGAGGTGAGTGGAATAACTTATTATGTTTTAAAGCAAAGAATGAACTTTTTAGCATGTTTCACGCATCATGAATGCCATGTGATGAATTAGGTTACTTGCATTAGAACTCACGAATATGTTGCATTGCATATTTTTATGTTGATGTGGAGGAATGTTGGATGATCCATAGCCCTCGATCTATGATATGACGATATGATATGTACGGTACAGAAAGTAAGACCAGTGGGACCCATTCTACGTTCGCTGGCACTATGTAAGGGAAAGACCAGGACCCATTCTACGTTCTGGCACAGTTGGACACTGTTATGTTATGATATGTAAGGGAAAGACCAGGACCCATTCTACGTTCTGGCACAGTTGGACCATGTAGAGGGCTATTGGTGACAAGTTCATCCTTGATGTGATTAGCTGTGATGTGATGCATTTCATGTTATCCTATGTTTTAAGTGTTTTATTATTCTGCTCACTGGGCTCTAGTAGCTCACCCCTCTCCCAAATTTCCCCAGGATTGCAGGTACAGGGTAGACCAGGAGGTTTACAAGAGTAATGAAGTCTGGTATATGTAATAGATAGTGTGGACATGATAAATGTATTAATGTTATGTAAAAGTACAGTTTCAGTCATGTATTGATATTGAGGATTGATATTGTGCTTGACATTATGTTTGAGGTATCCCTTTTATTACATGATCAAAAATGTTTTATAATGTTCATGAAAGCCAACTCATCTTATGATGTATCGCCCATTGGGGCATTGATGAGATCCCACAGAGGGGTCATGATTATGATTATGACTATGTACAGTGTATGTTCAGGTTGAGTTGGATGTTTGAAGGAAAAGTTTTAAATTTTTATGTATGTTGTTGATCATGTATGGGATTAAACAGGTTTTCAGGATGAATGTCAGGCTTGCTACGGGTCTTGGCGGCCTTAAGCCGACCCAGATCCTAGCGCCGGTAACGGTCCGATTTTCGGGTCGTTACAGTGCTCGCGGGCAGAAGAATTAATCATGTTTCCTCCTCTTCCTCCCCAACCTACAATAGAAGAGTAGACTCACTCGAAGCTTGAGTCTTTTACAATGGGTGACTCTTCATCTGTCCTAGTTTTTGAGCCTTCTATTGCAATCCTCACTTCTACTGAGCTTATTCTTGCGGATGTAGGGCTTGATTCATTATGGCCTCTTAGAATTCAACGGCTGGCACTGGTGCTAACCTGAATGCCCTCTCTCCTTGAAGATCCTAGCTTGGCCACTCTATTAACCAAGAATTCTCTGAGGCCCGGAGACCGTCATCGTGAACGAGGTCGAGATTGATGAGCTTTTTGACAACGTGATGCACTCTGCCCTGAAGAGTGCCCTCTGTGCCTATATGGCCAAAGTGCATCATAAGGTCTTGACGTGGGAGTTCGGTGCTCAAGAAACAGATAAAAGACTCCTGGCAGAGAAATACTCGAGGCTGAAGGCTCAGGTTGACGAAGTGGAAGGCACAATGAAAGAGACTCTTGAGTCAGTAAACAAACTCCAGGCAGACCAAGGTGAGGCCAACGCTTCCAAACTTGCCCTTAAAAATCGGGTTAAGACTGTTGAGGATCAAATGGCCATGCTTCAAAGCTAAGTCTAGGAGCTACAATCACAGGTTGAGGAGAACTAGGCCACCTCCCACAAAATTGTTGAATTAGAGGTTGAGCTTTAAGAGACGGTGGCTCGAAGAGGAGAGATGTTCATCGAAGGCCAAGACTCAATCAAGAAGGAACTAGTGAAGCGATTTTCTTCGAAGGACTTTACTTGGATAGATGACATCCTTCCAGAGGAGGAGGAGGAGGGCAAAGGCGAGGAAAGAATAACTGAGGACAACCCTCCTAGCCCAGCTTCTACTGTAATAGCCAATGATGAACCTATATTAGAAGATCGGGAGGAGGCAACTAATTTTGTCCCTCCTGCCCTGTAATACTCCTTTTATTTGAATGAAAGATTTTTCTATTTTATTTTGACAGTTTTGTATGATTAGTATTTAGTCATAAATGTAACACCCCTTACCCTATCAAAGTGTAGACAGAGCGAGAGTTGTCACAAACTATACCTTTTTAGGCATATCAAGATTAAACAATTTCCTTTATTTGTAAATACCAAATTTTTAGGTAGTCCAAGTAAATTTTATAAGGTGATTAAAATAAATGTAAGATTTTAAACCAAAATTTTGGCAGTCTTCTCTGTTTCATTAACATTTCAACCTGTAGCACATATATAAAAAAAAACACACGTAAAATTATCAACTGTTATTTGACATCTTACTATTCTTTGATTTACATAACCTTCATAACTCACTCTATTTAATATATACATGCCAAAATATAATTGTACTATGACTCATAGACTAAAAACAACCAGCTATGATAATGGCCTTGATATCTGATGTAGACCTCTAATGAACTCCGCGTGCCTACTTTATCTACAACCTGCGTGAGGTAAAAACTAACACGCTGAGCTAATGCTTAGTGGATGATAACAAACAAATAACAAAATAGAGCAAACAAGTTCACATATATAGATAATCAAGTAAACAATTACAAGCTAGTCAAATGTTGTTAACATGATACAAAGCATACTTGTCAACTTCTTAGTATAAAATATGAGTGCCATAAGTATCCTTGTGCACGATAAGAATTTCCTTCATATTCAATAAAAACATCTTCTTTTGCCTTTATTGCATATTTTCTATTTATAGCAAATCACCATAGCTTAGTGCATGAAATAGATGCAGACATATTAACATTCACTAATAAATTCTCAAAATTGAGTATCGATCTTAATTAAGTTCTCAGCCCTTATAAACACATAGTAGGGTCGACTAGGTAGATAAGGAGTTATAACGGTAGGCACAGGTGCCGAACAGTAGGCTCAGAGGCTGAAACTGTGATAGCAGGGCTCTGTGATCGTGCTTATGAGGTACCTGATATGTAACTTCAAATATATAGATCATGTATCGGTAATAATACTGCAAACTCTGTATGTTTATATGGCATGCCATACCCTTAAACTAATCTCGACTCCTATTAAGTTTACCAGGGCCAAGTATTATTAATTCAATGTAACTATGTAAATGCATGTCGTTTTAAGCTATTTGAATTCATTTCTAAGTACATATATCATATATCAAAATTAACAAGATGAGAAACTCATGACAAATAGTGCAAAACTTTGTCAACATAGCATTTCAATATTGTGTCAATTCCTGAAAGTTTTAGCTCTTTGTCTCAGCTTTCATTTCGTATATCTTAGGCCTAATTTTAATAAATACACAATAAGTTATGAAGTTGTTAACACAAGCTGCCCTGTTACAACCTATTCTGCCAGGTTTGCACTTTAGCTCTCATGTTAAATTTCTTTACTCTAAACATTTCAAACATCATTTTAATATTCATATAACATATTTATAAAATCAAAGCAACATTTCCAGCAAGTAAAATCAACCCCTAATTCACTTATTCATGACAGAATCAAAGAAAAACAAAAAATCATACAAACACCAAACCTTTCTTGAATTCCTCTTTCTTTTCCTCTTTTACTCTGTAGCTATCTCCTTTCTCTTTGATGTTCCTTCACCTAGGTCAATTTATATCTTAGGGAAGGATTGAATAAATTATAAATTAAAGCTTTATAATTCAAATTCATGCATGAAGAAATGAGAAGATGCTATTTCCTACACATTTCTAAGCTCACCTTTGATTTTCAAGCTTGATGTATATGGAATCCTAAACTTTTCTTCTTCAATTCTTTCAATATATGGCTCTTCCTTTAGCTCATGATCTTAGGATGAATTTTGGTTAAAGGAAGAAGTTGATTTGGTGAGATTTTTGCTTGGCTTTTGTGGGAGAAAGAAAAGCAATTCTTTTTCCTTGAAAATGGAATGACCTACGGCAACATGAAGGAAAGAAGAAGACAACCCCTTTTCACTTTGCTTTGTCATTTCATTCATGTATAGTTAGGTGACACATGGAGGGTAAACTGAATTTTGTCTTTAAAATTTCCATATTCACACTTTAACCTACTAAACTCTTTACCATGTTTCAATTTAGTTTTCAAACTTTTAATAATCATAGATTGACCTACTAAATTATGCTTTTAGCCTTTAGAAGTCCTTTTCACTTAAGCAAGTATGACGGATTTTAACAAGCACCTCAAGCAAGCACGTCGGGAAACTTTAAGCAGCTCTCGAAAGTGACTCGTTTCCGACTCGCTTATCACATTGTCTACTTTATTTCTGGATACGTCCGTTTCTTTATTTGAGTTTTCTATGATTCAGTTATTAGCAGTTTAGAGTTATGCTAGCACCTCCCCTAAGTAGCTCGGGGTAAGCTAACACCTCCCCTAATGCCACTTGCTTTAGTAGTGAAATAGCCTAACCCATACGTAGTGATGTCACTACTCTAGCTATGGGTTTGAGGATGTAACAATAAATCTTGTATTTCTTTTAAAAGAATGCTAAGAGATTAACACCCAACCTGTAATATCCGACTAGACTCCAGCGTCAGAATTTCAACCTTCCGACAGAATCTCCGTTAGGATCCGGAATCTCGGATGCTGGAACCTCTTAGAAGGGTAAAATATGTTTTTACAAAATGATTTTCATGGTTTTATTGTTTGGTTTTGAGTTAAAGTTTAAAAGAAAAGAAAATGTTTTTTTGGAGGAAATCCAGGTTCGGCCGTCGAACATAGTGCTGCCACAGGAGCTCTCCTTTCGGCCCCCGAAGGTGGTCTGGCTAGCCACCTATTAGAGGTCTCCAGTCTAAAAATGGGAGAGTTTTCTCTCTCCATTTTCGGGCAAAGGTGAGTTCTTGCCCTCCCTTTGATGATTTTATATTTTTCCTTCAAATCCTTCAAATTTTCACGAGTTTTCTCTTGTTTTTGAAGTTTTAAGCTTGGATCCAAGATTTTAAAGTTTGGAGACCATTTCTCCTCAACTCCAAGCTTGGGTCGCATCTACCTTAGATCTTCAAGAGGTAAATGTAGATCCTTGCCTTTTCATATGTTTTAAGTAAGTTTTAAAAAGGGGTTAAGCGTTAAAAAATGCATGAATGGCTAGATCTAAGGTTATAGGCTTTGAGTTGGGTTTTGATGAGTGTATGCTCTCTCTTGTGTTTTGTTGTTGTTGTTGGGGCTTAGGTTAGTTTTATGCCCCTTATGCTTAATGGAGTTAGTTTTTGCATGTTTTGAGAAGTTGGGTATGAATTTGGTGAGTTTGGTGGCTGGTGTAGCTGATGTAATAGAATAGTTGTGGACATGTAATGTTTAATGGATTAGTATTGTGCTTGGCCCTAGTTTTCTTTACCTTGTAATCTCTGTTAACATGATCTTTATGTAAAAGTTTTAAATATGTTTTATGTTTGAACCAAGCTTGATACATGTGATGTTAACCATATTAGAGCATTTGATAAGGGCTCTAGTATGGGTTTTATATTTTCAGTATGATACATGCATAGGTTGAGCTCAGTTTCATGGAAATATTTAAGTTTTTGTTATAATGTGTGATCATGTATGGGATTTTATCAGGTACACAGGATGTATAGTAGGCTTGCTATGGGTTCCAGCGACCTTAAGTCGATCTAAATCCTAGCGCCGGTAGCGGTCCGATTTTCGGATCGTTACACAACCATCATGATGGTGATAAAATAAATAACTTGAAAAATTTTGAATAGCAGGATTAACACCCGAACATATGGCCTGACGGATACCTACCTTGGACCTAAGATACTTTATAGGATTTCTTATAATCTTGAGGCTAGTACTCGATCACAAACACTCGTCTTGTAGTTTGAGCCTCAAATATCTTAAAAATTTTTACATGGAATTAACACTCGGTAGTTGTGCCCACCTCATGGCCTAGCGTGAATGTATTTTTTAGTGGGATCAATGTTCGGTCTTCTGGTATAGTGGAACCCGCCTTGTAGCCTGGTATTGTAATACCCGGCTAGACTCCGGTATTGGAATTCCTACCGTCCGGTGGAATCTCGGATGTCGGAGACCTCTAGAAGGGTAGAATCATGTTTTTGTAAAATGTTTTTAATGTGTTTTAATGTTTTAAGTATGAAACTAAATGAGTTTTTGCATGAAAAGTCTTTGGAGGAAAACCCAGGTTCGGCCGCCGAAAGTCAAGTTCGGCCGCCGAACATGCATGCGTTTTGGAGGCACGTTAGGCCCCCGAAAGCATGAGTTTGGGAAGTTCAGGTTCGGCCGCCGAAAGTCAAGTTCGGCCGCCGAACATTTCATGGATGCGGAGGCACATTCGGCCCCTGAACGTGGTCTGGCCAGCCACCTATAAATGGGGCACTTAGCCGAAATGGGCGAGCTTTCTCCCATTTCCAGCCACAGCAAGCTTCCGACCTTCCCTTTGCAACTCTTGTGTTCTTCTTCCAAATCTCTTCCATTTTTCTTGAGTTTTAAACTCACATTGCAAGTTTTGAACATTTAAACCAAGTTTTGGAGCTTTGGGAACTCAGGAGCTCATTTTCGTGAATCTCCAAGTTTAGGTCGTCTCTCTCTCGATCTTCAAGAGGTAAGAGCCGATCTTAAGCTCAATGCATGTTTTAAGTAAGTTTTAAGTGATTTTATGGGGTAGAATGGCATGTATAGGGTTGTATGAGTTTTTAAGCAAATGTTAGGTTTTATGTGATTTTTGAACAATGTGGCATGTTTGAGTATGCTTGAAGTGTTGTAGTTGGGGTATTTGATGTTTTGAGGCCCCTAGGAACTTGTATGCATGATTTGGTTGAGATATATGCATGATTGGTGAGTTTGGAGGCGAAAATGCACAAAGGAGCCAAGTTTCTGCCCTTTGGCAGAAACCAGGTTCGGCAGCCGAAGGCACTTTCGGCCGCCGAACATGGCTGGGGAGGCAGGCCTTTCGGCTGCCGAAGTTGCCCCCGAAAAGAGACTTTCGTCTCTGTCTGGGACTTTCGGCCGCCGAAGGTGCCGCCGAACCTACCTGAGTTTCGTCTCTGTCCAGGACTTTCGGCCGCCGAAGGTGCCGCCGAAAGTGCCCTGTTCAGCCACTTCATGCATATCTCTATGTGATATTTTCAGGATATTTTAGGGGGTTTTTGGGGAATATATTAGAGTTATGTTTTGTATGTTTGGTCCCTCATTAGAGTCCACCTGTGTAGGTTCGGACCCGAGGAACCAAGGACCCCAGCAGTGAGCCAGCTGCTACAGAGTTTGTCAGAGTCAGCCAGAGGTGAGTGGAACTAAACTTAACCTTTTAAATTAAGAAATGAAATGCTTTTATCATGCTTCATGCATCATGATCATATTATAGGTTGTTTGCATTAGAATTCACGACTATGCCGCATTGTATTGTTATGATAGATGATAGTGGATGGACATTAGGATGATTCATTAGCCTTCTATATACGAAGTCCTGTGGTGCCCATAATAGGGCCGGGCAATAACTCCGAATACGAAGTCCTGTGGTGCCCATAATAGGGCCGGGCAATACGAAGTCCTGTGGTGCCCATAATAGGGCCGGGCATGGAGTTGAGGGATTTTTGAATCAGTCCATCCGTGGTGTGATTTATTTGTGCAGTGACGCATTTCATGATAGCATGTTTTAAATATTCTTTTTATAGTTCTACTCACTGGGCATCTAGCTCACCCCTCTCCCCTAACCCCCAGGTTTGCAGGTACGGGATAGATAGAGAAGGCAAGAAGAGAAAAAGTCATATGTATGTAATAGTTAGTTTGTGGACATGACAATTGTATTATGATGAAATGTAAAAATATTCAGGATGTTATGTAATGAGGTTATTGAGGGTAGAGTTGTGCTTGACCATAATGTATTGTTAATCCCTTTTGTATATACATGATCTTATGTTATGATGTTTATGTAAACTAACTCAACACAGGTTGTTTTGCCTTTAAGGCTTGATGAGATCCCACAGAGGGACTATGTTATGTATATGTTCAGAGTATGCACAGGTTGAGTTAGTTGATGACAGTATGTATGAAGAAAAGTTTTAACTTTTATGCATGTTGTTGATCATGTATGGGATTATACAGGTTTACAGGTTATATGTCAGGCTTGCTACGGGTCCCGGCGGCCTTAAGTCGACCCGGATCCTAGCGCCGGTAGCGGTCCGGATTTCCGGGGCGTTACAGAATGGTATCAGAGCCCTAGGTTCATAGGATCGGACCTAGAGTGTCGGGCTCATAGATGTTATAGAAGGTCAAGCACAATAGGAAAGGTCATGTCCACTAGGATAGGATGTGGAGTCCTGTCTTACATGATGATGTGAAATGCCATGACTTTGTACATGTGCATTGATGATATACTATGCTATGTGATGTATGTGATGAGGGTTCATGTGTGCCCACATGAACCATATGATGCTAATGTTTGCTTGTTATGAGCTGTTTTTCAGAGAATAGGATGAGAGGAACTCGTCGATCTGCACGATTGACTGGAGTGCCACCTGAGGATGAGGGCACGAGCGCCCGTCCTCCTACATTGCCTAGGGCAATGTCTTGTAGAGCCAACAGAGAGAGAGTGCCAAGGGACCCTAGAAGGTCTTTTGATGCTAGCAGAAGGGGGACTGATAGAGGAGGAAGTTCTTCAGATGTGAGGCAGGTTATGGAAGAGGATCAGAGGAGGGATGGGAACCTGGATGTGAGCATGCAGGAAGAAGGGACAGGGGAGTCACAGGGAGGCGTTCAGGCCTCGGGGTATGGTTTTCCACCCCATTATCCACCCTTTCCACAGGGTTCAGGGTATCCGATGGGAGGTACATCGGATTACTCCAGCTTTCACCCCTACCCTACCTACATGCCTTATCCACCTTTCTATCCACCCTATACACAGTACCCAGCTTATCCACCCTCACCTTTCTATCCAAACCCGGCAAACCCCGCCTCGGGGAATGCTGCACCTCCACCTCCACCACCTACAGAACCAGCAGTCCCAGTTACTCAACCTCCTAGACCTAGCTCAGTCGATGGGAGCAAGGTAAAGATGACAGACTACCTGAAGCTAGATGCTCCCAAATACAAGTCAGGGGATGACCCCTTTGAGTATCTGAGAGTAGTGAAGACAATAACTGATGAGCTAGGGGCAAGTGACAGCAGGGCCATTCAGATGGCAGGGTTCACTTTAAAGTGCAAGAAGGCACGGGAATGGTTCAAGTGTTATGTGGACCCGAGACTAGATGGTATGACATGGGAAGAATTTGCGAATGAGTTCGCTGGATGGGTTTTTCCAGACAGTTCTAGAGAACTGAAGATGATTGAGTTTGAGCAACTGAGGCAGTCAGAGCACATGAGTGTAGAGGAGTTCACGGATAAATTCTTGGAGCTATTGCCTTTTTCAGGGCAAGCTCTAGATTCAGATACGAAGAAAGCCAAGAAATATGTTATGAAGCTGCATTCCAGGTACTCCTCGTTGGTTCAGTCAGCTGAGAGAGAAAGTTTCCACACTGTGGTGGATATGGCTCGAAGAATGGAGGCAAGTGCTATAGTTGAGGGGTCAGTGAAGCAGTCAGTGACCCAGTCTTCAGGGGTTAAGACCCCAAGCAGAGGAGAACCAGGTTTCTCTTCTCAGAGCTCAGGTAAGAAGAGGTGGGATAACACCACCAAGAAGCCGAAGAAGAATAAGTTTTGGAACAAGTTAAAATCCGGTCTGGGATTTGGCGGTGGCTCGAGCTCAGGCTCAGATGGTACAGAATGCCAGAGATGTGGAAGACCACACAGGGGAGTGTGTCGAGCTGGGACTAATGCATGTTTCAGATGTGGACAGGAGGGACACATAGCTCGGGATTGTCCTAGAGCGCCTTTTATGGGCCAGCCCCAGCAGACAGCTTCTGGTAGTGTGGCACAGCCAGCAGTTCCAGCCACAACTCAGGGCAGTGGCAGAGGTAGAGGGAGAGGGGCAGCCTCTTCTTCTGGTTCCCGAGGTGAAGGTCCATCAGCTCCAGCCAGGATCTTCACCATGACACAGCAGGAGGCTAACACATCCAACACCGTGGTGTCAGGTAATCTCGTCATTGGGTGTTCTGATGTGTATGCATTAATGGACCCGGGTGCATCTCATTCATTTATTGCTCCGAGAGCCGTTGAGAGGTTAGGTCTGATAGTCTCTGGGTTAGAGTGTCCCCTATGGGTCAGTGGACCCAAGTGTGACCCGTCAGTGGCAGTGTCAGTCTGCCAGTACAGTCCAGTTTTTATTGAGGGAAGATGCCTCTCCGCCGACCTTGTGGTTCTAGATTTGACAGACTTTGACGTCATTCTAGGGATGGATTGGCTATCTACCCATGGTGCTACCTTGGACTGCAGGGACAAGGTAGTCAGGTTCAGAGATCAGAACGGGTCAGAGGTCGTCTTCAGAGGAGACAAGAGGGGCACACCTAGAGGTCTGATATCAGCTCTTCAGGCTCGTAGGTTGCTTAGGAAGGGATGTCAGGGGTACTTAGCTCATGTGAGAGAGCTAGACAGTCAGGTCAGGGAGCCGGCCTCGGTGCCAGTTGTCAGAGAGTTTCAGGATGTCTTTCCTGATGAGCTTCCAGGTTTACCACCTGCTAGGGAGATAGAGTTCGAGATAGAGTTGGTGCCTGGAACTAGACCGATCTCTATCCCTCCCTACAGGATGGCTCCAGCCGAGTTAAAGGAGTTGAAAGAGCAATTGCAAGAGCTGGTAGAAAAGGGTTTCATCCGACAGAGTACCTCACCTTGGGGTGCTCCGGTCTTGTTTGTGAGGAAGAAGGATGGATCCCTTAGACTTTGTATCGACTACAGGCAGTTGAACAAAGTCACTACCAATAATAGGTACCCATTGCCTAGGATCGATGATCTATTCGACCAGCTAGCCGGAGCGGGTTGTTTCTCCAAAATAGATCTAAGATCGGGGTACCATCAGCTAAGGATAAGGGATGAGGATGTGCCGAAGACAGCTTTCAGGACCAGATATGGGCATTTTGAGTTCCTTGTGATGCCGTTCGGGTTAACTAACGCCCCTGCAGCATTCATGGACCTCATGAACAGAGTGTTTAGCCAGTACCTGGATCACTTTGTTATTGTCTTTATAGATGATATCTTAGTGTATTCCAGGAACGCAGAGGAGCATGCCCATCATCTGCGGTTGGTCTTGCAGACTTTGAGGGAACATGGCTTGTATGCCAAGTTCTCTAAATGTGAGTTCTGGCTAAGGAGCATTTCGTTCTTGGGGCATGTAGTGTCAGAGAATGGTATAGAGGTAGACCCCAAGAAGACAGAAACTGTGGCTAACTGGCCTAGACCCACTTCAGTGACAGAGATTAGAAGTTTCTTGGGTTTGGCAGGTTACTACAGGAGGTTCGTTCAGGACTTCTCGAAAATAGCAACTCCTCTGACCAGACTGACCAGGAAGAATCAGAAGTTTCTGTGGACCGACCAGTGCGAAGAGAGTTTTGAAGAGCTTAAGAAGAGGTTGACTTCAGCACCAGTGTTAGCTCTGCCATCTAGTGGAGAGGACTTTACAGTCTTTTGTGATGCGTCCCGTGTGGGACTGGGTTGTGTGCTTATGCAGAATGAGAGGGTGATTGCTTATGCTTCTAGGCAGCTGAAGAAGCATGAGTTGAATTACCCCACACATGACCTTGAGATGGCAGCAGTAATCTTTGCACTCAAGATGTGGAGGCACTACCTCTATGGGGTAAAATGTGAGATCTTTACAGATCATAAGAGCCTACAGTACATCCTGAGTCAAAGAGATTTGAATTTGAGACAGAGGAGGTGGGTAGAGTTGCTGAGTGACTATGATTGCAAGATTCAGTATCATCCGGGTAAGGCGAATGTCGTGGCAGACGCCCTAAGCCGGAAGTCACTAGGCAGTCTATCCCACATCACGGCAGAGAGGAGACCAGTGGTGAAGGAGTTCTACAAGCTTATTGAGGAAGGTCTACAGTTGGAGTTGTCTGGTACAGGTGCCTTAGTGGCCCAGATGAGAGTGACACCCGTGTTTCTGGAGCAGGTGGCTCAGAAACAGCATGAGGACCCGGAGTTAGTGAAGATTGCCAGGACTGTTCAGTCAGGCAATGGTAGTGAGTTCAGGTTCGACAGCAAGGGGATCCTCCGCTATGGGAGCAGACTATGTGTACCAGATGACATTGGGCTAAAAGGAGACATTATGAGAGAAGCTCATAATGCAAGATACAGCATTCACCCCGGAGCCACCAAGATGTATCAGGATTTGAAGAAGGTTTATTGGTGGCCAGCTATGAAGAAAGAAGTGGCACAGTTCGTGTCAGCCTGCGAAGTATGTCAAAGGGTGAAGCTGGAACATCAGAAGCCGGCTGGAATGCTTAACCCGCTACCTATTCCAGAATAGAAATGGGAAAATATAGCTATGGACTTCGTAGTGGGGTTACCGGCGGCGTCCAACAGAGTGGACTCCATATGGGTGATTGTGGACAGACTCACCAAATCTGCTCACTTCATTCCTGTCAGGAGTGGCTACTCTGTGGACAAGTTGGCGCAGGTATATGTGGATGAGATCGTCAGGCTGCATGGGGTTCCTGTTTCGATAGTATCAGATAGAGGGCCCCAGTTCACCTCCAGGTTTTGGCGGAGTCTGCAGAATGCCATGGGTACTAGATTGGATTTCAGTACTGCCTTCCACCCCCAGACTGATGGACAGTCAGAAAGGACCATCCAGATTATCGAGGATATGCTCAGAATGTGTGTGCTAGACTTTGGCGGTTCTTGGAGGCAGCATCTACCTTTGGTGGAGTTTGCCTACAACAACAGCCATCATGCTAGCATCGGGATGGCTCCATATGAAGCTTTGTATGGAAGGAAGTGCAGATCACCTGTTTGCTGGGAGGAAGTTGGAGAAAGGGCCTTGGCAGGGCCTGAGTTAGTAGAGATCACCAGCAGGGTAGTACCCATAATCAGAGAAAGAATCAAGACTGCTGCAAGCAGACAGAAGAGCTATGCAGACGTCCGCAGGAGACAGTTAGAGTTTCAGGAGGGGGATCTGGTATTGCTCAAGGTGTCTCCAATGAAGGGAGTGGTTCGCTTCGGGAAGAAGGGTAAACTAGCCCCACGATACATCGGACCCTTTGAAATCTTGCAAAAGATTGGGAATGTGTCGTACAAGCTGGATTTACCTGCTTCGATGGAAAGAATCCATCCGGTTTTCCATGTTTCAATGTTGAGGAAGTTTGTGTCAGATCCGAGCAAGGTTCTTAGTGAGCCTGATGTGGAGGTCCAAGAGGATCTCACCTATGTTGAACAGCCAGTGCGGATCATAGACACCCAGATCAGAAAGTTAAGAAACAAGGAAATCCCGATGGTGAAAGTCCTGTGGAACCACCACAAATTGGAGGAATGCACTTGGGAGACACGGGAGTCCATGCTCCAGTAATATCCCCATCTCTTTTAAGGTTAGATCTCTTTGTGTTATATGTATGTTATGATGTATGCTATGCATGTGTTAGTTGAGGAACATTTGGGGACGAATGTTCTTAAGGGGGGGAGAATGTAATACCCGGCTAGACTCCGGTATCGGAATTCCTACCGTCCGGTGGAATCTCGGATGTCGGAGACCTCTAGAAGGGTAGAATCATGTTTTTGTAAAATGTTTTTAATGTGTTTTAATGTTTTAAGTATGAAACTAAATGAGTTTTTGCATGAAAAGTCTTTGGAGGAAAACCCAGGTTCGGCCGCCGAAAGTCAAGTTCGGCCGCCGAACATGCATGCGTTTTGGAGGCACGTTAGGCCCCCGAAAGCATGAGTTTGGGAAGTTCAGGTTCGGCCGCCGAAAGTCAAGTTCGGCCGCCGAACATTTCATGGATGCGGAGGCACATTCGGCCCCCGAACGTGGTCTGGCCAGCCACCTATAAATGGGGCACTTAGCCGAAATGGGCGAGCTTTCTCCCATTTCCAGCCACAGCAAGCTTCCGACCTTCCCTTTGCAACTCTTATGTTCTTCTTCCAAATCTCTTCCATTTTTCTTGAGTTTTAAACTCACATTGCAAGTTTTGAACATTTAAACCAAGTTTTGGAGCTTTGGGAACTCAGGAGCTCATTTTCGTGAATCTCCAAGTTTAGGTCGTCTCTCTCTCGATCTTCAAGAGGTAAGAGCCGATCTTAAGCTCAATGCATGTTTTAAGTAAGTTTTAAGTGATTTTATGGGGTAGAATGGCATGTATAGGGTTGTATGAGTTTTTAAGCAAATGTTAGGTTTTATGTGATTTTTGAACAATGTGGCATGTTTGAGTATGCTTGAAGTGTTGTAGTTGGGGTATTTGATGTTTTGAGGCCCCTAGGAACTTGTATGCATGATTTGGTTGAGATATATGCATGATTGGTGAGTTTGGAGGCGAAAATGCACAAAGGAGCCAAGTTTCTGCCCTTTGGCAGAAACCAGGTTCGGCAGCCGAAGGCACTTTCGGCCGCCGAACATGGCTGGGGAGGCAGGCCTTTCGGCTGCCGAAGTTGCCCCCGAAAAGAGACTTTCGTCTCTGTCTGGGACTTTCGGCCGCCGAAGGTGCCGCCGAACCTACCTGAGTTTCGTCTCTGTCCAGGACTTTCGGCCGCCGAAGGTGCCGCCAAAAGTGCCCTGTTCAGCCACTTCATGCATATCTCTATGTGATATTTTCAGGATATTTTAGGGGGTTTTTGGGGAATATATTAGAGTTATGTTTTGTATGTTTGGTCCCTCATTAGAGTCCACCTGTGTAGGTTCGGACCCGAGGAACCAAGGACCCCAGCAGTGAGCCAGCTGCTACAGAGTTTGTCAGAGTCAGCCAGAGGTGAGTGGAACTAAACTTAACCTTTTAAATTAAGAAATGAAATGCTTTTATCATGCTTCATGCATCATGATCATATTATAGGTTGTTTGCATTAGAATTCACGACTATGCCGCATTGTATTGTTATGATAGATGATAGTGGATGGACATTAGGATGATTCATTAGCCTTCTATATACGAAGTCCTGTGGTGCCCATAATAGGGCCGGGCAATAACTCCGAATACGAAGTCCTGTGGTGCCCATAATAGGGCCGGGCAATACGAAGTCCTGTGGTGCCCATAATAGGGCCGGGCATGGAGTTGAGGGATTTTTGAATCAGTCCATCCGTGGTGTGATTTATTTGTGCAGTGACGCATTTCATGATAGCATGTTTTAAATATTCTTTTTATAGTTCTACTCACTGGGCATCTAGCTCACCCCTCTCCCCTAACCCCCAGGTTTGCAGGTACGGGATAGATAGAGAAGGCAAGAAGAGAAAAAGTCATATGTATGTAATAGTTAGTTTGTGGACATGACAATTGTATTATGATGAAATGTAAAAATATTCAGGATGTTATGTAATGAGGTTATTGAGGGTAGAGTTGTGCTTGACCATAATGTATTGTTAATCCCTTTTGTATATACATGATCTTATGTTATGATGTTTATGTAAACTAACTCAACACAGGTTGTTTTGCCTTTAAGGCTTGATGAGATCCCACAGAGGGACTATGTTATGTATATGTTCAGAGTATGCACAGGTTGAGTTAGTTGATGACAGTATGTATGAAGAAAAGTTTTAACTTTTATGCATGTTGTTGATCATGTATGGGATTATACAGGTTTACAGGTTATATGTCAGGCTTGCTACGGGTCCCGGCGGCCTTAAGTCGACCCGGATCCTAGCGCCGGTAGCGGTCCGGATTTCCGGGGCGTTACAGGTATGATTGCCTATTTTAGTGGGACCAATGCCTGGTTTTCCAGCTTAGTGAAACCAGCCTTGTAGCCTTTTAGTGGGACCAACACTAGGTCTTCTGACTTGGCGAAACTTGCTTTATGGCCTGGCATGAATACCTTTGTTTTCACAATCCCACGCCTAGATTATGGCCTAGCTAAAACTGCCTTCTGGCTTTTTAGTGGGACCAACACCCAGTCTTCTGGCCTGGTAGAACCCGCCTTGTGGCCTAGCATGAATGTCTTTATTTCCACGGTCCAACACTCGGATTATGACATGGCTAAAACTGCCTTGTAGCTTTTTAGTGGTACCAATGCCCGATCTTTTAGCTTGGCAGAATCCAGCTTGTGGCCTGGCATGAATGCCTTTATTTCTACAGTCCAATGCCCAAATTATGACCTGGCTGAAACTGCCTTGTGGCCTTTTAGTGGGACCAACACCCAGTCTTCTGGCCTGGCGGAACTCACCTTGTGGCCTTTTAATGGGACCAACGCTCGGTTTGTGGCCTGGCGAAACCCGTCTTGTGACCTGACCTGGCAGAACCTGCCTTGTAGCCTTGATTAGTGGGACTGATGTCCGATTATGGTCTAGCGGAACCCGCCTTGTGACCTGATCTGGAGGAATCTGCATTGTGGCCTTGATTAGTGGGACTAACACTCGGATTGTAGCCTGGCAGAACCTGCCTTCTAGCCTGTCATGAATGCTCCTTATCTTTTTTGAAGAAGGCAATCCCATCGTTTTTTATTACTGAAAAACACAAAATATAAAACAATACCTCATTAACTATTATTAATAAAATTTTCTCAAGTTAAAAATGACTCGGTCATCTAATTTGGTCAGCCTATAAAACCCTGGGTGAATAATCTTCGATACCCTAAATAGTCATTTCCAGTTTTCACCGAGCTTACCAGATCGGCTGTTACATCTCCTGGGGTTTGCTTACTTTCCCTGATCATCACTAAGTCCTTCTGCAATTATGTGAATAATCCCCATAGGCTCCCTATCAGGGGTGGTTTCAGGGGTTATTGCCTCGGGTTCAGGTCTCCTCTCTTCCTTACCCTTTTTGGCGAACTTTCGAAGAGTGTCGTCCCTTATCAGCCTCTCAATCTCATCTTTCAATTGACAACACTCTTCTATTGTATGACTATGGTCTTCATGAAAACGATAGTACTTAGTCCTGTCTTGCTTTCTACTTTCTCGGGATTGAGCTTGGGCAGCCACCTGACCTCCTTGTCATTTTTCCTGATTCACATTAGAATACATGTTCGTGAGTCATTCAATGGAGTATAATTCTTATATTTGCTTTGGTCATCCCTCCTTCGGGAGACGGGGCAATTCTTGTGGTCTCCTTCATATCCTTGCCTCTTCGGCTTTTGGCTTTGCTTTTGATTTGTCCTCTTATTCTCTCTCAGTGCTTGGACTTCGTCATCTAGCCTGACATACTTCTAGGCTTTTTCCATCAACTATTGATATGTAGCGGCTGGGTTCTTGATCAAGGAATCCATAACTTGATGTTGCGTATTCCTTTCTTCAATGCTTCACATGCTATCTCATGATTTAGGTCCTCCACCTGTATTGCTTCGGTATTAAACCGTGAGATAAAACTCTTTAAAGACTCGCCCTCTACTTGGCGGATCTTCCGTAAGTCAGAGGAGAGTTTTTTAGGAGGTATACAAGTAATAAATCTGAATTTAAATAACATAGCGAATTTCATAAAGTTCTGAATTAAACTTGGACTCAAATGTTGATACCGTTTCTGAGCCAAACCTGTGAGTATTGATGGAAACACTCGGGACAATACAAAATCGTTGACATCTTGAAACTGTATGGTCGTCCTAAAGATCACCAAGTGACTTTTGGGATCTGTTATTCCATCATATTTGTCCAAACTAAGCAGCTTGAACTTGGATGAGAATGTTTCCACTAAGATTTCTTCCGAAAAGGGCGAGACACCATCCAAGCCAAAGTCCTCCTCTTACTCCTTTTAGTACCTTTGAACAGCCCATACCAGCTTCCAGTCTATACCTTTTGGAGCATCTTCTGAATCATCTTCTTCTAATTCAGCCTTTCTTTTGGATCGCCTCTGTCCGAGTTCTCGAGGTGTCAACAGAGGCTTGTCCCTTTCCTCTGGGAGCCGTGACTGACGCCTCCCTCCGAGCCTTATACTGCTCCAGAGTAGCCTACAACTTTTGGATGTATTGGATCATATACTCATTGTTCAGGCTGTTGAGATCTGCTTCATTGACCATTAAGGGCGTGTTTTGTCCACTGCTAGGGATGGAAGAAATGATCGCCTTTATTGGTAGCAACCTTAGCAGCAGCTCATGAACTACCAGCCATTTCAAGAAAGAGAGGAAAGAGATTACTTTTTAAGAGAAAATAGATAAGAGACTGGTTTTAATCTAGATGAACAGAGAGGATTCAATGGATTTTTTGGCAACGGAACCAAATGATCTAACCAGAAAATAAAATTGTGCTGCGGTTGGTCAAACCTACAAGAAAGAGAAAGTGAGGTGGTTGGCACCTACGGCAGCCACTCCAACGCTCAAGTTAGTAAACTGGAGAATAGGGAGAGAAACTAGCCCAAATAACTTGGATTAACCATTTTGGGCCAAATAGAAAATGAGTTCAAAAATTATTTAGATCAATTTGGGCCAAGTTGTTATTCTTGAGTGACATTAATTAAATTAAAAATTCATCCATTTATGATTTCAACATAAATATTGACAAGATGACTAAACAACTGTAACATAAAATCTTTTTTTTGAAAGCAAAACTACTGATTGTATTAATAAAATTTCATCAAACAAAGAGGATATCATCCCAAACAGAGAGACGATTATGCCTAATAGATTTTTTAGCCAAAGTATGAGCAGTTAGAGTAGTATTACGACGAACCCATCTAACAGAAATATCAGTTCTAGAGTCTAACAAAGATTTACAATCATTCAAAATCAAACCCCTGCATAAGATAATTTGGTAAAGATGCTCCTCCTTTCTTATCTCTCGAGCATAAATCATTAAAGTCTCCCGAACAAAGCTACAGAAGAAAACTTCTACGAGATAAAGTTTGAATAAGGTTCCAAGACTGATGTCATCATTGCGATTTAGAAAACCCATAATAACTAGTAAACCTCCATTGAACATTACCTTCCGAAACAACCGAATCAATAAAATTTGAAGAAAAGCCAATCACAGAAACAGAAACATGACTCTTCCACATTAACGAAAGGCCTCCTCCCAATCCTTGTCTATTGACTGAGAAGCAACCATTAAAATGTAAAAAACTATGAAAAAAATATGTAACAGAAATAATAAGTGACGATCGGAATATCTCTGGAGCTCTTAAAATCTTTTCCTTCATCGATAGTCAATTGACGCAGATCGTCTTCCATGGAAAGGGGAAAGAAAAAGTTAGATTTAAGGAAGAGGAAAAGGCGAGAGTATCAAGCCACAAAGGGACCACATAGGGAAACTTTGTAACATAAAATCTTGAAATTAAGAATTCTTTACAGTAACATAAAATCTTGAAACTCATAATAAGCGTCTTAATATTGAACACCCACATAATTAAAAAGCATTCACTATATTGTACTATCGTAAAATGTCATAATATGCTTTTAAAACTCAACTCTTAGCATACAACTCATCCCTCCATGAAGAAACTTATTTGAAGATCCTTTATATACTCTAAAAGTTTCAAAAACTCCCATTAGCCTATCAAATCAATTACATCAACCAAAAACCTTTTTTTTTTGTAAGATAGAAAGATTTCATTGAAAGAGTCACAGAAATGCTAGAAATAGAACATCAAAGGCCCAAGGTAAAAAAAAGTTACATAAAAATTAAACAAGAGATTTTAGGGCCTAAAAATAAAAACTACTAAACTATCAAACCCTAAAAACCCATAACTTAATAACACATGAAGAGGACCCAGACCACCATAAACAAGAGTGTTGCAACAAGAGTGTTGCACTCCTCTAAAGAGAGATTTTCGACCACTATTGACTGTCATTGCTAGTAATGTCGTATCAAGAGAACTTCACTCTTTCAAAAGAAGGAAAAAACTAAAAACACACATATTAAAGGACCAAGAGTGAAGCTAAAACAACAACACAAAGAAGATCAGAAGTCTCTGAAACCCAGAAGATGTCACAATTGGACAGATGAAAAATGCATTCAAGATCGAACCAAGGGAGTAGATGAATCGGGCACCTAAGAAGGGGAAACAAAAATCTTCCACAATCGAGCCCAACAATCTCTTTTAAAGCACAAGAGCAACCTTTAAGTCTTAAATAGTAACGAGAGGAAAGAGGGTTGGTTGCACCAAAACACGACTCTACAACATCCACTGCCTTCCACCATCATGGATCCTCTGAGTAGCGTGTTTCAAAGGTCAAGACCTACACATGCAAAGAAGAAAAAACATAAAAGGAACACCAAAAAAAACAAGGCAAGCCACAAGAAACCTCCTACATCTTAAGCTCTACTCGCCGAAAACTAAACCAACAAAGTATTTACAACCTTTCACCCGAAGAGAAAAGAGACAATCCATGTCCAAGTGAGAGAGGGGGAGGAGCCACCCTCATTTTGGAAGGGCAAAGGCAGCGGCAAGAAAACGGGTAAGGAACGAGCCTATCACCCACGGAAAGAAAGAACCAACTAGAGAAAAAAAAATCTCTCTTACAAATAGAGAGAGACAACATTATTAGAGGAGTTTCATCAATTGTAACTTACATAATATATCATTAACCAATGAATATTATCCAATATTTAAAAGCGGGACAGTTGTATACTTAAATGCTTTATGTTGATCCAAATCCTAGTGTTAATCTGGTTCATAAATTTGAATTATGACACCATTGCTATTGCTTGCTAGATAATATGAAAGGAAAGGAACAAAGCTAGTGAACTACTTGAACATAAAATGGCCAAATATATTTACACTCTTTTACTATTTTAGATTAATCTATTAACTACCTGAATTAAAATTATAGTCTATTAAATCCCTAACTTACATTAATCATAACAACTAAACATACATTATATTATTGATGACTTGTCAAAAAATATCAGAAATAGTTTGGCTTATTGCTAACTACTTTTAAAGTTCTATTAATTAGACCATAGATTTTCATAAAATAATGAAATTATTATCTACAATAAGCAAAATTTAGAGTATTATTAGCAACATATGTGATCAAATTTTTACTTTTTTGATAGTAAATTTTCAATAATTAATATGATCAATTTGTATTTAATTGTCATGATTTTTATAAGTTTATGTGTTAAATATATTATAATTTTAATTCGAGTATTGAAGGAGTTAATTTCAATTAGTATATATATTCAACCAACATAAAATTTTGAACCCATTTATACATCCAAAAGGATTATGCGGTTTTGTGCTGAAATGAAACAAGCTATGGATTTAGTTTCTCTCTTGTACCATAATGCTCCCCAAATTAAAAAAAAAAAAGGGAACAACTAGATAACATATAAAACATGACTCTATTTAAGATCATGATACATATACGCCTAAACTATATAATGAACTGATTATATCCTAGCAATCATTAGAGGGTCAAGTCATCCAAACCCTTAATTAGGGAAATCAAGGTACTCAGAAACTTCAAGCACTTTGGTGCTCGGACATCTAAAGATTTTACTCTCAACTCCTTGGAAGTCCGTATGATGATTAAATGTATGCTTCAGCCGCCTCGACCTAACATGTATCAAGGAGGGTATGCTATTAGCTAATAAGCATTAAATGAGCCATTTGCTCACTATTAATGAGCTAACTGAAAAGTCTCCATCAAAAGTATAATTAAATGGTTTGAAGAAATATTCTGTAGGCATACCCTATATGGGCACGGGTATAAAAATCCCTACTCACTTTGTAAATATAACTTCCATCTCGCCTCTTCTTCCTCATAACTCTCTCTTCCTCTCCCTCCTCCCTTTCTCTCCTCTTACTTCTTTCTCTGTAACATTATACCTCACTGTGAAAATTTCTTAGATCTAACTTGAGTGTTGGAGGGTCCTCACTGGGAACATCCATGATAAGCCTATGGCCTAATTTCTCTATTTTATAGGTCCATATTATAAGATCGCGTATTGTGAAATCCATTTGATGAAGTTAAAGGAAAAATCTTCATCAGGTACCCTTAAATTGAATTATGATGTAATATGCAAAGTGAATCTGCCTCATGCAATGCATCCTTTTGATCAGAAACCACAAAGGATTTTTAATAAATGGGCATCTCTTGGTTTTAGAGAAAGTATTTCTTTATTATCTTGTATAGTGCTAAAGAAATACAGAAGAACTGTGTATACATATCTTAGTACATCATATTTATAGATACAAGATACTAACTAGAACCTACTAGAATATAGTGAAATACATGACCCAAAATATGACCTATACACATTATGTAAAATACTATAAATGCTAACACTCCCCCCCCCCTCAAGTTGGAGCTGGGGTTAGATCAACCAGATGAAACTTGGACAGGAAAGCATGATGGAGCAAGGGGAGAGTGACTTAGTGAAAATGTCTGCAAGTTGCTGTACTGAAAAAACATGAGTAGGTGAGATGAAGCCTTTCTGTAGCTGTTCATGCACCAGTGGCAATCAATGTCGAGATATTCTATGTACTCATGAAAAACAGGATTATTAGCAATATGCATAGCAACCTGATTGTCACACTACAAAGAAATAAGAAGATGTAAGTCAATACGAAAATCTTTAAGGATATAAAAAATCAAAAGAAGCTCGCAAACAGCAGCTCCCATGCTGCGATATTCTGCTTCAGTAGAGGACTTAGAAATAGTTGATTGTTTCTTTGTTTTCCAGCTAATGAGTGAATCACCCAAAAATATACAGAAGCCAATTATAGATTTTCTGGAAAAAGAATAAGTGGCCCAAACTGCATCACAATAAACTTTTAAATGAGAAACAGATGAGTGAGCAAGAAAAAATAAACTTTGTGATGCGTAAGGCTTAAGATATCTTATAAAATACAAGCAACATGTAATACCCGACTAGACTCCGGTATTGGAATTCCTACCGTCCGGTGGAATTTCGGATGTCGGAACCCTCTAGAAGGGTAAAATAATGTTTTTATAAAATGTTTTCAAGTGTTTTAAGGTTTTAAGTAAGAAAGAAATTGAGTTTTGAATGAAAATTACCATAGAGGAAAATCCAGGTTCGGCCGCCAAACCTCATGTTCGGTCGCCGAACTTGGTGGAGTTTTGGAGTCACCTTTGGCTTCCGAAGGTGGTCTGGTCAGCCACCTATAAAAGTTCCCATGGCCGAAAATGGGCGAGTTTTCTCCCCTATTTTTGGTCAACGGTGAGTCCATGCCCTCCCATGGTTGGTTTTGATGATTTTCCTCAAATCTTTCAAGTTTTAACGAGTTTTAACTTGGTTTTGAAGATTTTTGGAGCTAAGATCAAGATTTGAAGCTTGGAGACCCCTCTTCCTCCATTTCTCCAAGTTTAGGTCGCCTCCCCTCTCAATCTTCAAGAGGTAAGAGTAGATCTTTAGCTCATTCCATGTTTTAAACAAGTTTTATGAGGTTTATGGGGTAGAAATACATGTTTAAGTTAGTTGATTGTTGTTAGGGTTAATGTTGAGTTTATGGATAATGTATGTTATATAAGTTGCTATATGTGTTGTTGTTGGGGTTTAGGATAGTATGAGACTCCTATATGCTTGTTTGTATGAGTATGCATGTTGTAGAATAGCTAAATGCATGTTTGAAAGGTTTGGGAGGCAAAATTTGCATGAGGAGGCTGAGTTCTGCCACTTTGGAAGAACTCAGGTTCGGCAGCCGAAGGACTTTCGACCGCCGAACCTACCTGTGGAGGCAATCTTTTGGCTGCCGAACCCTGCCCCCGAAAGTTGGACTTTCGGCTCTGGAGGGGAGTTTCGGCCGCCAAAGGTGCTGCCGAACATGCATGAGTTTCGTCTCTGGAAGGGACTTTCGGCCGCCGAAGGTGTCGCCGAAAGTGGCTCAGTTTCGGCTCTGGAGGGACTTTCGGCCGCCGAACCTGCCGCCGAAAGTGCCCTGTTCAGTCTTCCTTTGCATGATTTCTATAATTGTTTTATGATGTTTTAGGGGGTTTTTTGGGGAGTTGTTTAGAGTCATGTTAGTGTATGTTGGTCCCTCATTTGAGTCCACCTGTGTAGGTTCGGACCCGAGGAATCGAGGACCCCAACAGTGAGATAGCTGCTTCAGAGTCTTTTCAGAGCTAGCCTGAGGTGAGTAGAATGACTCTTTATGTTACAACGTAACTAATTGAATTTTGAGCATGTTCATGCATCACAAATGCCATGAGATATATTAGGTTGTTTGTATTAGAATTCACGAATATGTTGCATTGCATAATATGATGTTGATGTGGATGAACTTTGGATGATCCATTAGCCCTCGTATGGAATGATATGATATGATGACGATACGGTATGGAAGTCCAGGAAGACCCATTCTACGTCCCTGGCACAATGTAAGAGAAAGTCTAGGAAGACCCATTCTACGTCCCTGGCATATTGAAATGTTATGATATGTTATGTAAGGGAAAGACTAGGACCCATTCTACGTTCTGGCACTATTGGATATGTAGAGGGCTATTGGTGACAAGTCCATCCTTAATATGATTTGTTTGTGATGTGAAGCATTTCATGAAAGCATGAATTTTAATATAATGTTTTACTATTCTGCTCACTGGGCTCTAGTAGCTCACCCCATTCCCTTAACCCCCAGGTTTGCAGGTACGGGATAGACCAGGAAGTCAGCAAGAATAAAGAAGTCATGTTTTATGTAATAGTTAGATGTGGACATGTATTGTAAAATGTTATAATGTGATGTAATGTAAAGAATTGTATTGAGGATAGAATTGTGCTTGACCCTAGTGTATGTTAATCCCTTTTTGGTACATGATCTTTTTAATGAAATGTTTTAATGATGTATATGTAAACCAAACTTAATGTATGATATGTTACCCCATTGAAGCATTTGATGAGAGCTCCTGTGTGGGGTTTTATGGTTATGAGTTTGTGCATGCACAGATTAAGCTTGGTAAATGAAAGAAAAAGGTTTAAAGTTTTATGTATTTGTATGATCATGTATGAGATTTAACAGGTATGCAGGATGTATGTTAGGCTTGTTACGGGTCCCGGAGACCTTAAGTCGATCTGGATCCTAGCACCGGTAGCGGTCCGATTTTCGGATCGTTACAGATTGGTATCAGAGCCCTAGGTTCATATGGTCGGACCTATAGTGTGTCGGGCTCATAGATGTTATAGAAGGGCAAGCACAATAGGAAAATCATGTCCATTAGGATAGGATGTAGAGTCCTGTCTTGAATAATGATGTTAAATGCCATGATTTTATGCATGTGCATTGATGATATGTTATGTATGTGATGCAGGTTCATGTGTTTCCACATGAACCATTTGATGCTGATGTTTATGTGATGTGTGCTGTTTTTCAAAAAACAGGATGAGAGGGACTCGTCGATCTGCACGATTGACTGGAGTACCACCTCAGGATGAGGGCATGGATACCCATCCCCCTGCTTTGCCTAGGACAATGTCCTACAGATCGAGTAGGGAGAGAGTGTCAAGGGACCCTAAAAGGTCTTTTGATGTGAGCAGAAGAGGAACAGTTCAGGGAGGAGTGTCAGAAGATGTGGGGGATGATATGGATGTGGATCAGAGGAGGGATGGCAGTCTTGGTGTGAGCATGTCTGAAAAGGGCATGGGAGAGTCTCAAGGAGGCACTCAGGCCTCGGGGTTTGTTCAACCACCCCAATAACCACCCTTTTCACAGAATCTCGGGTATTCGATGGGAGGTACGTCGGATTACCTCAGTTTTAATCCTTATCCTTCTTACATGCCATACCCACCTTTCTACCCACCATACCCATAGTACCCTATGTACCCACCCCCATCTTTCTATCTAGGTACAACAAACCCTAATCCAGGGGATGTTGCACCTCCTCCACCACCAGTAGAACCTATAGCTTCTGAAGTCCAAGCACCTAAAACTAGCTCATCTGGAGGGAGCAAGGTCAAGATGACAGACTACCTGAAGTTGGATGCTCCCAAATATGAAACAAGTGATGATCCGTTTGAGTACCTCAGGACGGTCAAGATGATAACAGATGAGTTGGGGGCAGATGACAGTAGAGCCATTCAGATGGCTGGGTTCACACTGAAATGTAAGAAGGCCCGAGAGTGGTTTAAAAACTATGTGAACCCGAGGTTGGATAGTCTATCATGGGAAGAGTTTGCTAATGAGTTTGCAGGATGGGCTTTCCCTGATAGTTTAAAGGAGTTGAAAATGATTGAGTTTGAGCAGTTGAAGCAGACGAAGGAGATGAGTGTAGATGAGTACACAGATAAGTTCTTGGAGCTGTTGCCGTTTGCAGGGTAAAATCTTGACACAGACTAGAAGAAGGCTAGGAGGTATATCATGAAGCTTCATTCCAGGTATTCCTCATTGATCCAATCAGCAGAGAGGGAGAGCTTCTGTAACGACCCGGAAACCGGACCGCTATCGGTGCTAGGATCCAGATCGGCATAAGGCCACCGGGACCCGTAGCAAGCCTAATATACATCCTGCATACCTGTTAAATCCCATACATGATCAAACATATACATAAAACATTAAACTTTTTCTTTCATTTACCAATCTTAACCTGTGCATGCACAAACTCATAAGCATAAAACCCCACACTAGAGCCCTCATCAAATGCTCCAATGGGGCCACAAATCATATATTAAGCTTGGCTTACATAAACATCAATAAAACATTTTATTAAAGGATCATGTACCAAAAAGGAATTAATCAACATACTAGGGTCAAGCACAACTCTAATCCTCAATACCATTCTTTACATTACATTACATTACTATACTTTACATTACAATGTCTTTCTCATGTCCACAACTAGCTATTACATAAAACATGACTTTACTCTTGATGACTTCCTGGTCTATCCCGTACCTGCAAACCTGGAGGATTAAGGGAATGGGGTGAGCTATTAGAGCCCAGTGAGCAGAATAGTAAAAATATTATATTAAAATTTATGCTTTCATGAAATGCATCACATCACAAACAAATCACATTAAGGATGAACTTGTCACCAATAGCCCTCTACATTTCCATTAGTGCCAGAACGTGGAATGGGTCCTGGTCTTTCTCTTACATAACATATCATAGCATTCCAAAGTGCCAAGGACGTAGAATGGGTCTTCCTGGACTTTCTTTTACATAGTGCCAGGGACGTAGAATGGGTCTTCCTGGACTTCCATACTGTATCATCATCATATCATACCATATCATTTCATACAAGGGCTAAGGGATCATCCAATGTTCATCCACATCAACAACATAATATGCAATGCAACATATTCGTGAATTCTAATGCAAACAACCTAATAAATCTCATGGCATTCATGATGCGTGAATTATGCTAAAACTTTTATTATTTGCTTTGAAACATAAGGAGTCATTCTACTCACCTCAGGCTAGCTCTGACAAGACACTGAAGCAACTATCTCACTGCTGGAGTCCTTGGTTCCTCGGGTCCGAACCTACACAGGTGGACTCAAATGAGGGACCAAACATATATGAACATGACTCTAAACTACTCCCCAAAAACCCCCTAAAACACCTTAAAACAATCATAGAAAACATGCAAAGGAAGGCTGAACAGGGCACCTTCGGCGGCCGAACCCTCCTCCAGATCCGAAAGTCATGCACTTTCGGCGGCACCTTTGGCGGCCGAAAGTTCTCTCTAGATCCGAAACTCGTGCATGTTCGGCAGCACCTTCAGCGGCCGAAACTCCCTTCCAGAGCCGAAAGTCCAACTTTTGGGGGTAAGGTTCGGTAGCCGAAAGCTTGCCTCCACAGGCAGGTTCGGCGGCCGAAAGTCCTTCGGCTACCGAACCTGAGTTCTTCCAAAGGGCAGAACTCAGCCTCCTTATGCACATTTTGCCTCCCAAACCATTCAAACATGCATTTAGCTATTCTACAACATGTATACTCAAGCAAATAAGCATATAGGGGTCTCAAACTATCCTAAACCCCAACACAAACACATATAGCAACTCAAACAACATACATTATCCATAAACTCAATATTAACCTAAACGTGCATTTCTACCCCATAACCTCTCAAAACTTGTTTAAAACATACAAGAAAGGTAGGATCTAAGCTTACCTCTTGAAGATCGAGAGGAGAGACGATCCTAACTTGGAGATGGGAGAAATCTAGCTCCTTGGGTCTCCAAGCTCCAAAACTTGATCTTAGCTTCAAAGATCTTCAAAACCAAGTTAAAACTTGTTAAAACTTAAAAGATTTGAGGAAAATCATCAAAATCAACCATGGGAGGGCATGGACTCACCGTTGGCCGAAAATAGGGGAGAAAGCTCGCCCATTTTCGGCCATGGATCCTTTTATAGGTGGCTGGCCAGGCTACCTTCAGAAGCCGAAAGTGATTCCAAATCTCATGCATGTTCGGCGGCCGAACCTGGATTTCCCTCAATGGTCTCTTTCATTCAAAACTCAATTTTTTTCTTACTTAAAACCATAAAATACATGAAAACATTTTATAAAAACATGTTTTTACCCTTCTAGAGGTTTTCGACATCCGAGATTCCATTGGACGATAGGAATTCCGATACCGGAGTCTAGCCGGGTATTACATTCTCCCCCCCTTAAGAACATTTGTCCCCGAATGTTCCTCAAACTAGCACATGCATAGCATAAAACATGAACATACATACAAAACACAAAACACTCACCTTAGAAGAGATGAGGATATTGCTGGAACATGGACTCCCGTGTCTCCCAGGTACATTCTTCGATGTTGTGGTGATTCCAAAGGACTTTCACCATCGGGATTTCCTTGTTTCTTAGCTTTCTGATCTAGGTGTCTAGGATCCGCACCGGCTGCTCAACATAGGTGAGATCTCAGAGGATCTCCACATCAGACTCACTAAGAACCTTGCCCGGATTTGACACGAACTTCCGTAATATGGAAACATGGAAAACCAGATGGATTCCCTCCATTGAAGCAGGTAAGTCCAACTTGTACGATACATTCCCAATCTTTTGCAAGATTTCAAAGGGTCCGATGTACCGTGGAGCTAACTTACCCTTCTTCCCAAACTGAATCACCCCTTTCATCGGAGACACTTTGAGCAATACCAAGTCCCCCTCCTGAAACTCCACATGCTTCCTGCGGACATCTGCATAGCTCTTTTGCCTGCTCACAGTAGTTTTGATCCTTTCTCTGATTATGGGCACTACTCTGCTGGTGATCTCTACTAGCTCAGGCCCTGCTAAGGCCCTTTCTCCAACTTCCTCCCAGCAGACGGGTGACCTGCACTTCCTTCCATACAAAGCTTCATATGGAGCCATCCCTATGCTAGCATGATAGCTGTTATTGTAGACAAACTCCACCAAAGGTAGATGCTGACTCCAAGAACCGCCAAAATCTAGCACACACATTCTGAGCATATCTTTTATTGTCTGGATGGTCCTCTCTGATTTTCCGTCCGTCTGAGGATGGAAAGCAGTGCTGAAGTCTAGCCTGGTACCCATAGCATTCTGCAGACTCCGCCAAAATCTGGAGGTGAACTGGGGTCCTCTATCAGACACTATTGAAACAGGAGCCCCATGCAACCTGACCACTTCATCAACAAACACCTGCGCCAATTTATCCACAGAATAGCCACTCCTAACAGGGATGAAGTGAACAGATTTGGTCAGTCTGTCCACAATCACCCATATGGAGTCCAATCTGTTGGACGTCGCCGATAACCCCACCACGAAATCCATAGCTATATTCTCCCATTTACACTCTGAAATCGGCAGTGGGTTAAGCATTCTAGCTAGCTTCTGATGTTCTAGCTTCACCCTCTGACATACTTCGCAGGCGGACACGAACTATGCCACTTCTCTCTTCATAGCTGGCCACCAATAAACTTTCTTCAGATCTTGATACATCTTGGTGGCTCCAGGGTGAACACTGTATCTGGCATTATGAGCTTCCCTCATAATGTCTCCCTTCAGACCTACGTCATCTGGTACACACAATCTATTCCCATAGTGGAGGATCCCCTTGCTGTCAAATCTGAACTCTTCATTCTTGCCTGACTGAACAGTCCTGGCAATCTTCACTAACTCTGGATCCTCGTGCTGTTTCTGAGCCACTTGCTCCAGAAACACAGGTGTCACTCTCATCTGGGCTATCAAAGCACCTGTACCAGACAACTCTAATTGTAAACCTTCATTGATGAGCTTATGAAACACTTTTACCACCGGTGTCCTCTCTGCTGTGATATGGGATAGACTGCCAAGTGATTTCCGGCTTAAGGCGTCTGCCACAACATTCGCCTTACTCGGATGGTACTGAATCTTGCAATCATAGTCACTAAGCAGTTCTACCCATCTTCTCTGTCTCAAGTTCAGCTCTCTCTGACTCAAGATGTACTGCAGGTTTTTATGATCTGTGAAGATATCGCATTTAACCCCATAAAGGTAATGCCTCCACATCTTGAGTGCAAAGATTACTGCTGCCATCTCTAGGTCATGTGTAGGGTAATTCAACTCGTGCTTCTTCAACTGCCTAGAAGCATAAGCAATCACCCTTTCATTCTACATCAGCACACAACTCAGTCCCACACGGGACGCATCACAATACACTATGAAGTCTTCAATACTGGTAGGCAGAGCTAACACCGGTACCGACGTCAACCTTTTCTTCAGCTCTTCGAAGCTCTCTTCACACTAGTCAGTCTACACAAACCTCTGATTCTTCTTAGTCAGTCTGGTTATAGGAGCTGCAATCTTAGAGAAGTCCTGAATGAACCTCCTGTAGTAACCTGCCAAACCCAAAAAGCTCTTGATCTCTGTCACTGTAGTGGGTCTAGGCCAGTTAGCCACAGCTTCTATCTTCTTGGGGTCCACTTCTATTCCATTTTCTGATACAACATGCCCCAAGAAAGAAATACTCCTCAACCAGAACTCACACTTGGAGAACTTGGCATACAAGCTGTGTTCCCTCAAGGTCTGCAAGACTAACCTCAGATGATGGGCATGCTCCTCTGCATTCCTGGAATACACTAAGATATCATCTATAAAGACAATAACAAAGTGATCCAGATACTGACTGAAAACTCTGTTCATGAGGTCCATGAATACTGCAGGGGCATTGGTTAACCCGAACGGCATTACAAGGAACTCATAGTGCCCATATCTGGTTCTGAACGCCGTCTTCGGCACATCCTCTTCTCTTATTCTCAGCTGATGGTACCTGATAGAGCATATTTTAGCCCATATTATCATGATCTTATTGATGTTTATTTGCACCTATTCTACCTAATTTTGTGGTTTTAATCATGTTTTACAGATATTAGGTGTAAAGGAACAATTTGGAGAAAATGCTCTTAAAAATGCCAAAAAGTGCCAAAAACTCAACCACCTTCAGAAGCACTTTCGGAAGCCGAAACTCAACCACCTTCGGAAGCACATTCGGAAGCACTTTCGGAAGCCGAAAGTCACCCACTTTCGAAAGCACTTTCGGAAGCCGAAAGTCCAGTCCAGAGGCAAAAGTCACCCACCTTCGGCGGCACCTTTGGCCGCCGAACCTTGCGTCCAGAGCCGAAAGTCCAGTCCTTGAAACTCATCTTAGGCGGCCGAAAGTGCCCCCAAACAGTCTCCTCCTTATTCAAGAAGCCAAATCTTGAAGATCACATGTTTCCCACTTAGTGTCATGCACATTTAAAATTCAAATCAAGGCTCCACCTTCCTCTTTAGTGCATGAATAATGTGAAGAAGGCTTCTTGAACACACTTGGGCATCAATCAAAAGACCAAAAAGGGCTTGCAACTCCACACATACACATAGAAGACTCATGGGCACTTTGGGCAATCTCTACAAAGATGCATGGACACCCAAGAAACCCTAGGCAGCCTCTCAACATCTATTTAAAGGCCTCAAAAAGACATGAAGAGGCAGATTTCATACACCTCTCCTCCAAGCAATTGGCAAGGCTTCTTCAAGGGTTCTTTCCCTTAGTTCTTCATCTTCTTGCTTTCTTTTCTTTTTATTTTCTGTTTTGGTTCAACCATGAGTGGCTGAAACCCTTATTCTAGTTGAAGTTTGGTTGAAACTAAGGTTGTTTAAAAGGTTGTGAGATCTGAACATAAAGTGTTTGATTTTGGTTTATTCAATATTCATGCAATTGTGCTTAATTCTAAGATTGCTTTGTTGTTTTGATCAAATTGGCCACTTGATTCTTGATCGCAAAGTTAATTGATTGTTGGTTAGGATATTTGTTAGTCCGTAATTGCTGGAAATATTCTGTCCATAGAACACTTGGTGTAAAAACTAGGGAATTGCATGATCTAGCAACATCTCATGCGTTTGAGTAGCTAGGGTTAGATCTCTCTCATTCTTTATGCAATTGACAATTGTTTTGATGCCTAAGGCCCAAGGACGTTCCTTGGCAATTTGTTAATTAGTAATTGATTAGAGGACGTTCCCTAATTAATTTAATCATAAGGAGAGACATGGTGGTGAGAAGCATCTTCCATCCGCATAACTAATCTATTGAATCAATCAAGAAAACCTAAGTTTCAATGATCAACCCAAGCAACCAAAGTGGATCCATATCTTCAACTAGACTTTTCTCATATTGATTTCCTCTTTTATTTTGATTACTTGCTGTTTTAATTGCTTTCAATAGTTGTTAGACAAATCAACCTCAAAACCCCCCTTTTTACTTTTATTGCACTTTACTTTCATTCAACTTTTGATTTACTTGCTTTCTCTTGTGTTTTCCATTAGTTCTCTTGGTCTTGATTGAGAAAAATAAATAGGTAATCAATTCTCTGTGGATTCGATCCTTCACCACTATCCGCAGTTGTAAATTGTTGATAACCAAGAAGGTTATTTTTGGCCGGCTTCGACAACCGCACAGTCAAAAATTGACGCCGTTGCCGGGGAATTGATTTTATTTGTTTGTTTATTTTTCTTTCATGACCAGGTCTGAGCATAGGGACACTCTGCCCTTTGATCCAGAAATTGAACGCACCCTCAGAAGGCTAGGAAAGCAAACCTCTGCGCCTGAAGAACATTCTGCCCAACCTTCAGTCGCCGAACCATCCTAACATTCGGCCGCCGAAACTACTCCACTCCAGCCACCAAACTTCATCAACATTCTGCCGCCCATCATCTCACCCAAGTAAGTCACCATCGCAGAATTAAGTCATGGATGAGATAAGTACACCTTTTCACCTTGCAGAACTTTATGAACAAATCGCTGCTATAAGAAGTTTTATTATAGACCAAGCTGAACAAGCTCTTGAAGTACAACAACTCCAACAAGTACATCCATGTTGGGGGGACCAACCAGATTATGGCTATGACAGGGCTAACTACTACGGAAACTATCAAGCCCAAGCAATACCTCAAGATCTCAGAACTAATCTTCCTAAGATGTTGGAAACTTTGCAATATTGCCAACAGGAAGTGGATCGAATAGCTGCCAAATGGAGAGCATACATGCTAAGAAAAGAGGAAGAGCTTCCAGAGAATGAGACGGATGAGGAAGGTTGGCAAATTCAAGAACAAGCTGTTGAAGAAACACATCCAGAAAACTGTTTGTCCAAACAAACTGATCAAGCAGAACTTGTTGATAGTTTAGATATCATTAATTGTTTGAACAAAAATGTTTTTGATGTAAAAGATGATATACTAAACGATGATCCTTGCAGGGAAGAGAGCCAGAAAGAACCAGAACTGAAAGAAACTGACTGTTGCATCCAATAGGTAGACTGCAGCCAAGCGCAGACAGAAGACATTCGGCTGCCAAACTCCACCATCTTTCGGCCGCCGAACCCCACTGCCCTTTAGACACCAGATTCTGTTACACTACTTTTGCAACACATTGCGCAAAAAGAAGACGTCCTTCGGCCGCCGAACATCTTTCGGTCGCCAAACCTAACTGAATTACGGACGCCAAATCCATCGCTGCAGTTCACTCCACAAACTGAAGACCTTCGGCCGCCGAACTCAGACACTTTTCGGCCGCCGAACCTTGTTCCACAGATTCCAACGCAGATCAGTCTTCCACCTCAGTTAGGTCCTATGCAAAAGGAGGATACTGAACCCAATTATACCATTCATCCAATGCAAACAACCCATGCTCACAAGGAACAAGTGGAAGTCCAAGAGCCAAAATCGAAGGAGCATGCAGATCAATGCCTTCCTAAACCTCCGGATAAGGTAGAATTTGTTTTGCTTGAACTTGATGCCAAATTGCAGCCACCTATGGAGAAATATCAATTGAAGTTGGAAGTGCTCAAAAATGCAAACATGAGGGCTAGAGGCACACCTCATCTGAAAGAGGAGAAGCTAATCATGTTACTTCATGAGTACATGGAAAAAGTAGGATGGGTTCATGACCAAATCAAAAGGAGCGCTACACTTTTTGCTCAATGCAATTGGGATTCTTTTCCCTTCTCCAATTACTTGAGCCTTGATCAAGTGGATCACACCATGCACACCACACCCAGGGGAGTACTCAGTTTCCTTTGTTCTTTTATGTTTCTTATACATTGAGGACAATGCATGATTTAAGTGTGGGGGTGCATATCTCTGAATTTTTACTTTTAAGTTTATTTTTGCTTTAATCTTTTGTTTGCTTGCATTAGGAAGAATTTTTTCATTTTTGTTATTTTTGCTTTCAATAAAACACACACAACCACAACCTTCTTCTTCTTTTTATTTTGCTCTACTCAAACTGATGAACTATGTTGGATGAGTTTTTTTTTTCCATGACCCCATTGATGTGATAACTCTTTAAACTTGTAACGCCCCGGAAATCCGGACCGCTACCGGCGCTAGGATTCAGGTCGGCTTAAGGCCGCCGGAACCCGTAGCAAGCCTACATACATCCTGTTTACCTGTTTAATCCCATACATGATCAACAAACATACATAAGAATTAAAACTTTTCTTTTGCTTCATTCACCAAACTCAACCTGTGCATGCACTATGCTCATCATATACATATACATTAATCCCTCTGTGGGATTTCATCAAAGCCTCGATGGGCAATAGATATCCTGTGTTGAGTTGGTTCACATATACATCAAAAAAAGATCATGTACATACCAAGGGATTAACATAAACTATGGTCAAGCACAACTCTATCCTCAATAACATAATTACATAAACATAACTGTTCAAAACTTTACATTACATTCTTATCATTTGTCATGTCCACATACTCTAGCTATTACATACATATGACTTTTCTCTTCTTTGCTTCTCTATCAAACCCGTACCTGCAAACCTGGGGGTTAGGGGAGAGGGGTGAGCTAGATGCCCAGTGAGTAGAACTATAAAAAGAATATTTAAAACATGCTATAATGGAATGCATCATTGCACAAACATTTCACATCATGGACGGACTGACTCAAAAATTCCTCAGCTCCATGCCCGGCCCTATTATGGGCACCACAGGACTTCGTATTGCCCGGCCCTATTATGGGCACCACAGGACTTCGTAACTCGGAGCTATTGCCCGGCCCTATTATGGGCACCACAGGACTTCGTACACAGGGCTAGTGAGTCGTGCAATGTCCATCCTCATCAACCACAATATAATAATGCAATGTAGCATATTCGTGATTCTAATGCAAACATCCTATATTATAGTCATGATGCATGAAACATGATAAAACATTCACTTTCTTAATTTAGAAAAAGGCTAAGTATAGTTCCACTCACCTCTGGCTGACTCTGTCAAACTCTCAGCAGCTGGCTCACTGCTGGGGTCCTTGGTTCCTCGGGTCCGAACCTACACAGGTGGACTCCAATGAGGGACCAAACACATATAAACATATCTCTAATATATCCCCCAAAAACCCCCTAAAACATCATGAAAACATCACAGAAAATATGCATGAAATGGCTGAACAGGGCACCTTCGGCGGCACCTTCGGCGGCCGAAAGTGCCAGACAGAGACGAAAGTCTCTTTTCGGGGGCAACTTCGGCAGCCGAAAGGCTTGCCTTCCCAGCCATGTTCGGCGGCCGAAAGTACCTTCGGCTGCCGAACCTGGTTTCTGCCAAAGGGCAGAAACTTGGCTCCCTTTGCACATTTCGCCTCCAAATCTATAGATCATGCATATTTTTCAACCAAAGCATGCATACAAGTTCCTAGGGGCCTCAAACATGCATATACCCCATCTACAACACTTCATTCATACACAATCAAGCTACATTGTTCATCAAAGCATCAAAACCATAAACTCATCAACAAACCTAAACATGCATCTCTACCCCATAGATCTTGCATAAAACTTGTTTAAAACATAGTGTAAGCTAGAGATCGACTCTTACCTCTTGAAGATCGAGAGTGGAGGCGATCTAACTTGGAGTTGGGAGAGATTGAGCTCCTTGGGTCTCCAAGTTCAAAACTTGCTCAAAACTCGTTTCAAAAGCTTAAAAACTTCAAAGCAAGATGAAGACTTGTTAAAACCATGAAAGATCTAAAGGAAACACTCAAGATCGAGGGAGGAGCGGCGGAGACTCACCTTGGCCGACAATGGGAGAGAAAAAGCTCGCCCGTGCGGACCAAGGGGACCCTTTTATAGTGGCTGGCCAGGCCACGTTCGGGGGCCGAATGTGCCTCCGCATCCATGCAATGTTCGGCGGCCGAACATAAGGTTCGGCGGCCGAACCTGCACTTCCCTCACTTAGACTTTCGGGGGCCTAACGTGCCTCCCAAAGTCCATGCATGTTCGGCGGCCGAAAGTGAGTTTCGGCGGCCGAACCTGGGTTTTCCCTTAAAGAAAATTTCATGCAAAAACTCATTTAAAATCATACTTAAAACATTAAAAACATGAAAACATTTTATAAAAACATGCTTTTTACCCTTCTAGAGGTTTCCGACACCCAAATTCCACCGGACGGTAGGAATTCCGATACCGGAGTCTAGCCGGGTATTACATTCTCCCCCCCTTAAGAACATTCGTCCCCGAATGTTCCTCAACTAGTACATGCATAGCAAAACAACATAACATACATATAAAACACATAGAGACTAACCTTAAAAGAGATAGGGATATTGCTGGAGCATGGACTCCCGTGTCTCCCAAGTACATTCTTCCATATTGTGGTGGTTCCAAAGGACTTTCACCATCGGGATTTCCTTGTTCCTTAGCTTTTTGATCTGAGTGTCAAGAATCCGCACTAGTTGTTCAACATAAGTGAGATCCTCTTGGATCTCCACATCAGGCTCACTAAGAACCTTGCCCGGATCTGACACGAACTTCCTCAACATGGAAACATGGAAAACCGGATGGATTCTCTCCATAGAAGCAGGCAAGTCCAGCTTGTACGATACGTTCCCAACTTTTTGCAAGACCTCAAAGGGTCCGATGTACCGCGGAGCTAGCTTACCCTTCTTTCCGAACCGAACCACCCCTTTCATTGGGGACACCTTGAGCAATACTAGATCCCCCTCCTGAAACTCTACCTGTCTCCTGCGGATGTCTGTATAACTCTTCTGCCTGCTTGTGGCAGTCTTTATCCTTTCTCTGATCATGGGCACCACTCTGCTGGTGATCTCTACAAGCTCAGGCCCTGCTAAGGACCTCTCTCCAACCTCTTCCCAGCAAACAGGTGACCTGCACTTCCTTCCATACAAAGCTTCATATGGAGCCATCCCGATGCTAGCATGATAGCTGTTATTGTAGGCGAACTCCACCAAGGGTAGATGTTGCCTCCAAGAACCGCCAAAATCTAGCACACACATCCTGAGCGTATCCTCTATTGTCTGGATGGTCCTCTCTGACTGTCCATCAGTCTGGGGGTGGAAGGCAGTACTGAAATCCAACCTGGTACCCATAGCATTCTGCAGACTCCGCCAAAACCTGGAGGTGAACTGGGGCCCTCTATCTGACACTATAGAAACTGGGACCCCATGCAGCCTGACAACTTCATCCACATAAACCTGCGCTAACTTATCCACAGAGTAGTTGCTCCTAACAGGGATGAAGTGAGCAGATTTGGTGAGTCTGTCCACAATCACCCATATGGAGTCTAGTCTGTTGGATGTTGCCGGTAACCCCACTACAAAATCCATAGCTATGTTCTCCCATTTCCACTCTGGAATCGGCAGTGGGTTAAGCATTCCAGCCGGCTTCTGATGTTCCAACTTCACCCTCTGACATATTTCGCAGGCTGACACGAACTGTGCCACTTCCCTCTTCATAGCTGGCCACCAATACACTCTCTTCAGATCCTGGTACATCTTGGTGGCTCCAGGGTGAACACTGTACCTTGCATTATGAGCCTCTCTCATAATGTCTCCTTTTAGCCCGATGTCATCTGGTACACATAGTCTATTCCCATAGCGGAGGATCCCCTTACTATCGAACCTGAACTCACTGTTTTTGCCTGACTGAACAGTCCTGGCAATCTTTACTAACTCTGGGTCCTCATGCTGTTTCTGAGCCACCTGCTCCAGAAACACGGGTGTTACTTTCATCTGCGCAATCAAAGCACCTGTACCAGACAACTCCATCAGTAGACCCTCATTGATGAGTTTATAAAATTCCTTCACCACCGGTCTCCTCTCTGCCGTGATGTGGGATAGACTGCCAAGTGATTTCCGGCTTAAGGCATCAGCTACTACATTAGCCTTACCCGGATGGTACTGGATCTTGCAATCATAGTCACTCAACAGTTCTACCCATCTCCTCTGCCTCAAGTTCAGCTCTCTCTGGTTCAAGATGTGCTGCAGGCTCTTATGATCTGTGAAGATCTCACATTTTACCCCATAGAGGTAATGCCTCCACATCTTGAGGGCAAAGATAACTGCTGCCATTTCCAGGTCGTGTGTGGGGTAATTCAACTCATGCCTCTTCAGCTGTCTAGAAGCATAAGCGATCACCTTACCATTCTGCATCAACACACAACCCAGGCCTACTCTGGATGCATCACAGAACACTGTGAAATCCTCATTGCTGTTTGGCAGAGCTAACACTGGTGCTGAAGTCAACCTCTTCTTGAGCTCCTCAAAGCTTTCTTCACACTGATCGGTCCACTCGAATCTCTGATTCTTTCTGGTTAATCTGGTTAAAGGAGCTGCAATCTTAGAGAAGTCCTGAACGAACCTCCTGTAGTAGCCAGCCAAACCCAAGAAGCTTCTGATCTCTGTCACTGAGGTGGGTCTTGGCCAGTTAGTCACAGCTTCAACCTTCTTGGGGTCCACTTCTATCCCATTCTCTGACACTATATGCCCCAAGAATGATATGCTCCTTAACCAGAACTCACACTTGGAGAACTTGGCATACAAGCCATGTTCCCTCAAGGTCTGTAATACAATCCTCAGATGCTGGGCATGCTCCTCTGCATTCCTGGAATACACTAGGATATCATCTATAAAGACAATAACGAAGTGATCCAGGTATGGTCTGAATACTCTATTCATGAGGTCCATGAATGCTGCAGGGGCGTTGGTCAACCCGAACGGCATTACAAGGAACTCATAGTGCCCATATCTGGTCCTGAAAGCTGTCTTCGGTATGTCCTCTTCCCTTATCCTCAGCTGATGGTACCCTGATCTCAGATCTATCTTGGAGAAACAACCCGCTCCTGCTAGCTGGTCGAATAGATCATCGATCCTTGGCAATGGGTACTTGTTCTTGGTAGTGACCTTGTTCAACTGCCTGTAGTCGATACAAAGTCTGAGGGATCCATCCTTCTTTCTCACAAAAAGCACTGGAGCACCCCAAGGTGAGGTACTCGGTCGGATGAAGCCCTTATCTACCAGATCTTGCAACTGTTCTTTCAGTTCCTTCAATTCTGCTGGTGCCATCCTGTAGGGAGGGATAGAGATCGGTCTAGTTCCAGGCATCAGTTCAATCTCGAACTCTATCTCCCTAGCAGGTGGTAGTCCTGGAAGCTCTTCT
Source organism: Manihot esculenta (assembly GCF_001659605.2). Classification (NCBI taxonomy): domain Eukaryota; kingdom Viridiplantae; phylum Streptophyta; class Magnoliopsida; order Malpighiales; family Euphorbiaceae; genus Manihot; species Manihot esculenta. Next base: position 22,148,071 of record NC_035169.2, on the reverse strand, counting down.
GGAAAGACATCCAGAAATTCTCTGACAACTGGCACTGAGGCTGGCTCCCTGACCTGACTATCTAGCTCTCTCACGTGAGCTACATACCCCTGACATCCTTTCCTAAGCAGTCTACGAGCCTGTAGGGCCGATATCAGACCTCTAGGCGTACCCCTCTTGTCTCCTCTGAAGACAACCTCTGACCCGTTCTGATCTCTGAGCCTGACTACCTTGTCCCTGCAGTCCAAGGTAGCTCCATGGGTAGATAGCCAATCCATCCCTAGAATGACGTCAAAATCTGTCAAGTCTAGAACCACAAGGTCGGCGGAAAGGCATCTTCCCTCAACAAACACTGGACAAAACCGGCAGACTGACTCTGCCACTGTCGGGTCACACTTGGGTCCACTGACCCATAGGGGACACTCTAGTCCAGAGACCATCAACCCTAACCTCTCAACTGCCCTCGGAGCGATGAAAGAATGGGATGCACCCGGATCCATTAATGCATACACATCAAAACACCCAATGATGAGATTACCTGACACCACGGTGTTGGATGTGTTCGCCTCCTGCTGAGTCATTGTGAAGATCCTGGCTGGAGCTGATGGACCTTCACCTCGGGAACCAGAAGAAGAGGCTGCCCCTCTCCCTCTACCTCTGCCACTGCCCTGTGTTGTGGCTGGAGCTGCTGGTTGTGCCACACTACCCGAAGCTGTCTGTTGGGGCTGGCCCATGAAAGGTGCTCTAGGACAATCCCGAGCTATGTGTCCCTCCTGGCCACATCTGAAACATGCATTGGTCCCCCATCGACACGCTCCCTTGTGTGGCCTCCCACACCTTTGGCATTCTGCACCATCTGAGCCTGAACTCGAGCCACCGCCTAATCCCAGACCGGATTTCAGCTTGTTCCAGAACTTGTTCTTCTTGGGCTTCTTAGTGCTATTCCATCTCTTACTACCTGAACTCTGAGTAGAGGGTCCTGGCCCTCCTCTGCCTGGGGTCTTAACCCCTGAAGACTGGGTCACTGACTGCTTCACTGACCCCTCAACTATGGCACTGGCCTCCATTCTTCGAGCCATATCTACCACCGTGTGAAAACTCTCCCTCTCAGCTGATTGAATCAATGAGGAGTACCTGGACTGTAATTTCATAACATATCTCCTGGCCTTCTTCACATCTGTATCTAGAGCTTGCCCTGAGAAGGGTAATAGTTCCAGAAATTTATCTGTGTACTCCTCTATGCTCATGTCTTCTGTCTGTCTCAGTTGCTCAAACTCAATCATCTTTAGCTCTCTGGAGCTATCTGGAAATGCCCATCCAGCAAACTCATTAGCAAATTCCTCCCATGTCATACTGTCTAGTCTCGGGTCCACATAGCACTTGAACCATTCCTTTGCCTTTTTGCACTTCAGGGTGAACCCTGCCATCTCAATGGCTCTTCTATCATCTGCCCCTAGCTCATCAGTGATCGTCTTCACTGCTCTCAGGTATTCAAAGGGATCATCCCCTGACTTATATTTAGGAGCATCCAGCTTAAGGTAAGCTGTCATTTTCACCTTACTCCCACTGGCTGAGCTAGGTCTAGGAGGTTGAGTAACTGGGGCTACTGGTTCTGTAGGAGGTGGAGGTGGGGATGCGGCATTCCCCGAGGTGGGGTTTGCTGGGTGAGGATGGAAGGATGAGGGTGGATAGGCTGGGTACTGTGGGTACGGTGGATAGAAAGGTGGATAAGGCATGTGAGTAGGGTAGGGATTAAAGCTGGAGTAATCCGACGTACTTCCCATCGGATACCCGGGACTCTGTGCATAGGGTGGGTAATAGGGTGGAAAACCATACCCCGAGGCCTGAGTGCCTCCTTGTGACTCCCCTGTCCCTTCTTCTGACATGCCAACATCCAGATTCCCATCCCTTCTCTGATCTTCTTCCATAACCACCCTCACATCTGAAGAACTTCCTCCTCTTTCTGTCCCCCTTCTGCTAGTATCAAAAGACCTTCTAGGGTCCCTTGATACTCTTTCTCTGTTTGTTCTGCATGACATTGCCCTAGGCAATGTGGGAGGACGGGCGCTTGTGCCCTCATCCTCTGGTGGGACTCCTGTCAATCGTGCAGATCGACGAGTTCCTCTCATTCTGTTTCTGAAAAACAGCACATAACTCGCAAGCATTAGCATCATATGGTTCATGTGGAGTCACATGAACCTACATCACATACATGGCAAACATAGCATATCATTTATGCGCATGCATATAGTCATGGCATATCACATCATCATAGCAAGACAGGACTCTACATCCTATCCTAGTGGACATGACCTTTCCTATTGTGCTTGACCCTCTAATACTTCTATGAGCCCGACACTGTAGGTCCGACCATATGAACCTAGGGCTCTGATACCACTCTGTAACGCCCCGGAAATCCGGACCGCTACCGGCGCTAGGATTCAGGTCGGCTTAAGGCCGCCGGAACCCGTAGCAAGCCTACATACATCCTGTTTACCTGTTTAATCCCATACATGATCAACAAACATACATAAGAATTAAAACTTTTCTTTTGCTTCATTCACCAAACTCAACCTGTGCATGCACTATGCTCATCATATACATATACATTAATCCCTCTGTGGGATTTCATCAAAGCCTCGATGGGCAATAGATATCCTGTGTTGAGTTGGTTCACATATACATCAAAAAAAGATCATGTACATACCAAGGGATTAACATAAACTATGGTCAAGCACAACTCTATCCTCAATAACATAATTACATAAACATAACTGTTCAAAACTTTACATTACATTCTTATCATTTGTCATGTCCACATACTCTAGCTATTACATACATATGACTTTTCTCTTCTTTGCTTCTCTATCAAACCCGTACCTGCAAACCTGGGGGTTAGGGGAGAGGGGTGAGCTAGATGCCCAGTGAGTAGAACTATAAAAAGAATATTTAAAACATGCTATAATGGAATGCATCATTGCACAAACATTTCACATCATGGACGGACTGACTCAAAAATTCCTCAGCTCCATGCCCGGCCCTATTATGGGCACCACAGGACTTCGTATTGCCCGGCCCTATTATGGGCACCACAGGACTTCGTAACTCGGAGCTATTGCCCGGCCCTATTATGGGCACCACAGGACTTCGTACACAGGGCTAGTGAGTCGTGCAATGTCCATCCTCATCAACCACAATATAATAATGCAATGTAGCATATTCGTGATTCTAATGCAAACATCCTATATTATAGTCATGATGCATGAAACATGATAAAACATTCACTTTCTTAATTTAGAAAAAGGCTAAGTATAGTTCCACTCACCTCTGGCTGACTCTGTCAAACTCTCAGCAGCTGGCTCACTGCTGGGGTCCTTGGTTCCTCGGGTCCGAACCTACACAGGTGGACTCCAATGAGGGACCAAACACATATAAACATATCTCTAATATATCCCCCAAAAACCCCCTAAAACATCATGAAAACATCACAGAAAATATGCATGAAATGGCTGAACAGGGCACCTTCGGCGGCACCTTCGGCGGCCGAAAGTCCTGGACAGAGACGAAACTCAGCTAGGTTCGGCGGCACCTTCGGCGGCCGAAAGTGCCAGACAGAGACGAAAGTCTCTTTTCGGGGGCAACTTCGGCAGCCGAAAGGCTTGCCTTCCCAGCCATGTTCGGCGGCCGAAAGTACCTTCGGCTGCCGAACCTGGTTTCTGCCAAAGGGCAGAAACTTGGCTCCCTTTGCACATTTCGCCTCCAAATCTATAGATCATGCATATTTTTCAACCAAAGCATGCATACAAGTTCCTAGGGGCCTCAAACATGCATATACCCCATCTACAACACTTCATTCATACACAATCAAGCTACATTGTTCATCAAAGCATCAAAACCATAAACTCATCAACAAACCTAAACATGCATCTCTACCCCATAGATCTTGCATAAAACTTGTTTAAAACATAGTGTAAGCTAGAGATCGACTCTTACCTCTTGAAGATCGAGAGTGGAGGCGATCTAACTTGGAGTTGGGAGAGATTGAGCTCCTTGGGTCTCCAAGTTCAAAACTTGCTCAAAACTCGTTTCAAAAGCTTAAAAACTTCAAAGCAAGATGAAGACTTGTTAAAACCATGAAAGATCTAAAGGAAACACTCAAGATCGAGGGAGGAGCGGCGGAGACTCACCTTGGCCGACAATGGGAGAGAAAAAGCTCGCCCGTGCGGACCAAGGGGACCCTTTTATAGTGGCTGGCCAGGCCACGTTCGGGGGCCGAATGTGCCTCCGCATCCATGCAATGTTCGGCGGCCGAACATAAGGTTCGGCGGCCGAACCTGCACTTCCCTCACTTAGACTTTCGGGGGCCTAACGTGCCTCCCAAAGTCCATGTAATACCCGGCTAGAATCCGGCATCGGGATTCCTGCCTTCCGGCGGAATCTAAGGTGTTGGATCTCTCTAGAAGGGGTAAAATGTGTTTTCTAAAATGTTTTCACATGATTTCATGGTTTTAAAAGGAAAGAGAATTGAGTTTTGAAGGGAAAAGACCAAGGAGGCAATTGCCAGGTTCGGCCGCCGAAAGTGGAGTTCGGCCGCCGAACATGGGAAGGCTTCGGGAGCGCCTTTGGCCTCCGAAAGTCTTGTTTAAACGAGCCAAGGTTCGGCCGCCGAAAGTCAAGTTCGGCCGCCGAACATGCATGAGTTTAGGGGGCACGTTAGGCTGCCGAAGGTCTTCGACCAGGCCACCTATAAAAGGCCCTCAGATCGGAAATGGGTGAGTTTTCTCCCCATTCTCGAGCTCAGGTGAGTTTATGCCTTCCTTTGGTCGTTTTCGTGTTTTCTCTACCCATCTCTCAAGTTTTTCATGATTTCTACCTTTGTGTTTGAAGATTTAAAGCTTAAAAGGAGTTTTGGGAGCTTGGAGCTTTTGGAGCTTGGATTCTCCATACCTCCGAGTTAGAGATCACGCAACCCTCGATCTTCAAGAGGTAAGTGTAGATCTATGCTTCCTTTTATGTTTTAATGAGTTTTAAGTAAGTTTATTGGAGTTTTGAATGGGTAGAATGGCATGTTTAGGTTTATGTGGGTTTTATACCCAGTGTATGTTATGTGATGTTTGTGTTGAGGAGTTTATGTTAGTTTATGCTCCTTTATGCTTGTGGGAGTGAGTATGCATGTTGGGAGAGAGTATGTAAGGATTTGGGTATGTTGAGTTTGGTTTTTTGGCTTGGCAGAATCGGACCTGTCGTCCAGAGGGGACCAGGTTCGGCCGCCGAAAGGAGTTTCGGCCGCCGAACCTGCATGGGAGGCAGTCTTTAGGCTGCCGAATGTGCCCCCGAAGGAGGGACTTTCGTTTCTGTCCTAGGGTTTCGGCCGCCGAACCTGCCGCCGAACCTACCCGAGTTTCGTCTCTGGAAGGGACTTTCGGCCGCCGAAGGTGCCGCCGAAAGTGCCCTGTCCAGCCGTTTCTTGGGTGTTTTCCATGCATGATTAAGTGATGTTTAGAGGGGTTTTTGGGGAGTTGTTTATGAGTTGTTAGAATGTGTTTGGCACCTCATTCGAGTCCACCTGTGTAGGATCGGACCCGAGGGACCGAGGAGGCCAGTAATGCTAGCAGTTGCAGAGTCAGTCAGCGTCTGCCAGGATGTGAGTAGAACTAAACTTAATCTTTTATGCACAAAATCTAATGCCTAAAGCATGTTCATGCATCATGATTATATGTAGTAGGTTGATTGCACTAGTTTCACGAATATGACGCATTGCATTATTTGATGTTGATAGAGGAAGGGTGGACCGAGGCGACTTCAATAGCCCATATCTGTCACGAGTCTTGTCTTAGTCCTTTGAGAGCCGGACAAGTACATGTAGGAAAGTCCATGTGAGCTCTCTGTGGATCAGACACCATGTCATGTATGTTACAGGCCTTTGTGAGCTCCTATGGGGGAGCCGGGCACCGACAGAGGGATTTTTGATGTCATGTCCATCCTCTGAGAGGAAAGATGCATGCAAAAAGACAGACTCTCAGAAACCAGGGTCCGTGGGGAATAAATATTGCATGAGCCCCGAGACGGACAAGTTATGTGATTTACTTGTGTTATGACGCATTTCATGAAAGCATGTAATTAATGAACTGTTTTCTCTGTTTCTACTCACTGGGCTTTTTAGCTCATCCCTTTCCCCTAACCCCAGTGTTGCAGGTTGAGTCAGAGTTCAGAGGCAGCAGGGTAAAGTCAAGGCTAAGTTAAGTTATGTATGTAATAGTTTATGTTTTGTAGCAGTTTAGTAGTTTTAGAAGTGGACATGTAATATAAGATGATGTAATGTAATTTGAGATAATGTATGTAGCTGATAGTAGAGTTAATGTTTATGGATTAGAGTGTGCTTGGCCCTATAGACTGGTTAATCCCTGTTGACGCATGATTATGAAATGTTTTTATGTTGAGTTGAGAACCAGGCTTGATGTATGTAATGATGACCCAGCTAGAGCATTTGATGATGACTCTAGCATGGGAAAGTTTATGTTCACAGTTATGTTGCAACTTACGAATCAAGCTTGGTGTATGTTCAGATTTCAGGTTTCATGTTAAAGTTTTTAATCATGTATGGGATTTGACCAGGTAATAGTATGTATGTTTGGCTTGCTACGGGTCCCGGCGGCCTTAAGCCGATCTGGATCCTAGCGCCGGTGGCGGTTCGGGCCGTTACAGAGGGGTATCGGTTTCCGGGCTGTTACAGAATGGTATCAGAGCTTTGGGCCTCGAGAGTACGGTGTCTTGCACATCGGAAAGAGGTTGGCTTAGAGGTCATAGAAGGGCAAGCACAATAAGAAAGATCAAGAGTACAATCATGTCCACTAGGATAGGATGTTGAGTCCTGTCTTGCTATGATGATGTGATATGCCATGATTTCATGCATGTGCATAAATGCTATGTATGTATGATGTAGGTTCATGTGTTTCCACATGGACCGTATGATGCTAATGATGGATTGTATGCTTGTGTGTTGTTCTTCAGAGGAGCCAGAATGCGAGGTGCTCGTCGATCTGTGGAATCGACTGGAGTTCCATCTGAGAGGGAAGGTATGGACACCTTTCCCCCTGCTCTGCCAAGAGCGCAGTCTTGGGGAGTTAGCAGATGGGAAACATCAAGGGACCCTGGAAGGTCTTTTGATGCAAGCAGAGAAGCGATGGCTCCAAGAAGGATGTCAGCTAGTATGAGGGAAGTAGAGTCAGATGTTCAGAGGAGGGATGTCAGTATGGGAGTCAGAGTACCTGAAGAAGGTATGGGAGATTCTCAGGAGGATGCTCAGACTCAGGATTCTAGGATTTCAGGTTCAGGAGGGATTGATCCCTCCACTCTGAGTACAGCTGCCACGAGAGGTAAGAAATGGAAGAGAGGTCTCAGGAAGTCGCAGAAGAAGTTTTGGCAGAATCTGAAGGCTAGTTTGGGTTTTGGTGGTTCAAGCTCTGGCTCGGGCAGTTCAAGGTGCTTGAGGTGCGGAAGGCCGCACAAAGGAGCCTGTCGGGTTGGAACGACAGCTTGTTTTAGGTGTGGACAGGAAGGACACATAGCACGTGAGTGTCCCACTGCGCCCAGGTTGGCTCTGTCCCAGCAAGCAGTTTCAGGTAGATTAGCTCAGCCAGTAGCTCCAGCCATAGTTCAGGTTAGTGATCGAGGCAGAGGAAGAGGGTCAGTCCCTCATTCTTCAGGTTCCCGTGGAGAAGGTCCGTCAGCTCCAGCTCGGATCTTCACCCAAGCTCAGCAAGAGGCAGACACATCGAACATGGTGGTGCCAGGTATGCTCACTTTTGAATGTTCTGATGTGTAAGTTTTTGTGAACCCTAGTGTTTTTCTCTTTCTTTAGTTGCTCTAGGAGCCGTCGAGAGGTTGAGTTGATAACTTCTGGGCTAAAGTGTTCTTTTTGGGTCAGTAGACTCAATTGTGATCCATCTGTGGCAGAGTCAGTCTGCCGGTCCAGTTCTGTGTCAGTTGGGAGTAGATGCCTTCCACTCGACTTTGAGGTCCTAGACTTGATTGTCTGGACGTCAATCGAGGGATGGATTTGGTTTTTCTACTCGTGGTGCTATCTTGGTCTGCAGAAACAAGGTAGTCAGATTTAGAGGACAGGATGGGTCAAAGATTTTCTTCTGAGGGGACACAGTAGGGGTGCCTAGAGGTTTGATGTCAGCCTGTAAGGTTCGTAGGGTGCGTAGGAGGGGTTGTCAGAGGGTCCTAGCTCTTGTTTGAGAGTTCAGCAGTCAGGTCGGGGAACCAGCCTCAGTGCCAGTTGTTCGAGAGAATTCTTAGATGTCTTCCCAGGCGAGTTGTCAGGTTTACCATCTGTCAGGGAGTTAGAGTTTGGTATAGGAGTGGTGTCTGGACGCAGAACCATTTCTACCCTTCCCTATAGGATGGCGCCTGCATAGAGAGAGGTAGCAGTAGAGTAGAGGCGAGACTTGGTAGACAAGGGGTTTTGTCCGACCTAGTACCTCACTCTGGATTGCTCCAGTATGGTTGTGGGAAATGAAGGATGAATCCTTGAGACTTTGTAACGACTGTAAGCGGTTAAACAAGGTCACTACCAAGGGCAGGTATTCCCATGTAGGATGGATGATCTATTGGGACAGCTAGTAGGAGCTGTTTGTTTTCCCAGATAGATTTGAAATTCGGGTACTACCTGTGAGAGTTAGAGTTAGTTTTGGGTTAGTAGTGAGAAGAAGCCAGTTAGTAAAGATGAGAAGAGACGAGTAAGAGTAGAGAAGGAGGAAGATAGAGAAGGATCAGAGTAGCGCAGCAGAAGCTCGTGGAGTTTAGGAACCTGGGAGTTCTTACTCCAGCGTTTGGTGTCTCTCTTTGGAGAGAAGCTTTAGGATTCGCTTGCTTGCTTGCATGCTTGTGTTTGTTGTTTTAACATTCGGGGACGAATGTTTTTGTAAGGGGGGTAGAATGTAATACCCGGCTAGAATCCGGCATCGGGATTCCTGCCTTCCGGCGGAATCTAAGGTGTTGGATCTCTCTAGAAGGGGTAAAATGTGTTTTCTAAAATGTTTTCACATGATTTCATGGTTTTAAAAGGAAAGAGAATTGAGTTTTGAAGGGAAAAGACCAAGGAGGCAATTGCCAGGTTCGGCCGCCGAAAGTGGAGTTCGGCCGCCGAACATGGGAAGGCTTCGGGAGCGCCTTTGGCCTCCGAAAGTCTTGTTTAAACGAGCCAAGGTTCGGCCGCCGAAAGTCAAGTTCGGCCGCCGAACATGCATGAGTTTAGGGGGCACGTTAGGCTGCCGAAGGTCTTCGACCAGGCCACCTATAAAAGGCCCTCAGATCGGAAATGGGTGAGTTTTCTCCCCATTCTCGAGCTCAGGTGAGTTTATGCCTTCCTTTGGTCGTTTTCGTGTTTTCTCTACCCATCTCTCAAGTTTTTCATGATTTCTACCTTTGTGTTTGAAGATTTAAAGCTTAAAAGGAGTTTTGGGAGCTTGGAGCTTTTGGAGCTTGGATTCTCCATACCTCCGAGTTAGAGATCACGCAACCCTCGATCTTCAAGAGGTAAGTGTAGATCTATGCTTCCTTTTATGTTTTAATGAGTTTTAAGTAAGTTTATTGGAGTTTTGAATGGGTAGAATGGCATGTTTAGGTTTATGTGGGTTTTATACCCAGTGTATGTTATGTGATGTTTGTGTTGAGGAGTTTATGTTAGTTTATGCTCCTTTATGCTTGTGGGAGTGAGTATGCATGTTGGGAGAGAGTATGTAAGGATTTGGGTATGTTGAGTTTGGTTTTTTGGCTTGGCAGAATCGGACCTGTCGTCCAGAGGGGACCAGGTTCGGCCGCCGAAAGGAGTTTCGGCCGCCGAACCTGCATGGGAGGCAGTCTTTAGGCTGCCGAATGTGCCCCCGAAGGAGGGACTTTCGTTTCTGTCCTAGGGTTTCGGCCGCCGAACCTGCCGCCGAACCTACCCGAGTTTCGTCTCTGGAAGGGACTTTCGGCCGCCGAAGGTGCCGCCGAAAGTGCCCTGTCCAGCCGTTTCTTGGGTGTTTTCCATGCATGATTAAGTGATGTTTAGAGGGGTTTTTGGGGAGTTGTTTATGAGTTGTTAGAATGTGTTTGGCACCTCATTCGAGTCCACCTGTGTAGGATCGGACCCGAGGGACCGAGGAGGCCAGTAATGCTAGCAGTTGCAGAGTCAGTCAGCGTCTGCCAGGATGTGAGTAGAACTAAACTTAATCTTTTATGCACAAAATCTAATGCCTAAAGCATGTTCATGCATCATGATTATATGTAGTAGGTTGATTGCACTAGTTTCACGAATATGACGCATTGCATTATTTGATGTTGATAGAGGAAGGGTGGACCGAGGCGACTTCAATAGCCCATATCTGTCACGAGTCTTGTCTTAGTCCTTTGAGAGCCGGACAAGTACATGTAGGAAAGTCCATGTGAGCTCTCTGTGGATCAGACACCATGTCATGTATGTTACAGGCCTTTGTGAGCTCCTATGGGGGAGCCGGGCACCGACAGAGGGATTTTTGATGTCATGTCCATCCTCTGAGAGGAAAGATGCATGCAAAAAGACAGACTCTCAGAAACCAGGGTCCGTGGGGAATAAATATTGCATGAGCCCCGAGACGGACAAGTTATGTGATTTACTTGTGTTATGACGCATTTCATGAAAGCATGTAATTAATGAACTGTTTTCTCTGTTTCTACTCACTGGGCTTTTTAGCTCATCCCTTTCCCCTAACCCCAGTGTTGCAGGTTGAGTCAGAGTTCAGAGGCAGCAGGGTAAAGTCAAGGCTAAGTTAAGTTATGTATGTAATAGTTTATGTTTTGTAGCAGTTTAGTAGTTTTAGAAGTGGACATGTAATATAAGATGATGTAATGTAATTTGAGATAATGTATGTAGCTGATAGTAGAGTTAATGTTTATGGATTAGAGTGTGCTTGGCCCTATAGACTGGTTAATCCCTGTTGACGCATGATTATGAAATGTTTTTATGTTGAGTTGAGAACCAGGCTTGATGTATGTAATGATGACCCAGCTAGAGCATTTGATGATGACTCTAGCATGGGAAAGTTTATGTTCACAGTTATGTTGCAACTTACGAATCAAGCTTGGTGTATGTTCAGATTTCAGGTTTCATGTTAAAGTTTTTAATCATGTATGGGATTTGACCAGGTAATAGTATGTATGTTTGGCTTGCTACGGGTCCCGGCGGCCTTAAGCCGATCTGGATCCTAGCGCCGGTGGCGGTTCGGGCCGTTACAGAGGGGTATCGGTTTCCGGGCTGTTACAGTCCATGCATGTTCGGCGGCCGAAAGTGAGTTTCGGCGGCCGAACCTGGGTTTTCCCTTAAAGAAAATTTCATGCAAAAACTCATTTAAAATCATACTTAAAACATTAAAAACATGAAAACATTTTATAAAAACATGCTTTTTACCCTTCTAGAGGTTTCCGACACCCAAATTCCACCGGACGGTAGGAATTCCGATACCGGAGTCTAGCCGGGTATTACAAAACTTATGTTGAATCAATTGCAGTGAGTTGTATTCATGTTTGAGAATTGCCTTTTGAATTGAATCCTTGAGTTTGCTATGGTGAAAAATATATTGATGACCCCCAATTGATGAGAATAATTTGAAAATTGTGTGAATGAACTTAATGTGACTTGATTTAGCAATTGGTGTTGATTTGCTCAAATCATTAAGAGAAAGAAAATTCAGCAAAGGCAAAGACCTCAAAAGCACAAAATCAAAAACTATTCCAATGGTCAAAAGACTAAGAACAAAGCTAGTAGCCACTTGGAAAGGTGACCAACTGAGTAACTGGGGGTGGGTATCACAAATATGTACCTTCACGTCAAAAGGTTGGTGACTTTTTCAAGGAAAATCTAAAGTGCAAAAGCCTGAATAAAGTACTTCAAGGTAAGGGCAAGTCACTCTGAAAGCTAGAAAAGGTCTTAACAAACATGTGAATGTATGGTCTCTCTTGAGGAAAATAAATCCTAGCCATAGTAAGCAAAGGGAAACAAGGAAAAAAGGTGAGTAATCTTCATGCATATATTCTTCACTGCAATGCCTCAACATAGGGGTCTAGAGTAAGAGCTTAAGTGGAAATAAGGATCTAGAGCAAAGAAAGCTTATTTGACTATGTTTATTTGCTTGAGGACAAGCAAAAAGTTAAGTGTGGGGGTATTTGATAGAGCATATTTTAGCCCATATTATCATGATCTTATTGATGTTTATTTGCACCTATTCTACCTAATTTTGTGATTTTAATCATGTTTTACAGATATTAGGTGTAAAGGAACAATTTGGAGAAAATGCTCTTAAAAATGCCAAAAAGTGCCAAAAACTCAACCACCTTCAGAAGCACCTTCGGAAGCACTTTCGGAAGCCGAAAGTCCAGTCCAGAGGCGAAAGTCACCCACCTTCGGTGGCACCTTCGGCCGCCGAACCTTGCGTCCAGAGCCAAAAGTCCAGCCCCCGAAACTCATCTTAGGCGGCCGAAAATGCCCCCGAACAGTCTCCTCCTTATTCAAGAAGCCAAATCTTGAAGATCACATGTTTCCCACTTAGTGTCATGCACATTCAAAATTCAAATCAAGGCTCCACCTTCCTCTTTAATGCATGAATAATGTGAAGAAGGCTTCTTGAACACACTTGGGCATCAATCAAAAGACCAAAAAGGGCTTGCAACTCCACACATACACATAAAAGACTCAAGGGCACTTTGGGCAATCTCTACAAAGATGCATGGACACCCAAGAAACCCTAGGCAGCCTCTCAACATCTATTTAAAGGCCTCAAAAAGACATGAAGAGGCAGATTTCATACACCTATCCTCCAAGCAATTGGCAAGGCTTCTCCAAGGGTTCTTTCCCTTAGTTCTTCATCTTCTTGCTTTCTTTTCTTTTTATTTTTTGTTTTGGTTCAGCCATGAGTGGCTGAAACTCTTATTCTAGTTGAAGTTTGGTTGAAACTAAGGTTGTTTAAAAGGTTGTGAGATCTGAACATAAAGTGTTTGATTTTGGTTTATTCAATATTCATGCAATTGTGCTTAATTCTAAGATTGCTTTATTGTTTTGATCAAATTGGCCACTTGATTCTTGATCGCAAAGTTAATTGATTGTTGGTTAGGATATTTGTTAGTCCGTAATTGTTGGAAATATTCTGTCCATAGAACACTTAGTGTAAAAACTAGGGAATTGCATGATCTAGCAACATCTCATGCGTTTGAGTAGCTAGGGTTAGATCTCTCTCATTCTTTATGCAATTCACAATTGTTTTGATGCCTAAGGCCCAAGGACGTTCCTTGGCAATTTGTTAATTAGTAATTGATTAGAGGACGTTCCCTAATAATTTAATCATAAGGAGAGACATAGTGGTGAGAAGCGTCTTCCATCCCCATAACTAATCTATTGAATCAATCAAGAAAACCTAAGTTTCAATGATCAACCCAAGCAACCAAAGTGGATCCATATCTTCAACTAGACTTTTCTCATATTGATTTCCTCTTTTATTTTGATTACATGCTGTTTTAATTGCTTTCAATAGTTGTTAGACAAATTAACCTCAAAACCCCCCCTTTTTACTTTTATTGCACTTTACTTTCATTCAACTTTTGATTTACTTGCTTTCTCTTGTGTTTTCCATTAGTTCTCTTAGTCTTGATGTTGGGATATCCGGAGATTAATTGCAATCAGGTTGCGCAGCGGAAAAATAAAATTTTGGATTTCCTTTTCCAGAATCCGAGTGCTTCGTTTAATTAATAAGATGGATACGAGACTAACCTGTTAATCTCGTAAGAAAGATACACTGGCGGACTGATGGTGCTGCCTTTTCAAACGAACACCCTCTATGGTATCCACACGAACGTCTTCTATCCTTCTAGAGTGCTAGCTCTTTTCAAGATGGATAGATTATGTGCTCTATGTTCTACAATCTTTTAGACTGAGTTTTCTCAAAATTTTTACAACCAACCTACTCAATCTGTAGAAGGAGTATTTATAGGCCTCAGTCTTTTTATTTTCCCACAACTCTTTTCCTAAAAGAGTTGTGCTTAGAACCCACTATCACAATCTCACAGATACTCAAATATCTTTATGTGATAGAGTCCTTTATCTGTAACACTTACAGATAGACTGCAGATCTTTTAAATATTATTATCTCATAATAATAAATTATTATTATTAATAATAATAACACTTATTATTATTAATTATATTAATAATTAATATTAATAATAATATTAATAATAATAACACTTTATTATTATTAATTATACTAATGGGCTTTTAGCCCATTAATATAGCACATCAACAACGTTCTTGTGTGTGACCCAATAGGCTCATATTAATTGGCAATAGGCCCAGTCCAACAAGGCCTATAAGTCATAAGTGGCCTCTAGCAAGACATTATGACTACCCAACTAATATGAGGATCAATAGTCCGATAAAGCCTATTAAATAGAACATGTATTAATCCCTTTGTCTCACGATATCTAGTTTGAACATAAGTCATGGTCAATGTCAAACTTATAATGTTCAAACTTATGATTTCTCGATCTCTAAGTAGACTGATAAATTCAAATGATATTGATCACACTATCAATTCATTTGAGCACGGCCATGCATTTCTCAGTCTCACTTATCGAGGGGCCCAGAAGATATCTCTCTCATAGAGAGGGACAAATCCTATCTTGACTGTTCATTTTCCTCTACATAATTTCTATTATGCTCAATCATAACCTTTATGATTGTCCGATTAAAGACAACGTTTGATTATGTCAAAACATAACAGTCCTTATGTTGGAAACTATGACAATCTCAAGTCAAAGGATTAAGACATAACTACTTTGAGATTCACTTATGACAATGACCCATGTAGTGATCTCAATGCGGGTCCATCCAATACTTTGTTCTCTAACAAGTATTTATGATTATTGATTTATATCAACATATACATAATCATCTCATGATTATCAATCAATAATCATACTAGTTATATTTTATTATTATCAACATAATAATAAGTAACCAGGGATGATAATCATTATTATGTAACATGCAAACAAATAATAATGATAAAAACCTCTTTTATTAATAACCAAAATGACATACAAAAAGGTCCAAGATAATGGCCTAGGGCATATACACTAACACTTGATTGAGAAAAATAAATAGGTAATCAATTCTCTGTGGATTCGATCCTTCACCACTATCCGCAGTTGTAAATTGTTGATAACCAAGAAGGTTATTTTTGACCGGCTTCGACAACCACACTATCAGTACCCGGATCTCAGATCTATTTTGGAGAAACAACCTGCTCCTGCTAGCTGGTCAAATAGATCGTCGAACCTAGGCAACGGGTACTTATTCTTGGTAGTGACTTTGTTCAACTGCCTGTAGTCGATACAAAGTCTAAGGGATCCATCCTTCTTTTTCACAAACAGTACTGGAGCACCCCAAGGCGAGGTACTCGGACGGATGAAGCCCTTATCTACCAGCTCTTGCAACTACTGCTTAAGCTCCTTCAACTCTGCTGGTGCCATCCTGTAGGGAGGTATAGAGATCGGTTTGGTTCCAGGCATCAATTCTATTTCAAACTCTATCTCCCTAGCAGGTGGTAAACCTGGCAGCTCGTCTGGAAAGACATCTAAAAACTCTCTGACCACGGGCACTGAGGCGGGCTCTCTAACATGACTATCCAGCTCTCTCACATGAGCTAGAAAACCCTGACAACCCCTCCTGAGCAACCTATGAGCCTATAGGGCTGATATCAAACCTCTAGGTGTATCCCTCCTGTCTCCTCTGAAGACAACCTCTGACTCATCCTGACCTCTGAACCTGACTACCTTGTCTCTGCAGTCCAAGGTAGAACCATGGGTAGATAGCCAATCCATCCCTAGAATGACATCAAAATCCGTTAAATCTAGAACCACAAGGTCGGCTGGAAGGCATCTACTCTCCACAAACACTGGACAAAACCGGCAGACTGACTCCGCCACTGATGGATCACACTTGGGTCCACTGACCCAAAGGGGACACTCTAACCCAGAGACCATCAAACCCAACCTCTCGATGGCTCTCGGAGCAACAAAAGAATGAGATGCACTAGGGTCCATTAAGGCATAAACATCCGAACAACCAATGATGAGATTACCTGACACCACGGTGTTTGATGCATTTGCCTCCTACTGTGTCATCGTGAAGATCCGTGCTGGAGCTGATGGACCTTCACCCCTGAAACCCGCTGAAGAAGAGGCTGCCCCTCTCCCTCTACCTCTGCCACTGGCCTGAGTCGAGGCTGGAGCTACTGGCTGAGCCACACTACCAGAAGCTGTCTGCTGGGACTGTGCCATAAAAGCTGCTCTAGGACACTCCCGTGCCATGTGTCCCTCCTGCCCACATCTGAAGCAGGCTGTCGTCCCAAACCGACATACTCCCTTGTGCAGCTTCCCACACTTCATACATACTGCACTGTCTGCACCTGAGCTCGAGCGACCTCCTAATCCCAGACCTGACTTTATCTTGTTCCAGAACTTGTTCTTCTTTGACTTTTTAGTGGTATTACCCCACTTTTTACTGCCTGAAACTGCTGCACTCAAAGAAGGAGGATCTAACTTTCCCCCACCTGGGGTCTTGGAACCAGAAGACTGCGCCACTGACTGCTTCACTTTCCCTTCAATTATTGCACTAGCCTCCATTCTCCGGACCATATCCACTATGGCATGGAAACTCTCCCTCTCTGCTGACTGGATCAAGGAGGAATACCTAGAATGAAGCCTCATGATATACCTCCTAGCCTTCTTCTGGTCTGTGTCAAGATTTTGCCCGGCAAACGGCAACAGCTCCAAGAACCTATCTGTGTACTCATCTACACTCATCTCCTCCGTCTGACTTAGCTGCTCGAACTCAATCATCTTCAACTCCCTTGAACTATCAGGGAAAGCCCATCCTGCAAACTCATTAGTAAACTCTTCCCATGATAGGTTATCCAACCTCGGGTTCACATAGTTTTTAAACCACTCTCGGGCCTTCTTGCACTTCAGTGTGAACCCAGCCATCTGAATGGCTCTATTGTCATCTGCCCCTAACTCATCTGTTATCATCTTGACCGTCCTGAGGTACTCAAACGGGTCATCACCTGTTTCATACTTAGGAGCATCCAACTTCAAATAGTCAGTCATCCTGACCTTGCTCCCTCCAGATGAGCTAGGTTTAGGTGCTTGGGCTTCTGGGGCCATAGGTTCTGCTGGGGGTAGAGGAGGTGCAACATCCCCTGGATTAGGGTTTGCTGTACCTGGATAGAAAGATGGGGGTGGGTACATAGGGTACTGTGAGTATGGTGGGTAGAAAGGTGGGTATGGCATGTAAGAAGGATAAGGGTTAAAGCTGGGGTAATCCGATGTACCTCCCATTGAATACCCGGGATTCTGTGAAAAGGGTGGGTATTGGGGTGGTTGAACAAACCCCGAGGCCTGAGTGCCTCCCTGAGACTCTCCTATGCCCTCTTTAGACATGCTCACACCAAGACTGCCATCCCTCCTCTAATCCACATCCATATCATCCCCCACATCTTCTGACACTCCACCTTGAACTGTTCCTTTTTTCCTCACATCAAAAGACCTTCTAGGGTCCCTTGATGTTCTCTTCCTACTAGACCTGCAGGACATTGCCCTAGGCAATGCAGGAGGACGAGCTTCCGTGCCCTCATCCTGAGGGGGTACTCCAGTCAATCGTGCAGATCGACGAGTTTCTCTCATCTTGCTTACTGAAAAACAGCGCACACCACATAAATCATTAGTATCATATGGTTCATGTGGAAACACATGAACCCGCATCACATACACAGCATATCATCAATGCACATGCATAAAATCATGGCATTTCACATCATTATTCAAGACAGAACTCTACATCCTATCCTAGTGAACACGATTTTTCCTATTGTGCTTGCCCTTCTATAACCTCTATGAGCCCGACACACTATAGGTCCGACCATATGAACCTAGGGCTCTGATAAAAATCTATAACAACCCAGAAATCGGACCGCTACCGGCGCTAGGATCCAGATCGGCATAAGGCCGCCGGGACCCGTAGCAAGCCTAACATACATCCTGCATACCTGTTAAATCCCATACATGATCAAACATATACATAAAACATTAAACTTTTTCTTTCATTTACCAAGCTTAACCTGTGCATGCACAAACTCATAAGCATAAAATCCCACACTGGAGCCCTCATCAAATGCTCTAATGGGGCCACAAATCATATATTAAGCTTGGCTTACATAAACATCAATAAAACCTTTTATTAAAGGATCATGTACCAAAAAGGGATTAATCAACATACTAGGGTCAAGCACAACTCTAATCCTCAATACCATTCTTTACATTACATTACATTACTATACTTTACATTAATGTCTTTCTCTAGCTATTACATAAAACATGACTTTACTCTTGATGACTTCCTGGTCTATCCCGTACCTGCAAACCTGGGGGATTAAGGGAATGGGGTGAGCTATTAGAGCTCAGTGAGCAGAATAGTAAAAACATTATATTAAAATTTATGCTTTCATGAAATGCATCACATCACAAATAAATCACATTAAGGATGAACTTGTCACCAATAGCCCTCTACATTTCCATTAGTGCCAGAACGTGGAATGGGTCATGGTCTTTCTCTTACATAACATATCATAACATTCCAAAGTGCCAGGGACGTAGAATGGGTCTTCCTGGACTTTCTCTTACATAGTGCTAGGGATGTAGAATGGGTCTTCCTGGACTTCCGTACCGTATCATCATCATATCATACCATATCATTTCATACAAGGGCTAAGGGATCATCCAATGTTCATCCACATCAACAACATAATATGCAATGCAACATATTCGTGAATTCTAATGCAAACAACCTAATAAATCTCATGGCATTCATGATGTGTGAATTATGCTAAAACTTTCATTATTTGCTTTGAAACATAAGGAGTCATTCTACTCACCTCAGGCTAGCTCTGACAAGACATTGAACCAGCTATCTCACTGCTGGGGTCCTTAGTTCCTCGGGTCCAAACCTACACAGGTGGACTCAAATGAGGGACCAAACATATATGAACATGACTCTAAACTACTCCCCAAAAACCCCCTAAAATACCTTAAAACAATCATAGAAAACATGCAAAGGAAGGCTGAACAGGGCACCTTCGGCGGCACCTTCGGCTGCCGAACCCTCCTCCAGATCCGAAAGTCATGCACTTTCGGCGGCACCTTCAGCGGCCGAAAGTTCTCTCCAGATTCAAAACTCGTGCATGTTCGGCGGCACCTTTGGCGGCCCAAACTCCCTTCCAGAGTCGAAAGTCTAAATTTCGGGGGCAGGGTTCGGCAGCCAAAAGCTTACCTCCACAGGCAAGTTCGGCGACCGAAAGTCCTTCGGCTGCCGAACCTGAGTTCTTCCAAAGGGCAGAACTCAGCCTCCTCATGCACATTTTGCCTCCCAAACCATTCAAACATGCATTTAGCTATTCTACAACATGCATACTCAAGCAAATAAGCATATAGGGGTCTCAAACTATCCTAAACCCCAACACAAACACATATAGCAACTCAAACAACATACATTATCCATAAACTCAACATTAACCTAAACATGCATTTCTACCCCATAACCTCTCAAAACTTGTTTAAAACATACAAGAAAGGTAGGATCTAAGCTTACCTCTTGAAGATCAAGAGGAGAGACGATCCTAACTTGGAGATGGGAGAAATATAGCTCCTTGGGTCTCCAAGCTCTAAAACTTGATCTTAGCTTCAAAGATCTTCAAAACCAAGTTAAAACTTGTTAAAACTTGAAAGATTTGAGGAAAATCATCAAAATCAACCATAGGAGGGCATGGACTCACCATTGGCCGAAAATAGAGGAGAAAGCTCGCCCATTTTCTGTCATGGATCCTTTTATAGGTGGCTGGCCAGGCCACCTTTGGAAGCCGAAAGTGATTCCAAATCTCATGCATGTTCGGCGTTCGAACCTGGATTTCCCTCAATGGTCTTTTTCATTCAAAACTCAATTTCTTTCTTACTTAAAACCATAAAATACATGAAAACATTTTATAAAAACATGTTTTTACCCTTCTAGAGGTTTCCGACATCCGAGATTCCACCGGACGGTAGGAATTCCGATACCAGAGTCTAGCCGGGTATTACAGCTTCCATGCCATAGTGGATATGGCCCGGAGGATGGAGGCTAGTGCAATAATCGAAGGAAAAGTTAAACAGTCAGTGGTACAGTCTTCTGGTTTCAAGACCCCAGGTGGGGGAAAGTTAGACCCTTCTTCGTTGAGTACAGCAGCTTCAGGTAGTAAAAGGTGGGCTAATACCACCAAGAAGCCAAAGAAGAACAAGTTCTAGAACAAGATAAAGTAAGGTCTGGGATTAGGAGGTCGCTCGAGCTCAGGTGCAGACAGTGCAGTATGTATGAAGTGTGGGAAGCCGCACAACGGAGTATGTCGGTTTGGGACGACACCCTGCTTCAGATGTGGGCAGGAGGGACACATGGCACGGGAATGTCCTAGAGCAGCTTTTATGGCACAGTCCCAGCAGACAGCTTCACGTAGTGTGGCTCAGCCAGTAGCTCCAGCCGCGACTCAGGCCAATGGAAGAGGCAGAGGGAGAGGGGCAGCCTCTTCTTCAGCGGGTTTCAGGGGTGAAGGTCCATCAGCTCCAGCACGGATCTTCTCGATGACACAGCAGGAGGCAAATACATCAAACACCGTGGTGTTAGGTAATCTCATCATTGGTTGTTCAGATGTTTATGCCCTAATGGACCCTGGTGCATCTCATTCTTTTGTTGCTCCGAGAGCCGTTGAGAGGTTGGGTTTGATGGTCTCTAGGTTAGAGTGTCCCCTATGGGTCAGTGGACCCAAGTGTGACCCGTCAGTGGCAGAGTCAGTCTGCCAGTTTAGTCCAGTCTTTGTTGAGGGAAGATGCCTTCCAGCCGACCTCGTGGTTCTAGATTTGACGGATTTTGATGTCATTCTAGGGATGGATTGGCTATCTATCCATGGTGCTACCTTGGACTGCAGAGATAAGGTAGTCAGGTTCAGAGGTCAGGATGGGTCAGAGGTTGTCTTCAGAGGAGACAACAAGGGTATACCTAGAGGTTTGATATCAGCCCTACAGGCTCGTAGGTTGCTCAGGAGGGGTTGTCAGGGTTTTCTAGCTCATGTGAGAGAGCTGGATAGTCATGTTAGAGAGCCCGCCTCAATGCCTGTGGTCAGAGAGTTTTTAGATGTCTTCCCAGACGAGCTGCCAAGTTTACCACCTGCTAGGGAGATAGAGTTCAAAATAGAGTTGATGCCGGGAATCAGACCGATCTCTATCCATCCCTACAGGATGGCACCAGCTGAGTTAAAAGAGTTGAAAGAGCAGTTGCAAGAGCTGGTAGATAAGGGCTTCATCCGACCGAGTACCTCACCTTGGGGTGCTCCAGTGTTTTTTGTGAAAAAGAAGGATGGATCCTTCAGACTTTGTATCGACTACAGGCAGTTGAACAAAGTCACTACCAAGAACAAGTATCCGTTACCTAGAATCGACGATCTATTCGACCAGCTAGCAGGAGCGGGTTGTTTCTCTAAGATAGATCTGAGATCTGGGTACCACCAGCTGAGGATAAGAGAGGAAGATGTGCCAAAGACGTTGTTCAAGACCAGATATGGGCACTATGAGTTCCTTGTGATGCCGTTCGGGTTAACCAATGCCCCTACAGCATTCATGGACCTCATGAACAGAGTTTTCAGTCAGTATCTGGATCACTTTGTTATTGTCTTCATAGATGATATCCTAGTGTATTCCAGAAATGCAGAGGAGCATGCCCATCATCTGAGGTTGGTTTTGCAGACCTTGAGGGAACACGACTTGTATGCCAAGTTCTCCAAGTGTGAGTTTTGGTTGAGGAGCATTTCATTCTTGGGGCATGTGGTAACAGAAAATGGAATAGAAGTGGACCCCAAAAAGGTGAAAGCTGTAGCTAACTGGCCTAGACCCACTACAATGACAGAGATCATGAGCTTCTTGGGTTTGTCAGGTTACTACAGGAGGTTCATTCAGGACTTCTCCAAAATTGCAGCTCCTCTGACCAGATTGACCAGGAAGAATTAGAAGTTTTATGTGGACTAACCAGTGTGAAAAGAGTTTTGAAGAGCTAAAGAAGAGGTTAACGTCAGCACCGGTATTAGCTCTGCCAACTAGTAACGAAGACTTCACAGTGTATTGTGATGCGTCTCGAGTGGGACTGGGTTGTGTGTTGATGCAGAATGAAAGGGTGATTGCTTATGCTTCTAGGCAGTTGAAGAAGCACGAGTTGAATTACCCCACACATGACCTAGAGATGGCAGTTGTAATCTTTGCACTCAAGATGTGGAGGCATTACCTTTATGGGGTTAAATGTGAGATCTTCACAGATCATAAAAGCCGGCAGTACATCCTGAGTCAGAGAGAGTTGAACCTGAGACAGAGAAGATGGGTAGAACTGCTTAGTGACTATGATTGCAAGATTCAGTACCATCCGGGTAAGGCGAATGTTGTGGCAGACACCCTAAGCCGAAAATCACTTGGCAGTTTGTCCCATATCACAGCAGAGAGGAGACCAATGGTGAGAGAGTTTCATAAGCTCATTAATGAAGGTCTACAGTTAGAGTTGTCTGGTACAGGTGCTTATGTAATACCCGGCTAGTCTCCGGTATCGGAATTCCTACCGTCCGGTGGAATCTCGGATGTCGAAAACCTCTAGAAGGGTAAAAACATGTTTTTATAAAATGTTTTCATGTATTTTATGGTTTTAAGTAAGAAAGAAATTGAGTTTTGAATGAAAAAGACCATTGAGGGAAATCCAGGTTCGGCCGCCGAACATGCATGAGTTTTGGAGTTGCCTTCGGCTTCCGAAGATGGCCTGGCCAGCCACTTATAAAAGGCCCCATGGCCGAAAATGGGCGAGCTTTCTCCCCTATTTTCGGCCAACGGTGAATCCATGCCCTCCCATAGTTGGTTTTGATGATTTTCCTCAAATCTTTCAAGTTTTAACAAGTTTTAACTTGGTTTTGAAGATCTTTGAAGCTAAGATCAAGTTTTGGAGCTTGGAGACCCAAGGAGCTAGATTTCTCCCATCTCCAAGTTAGGATCGTCTCTCCTCTCGATCTTCAAGAGGTAAGCTTAGATCTTACCTTTCTTGTATGTTTTAAACAAGTTTTGAGGGGTTATGGGGTAGAAATGCATGTTTAGGTTAAATGTTGAGTTTATGGATAATGATTGTTGTTTGAGTTGCTATATGTGTTTGTGTTGGGGTTTAGGATAGTTTGAGACCCCTATATGCTTATTTGCTTGTGTATGCATGTTGTAGAATAGCTAAATGCATGTTTGAATGGTTTGGGAGGCAAAATGTGCATGAGGAGGCTGAGTTCTGCCCTTTGGAAGAACTCAGGTTCGGCAGCCGAAGGACTTTCGGCCACCGAACCTGCCTGTGGAGGCAAGCTTTCGGCTGCCGAACCCTGCCCCTGAAAGTTGGACTTTCGGCTCTGGAAGGGAGTTTCGGCCGCCGAAGGTGCCGCCGAACATGCACGAGTTTCGGATCTAGAGAGAACTTTCGGCCGCCGAAAGTGCATGACTTTCGGATCTGGAGGAGGGTTCGACCGTCGAAGGTGCCGCCGAAGGTGCCCTGTTCAGCCTTCCTTTGCATGATTTCAGTGATTGTTTTAAGGTGTTTTAGGGGGTTTTTGGGGAGTAGTTTAGAGTCATGTTCATGTATGTTTGGTCCCTCATTTGAGTCCACCTGTGTAGGTTCAGACCTAAGGAACCGAGGACCCCAGCAGTGAGATAGCTGCTTCAGTGTCTTGTCAGAGCTAGCCTAAGGTGAGTAGAATGATTCTTTATGTTTCAAAGCAAATAATGAAAGTTTTAGCATGATTCACGCATCATGAATGCCATGAGATATACTAGGTTGTTTGCATTAGAATTCACGAATATGTTGCATTGCATAATATGATGTTGATGTGGATGGGTGTTGAATGATCCATTAGCCCTCGTATGATGACATGATATGATATGATATGGTATGGTATATATGACCAGTGAGGCCCATTCTACGCCCCTGGTACATTGTAAGAGAAAGACTGGTGAGGCCCATACTACGCCCCTGGCACATTAGAATGTTATGTTATGTTATGTAAGAGAAAGACCAGTGAGGCCCATGCTACGCCCCTGGCACTATTGGAATGTGTAGAGGGCTATTGGTGACAAGTCCATCCTTGATGTGATTTGTTTGTGACGTGATGCATTTCATGAAAGCATGAACTTTAATATAATGTTTTTACTATTCTGCTCACTGGGCTCTAGTAGCTCACCCCATTCCCTTAATCCCCAAGGTTTGCAGGTACGGGATAGATCAGAAAGTCAACAAGAGTAAAGTCATGTTTTATGTAATAGCTAGCTGTGGACATAAGAAAGACATTGTAATGTAAAGTATAGTAATGTAATATAACGTAAAGAAATTGTATTGAGGATAGGATTGTGCTTGGCCCTAGAGTATGTAAATCCCTTTTTGGTACATGATCTTTTAATGAAATGTTTTATTAATGTTTATGTAAACCAAGCTTAATGTATGATATGTTGCCCCATTGGAGCATTTGATGAGAGCTCTAGTGTGGGGTTTTATGTTTATGAGTTTGTGCATGCACAGGTTAAGCTTGGTAAATGAAAGAAAAAGTTTAATGTCTTATGTATATGTTTGATCATGTATGGGATTTAACGGGTATACAGGATGTATGTTAGGCTTGCTACGGGTCCTGGCGGCCTTATGCCGATCTGGATCCTAGCGCCGGTAGCGGTCCGGTTTTCGGGTCGTTACATTGATAGCCCAGATGAGAGTGACACCTGTGTTTCTGGAGCAGGTGGCTCAGAAACAGCACGAGAACCCAGAGTTAGTGAAGATTGCCAGGACTGTTCAATCAGGCAAGAACGAAGAGTTCAAATTTGACAGCAAGGGGATTCTCCGCTATGGGAACAGATTGTGTGTACCAGATGACATAGGTTTGAAGGGAGACATTATGAGGGAAGCTCATAATGCCAGATACAGTGTTCACCCTGGAGCCACCAAAATATATCAGGATCTGAAAAGAGTGTATTGGTGGCCAGCTATGAAAAGAGAAGTGGCACAGTTTGTGTCAGCCTGCGAGGTATGTCAGAGGGTGAAGCTGAAACATCAGAAGCCAGCTGGAATGCTTAACCCACTGCCGATTCCAGAGTGAAAATGGGAGAATATAGCTATGGATTTCATAGTGGGGTTACCGGCAACATCCAATAGATTGGACTCCATATGGGTGATTGCGGACAGACTGACCAAATCTGCTCACTTCATCCCTGTTAGGAGTGGCTATTCTGTGGACACATTGGCGCAGGTATTTGTTGATGAAGTGGTCAGGCTGCATGGGGCTCCTGTTTCAATAGTGTCTGCCGATTCCGAAGGTGGTCTGGCCAGCCACCTATAAAAGGCCCCATGGCTGAAAATGGGCGGGTTTTCTCCCCTATTTTCGGTCAACGGTGAGTCCATGCCCTCCCATGATTGGTTTTGATGATTTTCCTCAAATCTTTCAAGTTTTAACGAGTTTTAACTTGGTTTTGAAGATTTTTGGAGCTAAGATCAAGATTTGAAGCTTCGAGACCCCGGAGCTCTCTTCCTCGATTTCTCCAAGTTTAGGTCGCCTCCTGTAATACCCGGCTAGATTCCGGCATCGGAATTCCTACTTTCCGGCGGACTTTCCGTTGGAATCTGGAATTCTGAAGATGTCAGAGTCTTCTAGATGGGTAAAATGTGTTTTCTATAATGTTTTCAATATGATTTTCAGTTTTAAATGCAAAGGAATTGAGTTTGAAGAGAAAAGAGTAAGGAGGCCATTTCAAGGTTCGGCCGCCGAAGGTGAAGTTCGGCCGCCGAACATTGCATGGTTTTGCTGCCTCCGAAGCTCAAGTTTGGCTCCCGAAAGAGGCTGCCTTTCGGCCGCTGAAACCCAAGTTCGACCGCCGAAAGTGGTGAGGTTTTGCATGCAGGTTTGGCCGCCGAAGGAGAGGCGGTTGGCCACCTATAAAAGCCCCGTTGACCGACAATGGAGTGTTCATTCACTCTCTTTTCGTTCAAGGGTAGGCTCATGCTCTCCTTTGGTTATTTTCATAATATTTCATCAAATCTTTCAAAGTTTTCATGGGTTTTCTCCTTGTTTTGAAGAGTTGTGAGCTTTGAGCAAGGTTTTGAAGTTTGAAGGGTTTGGAGCTTAGATTCTCCATATCTTCAAGTTTGAGGTTGCACCAACTCTTGTTCTTCAAGAGGTAAGTGTAGATCCTTAGCTTTTATGAGTTTTGGGAAGGGGTAAGAAGGTTTTATGCATGAGTTGCTTGTTTAGGGTTTTGATACCCTTTGTGACCAAAGTATGTTTTTGCATGATATGTGTTGTTTGTTGGGGGTATAGGCTAATTTGAGACCCCGATATGCTTGTTGTATGAGTTATGCATGTTTTGGAGAGGTTTGAGGCATGTTTTGGGTGTTGAAAGGTTTGGGAGGCTTGTATGCATGAAAGGCTGAGTTCTGGATGACCTCAGGTTCGGCCGCCGAAGGTGGTTTCGGCCGCCGAACATGCCTTTGCATGCTTGGTTTGGCCGCCTAACCTTGCCCCCGAAAGTTGAGTTTTGGCTTGAAAGCAGACTTTCGGCCGCCGAAAGAAGGTTCGGCTGCCGAAAGTGCCTGACTTTCATCTCTGGAGAGGGGGTTCGGCCGCCGAAGGTGCCCTGTCCAGCCTTCCTTTGCTTGTTTTGCATGCATGTTTTGAGGTGTTTTAGAGGGATTTTTGGGGAGATGTTTAGTATTATGTTAGAGTTGTTTGGTCCCTCATTTGAGTCCACCTGTGTAGGATCGGACCTGGGGAACCGAGGAGGTCAGCAGAGTTAGCTAATTCAGAGATAGTTGGTCCTGAGGTAGCCCAGCAGTTGCTAAAGGTGAGTGGAACAGAACTTTGTTTTAAAGTTAATGAATGTTTTAGCATGATCCATGCATCATAACATGCAATGATATGTAGTAGGTTGTATTGCACTAGTATTCACGAATATGATGCATTGCATAATATGTTGTTGATGTGGATGAATCTTGGATGAGCCTTAGCCCTTGATATTAGATGAGATGATATGATATGAGATAGAAAGACCAGGTCGCCCCTGGCACTATGTTATATGTAAGCGAACACTAGGTGAGGCCTAATCGCCCCTGGTGTAGTTGGACATGTTATGATATGAGTTATTTAAGCGAATACTAGGTGTGGCCTCATCGCCCCTGGTATAGTTGGACATATTACGATATGTAGAGGGCTATTGGTGACAAGTTCATCCTTGATGTGATATGTTTGTGATGTGATGCATTTCATGAGAGCATATGTTTAAATGGATTTGTATTATGGTTCTGCTCACTAGGCTTTAGTAGCTCATCCCTCTCCCAAATTTCCAGTTTTGCAGGGCCAATCAGAGTTAGCACGGGATAGCAGCTAGGATGAAGTGCATGTAATAGATAGTAGTGAACATGATGTAATTTAAAGTGTTGTAATGTAAAATGATGGATAGTTATGTAATGGATAGAGTATTGTGCTTGGCCCTAGTGTATGATTCATCCCTTTGTACATGTATCCTGTTTTACGTGTCTTGATGAGAAATGTGTTGAACCAAGCCTGATATAGGTTATGCTGACCCTAGGGGTTCTATGTGTTCAGACATAGTGCATACAGGTCAAGCTTGGTAAATGGAAGAAAAGTTTTTCAGGTGTTGTTTATGTTTATGTTTGATCATATATGAGATTTATCAGGTACACAGAGTTCAGGATAGGCTTGCTACGGGTCCCGGCGGCCTTAAGCCGATCTGGATCCTAGCGCTGGTAGCAGTCCGATTTCCGGGTCGTTACAGATTGGTATCAGAGCCCTAGGTTCATATGGTCGGACCTATAGTGTGTCGGGCTCATAGAGGTTATAGAAGGGCAAGCACAATAGGAAAAATCATGTCCACTAGGATAGGATGTGGAGTCTTGTCTTGCATGATGATGTGAAATGCCATGATGAGATGCATGTGCATTAATAATATGTTATGTATGTATTGTGGATTCATGTGTTTTCACATGGATCATTTGATGTTATGTGTAATGTAGTGTTTTTCAGAAGCAGGATGAGAGGAACTCGTCGATCTGCTAGATTGACTAGAGCTCCACCAGAGCATGAGGGCATGGATGCCCATCCCCCTATTCTGCAAAGGGCAAGGTCTTGTAGGACAAGCAGAGAAGGAACATCAAGGGACCCTAGGAGGTCTTTAGATGCAAGCAGGAGGGGCTCAGTTTTTGGTAGAATGTCAGTTGATGAGAGGAAAACAGAAGAGGAGGATCAGAGAAGAGATAGTAGTTTGGGCGTGAGTATGTCAGTAGAGGGTATGGAAGTGTCCCAAGGAGGCTTTCAGGCCTCGGGTTTTGTTCACCCACCTCAGTACCAACCCTATCCTCAGGGCCCAAGATATCCGATGGGAGGTAACTCGGATTACTTCAGTTATTACCCACATCCCACCTTCATGCCCTATCCTCCCTTTTACCCACAGTACCCCATGTTTCCACCCTCATCATTGTACCCAGGTTCAGCAAACCCTAACCCAGGAAATGCTACACCTCCTCCACCACTAGCAGAACCAGTTGTCCCAGATGTCCAAATACCCAAACCTAGCTCATCAGTTGGGGGTCAAGTAAAGATGACGGATTACCTAAAGTTGGATGCTCCCAAGTTTGAAACAGGTGATGACCCTTTTGAGTATCTTAGAATGGTAAAGATGATAACTGATGAATTGGGAGCAAGTGAGAGTAGAGCCATTCAGATGGCAGGGTTCACATTGACATGCAAGAAGGCAAGGGAATGGTTCAAAAACTATGTGGACCCAAGGTTGGAAAGCTTATCCTGGGAGCAGTTTGCCAATGAGTTTGCAGGATGGGCTTTTCCAGACAGTTCAGGGAGCTTAAGATGATTGAGTTTGAACAGTTGAGGCAAACGGAAGAGATGAGTGTGAACGAGTTTACAGATAAGTTTTTGGAGCTGTTACCGTTTGCAGGACAAGATTTTGATACAGACCAGAAGAAGGCTAGGAGGTATACGATGAGGCTCCATTTCAGGTATTCCTCCTTGATACAATCAGCAGAAAGGGAGAGTTTCCATGCTATAGTGGATATGGCACGGAAGATGGAGGCGAGTGCCATCATTCACGGGACAATTAAGCAGTCTTCGGGTTGTAAAACCCCAGGAACAAGTGATTACCCTCTGAGCGAGGCTGTCACCAAGAGTAAGAAGGGAGGTAGAGGCCTCAGAAGATTGAAGAAGAATAAGTTCTGGAACCAGATAAAGTCTGGTCTAGGAATAGGTGATGGTTCGAGCTCTGGTTTGGATGACTCCAGATGTATGAGGTGCGGTAGGCCGCACAAGGGAGTCTGTCTGGTGGGGACAACGGCATGTTTCATGTAACGACCTGGAAATCGGACCGCTACTGGCGCTAGGATCCAGATCGACATAAGGTCACCGGGACCCGTAGCAAGCCAAACATACATCCTGAATACCTGTCAAATCCCATACATGATCACACATATACATAAACATGAGAACTTTTCCTTTTCTTTTACCAAGCTCAACCTGTGCATGCACATAAACCTAAACATAAACCACACACTGGAGTCTCATCACATGCTCCAATGGGGTATCTCATCAAACATCAAGCTTGGTTGAACATAAACATCATAAAACATAGATCATGTATATACATGGGATTATTCAAACATACTATGGTCAAGCACAATTCTAATCCTCAATATCAATATTACATAACATGACTGATCATAACATTACATCATTTTACAAATCATCATGTCCACATCTAACTATTACAAATCATAAGACTTTACTCTTCTTGACTCCCTGAACTAGCCCGTACCTGCAAACCTGGGGGAGATAGGGAAAGGGGTGAGCTACTAGAGCCCAGTGAGCAGAATACTAAAACATTTAAAACATATGCCATCATGTAATGCATCATATCACAGACAAATCACATCAAGGGTGAACCTGTCACCAAATAGTCCCAGCATCATATCCGTGCCAGGCCGTAGAATGGGGTCCTAGTCTTCCTGTCATATCATAACATTACTTACCATTGCCCCAGGGCCTCATCTGGGCACCTGGTCTTCGCGTTCCATACCGTGCCAGGCCGTAGAATGGGGTCCTGGTCTTTCATACCGTGCCAGGCCGTAGAATGGGGTCCTGGTCTTTTCTCAGGGACTAATTGGATCATACAGCATTCACCCACATCCACAACAAAGAATGCAGTGCAACATATTCGTGGATTCTAATGCAACAACCTATTATATCACATGGCATTCGTGATGCATGATTCATGCTAAAACTTGCATTAATTTAAAACATAAGATTTATTCTACTCACCTCAGGCTAACTCTGACAATGAACTGAAGCAGCTGACTCACTGCTGGGGTCCTCGGTTCCTTGGGTCCGAACCTACATAGGTGGACTCAAATAAGGAACCAAACATACTAGAACATGACTCTAAAAATATCCCCCAAAAACCCCCTAAAACACCTCAAAACAATCTAAGAATTCATGCAAATGAGGGCTGAACAGGACACTTTCGGCGGCAGGTTCGGCGGCCGAAAGTCCCTCCAGAGCCGAAAGTCATGCACCTTCAGCGGCCGAAGGTTCTCTCCAGAGGTGAAACTCATGCATGTTCGGCGGCACCTTCGGCGGCCGAAAGTCCCCTCCAGAGACGAAAGTCCACTTTCGGGGGCAGGCTTCGGCAGCCGAAAGCTTGCCTCCACAGGCAGGTTCGGCGGCCGAAAGTCCCTTCGGCTGCCGAACCTGAGTTTCTCCCAAAGTGGCAGAAACTCGGCTCTTATGCACATTTGCCTCCCAAAAACCTTCAATCATGCATACAACTCAACCAAAACATGCATAAACACATACATAAGCTCCTAGGGGCTTCAAACTATCCTAAACCCCAACTACAACACATCAAAAGCAACTCAGCAACCTACATTATCCATAAACACAACACAAAACCTAACAAAGCTCAACTAACCTAAGCATGCATTTCTACCCCAAGAATCAACTTGAAACTTGTTTAAAACATATACTAAGCTCAAGATCGGCTCTTACCTCTTGAAGATCGAGAGGAAAAATGATCCTAGCCTGGACATGGGAGAGATCGAGTTCCTTGAACCTCCAAGCTCCAAAACTTGCTATTTGCTTAAAAATCTTCAAAACAAAGGTGAAAACTCATAAAAATCATGGAAGATTTGAAGAAAGAACTCAAGATCGGCATGAGGGCGGCGGAGACTCACCTTGGCCAAAAATGGGGAGAAAAAGCTCACCCGTTCGGACATGGGGACCCCTTTATAGGTGGCTGGCCAGGCCACTTTCGGGGGCCTAACGTGCCTCCGCATGCATGCCATATTCGGCGGCCGAACATAAGGTTTGGCGGCCGAACCTGGACTTCCCTTACTTATGCCTTCGGGGGCCTAAAGCACTCCCGTAGCGCATGCATGTTCGGCGGCTGAACTTGAGGTTTGGCGGCCGAACCCGAGTTTTCCTCCAATGCCATTTTCATGCAAAAACTCATTTTCTTTCTTGCTTAAAAACATAAATTACATTAAAACATTTTATAAAAACATGGTTTTACCCTTCTAGAAGTCTCCGACTCCCGAGATTCCACCGGACGGTAGGAATTCCGATACCGGAGTCTAGCCGGGTATTACATTCTCCCCCCCTTAAGAACATTTGTCTCCGAATATTCCTCAACTAGCACATGCAAGGCATATAACACATCATACACATAAAACACATGAAACATACAAGAAACTAACCTTAGAAAAGATAAGAGTATTGCTGGAGCATGGACTCCCGTGTCTCCCAGGTGCATTCTTCCATATTGTAGTGGTTCGAAAGGACTTTCACCATCGGGATTTCCTTGTTTCTTAGCTTCCTGATCTGGGTGTCAAGAATCTGCACTGGCTGTTCAACATAGGTGAGATCTTCTTGGATCTCCACATCAGGCTCACTAAGAACCTTGCCCGGATCTGACACGAACTTCCTCAATATGGAAACATGGAAAACCGGATGGATTCTTTCCATTGAAGCAGGTAAATCCAGCTTGTACGACACATTCCCAATCTTCTGCAAGATTTCAAAGGGTCCGATGTATCGTGGGGCTAGCTTACCTTTCTTCCCAAAATGAACCACTCCTTTCATAGGAGACACTTTGAGCAATACCAGATCTCCCTCTTGAAACTCTACCTGCCTCCTGCGGATGTCTGCATAGCTTTTCTGTCTACTCACAGTAGTTCTGATCCTTTCTCTGATAATGGGCACCACCCTGCTGGTGATCTCAACAAGCTCAGGGCCTGCCAAGGCCTTTTCCCCCACTTCTTCCCAGCAAACAGGTGACCTGCACTTCCTCCCATATAAAGCTTCATATGGAGCCATCCCTATGCTAGCATGATAGCTGTTATTGTAGGCAAACTCCACCAAGGGTAGATGCTGCCTCCAAGAACCGCCAAAATCTAGCACACACATTCTGAGCATATCTTCTATTGTCTGGATGGTCCTCTCTGACTGTCCGTCCGTCTGTGGATGGAAGGCAGTACTGAAATCTAACCTAGTACCCATAGCATTCTGCAGACTCCGCCAAAATCTAGAGGTGAACTAGGGCCCTCTGTAATACTCGGCTAGACTCCGGTACCGGAATTCCTACCGTCCGATGGAATCTCGGGTGTCGGAGACCTCTAGAAGGGTAAAACCATGTTTGTATAAAATGTTTTAATGTGTTTTATGTTTTTAAGCAAGAAAGAAATGAGTTTTTGCATGAAAACAACCTTGGAGGAAAACTCAAGTTCGGCCGCCGAACATGCATGCACTTCGGGGAGTGCTTTAGGCCCCGAAAATATAAGTGAGGGAAATCCAGGTTCGGCCGCCGAACATGGCATGCATGCGGAGGCACTTTCAGCTCCTGAACGTGGCCTGGCCAGCCACCTATAAAGGGGTCCCTTAGCCGAAAACGGGCGAGCTTTTTCCCCATTTTTGGCCAAGGTGAGCTCTCCGCCGCCCCTCACCGATCTTGAGTCCTTTCTTTCAAATCTTTCACGATTTTCACAAGTTTTCATCTTTGTTTTGAAGATTTTCGAGTATAAAGCAAGTTTTGGAGCTTTGAGGTTCAAGAAGCTCAATCTCTCCCATCTCCGAGCTAGGGT
Organism: Manihot esculenta; assembly: GCF_001659605.2. Taxonomy (NCBI): domain Eukaryota; kingdom Viridiplantae; phylum Streptophyta; class Magnoliopsida; order Malpighiales; family Euphorbiaceae; genus Manihot; species Manihot esculenta. The sequence continues at coordinate 22,114,740 of NC_035169.2, read as the reverse complement.
CGTTCTCCTCTCGATCTTCAAGAGGTAAGGGCCGATCTTGAGCTCACTATATGTTTTAAACAAGTTTTAAGTTCATCTATGGGGTAGAAATGCATATTTAGGTTATTGTTAGGTTTATGTATGTTTATGAACAATGTGAGTTGTTTGATGTGTTGTAGTTGGGGTTTTTGATGGTTTGAAGCCCCTAGGAGCTTGTATGCTTGTTTGTGTATGATTGGGAGTGTTGTAGAATAGGTTTATGCATGTTTGAAAAGTTTGGGAGGCGTTTATGCATGTTGGAGCTGAGTTTCTGCCACTTTGGAGAAACTCAGGTTCGGTCGCCGAAGGGACTTTCGGCCGCCGAACCCGCTTGTGGAGGCAGCCTTCGGCTGCCGAAGCCTGCCCCCGAAAGAGGACTTTCGTCTCTGGAGGGCAGTTTCGGCCGCCGAAAGTGCCGCCGAACATGCATGAGTTTCGTCTTTGTCTGGGAGTTTCGGTCGCCGAAGGTGCCGCCGAACCTGCCTGACTTTCGGCTCTGGAGGGACTTTCGGCCGCCGAACCTGCCGCCGAAAGTGCCCTGTCCAGCCTTCCTTTGCATGTTTTTCTATGATTGTTTCATGATGTTTTAGGGGGTTTTTGGGGAGTAGTTTAGAGTTATGTTCATGTATGTTTGGTCCCTCATTTGAGTCCACCTGTGTAGGTTTGGACCCGAGGAACCGAGGACCCCAGCAGTGAGTCAGCTGCCCCAGTGTCTGGTCAAAGCTATCCAGAGGTGAGTGGAATAACTCATTACGTTTTAAAGCAAATAATGGACATTTCAGCATGATTCACGCATCATTAATGCCATGAAATATACTAGGTTGTTTGCATTAGAATTCACGAATATGTTGCATTGCATACTTTACTGTTGTTGTTGTGGATGAATGTTGGATGATCCATAGTCCTCGATCTATGATGTGACGATGTGAAATGTACGGTACGGAATGTAAGACCAGTGGGACCCATTCTACGTTCGCTAGCACTATGTAAGAGAAAGACCAAGACCCATTCTACGTTCTGGCACAGTTGGACTGTTATGTTATGCCATGTAAGAGAAAGACCAGGACCCATTCTACGTTCTGGCACAGTTGGACTATGTAGAGGACTATTGGTGACAAATTCATCCTTGATGTGATATGATTGTGATGTGATGCATTCCATGTTATCATATGTTTTAAAAGTTTTATTATTCTGCTCACTGGGCTCTAGTAGCTCACCCCTCTCCCTAATCCCCCAGGTTTGCAGGCACAGGGTAGACCAGGAGGTCAGCAAGAGTATTGAAGTCTTATTTATGTAATAGATAGTGTGGACATGATAAATGTATTTGATGTTATGTAAAAGTACAGTTTGGACATGTAATGTAATGAGGCTTATGGATGATAGAGGTGTGCTTGACCATAGAATGTTGTTATCCCTTTAATACATGATCTTAGATGTTTTATGATGTCTATGTAAACCAACTCGACATATATTGTATCGCCCATTGGGGCATTGAAGAGATCCCACAGAGGGGTCATGGTTATGATTATGACTATGTTCAGTGCATGCACAGGTTGAGTTTGGTGTATGATAGAATGTATGAAAGAAAAGTTTTAAATTTTTATGTATGTTGTCGATCATGTATGGGATTAAGCAGGTTCACAGGATGTAAGTTAGGCTTACTACGGGTCCCGGCAGCCTTAAGCCAACCTGGATCCTAGCGCCGGTAGCGGTCCGATTTTCGGGTCGTTACACCCTCTATCAGACACTATCGAAACAGGAACCCCATGCAGCCTTACCACTTCATCCACATACACCTGCGCTAACTTATCCACTAAGTAGTTGCTCCTGACAGGGATGAAGTGAGCAGATTTGGTCAGTCTGTCCACAATCACCCATATGGAGTCTAACCTATTGGATGCTGCCGGTAACCCCACTACGAAGTCCATAGCTATATTCTCCCATTTCCACTCTGGAATAGGTAGTGGGATAAGCATTCCAGCCGGCTTTTGATGTTCCAGATTCACCCTCTGACATACTTCGCAGGCTGACACAAACTGTGCCACTTCTCTCTTCATAGCTGGCCACCAATACACTCTCTTCAGATCTTGATACATCTTGGTGGCTCTAGGGTGAACACTGTACTTGGCATTATGAGCTTCCCTCATAATGTCTCCCTTTAAACTGATGTCATCTGGTACACATAGTCTATTCCCATAGCGGAGGATCCCCTTGCTGTCGAATCTGAACTCTTCATTCTTGCCTGACTGAACTGTCCTGGCAATCTTTACTAACTCTGGATCCTCATGTTGTTTTTGAGCCACCTGCTCCAGGAACACAGGTGTCACTCTCATCTGGGCTATCAAAGCACCTGTACCAGACAACTCTAGCTGTAGACCTTCCTCAATGAGCTTGTAAAACTCTTTCACCACCGGTCTCCTCTCAGCCGTGATGTGGGATAAACTGCCTAGTGATTTCCGGCTTAGGGCGTCTACCACCACATTCGCCTTACCCGGGTGGTACTGAATCTTGCAATCGTAATCACTCAGTAGCTCTACCCATCTTCTCTGTCTCAAGTTCAAATCTCTTTGACTCAGGATGTACTGCAGGCTTTTATGATCGGTGAAGATCTCACATTTTACCCCATAAAGGTAATGCCTCCACATCTTGAGTGCAAAGATTACGGCTGCCATTTCCAGGTCATGTGTAGGGTAATTCAACTCATGCTTCTTTAGCTGCCTAGAAGCATAAGCAATCACCCTTTCATTCTGCATTAGCACACAACCCAATCCCACTCGGGATGCATCACAGAACACTGTGAAATTCTCCTGACTGTTAGGCAAAGCTAACACCGGTGCTGACGTTAACCTCGTCTTAAGCTCTTCAAAACTCTCTTCGCACTGATCGGTCCACATAAACTTCTTATTCTTCCTGGTTAATCTGGTCAAAGGAGCTGCAATTTTAGAGAAGTCCTGAACGAACCTCCTGTAGTAACCTGCCAAACCCAAGAAACTCCTGATCTCCGTCACTGAAGTGGGTCTAGGCCAGTTAGCCACAGCTTCTACCTTCTTGAGGTCCACCTCTATTCCATTTTCTGATACCACATGCCCCAAGAATGAGATGCTCCTCAACCAGAACTCACACTTGGAGAACTTGGCATACAAGCCATGTTCCCTCAAGGTCTGCAGAACTAACCTCAGATGATGGGCATGCTCCTCTGCATTCCTGGAATACACTAAGATATCATCTATGAAGACAATAACAAAGTGATCCAGGTACTGGCTAAACACTCTGTTCATGAGATCCATGAATGCTGCAGGGGCATTGGTTAACCCAAACGGCATCACAAGGAACTCAAAATGCCCATATCTGGTCCTGAAGGCTGTCTTCGGTACATCCTCTTCCCTTATCCTCAGCTGATGGTACCCTAATCTCAGATCTATCTTGGAGAAACAACCTGCTCCTGCTAGCTGGTCGAATAGATCGTCGATCCTTGGCAACGGGTACTTATTCTTGGTAGTGACCTTGTTCAACTGCCTATAGTCGATACAAAGTCTGAGGGATCCATCCTTCTTTCTCACAAACAATACTGGAGCACCCCAAGGTGAGGTACTCGGTCGAATGAAGCCCTTGTCTACCAGCTCTTGCAACTGCTCCTTAAGCTCCTTCAATTCTGCTGGTGCCATCCTGTAGGGAGGGATAGAGATCGGTCTGGTTCCAGGCATCAATTCTATCTCGAACTCTATCTCCCTAGCAGGTGGTAAACCTGACAGCTCGTCTGGGAACACATCTAAAAACTCTCTGACCACTGGCACCGAGGCAGGCTCTCTGACATGACTATCCAGCTCTCTCACATGAGCTAGAAAACCCTGACAACCCCTCCTGAGGAGCCTACGAGCTTGTAGGGCTGATATCAAACCTCTAGGTGTACCCCTCCTGTCTCCTCTGAAGACAACCTCTAACCCATCCTGACATCTAAACCTGACTACCTTGTCTCTGCAATCCAAGGTAGCACCATGGGTAGATAGCCAATCCATCCCTAGAATGACGTCAAAATTTGTCAAATCTAGAACCACAAGGTCAGCGGACAGGCATCTTCCCTCCACAAAAACTGGACTATACTGGCAGACTGACTCTGCCACTGACGGGTCACACTTGGGTCCACTGACCCATAGGGGACACTCTAACCCAGAGACCATCAATCCCAACCTCTTGATGGCCCTCGGAGCAATGAAAGAATGAGATGCACAGGGTCCAATAATGCATACACATCGGAACAACCAATGATGACATTACCTGACACCACGGTGTTGGATGTGTTTGCCTCTGCTGAGTCATGGTGAAGATCCGTGCCGGAGCTGATGGACCCTCACCCCTGAAAACCGCTGAAGAAGAGGCTGCCCCTCTCCCTCTGCCACTGCCACTAGCCTGAGTCGCGGCTGGAGCTACTGGCTGTGCCATACTACCTGAAGCTGTCTGCTGAGACTGTGCCACAAAAGCTGCCCTAGGACACTCCCGTGCCATGTGTCCCTCCTGCCCACATCTAAAGCAGGCTGTCGTCCCAACATGACATACTCCTTTGTGCGGCTTCCCACACTTCTTGCATACTGCATTATCTGCACCAGAGCTTGAGCCACTCCCTAATCCCAGACCTGACTTGATCTTGCTTCAGAACTTGTTCTTCTTAGACTTGGCTTTACCCCATCTCTTACTGCCTGAACTCAGAGAAGAAGGGTCTAACTTTCCCCCACCTGGGGTCTTGGAACCAGAAGGCTGTGCCACTGACTGCTTGACTTTCCCCTCGATTATTGCACTAGCCTTCATCCTCCGAGCCATATCCACTATGGCATGGAAACTCTCCCTTTCTGCTGACTGAATCAAGGAGGAATACCTGGAATGGAGCTTCATGATATACCTCCTTGACTTTTTCTGATCTGTATCCAGATTCTGCCCAGCAAATGGCAACAGCTCCAAGAATCTGTCTGTATACTCATCCACACTCATCTCATCCGTTTGCCTCAGCTGCTCGAACTCAATCATCTTCAATTCTCTTGAACTGTCAGGGAAGGCCCATCCTGCAAACTCATTTGCAAACTCCTCCCATGATAGGCTGTCCAACCTCGGGTTCACATAGTTCTTAAACCACTCTCGGGCCTTCTTGCATTTTAGTGTGAACCCAGCCATCTGAATGACTCTACTGTCATCAGCTCCTATCTCATCTGTAATTGTCTTGACCCTCTCGAGGTACACAAACGGGTCATCACCAGTTTCAAACTGGGGAGCACCCAGCTTCATGTAATCGGTCATCTTGACCTTGCCCCCCAGATGAGCTAGGTTTAGGCATTTGGGTTTCTGGGACAGTAGGTGCTACTGGTGGTGGAGAAGGTGCAGCATCCCCTAGGGTAGGGTTTGCTGTACCTGGATGGTAGGGTGGGGGTGGGTACATAGGGTACTGTGGGTACGGTGGGTAGAAAGGTGGGTATGGCATCTGAGAGTGATAAGGGTTAAAACTGGAGTAATCCGATGTACCTCCCATCGAATACCCGGGATTATATGAAAAGGGTGGGTAGTAAGGTGGCTGAACAAACCCCGAGGCCTGAGTGCCTCCTTGGGATTCTCCCATTCCCTCTTTCGACATACTTACTCTGAGACTGCCATCCCTCCTCTGATCCACATCCATCTGATCCCCCACATCATCTGACATATCCCCTTGCACTGTTCCCCTCACTGATCTGCTTCTACCCAGATCCAAAGACCTTCTAGGGTCTCTTACTGCTCTTTCTCTGCTGGACCTACTTGACATTGCCCTAGGCAATGCAGAAGGATGGGCATCAGTGCCCTCGTCCTGGGGTGGTACTCCAGTCAATCGTGCAGATCGACGAGTTCCTCTCATCCTGTTTTCTGAAAAAACAGCACATATCATACAAGCATTAGCATCATATGGTTCATGTGGGAACACATGAACCCGCATCACATGCATCACATACATAGCATATCATTAATGCACATGCATAAAATCATGGCATTTCACATCATCATACAAGACAGGACTCCACATCCTATCCTAGTGGACATGATCTTTCCTATTGTGCTTGACCTTCTATGACACCTATGAGCCCGACACACTATAGGTCCGATCATATGAACCTAGGGCTCTGATACCACTCTGTAACGATCCGGAAACCGGACCGCTACCGGCGCTAGGATCCAGATCGACATAAGGTCGCCGGGACCCGTAGCAAGCCAAACATACATCCTAAATACCTGTCAAATCCCATACATGATCACACATATACATAAACATGAGAACTTTTCCTTTTCTTTTACCAAGCTCAACCTGTGCGTGCACATAAACCTAAACATAAACCACACACTGGAGTCTCATCACATGCTCCAATGGTCTCATCAAACATCAAGCTCGGTTGAACATAAACATCATAAAACATAGATCATGTATATACATGGGATTATTCAAACATACTATGGTCAAGCACAATTCTAATCCTCAATATCAATATTACATAACATGACTGATCATAACCTTACATCATTTTACAAATCATCATGTCCACATCTAACTATTACAAATCATAAGACTTTACTCTTCTTGACTCCCTGAACTAGCCCGTACCTGCAAACCTGAGGGATATAGGGAAAGGGGTGAGCTACTAGAGCCCAGTGAGCAGAATACTAAAACATTTAAAACATATGCCATCATGTAATGCATCATATCACAGACAAATCACATCAAGGGTGAACCTGTCACCAAATAGTCCCAGCATCATATCCGTGCCAGGCCGTAGAATGGGGTCCTGGTCTTCCTGTCATATCATAACATTACTTACCATTGCCCTAGGGCCTCATCAGGGCACCTGGTCTTCGCGTTCCATACCGTGCCAGGCCGTAGAATGGGGTCCTGGTCTTTCATACCGTGCCAGGCCATAGAATGGGGTCCTGGTCTTTCCTTAGGGACTAATTGGATCATACAACATTCACCCACATCCACAACAAAGAATGCAGTGCAACATATTCGTGGATTCTAATGCAACAACCTATTATATCACATGGCATTCGTGATGCATGATTCATACTAAAACTTGCATTAATTTAAAACATAAGATTTATTCTACTCACCTCAGGCTAACTCTGACAATGAACTGAAGCAGCTGACTCACTGCTGGGGTCCTCGGTTCCTTGGGTCCGAACCTACACAGGTGGACTCAAATAAGGGACCAAACATACTAGAACATGACTCTAAAAATATCTCCCAAAAATCCCCTAAAACACCTCAAAATAATCTAAGAATTCATGCAAAGGAGGGCTGAACAGGGCACTTTCGGTGGCAGGTTCGGCGGCCGAAAGTCCCTCCAGAGCCGAAAGTCATGCACCTTCGGCGGCATTTTCTGCGGCTGAAGGTTCTCTCCAGAGGCGAAACTCATGCATGTTCGGCGGCACCTTCGGCGGCCGAAAGTCCCCTCCAAAGATGAAAGTCCACTTTCGGGGGCAGGCTTCGGCAGCCGAAAGCTTGCCTCCACAGGCAGGTTCGGCGGCCGAAAGTCCCTTCGGCTGCCGAACTTGAGTTTCTCCCAAAGTGGCAGAAACTCGGCTCTTATGCACATTTGCCTCCCAAAAACCTTCAATCATGCATACAACTCAACCAAAACATGCATAAACACATACATAAGCTCCTAGGGGCTTCAAACTATCCTAAACCCCAACTACAACACATCAAAAGCAACTCAGCAACCTACATTATCCATAAACACAACACAAAACCTAACAAAGCTCAACTAACCTAAGCATGCATTTCTACCCCAAGAATCAACTTGAAACTTGTTTAAAACATATACTAAGCTCAAGATCGGCTCTTACCTCTTGAAGATCGAGAGGAAAAATGATCCTAGCTCGGAGATGGGAGAGATCGAGTTCCTTGAACCTCCAAGCTCCAAAACTTGCTATTTGCTTAAAAATCTTCAAAACAAAGGTGAAAACTCATAAAAATCATGGAAGATTTGAAGAAAGAACTCAAGATCAGCATGAGGGCGGCGGAGACTCACCTTGGCCAAAAATGGGGAGAAAAAGCTCACCCGTTCGGACATGGGGACCCCTTTATAGGTGGCTGGCCAGGCCACTTTCGGGGGCCTAACGTGCCTCCGCATGCATGCCATGTTCGGCGGCCGAACCTGGACTTCCCTCACTTATGCCTTCGGGGGCCTAAAGCACTCCCGTAGCGCATGCATGTTCGGTGGCTGAACTTGAGGTTCGGTGGCTGAACTTGAGGTTCGGTGGCCGAACCCGAGTTTTCCTCCAATGCCATTTTCATGCAAAAACTCATTTTCTTTCTTGCTTAAAAACATAAATTACATTAAAACATTTTATAAAAATATGGTTTTACCCTTCTAGAAGTCTCCGACTCCCGAGATTCCACCGGACGGTAGGAATTCCGATACCGGAGTCTAGCCGGGTATTACATTTCAGGTGCGGACAGGAGGGGCACATGGCACGTGAGTGTCCCACTGCGACCGTAGTAACACAGTCCCAACAGACAGCTTCAGACAGAGTGGCTCAGCCAGGAGCTCTAGCCAGGACGCAGGGTAGAGGGAGAGGGATATCTCCTTCTTCAGCAGGTTCCCCAAGTGAAGGTCCATCAGCTCCAGCATGGATCTTCACCATGACGTAGCAGGAGGCTGACACATCGGACATGGTAGTGACAGGTAGTTTTCACTCCCTTATGTTTTGATGTGTCTGCTTTTATGACCCCGATGTTTCTCTTTCCTTATTGCTTTGAGAGCCGTAGAGAGTTTGGGTTTGATAGCTTCTAGGATTAGAGTGTCCTCTTTGGGTCAGTAGACCCAAGTGTGATCCATCAGTGGCAGAGTCAGTCTGCCAGTAGAGTTCAGTGTTTGTTGTGAGTAGGTACCTTCCAGTTGACCTAGTGGTTCTAGAGTGACTGTTTGATGTCATTCTAGGGGTGGATTGGCTAGCTGCTCATAGTACTGCCTTAGACAGCAGAGGCAGAGTAGTCTTGTTCAGAGATCAGGATGGATCAGAGGTAGTCTTTTGAGAGGACAGTGTAGAGATGCCTAGAGGTTTGATATCAGCCCTATAGGCTCGTTGGCTGTTCAAGAAAGGTTGTCAGGGGTTCCTTGCTCCTGTTAGGGGAGCAAAGCAGTTAGTCAGATTTGGGGAGGGGAACCAGTTTCAGTGCCCGCAGTCAGAGAGTCTTAGATGTTTTTCCCAGACAAGCTGCCAGGTTTACCACCTGCTAGGGAGATAGAGTTGGAACTTCAAGTGAGGATGGGAACCAGACCCGTCTTTACCACTCCCTACAGGATGGCACCTGCAGAGTTAAAGAAGTAGAAAGAATTGTTGCAAGAGTTGGTAGACAAGGGTTTCATCCGACCGAGTACCTCCTTTTGGAGTGCTCTAGAGTTGTTATGAGATTAAAGGATGAATCCTTAAAGCTTTGTATCAACTGCAAGTCGTTGGACAAGGTCACTACCAAGAGTAAGTATCTGTTACCTTGGATCGACGATCTATTTTAGACCAGCTCGTGGTAACTGGTTGTCTTTCCAAGATAGATCTGAAATCCAAGTACTATCAGTTAAGAACGAGATGAGAAGATGAACTGAAGATAGCATACAGGATGAGATAGGGGCACTATGGGTTCTTAGTAATGCCATTCGGGCTAATAAATGCCCCTATAGCATTCGTAGATCTCATAAGCAGAGTTTTTAGTGAGATTCTGGATCACTTCGGTATTGACAATACCGTGGTGAGTTCCAGAAACACAGAGGAGAGTGCCCATTATCAGAAGATAGTGTTGCAGACCTTGAAAGAACATGGCTTGTATGCCAAGTTCTTCAGGTGTGAGTTCTGGTTGAGGAGTCTTTCATTCTTGGGGTGTCTTGTATCAGAAAAAGGAATCGAAGTAGACCCTAAGAAGGTAAAAGCTGTAGCAAAAGTCGTCACTCCTATGACCAGATTGACCAAAAAGGACCAGAAGTTGTGTGGTCTGATCAGTGTGAAAAAAGTTGTGAAAAGCTGAAGTAAAGGTGACGTCAGCACCGGTGGTAGTTCTGTCTACCAGTACTAAAGATTTCACAGTGTTCTGTGATGCGTCCTTTGTGGGACCAAATTGTGTGTTAATGCAAAGTGGCAGGGTAATTACTGATGTTTCTCGGTAGCTGAAGAAGCAGGAGTTGAATTATCCTACACATGATCTAGAGATGGTAGTTGTAGCTTTTGCACTCGAGATGTGGCGGCAATACCCGTATGGGGTAAGATGTGCGATCTTTATAGATCAAAGGAGCTTGCGATACATCTTGAGTGCAGAGATGATGGGTAGAACTGCTTAGCGACTCTGATGTCAAGATGCAGTATCTACTGAGTGAGGCAGATGAGATGGTAGCTGCCTTCAGTCGGAAGTCGCTTAACAGTTTATCCTGTATTACAGTAGAGACAAGGTCGGTGATCAAAGAAGCAATCAGAACGGCTGTGAGTCAGCAGAAGTATTAGATAGATAGTTACTGGAGGTGTCTCCTAATGAGAGGATGATTTGTTAAGGGAAGAAGGGTAAATTAGCTTGAAGATACGTCAGACCCTTTGGAATCCTGCAAAGGATTGGGAATGTATTCTACAAGCTAGATTTACCTACTTCAATGGAAGCACTCCATTCGGTCTTCCAAGTTCCTAAGAGATTTGAGTTCGTGTCGGATCCGAGTGAGGTTCTTAAGGAACTAGAAGTAGAGATCGCCAGAGGATCTCACCTATGTTGATCAGTTAGTATGGATCACAGACACACAGATTAGAGAGTAGAGGAACCAGGATCTCGCAATGGTAAAGGTTCCCGAGAATCACCTCAGTATAAAAAGTGCGTCAGGGAGACCAGAAGTTCGTACTCCAGTAGTCTAGTGTTTCTCTTTAGGCTAGAGTTTATGTGCTTTTATGTGTATGCATGTGTTAGTTGAGGAACATTCGGCAATGAATGTTCTTAAGGGGGGAAGAATGTAATACCCGGCTAGATTCCGGCATCGGAATTTCTACTTTTCGGTGGACTTTCCGTTGGAATCTGGAATTCTGAAGATGTCAGAGTCTTCTAGAGGGGTAAAATGTGTTTTCTACAATGTTTTCAATATGATTTTCGGTTTTAAATGCAAAGGAATTGAGTTTGAAGAGAAAAGAGCAAGGAGGCCATTTCAAGGTTCGGCCGCCGAAGGTGAAGTTCGGCCGCCGAACATTGCATGGTTTTGCTGCCTCCGAAGCTCAAGTTTGGCTCTCGAAAAAGGCTGCCTTTCGGCTGCCGAAACCCAAGTTTGGCCGCCGAAAGTGGTGAGATTTTGCATGCAGGTTTGGCCGCCGAAGGAGAGGCGATTGCCACCTATAAAAGCCCTGTTGACAGACAATGAAGTGTTCATTCACTCTCTTTTTGCTCAAGGGTAGGCTCATGCTCTCCTTTGGTTGTTTTCATGATATTGCATCAAATCTTTCAAAGTTTTCATGGGTTTTCTCCTTGTTTTGAAGAGTTGTAAGCTTTGAGCAAGGTTTTGAAGTTTGAAGGGTTTGGAGCTTGGATTCTCCATATCTTCAAGTTTGAGGTTGCACCAACTCTTGTTCTTCAAGAGGTAAGTGTAGATCCTTAGCTTTTATGAGTTTTGGGAAGGGGTAAGAAGGTTTTATGCATGAGTTGCATGTTTAGGGTTTTGACACCCTTTGTGACCAAAGTATGTTTTTGCATGATATGTGTTATTTGTTGGGGGTATAGGCTAGTTTGAGACCCCGATATGCTTGTTGTATGAGTTATGCATGTTTTGGAGAGGTTTGAGGCATGTTTTGGGTGTTGGAAGGTTTGGGAGGCTTGTATGCATGAAAGGCTGAGTTCTGGATGACCTCAGGTTCGGCCGCCGAAGGTGGTTTTGGCCGCCGAACATGCCTTTGCATGCTTGGTTTGGCCGCCTAACCTTGCCCCCGAAAGTTGAGTTTTGGCTTGAAAGCGGACTTTCAGCCGCCGAAGGAAAGTTCAGCTGCCGAAAGTGCCTGACTTTCGTCTCTGGAGAGGGGGTTCGGCCGCCAAATGTGCCGCCGAAGGTGCCCTGTCTAGCCTTCCTTTGCTTGTTTTGCATGCATGTTTTGAGGTGTTTTAGAGGGGTTTTTGGGGAGATGTTTAGTATTATGTTAGAGTTGTTTGGTCCCTCATTTGAGTCCACCTGTGTAGGATCGGACTTAGGGAACCGAGGAGGTCAGCAGAGTTAGCTAATTCAGAGATAGTTGGTCCTGAGGTAGCCCAGCAGTTGCTAAAGGTGAGTGGAACAGAACTTTGTTTTAAAGTTAATGAATGTTTTAGCATGATCCATGCATCATAACATGCCATGATATGTAGTAGGTTGTATTGCACTAGTATTCACGAATATGATGCATTGCATAATATGTTGTTGATGTGGATGAATCTTGGATGAGCCTTAGCCCTTGATATTAGACGAGATGATATGATATGAGATAGAAAGACCAGGTCGCCCCTGGCACTATGTTATATGTAAGCGAACACTAGGTGAGGCCTAATCGCCCCTGGTGTAGTTGGACATGTTATGATATGAGTTATTTAAGCGAATACTAGGTGTGGCCTCATCGCCCCTGTTATAGTTGGACATATTACGATATGTAGAGGGCTATTGGTGACAAGTTCATCCTTGATGTGATATGTTTGTGATGTGATACATTTCATGAGAGCATATGTTTAAATGGATTTGTATTATGGTTCTGCTCACTGGGCTTTAGTAGCTCATCCCTCTCCCAAATTTCCAGTTTTGCAGGGCCAATCAGAGTTAGCACGGGATAGCAGCTAGGATGAAGTGCATGTAATAGATAGTAGTGAACATGATGTAATTTAAAGTGTTGTAATGTAAAATGATGGATAGTTATGTAATGGATAGAGTATTGTGCTTGGCCCTAGTGTATGATTCATCCCTTTGTACATGTATCCTATTTTACGTGTCTTGATGAGAAATGTGTTGAACCAAGCCTGATATAGGTTATGCTGACCTTAGGGGTTCTATGTGTTCAGACATAGTGCATACAGGTCAAGCTTGGTAAATGGAAGAAAAGTTTTTCAGTTGTTGTTTATGTTTATGTTTGATCATGTATGGGATTTATCAGGTACACAGAGTTCAGTATAGGCTTACTACGGGTCCCGGCGGCCTTAAGCCGATCTAGATCCTAGCACCGGTAGCGGTCCGGTTTTCGGGTCGTTACACCTCCCCTCTCAATTTTCAAGAGGTAAGAGTAGATCTTTAGCTCATTCCATGTTTTAAACAAGTTTTATGAGCTTTATGGGGTAGAAATGCATGTTTAAGTTAGTTGATTGTTGTTAGGGTTAATGTTGAGTTTATGGATAATGTATGTTGTATGAGTTGCTATATGTGTTGTTGTTGGGGTTTAGGATAGTGTGAGACCCCTATATGCTTGTTTGCATGAGTATGCATGTTGTAGAATAGCTAAATGCATGTTTGAAAGGTTTGGGAGGCAAAATGTGCATGAGGAGGTTGAGTTCTGCCACTTTGGAAGAACTCAGGTTCGGCAGCCGAAGGACTTTCGGCTGCCGAACCTGCCTATGGAGGTAAGCTTTTGGCTGCCGAACCCTGCCCCTGAAAGTTGGACTTTCAGCTCTGGAGGGGAGTTTCGGCCGCCGAAGGTGCCGCCTAACATGCATGAGTTTCGTCTCTGGAAGGGACTTTCGGTCGCCGAAGGTGCCGCCGAAAGTGGCTGAGTTTCGGCTCTGAAGGGACTTTCGGCCATCGAACCTGCCGCCGAAAGTGCCCTGTTCAGCCTTCCTTTGCATGATTTCTATGATTGTTTTATGATGTTTTAGGGGGTTTTTTGGGGAGTTGTTTAGAGTCATGTTAGTGTATGTTGGTCCCTCATTTGAGTCCACCTGTGTAGGTTCGGACCCGAGGAACCGAGGACCCCAATAGTGAGATAGCTGCTTCAGAGTCTTTTCAGAGCTAGCCTGAGGTGAGTAGAATGACTCTTTATGTTACAACGTAACTAAATGAATTTTGAGCATGTTCATGCATCACGAATGCCATGAGATATATTAGGTTGTTTGCATTAGAATTCACGAATATATTGCATTGCATAATATGATGTTGATGTGGATGAACATTGGATGATCCATTAGCCCTCGTATGGAATGATATGATATGATGACGATACGGTATGGAAGTCCAGGAAGACCCATTCTACGTCCCTGGCACAATGTAAGAGAAAGTCCAGGAAGACCCATTCTACGTTCCTGGCATATTGGAATGTTATGATATGTTATGTAAGGGAAAGACCAGGACCCATTCTACGTTCTGGCACTATTGGATATGTAGAGGGCTATTGGTGACAAGTCCATCCTTAATGTGATTTGTTTGTGATGTGATGCATTTCATGAAAGCATGAATTTTAATATAATGTTTTACTATTCTGCTCATTGGGCTCTAGTAGCTCACCCCATTCCCTTAACCCCCAGGTTTGCAGGTACGGGATAGACCAGGAAGTCAGCAAGAGTAAAGAAATCATGTTTTATGTAATAGTTAGATGTGGACATGTATTGTAAAATGTTATAATGTGATGTAATGTAAAGAATTGTATTGAGTATAGAATTATACTTGACCCTAGTGTATGTTAATCCCCTTATGGTACATGATCTTTTTAATGAAATGTTTTAATGATGTATATGTAAACCAAGTTTAATGTATGATATGTTACCCCATTAGAGCATTTGATGAGGGCTCTTGCATGGGGTTTTATGGTTATGAGTTTGTGCATGCACAGATTAAGCTTGGTAAATGAAAGAAAAAGGTTTAAAGTTTTATGTATTTGTATGATCATGTATGGGATTTAACAGGTATGCAGGATGTATGTTAGGCTTGCTAAGGGTCCCAGTGACCTTAAGTCGATCTGGATCCTAGCGCCGGTAGCGGTCCGAATTTTGGGTCGTTACACAACATCCCAATAAGGATGTCTTTGAGTATATATAAACTGATTCAGATAATAAATAGCGAAGCTAATATTGTAATACCGAATTAAACTCCAATGTTGAAATTTCAACTTTTCAATAGAATCTCGAAAACCGAAAATTTTAAAAGGGTAAAATGAGTTTTTTTTATAAAAAGAATTTGAAGATTTTTATGATGTGTTTAAAAAAAAAAGATTTTCAAATCACCAAGGTTCGGCCGCCGAACCTCTCATGTTCAGCCACCAAACATTAGCTGGCAAACCCAACTATAAAAGGGTCTCAACCCGATTTTGAGAGAAATTCTTCTCTCTTCTTCTGGGTAGAGGTAAAGCCTATGATCCTTGATGATTTTGTTTGAGTCTTCTTCAAATCTCCTAGAAAATTCATAAGTTTTACCTCCTGTTTTGAAGAATTGTTTTTGAAGTTTTAGCCTTCGGGATCTTTTAAGCTCATCTCTCTCTCCTACACAACCTCCTTCGTGCAGCATTGTGCTTTCTCCAAGGAGGTGAGTTGGATCCTCAAACTCCTTTCAGTTTTGAGAAGTTTAAAAGTTGTTTTAGTGTTTCTTTTTCATACAAGGGTTGAGTTTTTGGTTTAAAGGAAATCTTAAGGTGTTGGATGAGTTTCCTTATTTTGATGTTTTAGGGAATGCATGCTTAAGTTTAGGTTAGTTGTAAGTGGTTCTAGTATATTGTGTTGTTTTTTGTTGTTGTTGAGCTGTTGCATGTGAATTTTATTGCATTTTTTTTGCTGTGAGTTAAGGCAGAATCGAGTTCTGTCTTGCAAAAGAACTCAGGTTCGGCTACCAAACTTGCCTGTGGAGGCAGTTTTTTGACCGCCTAACCTGCCTCTAAAGATTTGACCTTCGGATTTGTAAAGGGACTTTAGGCCGCCAAACCTGCTACCGAAAGTTCCCTGTCCAGCCTTTTTCAACTTATTTTCTACATCTATTCTTGTATGTTCTTAGGAGTTTCTTGGGGTAGCTTTTAGAGTTATAAAAGTTATGTTTGGTCCCTTATTTAAGTCCATTTGTATATGATTGGACTTGGGAGACCATAGAGGCTTGCAATGAGATAACTGTCTCAGAGCTAGGCGTGCGTCGGCCAGAGATGAATAGAACTAAACTAAACTATTATTTTAAAGAAATCAAATGTTTTAAGCATGCTCATGCATTATGAATGGCATGTATATATATGATTAGGTTATCTTACATTAGAATTCATAAATATGATACATTACATAATTTATTGATGTTGTGGATGGATGTTGGATGACTCTCTAACTCTCGAGTATGTTATAATATGTTATGATTGATATAAAAGTCCAGGCCAAGGCCTATTTTATGCTCTTGGCATTATGTAAGAGAAAGTCCAGGTTGAGCTCTATTTTATTCCCCTGCCACTATAAATATGTTATGTTATATTTAAAAGAAAGTCCTGAAAAACACTAATTGTGAGCTGAACACTATTGAATTTTATAGAGAGTTACTGGTGATAAGTCTATATTTATTTAATATTTCTTCAGTTTTACTCAACAAACGTGAATAATAATAATAATATGCTAATTGGGAAATCAGAGCTACAATGCTTTTAACAAATCAGACCCATCTTCACTCAACTTCCTTTCTCTTGAGTTAAAAGTCCGCCAAAAAAAAGTAGCAAACTACATAGCAAAACTGAAGTGCAAGGAATTCTTCTTCAGACTTGGATTGTTATCTTTTATGAGATTATTTCTTTTATGAGAAATTTTCAGAGTTATTTTTTAAAATAATTGCCTATCACATTCTATACTATTAATTCTCCATTCAATTGATTGAAAAGTATTGAAAATAATAATTAATATAAATCAATAAAATAAAAAAATATTGACATTTATTTAAACAAGTGACTGCGGTAGCATTTTCCATTTTCTTATTTACTCTTACATTTGCAGGGTCATGTAATTCAGACAAGTATTTGTAAATTTATAAAAATAATAATAATAATAATAATAATAATAGTAAAAATTAAAAATAAAAAATAATTTTTCCTTTCAAAGCCCAAAATTGCATGGACAAAGGAGGGATGGGGACAAAAGAAAATAAGACTGATGTTTTGCTATTTTCTTAAAGGACAAAAGCGTGGAAGAGTCAAAATATTTGCTTATTAATTACAAGAAAAAATAATAATTATAAAATACTAATATTAAGTAGCATTTTACACTTTTTATCATAATTGTATGGAATCATGCTTAAATTAAAAAAATTAACCAAATTAAATTAATTTAAATTTTAATTTAATTTTTTATTTATTTTAATTCATTTTAATTTTTAATTTTAAAAATTTTAATTATTTCAATTTAATTTTAATTAAAAAAAATTAAACTGTATTGATTAATAATAATAATATATTATTTTCAATAATATAAAAAGATTATATCATATTAAAGTATTTTAATTAAATTTTAAAATATTAAAAATAAAGTATAAAAAATAAAAAAATTATTAAAAATTTAAATTGAATCGAATCGAATCAAATAGATTAATTCAATTTGATTCAGTTTTTTACGACAATCGATTTGGTTTGATTTTCATAAATATTAAAATTTTAATTTTTAATTTATTTAGTTCAGTTCGATTCTAAACTGAACCGACCGATTGCTTGCCTATACTGTATCATAAAATTTAATATTTTTTTAAGAATGATTCTTCACAATTTAAAAAATAAATAAATAATTTTGTTGAAAGCAATATCATCATAAAATTTTTCATATTTTTCAAGAGTATAATGTTATTATTTTTTTCAGATAAAATATTATTATATATTTATTTTTATTTTTGATGTTTTCATAAAACAATGTCATCAGTTATTTTTTTTACATTTGATATCAAATTAATCTCTTTTTTTTACTGATAAAAAACAAATAATTTAAGCTAAAATTGAAGATATTTATAATAGAATATTTAAGATAAAAACAAATAATTTAAACCTAAATTAAGTGTTGCAAAGAATTTTGCAATTATAATAAAATCAAATTCCAATTAATAAAAAAGAAAAAAAAAAACCCATTCTTGTTTATAGTACTAATTCTATTGGGCTATATAAATTAGTCCTTTTAGACCAACAAGAAATTAAATGCATAGTAAAAATATAAACTTTAAAAAAAATAAAAGAAATAACAGAGTGATTAGCATAAAAATCAAAATAGAAGAAAAGAAATGTGAGACAAATCTTAAAATTAATTATTTTTCTATTCATCACAAAACTATAAAGTAAAAATCCTAATAAATTAAAGGAAAAGAGAACACAATAATCAAAAAATAGCAATTTATCACAAATCTTGAGACAGAATACACTAATTAAGATATTAATTCTCTTTTCAGTTAAGGGTAAGACTACGAGAAAATTAGAATAAATTTCATCAATTATTTTCTCAATTAAGGAATAAGATTATTGAAAAAATTAAAGTAAATTTTATCGATTATCCTCAAATTTTGAGTATTTGTAATGGTAACGTTCTTAAATTTTAATTTATAATATAAAATTTTTTAAATTTTAACTTAATTAACATAAAAATTATACACTCTTTTATGAAGAACTCTCTCTTTGCTTTTTAATTTTTATCTCCTTTGAGCGAGTTGAGAAACACGAGGAAATCGCTCTCAAACCCCTTGAGTACTTGGATTGTGACCATTCTAACCATAAGGTGGACAACAGCGATGTGCATCCACTAAAAAAAATTTTAATCAGACTTAAAGAATGGAAGGTTGAGAAAAAAAAAAAAAAAAAAAGGTGGTGGTATTTTCACTGTTGAGAGAGACAAAGATAGAGAAAAGCAATTGGGTGTGGGGCATTTAAGTCATTTTCATTAATTTATTTTTTATAATAATAAACCACATAAGCAAAAATACCAAAAAATTGATTATAGCTGGTTAAAGGTAATTTTGTGTTAACTAAATTTAAGTTGGAGTAGTTTTAAATTATAAATTAAAGTTTAAAAACGATACTGTTGTAACACTTTAATTTTAATTTTTCTGGATAAATTA